>NC_060130.1:642404266-643029266 GCF_021461395.2 Schistocerca americana
TGAATAGCAGCCTTAATCCCATTCATAGTAACAAATTGATGTACAGCATCTGTTGACTTATTTTTAAAATACTCCAAACATTACTAAGACATTCATTTTCACATTTGCTTTTGGTCCGTATCTGCCAAATATGGTATCCATCTCACACAGGGGCTTCTTGTTGGTGATTATTCAAATAAAATGTGCTGTTTCATACACCTTTAACTGTTGATCATCCAATACCATGTTGTGCATTATTTCAATGTTTACATGTATGGTTGCAGTTTTGGCATGCCCATCACATTGGTAATCTTCAGGTGAATTACTCCTGCATTTGAATTCAGCTACTTATTTTATAACTCTAGAAAAGGTAGAGGCAGGCTCCTTATAGACCTTCACCAAATGTGGATCAATTTCCAGTGGCAGTAAACCCTATGAGACAAAGAATTTTATGAGGGCACAAATGCCAAGTTATCCATCTGACAGTACATTACATGCCTATTTTAAAAAGCCATAAAAACACAGTTATACAGCAGATTTAGTTGATACTTCACTTAAGGTACTGCACAACATGTACCATACCTATACAACTAAAATAAAATTCAACCGATATTAGTGCCAGATAGAGATTTTCTTCATCCCCTACTTTTTGATACATATTTATAACAGGCACTAAATAATAGAGGGCATCATATATTAGGGGAATCAGTTGTTGGTTTAAGCTAATAGGCTGATTCAGAATCTTGCTGATAATTTTGCTAGGTGTGATATTCTACACCCATCAAATAATGACATAATCAGTGAAGTGGTGGGAATCAGGTAGCTGAGGTTGAGTATTGAGAGGCTGGACTTGAGGGGAATCTCCCATAGACTGCACATCATGTATAATTGTGCTTCTAGCAGAAGCTGAATGATATTACTTTTACTGTCAGAATACTGTCAGTGGTCATAATCTGTTTTGAACTTGTTTACCCTCTGATTCTCAAACAAAAGTTGAAGACTTTTCACTCTGGAAACTTCTGTTTGTGACTTCCTTCACAGTGATAATGTAAATTACTCCACAGCTGTAGTTTAAAAGTGAAGGATAAAATATTTCTTAATACATATAGTTTCTTTCATGACACGTGAAGAGTTTCAGCTTTCAGTGAATCCATTTGGAAGCGGTAATAGAACATGGCTCAGCACAGAGATCTCCCTCAACATGGATTGCAACTGATGGTAGATTATTAAACAAACAAACTACTTACAGGTTGTGCTGCTTTGTTCGTCATTGAACTTCCTGTTCTCTGCATGAGCCTTAAAGGTCATTTAGTAATGCCTATTGTGACTGCAAAAAACTG
The DNA here is from genome assembly GCF_021461395.2 of Schistocerca americana. Taxonomy (NCBI): domain Eukaryota; kingdom Metazoa; phylum Arthropoda; class Insecta; order Orthoptera; family Acrididae; genus Schistocerca; species Schistocerca americana. The sequence goes on from NC_060130.1 coordinate 642,405,586, forward strand.
AAGGCAGTACCGTGGTACTATTTTGAGAATTCATGCTTGTTACATGATGCAGCCATCCTGAACTTCCTTTTTAATATTGTTTTCCTAGATCATTTGTTGTGATTGCACCAGGATGGTTTTTAATTATAGATTCTAACTGATTTTCACCCACCCTCCCTCCCTCACTGCACCTTCCCCAGTCTCGGTGCAGTATATAAGTAATTTGAAAGTGACATATTATACAGTCAAATTCTTGGTGTCATTTATATTATTATGTTAAATATTGTTTCCTTTCCTTAATCATATTCTACCATATTCAATTAGCATTTCAAAGAAGATTGTTTACTGTCATATGTTATATGAACATGTGGTAGTGATTCAGTGGAACCCAAAATAAATGTGCTGTTGTTGCAGTCAATGAAACTATCAATAAATGAGCAGTTAGATGAAGCAGTGCAATAGTTTATAACCAGGTTTATGTTCCTACATCTCGTATGGCAGACGATGGACTTTGTCTATAAACTACAAGGACAGTTTTTGAAACAAGTGGCATGAATGGTATAGCAGATGGAATCAGAGGGGTAAAAAAATTTTTATTTGTTTGATGATAAAAACTTTAGGTGATGACTCTTATTACAGCTTCTCCAGGGAAACATTCAATGTACTTTAGTCAATTTGTGTCTTGTACGAGGTTTGAACTTTCTCAAGGTAAAAATTGACTTATAACAGTACAGAAGCAGAAACAGAATTTGCCCCAAAGCCCAATAAATCTGTTTCAGCCTTGCAGCTAATGAACTGAGTCATGTGACTAAGTATTATTTAGAACAAGGTGAAAGTAGGCACTCAAAACCCACTTTGTATGAGGAGGATGGAAGCCAAATTTGAAGAAAAGTCATCAGAGAGTGTAAGGTGTCAAAGACAGAACATTAGTAAGAGGTGTTTGTGTTTAAGTTCAGACATTTGAGTTTCACAAGTTTCCTTTTTACCATTAAAACATAAATTTGTAAGACTCGTGATACCAGCCCAAACCGGTGAGTTAACTGTTGGTACAGTAAAAAGGTTGTGAGTTCATCACACCCAAACAAAAGTTGAAGCTCAACAAAAATGAACTTGTGCCAGTTGTGGCTGAAATGTTGATGCTGCAAACCAGAACTGACAGAGATTACAACAGAACATAAGTGGCTAGTTGTTTATTTGTAAAGTAAAAACACTTTTGGTGTGACTGTGTTATGGGGTGCATTGGTTATGTCCGTTGAATTGTATGTGGAAGCAAGTGGAATTCACATCTCATCTGAATATTAAGAATGTATGAACTTTTCCTGTATCACTTTGTGTAAAAGCTGCAGTGGTCCCTTTAGGTTGCAACACATCCATGTCCCACGAGCTTTGTCTTAGTGCTAGAGTTTCATATGCAATGACCCTAATATTAAGAGAAGAAAAAGAGGAGGGAAAGGCTAGTTCATAAGTTTATGCTGATCTTGACAAATGCATAAATTTTGCTTACTATTTAGTTTTGTCTGTTTGACATCAACAGATTAATTTCTCGTTCCAGTGGTAAACTATCAAGGTGTTCTGGTTGTCAATTCTGTTATTACTGTGGCCGTGAGTGTCAAAAATCTGCTTGGCTTGACCACAAGTATGAATGCCACTTGCTAAAAAAAATTTCACCCCGTGTTGTGCCAGATGCTGCCATGCTTGTTGCAAGAATTATATTTAAATTACAGGTTAGTACTAATGGTATTATTTCAATGAAAACCTTTTCTGTCCACTGTTATTTTGTAATTCTGGGTTTGCAAATTTTCAGAGAGGAGCGGATCAGGAAATGGGATTTTACTCAGACAATACGTACCGTAAATTCAGAGATTTGATGTCACGTGAGTAGAATATTCTGTAAAATCTTCTATGCCTAAAATTAAACATAAATGTTTCCTGGTTTGGTTACTTTATTTAAAAAAATGAAAGTGTGATATATAGTGTGTAATTTTGGATACCAAGGCAAAAGCCAGTTAATTGAAAGTGTAATAAAATTCTCTCTATGCTAATTTACAGCCAGTACTTCTGAATTATTTCCCTCACTTGAGAAACCAGCTGTTTTCTGAGTGGAGTGTGTTTTCACAATGCTTATTTATTATTTTGTGTCTTTGCCAAAATATCATTTATTTCTTCACAGTTCAGATAAGTTCAAGACACACACACATAATTAACCCATTGACTTACGAATATTTTTCTCCATAGTTGACCCTATATCTACTATTTAAATTTATGAAAATCAGCATATTTTGTCGTACACACTTTCCTCAAAATTATAATTTTTTTGGTAGTAATTCTTTATAAATCTGTCCTTACTATTTATTGAAGTGATGATGGGTAGAGATAATACAGTTTCAGAAATTTTTATTGATATGGTATACCCGTAAAAATACAGGCATGTGCAATGCCAATAGACATTTCTCACACTCATACTGTGTATCACTTTTCTTCTTCCTTGCTTTACATGCTACACAATTTCTGGAGGGGATTTTCTTAATGGGATTGGTAGGGATAAACCTAACAAATCCTGAAAACAATTTCTTATAACTCGCAAAATATCAGAAGAAATCTAGTTTATTATACACCATTAAATAGATCAATTTCTCAGCTTCCCAATGGTTTATAACAAATCATGCCATCTATTAACAGAGAAAAAGAAATGCTGAGAAGAAGCTACAGCTGCTTAGCCTGTCTCACAGCCTGCAATATAACAACAGCCTTGAAACCTGCAACTGGCTGTGAGCCTGCTTATAAGCCAATTGGTTAGGAATACTGAGAACAAAGTAGAGCCAGGTCATTGTTAGTGAGAAATATGAAAGTTCCAAAATCATACCCAACTCAAATTAAGGGATGTAGCACACAGTCACAGTGGAAAAAAAGCATTATAAGAACCAGCAAGAGAATAATCAATGCAAATTGTGGGTTCCAGTGCAAGTGGACATCGTGGTAGGCATCTGACATTTGGTGGGAAGAGACTGGTGGCAAACAGCAGTGCTGAATTTAAGTGTGAATGTTGGTCACAGAATTTCTCCATATAACTTTCTCCATCATGGGTGGCATGACACATAAGAAGGTTGTCTCCATATTTTGTGATAGACTTTCCAGACTGATTTCAGGATGAGACTCAAGACAGCATATTAATATATAAACTTGTCTTTTCTCCATGGCTTTGCCCGTGTATGTGTTCAACACATATATTGAATACATCTCCCCCTTTGTACATCCACCTCGTCCTGCCTTTCTGTCCACCTCATCCTCCCACCTCAACTCTTTCTTCCCACTCTCTCTGTTCATTCCTCCAACCCCTCTCTCTGAACATATCTTCCTCCCCCTCTGTCTGACTGTATCTTCCTTCCCCTCTCTCTTTTCATCTCCACCTTCCACTCTTCTTTTTCTACCTGCCTACCATTCCTCTACACCTTCTGCCTGCCTCATGCATCTCCCCTTTCTTCCCATTCTCTTTCCACTTCCTCTTTCCCCTCATTCTGTCCATCGCCTCTATCCATCTCAACCTATTCCCAGCCACACTCATCAGCACCTGTAGCCCCTGCAATACGGTTCAGTAAAGCAGGCCAACACTACTTTCAGAACACACCTCTTATTCAGGGCAGCCTATACGTCAGGGCCCAGAAAACCATTTCTTGCCCCTAACATGTAGGCTGCCTTGCAAAGCAGGTTGATTTGGCAGGCCAATACTGTTCCCACACAACATGCCTGTTGTGCAGGGCAACCTGTATGCCAAAGGATGGAAAAAACACATTTTTCCTTGCATCTCCACTCCAATTGGAACTAGGTGGCTATAAATCCCACAGTGCTGATACTCATAAGGCCTTCTGTTTCTGTGCCAAATTTGGTTGAAATTGATCCAGGGGTTTGGGAGGAGATCTCTCTCTCTCTCTCTCTCTCTCTCTCTCTCTCTCTCTCTCTCTCTCTCACACACACACACACACACCACACACACACACACACACACACACACACACTCTGCTTTATATGGTGGAGGTTCTAGAAAACCACTAGATATTGTATTGTTATCTGTGCAACAAGATTTATTGTCTGCACCAAAACAGAGGAATAAGCTTTTTTCATCAGCAAAGTAATACACACGTGATACATTTCTTGGCAACAAGAATTTTACATGACAATTTTTTTGCAATATATGTACACACATTCATTTAGACTAACGTATTGTTATACAAAGACAACAAAAATTGTACTTCCTTGCTTGTTTCTTCACCCTCCAACAACCCAAAATCAGATATTAGTATACTTCAGCAGAAAGCTTATCATATCAACATTCAGGTTAAAATCAGCAGTCGAGATCACAATAATATTTGTTTATTTGCTGGTTTCGGATTATGTTAAAGCCATCCTCAGTATGATCATGGTATCACAAGAAAACCGAGGAGCTGCCAGCACCAGCGATATGGGGCTGAAAATTCTGAAGATGGCTTTAACATAAGCCAAAACTGGTAAATAAACAAATATTATTGCAATCTCAACTGTTGATTTTAAGCTAAATATAGCACCAGGTCGCTGTACTCCATGGACAATGTTGTCTAAATTTATATCAACATTCAGTGTACCACTTTGTATATGTACGTCGTCATGAAATGCTAGACATCAGTACTTGAAGCTACCTGACTGCCTTTGTGCAATGATGAGGGTAAGCTACCATGAACAGCATAGTGAACACATTATTGTAGCCAAGATGGACATGAAGCCAACACCCACCACATTAGTACAAGTTAATATGGCAACTAGTTATGTAGATGATGAAGAGTTTGAAAACAATGTGTGTTGAGATAAAAGAAACGAGTCAGGTGGTTAGGGGAGAGGAAAATTTAATTGTAATGGGATTCTGATAGTATGAAGAGGAGGAGATGGAAAGATCGTAGGTAAATGTGGACTGGGGGAAAGGAATGAAAGAGGAAGCCGTCTGGTAGAATTTTGTTCAGAGCATAATTTAATCATGACTAACACTTGGTTTAAGACTCATGAAAGTTGTCTGTGTGAAAGAGACATGGAGGTACCAGATGGTTCCATATTGATTACGTAATGGTAAGACAGAGATTTCAGAACCAGATTTTAAACTATAAGATGTTTCCAGGGACAGATGTTGACTGTGACCACAATTTATTGGTTATTATTGTAGCACACAATACAAAAGAATGCTGGGCAGTTACTTGATTATGGAGCCAAACTCAAGACTGCACAGAATATAAAAACAGGAAAGCAAGAGCCATAGGTAATACCAAGGCAGTAGATGTGTTCTAGCCCAGCATAGCATAACATACCTGGTGCATAAACAAGCAAAGTCCAAACAATGTAGCACATCCAGATTTTGGTTATGGCCTGGTATGATGGCAGTGAAAGCCAGATGAATAAACGTCGATTTGATAATCACTGTAGCACCATACACAGCAGCACTGAGTGGCCCAGAAGATGTCTGGTAGTGTTATGTGACTCACAAACACAATCTAGTCCCTAATAGCAGCTTTTATGAAGTTGCTGCACTCACTGCCTGTGAAGATGATGGTGGCACCTGCTAGCATGAAGCTTGTAAACATAATATTTGTAATCAGCACTGAGTTGAAACACGCAATACACTGGCAAGGGCCATAAACAATCTCTGATGCAGGAGTGTCAGCAAGCCAAGGGCCAGCACCCAACAGGACGCAGACACAGTGTCAGAAAAGGCGTGATGAAGTACACAGGGGCCCAGCCCACACATACTACAGTTATGCACTGTAGATAGCTCTAAGAGATGAAATAGTGAAGGTGGCAAAGGATCAAATACATAAAAAAGACAAGGCCCAGTAGAAATCCTTGGATATCATATCACATAATGAATTTAATTGATGAAAGGAGAAGATATAAAAATGCATCAAATGAAGCAAGCAAAAGGGAATACAAACCTCGAAACAATGAGATTGGAAGGAAATGCAAAATTCCTAAGCAGGAATGGCTAGAGTACAGATGTAAATGTATGGAAGCATGCAGAGTGTTTCCGTAAGAGTGTGAAAAATGTAACAGGATGTAGTGAATGCTCGACTGAACAATTTGAGGTAGGGAACCTGGATTCAGAAAAGCCAGCTTAAGGAAATGTGGAAGTAAACTGGGTACAAGTTTACATTTACTGTGCTGTTTATTTACATGGACAATCTTTATTTCCTGCAAGGAAACGATGAAGATGAACCTGATTAGTATGAAGTATTTCCTGATCGCTGGGTTGGAAGGGGAGGTCCTATTCCATGGCCTGCGAGGTCACCTGAGCTGAATCCCCTCCATATTATTGCCTATGATTATATCTAAAGTCACTTGTGTATGAGACCCCAGTGGACACAGAGATGGAATTAGTCACCAGAATTGTAGCTGCCTGTGATGTGATTTGAAACACAGCAGGAATATTTGTCAGGGTGTGTCAGAATCTTGTTTGCTGATGTCGTGCTTGCATTGAGGTTTATGACCATCAGTTTCAGCACATTTTGTAAGATACAGTACAAATGCTATGCTCATTGTGTCAGTGATGGTATTTGCTGTTAACTGTGACTACTGGAAATAAAAAAGTACACTGTACTGTGATATTATTCCTATTATCTCCCTAAGCTGGCTTCTATGACCCCAGGTTCCCAACCTCAAGTTGTTCAGTGGAGCATCCTCTGAGTCCTGTTACATTTTTGCACGTTCTTATGGAAACGACCCTGTATATAACTATGGGAAAAATAGGCATTAGCTATAGGAAAATTACATAGGCCTTTTTAGAAAAGAGAAGCAGCTGTATGAATATCAAGAGCTCAGATGGGAAACCAGTACTAAGCAAAGAAGGGAAAACTGAAAGTCAGACATAGTATATAGAGGGGCTATACAAAGGAAATTAACTTGAAGGCAGTATTGTAGAAAGGTAAGAGGAAGTAGATGAAGATTTAAGAGAAGATATGATACTGTGAGAAGAATTTGATGGAGCGCCGAAAGACCTAAGTTGGAATGAGGCCCCTGAAGTTGATGAAATTCCGCCAGAACTACTGACAGCCTTGGAAGAGCCAGCCATGATAAAACTATTGTACCTGGTCCACAAGATATATGAGCAGGCAAAATAGCCTCAGACTTCAAGAAGAATGCATTACTTCAAATTCCAAAGAAAGCAGGTTCTGACAAGTGTGAATATTACTGAACTATCAGTTTAAGAATCCATGATTGTAAAATACTAACACAAATGGTTTATAGAAGAATGGAGAAACTGGTAGGAGCTGACCTCGGGGAGGATCAGTTTGGATTGGACAATGTTGGAACACATGAGGCAATACTAACCCTATGACTTATCTTGGAAGGTAGGCTAAGGAAATGTAAAACTACGTTTATTGTTTTTGTAGATTTAGAGAAAGCTTTTGACAGTTATTATTGGAATGCACTCTTTGGAATTATGAAGATAGCAGGGGTAAAATACAGAAAGTGAAAGGTTATTTGCAACTTGTACAGAAACCAGACACTAGTTATAAGAGTCAAGGGACATGAAAGGGAAGCATTGGTTGAGAGGGAATGAGGCAGGGTTGTAGCTTATGCCCAATGTTATTCAATGTGTACATTAAACAACAGTAAAGGACACCAAAGAAAAATTTGGTGAAGGAATTAAAGTTTAGGAAGAAGAAATAAAAGCTTAAGAGTTTTTCCAATGACATTGTAATTCTGTCAGAGACAGCAAAGAGCAGTTGAATGGAATGGACTATGTCTGGAAAGGAGAACATAAGATGAACATCAACAAAAGCAAAACAAGTGTAATGGAATGCAGAGGGAATTGGATTAGGAAACGAAATGCTATAAGTAGTAGATGAGTTTTGCTATTTGAGCAACAAAATAACTGATGTTGACCAAAATAGAGAGGATGTAAAATGTAGACTGGCAATGCCAATAAAAGTGTTTAAGAAGAAGAGAAATTTGTTAATATTGAATATAGATTTAAGTGTTGGGAATTCTTTTATGAAGATATTTTCCTGGAGTATAGTCCTATATGGAAGTGAAATGTGGATAATAAACAGCTGAGACAAGAAGAGAATAGAAGCATTTGAAATGTGGTCCTCAGAAAAATGCTAAAGATTAGATGGGTAGATCACATAACTAATGAGGTACTGAACAGAATTGGGGAGAAAAGAAATTTGTAGCAAAGCCTGACTAGAAGAAGGGATCAGTTGATAGGACACATTCTGAGATATTAAGGGATCACGAATTTAGCACTGGAGGGAAGTGTGGGGCTTAAAAATTGTAGAGGAAGACCAAGATATGAATACAGTAAGCAGCTTCAAAAGGACGTAGGTTGCAGTAGTTATTTGGAAATTAATAGACTTGCACAGGACAGAGTAACATGGAGAGCTGCATCAAACCAGTCTTTGGACTGAAGACCACAACAACACAATAAGACTACTTTCAAGTTGTACAAAGTGTATCAGGGAGTTTTGCAATTTGAATCTGTAAGTAATCAAGTCATAATTTGCAATTGTGCACGTTTGGACCTCTACACTAGAGGTGAGTGATCCACTCCTGAACTGATTCTACAGGGTGAGCAGTTGATGACTTAAAAAAAAAGGAAGAGTAGCTCTTCAGATCAGAAATGTCTCTACAGCATGAAGCGTACTGACCATATTTGGGCATATTTGCACGAGCCTGTGGGGTGTATTGCAGCAGCACTGCTGGCAGGCTGGTGTGGGATCTCATCACTGTAAATTCAACAAGGCCAATCCAATGTTGCGAGGTGGATTAGCTTCCTGAAACAGCAAACTCAGCGGTACAGTAGATACTAGTGCAGCAACAGCAAGGCAGATTTCTGTACTGACAATGCCTATGAGGGTTTAGCATACATGACTGGTAGTGACACATAAATGCGACTGTAAGTATGGACATTTTTGTAACAAAATAATTCTTAGTCTCACAGCCCTATCAGCACAATGGGACTGTGTTGGACAAGGTTGCCACATGGACATTGCATTAGAAGTCAGCGTTTCAAGGCCATAGCAGTGAAATAACTCTACGCTCTTAAGTCCCCCCTCCCTCCACCCCCCGCCACCTGACTTAGTGCCATGGCGCTGCTGGCCATCTCAGATCAACTACAGCAGTATGGTTTACTCTTGCCCAGGATGCAGTGGGTTACTCCCCATGCATACGAGCAGTCTTTCGCCAACACAGGACGGGCATCTCATCGTTACGGGCATCCGGTGCCATGATGCAGCTGGGTATATCCCATGGCCATAGCAAATACAGCAGTGTCAAGTGTACACTTTGTTGGTGTAGAAATCACATGGCTGGCTTACTATGTAACGAGGGCACTGGCGCTTGGTGGAGACTCTGTGCCAGCATCATGGCGTGTGCAAGCAGCCGGCCCAGCAGAATTCAGTGGCCAGCCACCCACTGACACGGTATCAAACAGTGCAGATGCTTCAATAAGGAACTCTTTTTACATTTACATCTGCCTTCCTGTGGAGCCACCTTGTCTCCCACCGTGCTTCCACCACCTGGTCACACCATCTTGGCACTTAGCCATCCTATGCTGCACTGGGGGCACTACAAATGGAATGAAAATTCTGAGGCCACTGCCACAGCACCCCACACAACATGCTAGATTAGTTAGTATGGCATAGACCAGTGCAGTGAGAAATGTCTACTAAACTGCAGAAAAATACAATGGTGGTTTGAAATGTTCTAGGAATAGCATAGAAAAAATACTTACATCACTGAAACTTTTTTTAATTTTTCAATGCAGTCTCCTTGTGGATTAATGCACTTGGTCCAACAATGTTCCAGTGCCTTGATCCCACCTCGAAAACTAGTTTCCTTCAGGCCTGCAAAATAGTTGTCAACTCTGGCTATCAATTCTTTGTTTGAAGTGAATCTTCATCCATCAAGGAAAATTTTCAGTTTTGGGAAGAGGTGGAAGTCTGATGGAGCCACGTCAGGTCAATAAGGTGGCTGTGGTAACAAGTCATACCTCAGTTCGTGTAATTTTGCCATGCTGATGGCAGATGCGCATTGTCTTGATGGAAGATGACTTTCTTCCTTGCTAAACTTGGCCTTTTTTCGCTTATCTTTTGTTGCAATTTGTCCAGGAGGTGAGCATAGTATTCTCCAGTAATTTTTTGCCCAGTGGGGAGATAATCTACAAACTGAATCCCCTTCACATACGAGAATACTGATGCCATGACCTTTCCCACCAAAGGAATTGTCTTTGCTTTCTTTGGTGGTGGAGAATCAGCATGTTTCCATTGCTTTGACTGTTGTTTTTTCTCTGGGGTATAGTCGTGCAACCGAGTTTCATCTGTGGTCACAATGGTCACAAACCAGTGCAAAAAATCTTGTTTGTTTCTCCTAAAACGGGCCAAGCATTGTTCCGATATGTCCATTCTCATGTGTTTTTGATCCAGCATGAAAGGTCATGGCACCCATCCTGCAGATAATTTTTTCATTTCCAATTTTTCATTTAAAATGTGATATACCCTTTCAGGTGACATCTGGCAATCCTCCTTGACCATTTTGTGCACTTTTGCAATGATTTCTGGAGTAGTGACACTTCGTGGCCGACCACTGCGCAGATCATCGTCTAAGCTCTCCCAACCAAATTTAAATTCATTTGTCAACTTGGCAACAGTTGAATATGAAGGAGCAGAGTCCCCAGTGTATTCTGGAAATTGGCATGAATGTTCTTTGCTTTCATACCTTTCTTTACGAATTACTTCATCACTGCTCGAATCTCGATTTTTTTTCCATCTTCGCAAATCACTATGCGGGAACAACACCAGAGCCACGTCACTGCCACAGCTCTCTTCCAAGAGCACTGATACGGCACGTGTTTACAGGCAACAGTCCAATGAATATCATGTGAGCAACTCGTTGTGCCAGCACTGACCTCTTGTGGTGATTCCAAGAACTTTTCAAACCACCCTCATATATTACAGACAATGTGTGTGTGTGTGTGTGTGTGTGTGTGTGTGTGTGTGTGTGTGTGTGTTTTTTTATATATACCATACTCCTATGGGAGCTATTGGCAGCCCTAAAAAGAAAGACAAGGATGAAAGATAAGTTCTTCAGAACGCTGCGTTAATGAAAAAATACTTCCTCAACATTGCTCGTGCCCTTGAATTTTAAAAGACAACTTGAAAGGAGCAGTCATACCATACCATTTGCCTCTTCATTGCAAAAGAAGGTGCTCTGCAGAGCAGGAGCACTCTGCAGCTCACTTGGAGTGAGTGAACTGCAAAGAACTGACTCACAAGAGCTGGTGACCTAGCTCTCCATTCAGTGCTTACCACTCCCCTACTGCTCTGATCTCCTCATGGAGCAGATTACTTAATGACTCAGGATTCACCCCACTCTTAGCACTCTTGACTCATTCACTGATTCAGCTTTCAGTACTCCTGGGCATTTACTTATCTTCTTGACTCTGCGCTCTTCATTCGAGTTTGACTCATCATAGATATTGTTCATTATAATACGAGGAATGTTCAATAAGTAATGCAACACATTTTTTTATCAGCCAATTTCAGTTGATGAATGTGGAATTTGTTGTGGAACTTTGTGTAATATTTCCACTTCAGCCCCTATAGTTTCATTAAGTTCCAATAGGTGGCAGTGCTATATGTAGCCTACAAAATGGCGTCTGTAACTTAGGTGCATTCCATGTGGAGAGCTGTGACTGAGTTTATTTTTGTGGAAAGCCAGAATATTGCAGATATTCATAGGTGCTTGTAGAATGTCTACAGAGGCCTGCCAGTGAACAAAAGCACAGAGAGTAGTTGTGTGAGGCATCTTATCATCATCACAACTATGTGGCACAAACCTGTCCAATCTCCTGCATGCTGTCCGGCTGCACACGTCTGTGACTCCTGCAATGTTGGAACATGCAGACACTCTCATTTGAGGTAATTGATGTATTACAATCAAACACTTCGCTGCTGAACTGGACATCTGTGTTGGTAGTGCTGACACACTCGTCCACCAGTTAGGGTACTCAAAGGTGAGTGCCCAATGGAATCATCACAGCCTAACAATAGACAATAGACAATAAAGAGCAATGAAGAATCATACGTGCAGAATTGCTTGAGTGTTACAAGGCTGATCATGACAATTTTTTGTCAAATATCATCACAGGTCATGAGACATGGGTTTATTACTTCGAACTGGAAACAAAAGGGCAATTCATGCAGTGACTTCACAGCGCTTCTCCTCCAAAGAAAAAGTTCAAAGCTGCACCCTAAGCCAGTAAAATCATGGTTATAGTCATCTGGAACTCTGAAGGGATTGTTGTGTTGGATTTTCTCCCTCATGGTACAACAATCAACACTGAAATGTGTTGTGTTACCCTCATGAAATTGAAGAAATGACTTCACTATGTTTGTATCCATAAAAATGCAAATGAACTACTCTTCCTCCTTGACAACGCAAGGCCCCTCTCAATTCTGGACACCTGAGAGAACCTCACAATACTTCAGTGAACTGTTCATCCTCATCCACCCTGCAGTACGGATCTCCATCTTCTGACTTCTATCTGTTTGGAAGGATGCACTCTACAGGAAGCCTTACGATGATGGGGAGGTTATTGATGCCGCAAGGCATTACCTCTGACGTTGACCAGTGGAGTGGAACCATGCATAAGGCCATCACATTGAACATAGATTATGTTGAGAAATAGGGTTTTGTAGCCAAAAGAGTGGGGAATAATATGTTTTGCTGTCTCCATTTTGTTCTATTGTGACCGTGTCTGGATGAAGATTTACAGCCTTCAGGTCACTGTGCAAAGTGTCTACCCATCGTTGTCTAGGTCATTCCTTGGGTCTCTTTCCCACGACTTCCAATGTGTATACTGCCTTTGAAATGGTATCATCCTTTGAATGCAGCACATGTCCAAATCATACCAGATGGCTTTCTCACATTTTCTTCTTGATCGATGTGACCCAAGAACGTTTCTTGATAGTATCATTCAAGACATGATCTAGTTGGACATGATCTAGTGGAGTGATGCCACCTGCCCATCTAAGCATCTTAGTCTCCATGACCTCCAGTTGTCCTTCTGCCTTTTCTGTAACTGGCCAACATTCAGTGCCATAGAGAGCAACAGGACAGATGACAGTATGGTAGACCTTTGACTTCAGAAGCCACTAGCCGAAATCTGGATTTGCATAATAAAATCTAAAAAAAGGATGACTGATTGTTGCACTCTATAATTTATAAGCCACATAACAGTCACTGAGTGCATCCACTTTCCGAATGGAAGGTAAACTGAATCCTTAATCTGACGATAGCCAATTCATCCAGGCAGCCTGAATCCTTGCATTGACCTTGTCTGTAAGTTGCCCGTTGTTAGAGACTGTAGAACCGAGATACATAAATTTTGTTACTATTGGTAGATCCTCTCCATCAACACTCATGGTCCCATCTTCTTGCAGATCTTATGTCATGTTATCAGTTATCTTTTTGCTTGGCCACAGGCCATATTGTACAAGTTGGTCATTCCACTCTTTTATTTAGTGCTGGAGATCAAACATGTTCTCTGCAGCCAACATAACATCATCAGCATAGATAAGTGACCATGATAGTGGCATGTGCAGGTCTGATGTGACAGTGTCCATCACAAGGATAAACTTTTTTTTTTTTTTTTTTTTTTTTGTGGTTTTAGGGAGCACAACTTCAATGGTCATTAGTGCCCAGACTACGTTAGGAATGCACCGCGAGGCACAAGTTTAAAACAGCAACTAAAAGGGAAAACACGATAAAAGACAGACTGACAGGCATAGGATTAAAAAAAACAACATAATATAATGTCCTTAGAGAGGTTTGTCAAGTTGATAAAACGAAGAACGCGAGCAGCTGCTCGTGGGTCATCCGCTAAAATGGCATCTAGAGTACATGGCAGGCCAAGATCAAGATGCAGTGTGTTAAAATCCGGACAGGACGTTAAAATGTTGCGGACCGTCAGCAATTGCCCACATGGGCAGAACGGCGCCGGCGCAGCCGTCAGCAGATGACGATGGCTGAACCGGCAGTGTCCAATTCGTAACTGGGCCAAAACGACCTCCTCCCGCCGAGAAGGGCGTGAGGACGACAGCCAAGCCTCAGGAAGAGGTTTCAAGGCCCGAAGGTTGTTGTCTGTAAGTGCAGCCCAATCGGCATGCCACAGCGATAAAATGCGCCGACAAAGGACCCTGCTACAATCTGATGAAGGGACACAACAAGAAGCTGTCCGAGGCTGGAGGACCGCAGCCTTGGCCGCGGAATCTGCAGCTTCATTCCCAGGGATACCAACATGGCCAGGAACCCACATAAAGCTAACTGGAAAACCGTCGTCCACCAGCTGCTGAAGAGAGCGTTGGATCCAGTGCACGAAAGGGTGAACTGGATATGGATCACTGAGGCTCGGAGTGCGCTCAGGGAATCGGAGCAGATGACATAAGCAGAATGTCGGTGGCGGCAGATGTAAAGAACAGCCTGGTAGAGGGCATAGAGCTCAGCTGTGAAGACCGAACAATGGCCATGGAGCCGGTATTTGAAACTTTGTGCCCCGACAATAAAAGAACACCCGACCCCGTCATTGGTCTTAGAGCCATCTGTATAAATGAAGGTCATATTAATGAACTGCGAACAAAGTTCGACAAAACGGGAGTGGTATACCGAACCGGGGGTAACCTCCTTTGGGAGTGAGCTGAGGTCATGGTGAACGCGAACCTGAGCCTGGAGCCAAGGTGGCGTGTGGCTCTCGCCCACTCGAAAGGTTGCAGGGAGTGAAAAATCTAGGTGTTGAAGGAGGCGACGAAAGCGAACTTCAGGGGGTAGCAGGGCAGAGACATACAACCCGTATTGACGGTCGAGAGAGTCGTCAAAAAAGGAACGATAAGACGGGTGGTCGGGCATTGACAGTAGCCAACAGGCATACCGACAAAGCAGTATATCGCGCCGGTAGGTGAGTGGCAATTCACCAGCTTCAGCATGAAGACTCTCGACGGGACTAGTATAAAACGCTCCGATCACAAGACGTAAACCCCGATGTTGTATGGAGTTGAGGCGGCGTAAGATGGATGGCCGTGCAGAGGAGTATATGAAGCTCCCATAATCCAGCTTGGAGCGGACGATCGACCGAAATAGGCGAAGTAGGACGGTTCGATCCGCTCCCCACGACATACCACTGAGAACACGGAGGAAATTTAGAGAACGGGTACAACGGGCAGCCAAATATGACACATGTGGAGACCAGCTAAGTTTCCTGTCAAATGTAAGACCTAAAAATTTTGTTGTCTCCACGAATGGCAGAGCAACGGGACTGAGTCGTAAGGACGGTGGGAAAAACTCTTTGTAGCGCCAGAAGTTAATACAGACCGTCTTCTCAGCAGAAAAACGGAAGCCATTGGCGACACTCTAGGAGTAAAGATGGTCAAGAGAACGCTGAAGACAACACTCCAGGAAACATGTACACTGCGCGCTGCAATAGATGGTCTAATCGTCTACGAAAAGGGAGCCTGATACATCAGCTGGGAGGCAATCCATTATTGGATTGATCGCTATGGCGAAGAGAGCGACACTCAAAACTGAGCCCTGTGGCACCCCATTCTCCTGGCGAAAGGTGTCTGACAGGACAGAACCCACACGTACCCTAAACAGTCGATCCATTAAAAAGGAACGAATAAAAAGAGGGAGGCGACCGCGAAGGCCCCATGTATGCATGGTGCGGAGAATGCCCGCCCTCCAACAGGTGTCGTAAGCCTTCTCCAAATCAAAGAACACAGCCGCAGTCGAGCGCTTCCGCAAGAAGTTATTCATAATGAAGGTCGACAAGGTAACCAAATGGTCAACAGCAGAGCGGCGCCTACGAAATCCACATTGTACATTGGTAAGTAGGCGTCGAGATTTGAGCAGCCAAACCAAACGAGAGTTAACCATTCGCTCCATCACCTTACAGAGACAGCTGGTAAGCGAGATGGGTCGATAACTGGGAGGCAAGTGCTTGTCCCTCCCCGGCTTAGGAATTGGTACAACAATAGACTCGTGCCAGCATGCGGGAACATGTCCCTCAATCCAGATGCGATTATAAGTACGAAGAAGGAAACCTTTACCCGCAGGAGAAAGGGTCTTCAGCATCTGAATATGAATAGAATCAGGCCCTGGAGCGGAGGACCGTGACCGGGCAAGTGCGTTTTTGAGTTCCCGCATGGTGAATGGGGCATTATAACTTTCACGATTCGAGGAGCGGAAGTTAGGTGGCCTAGCCTCCTCCGCCCGTTTTCGGGGGAGGAAGGCAGGGTGGTAATGAGCGGAGCTCGAAACCTCTGCGAAAAAGCGGCCGAAGGCATTGGAGACGTTCTCAGGGGCCACAAGGACGTCATTCGTGATGGTCAATCCAGAAACTGGTGAGTGGACCTTAGTGCCAGATAGCCAGCGCAGGCTACCCCAGACAGCAGAAGAAGGAGTAAAACTGTTGAAGGTGCTTGTAAAAGCAGCCCAGCTGGCTTTCTTGCTTTCTTTAATAATACGACGACACAGTGCACATAATCGTTTATAATTGATACAATTCGCCACTGCAGAGTGGCGTTTAAAGGTGCGTAAAGCACGTCGACGAGCACGTAAAGCGTCTCTACATGCTGCGGTCCACCAGGGGACCGGTACGCGACGTGGAGAAGAAGTAGGGTGGGGGATGGAATATTCAGCAGCAGTGAGAATGACTTCCGTGAGGTGTGCGACCTGACTATCGCAGCTTGTGAAGGTTTGATCCTGAAAGGTCGCCCTGGAAGAGAAGAGCCCCCAGTCTGCTTTGGAGATGTTCCAACTAGATGAGCACAGACAGGGGGTATGCTGCAGGAGATGGATAACACACGGGAAGTGGTCGCTCGAATATGTATCAGAAAGTGCATACCACTCAAACTGGCATGCAAGTTGGGTAGTACATATAGAGAGGTCTAAATGGGAATAGGTGTGAGATGTGTCCGAAAGAAAAGTAGGGGCGCCAGTATTGAGGCAGACAAGATTGAGCTGGTTGAAAAGGTCTGCTAACAGGGAGCCCCTCAGGCAGGATGCTGGAGAGCCCCAAAGGGGATGGTGGGCATTGAAGTCTCCAGTTAACAAAAATTGTGCAGGTAGCTGAGCAATAATTTGCATCATGTCTGCCCTGGTAACGGCAGATGACAATGGAGTGTAAACGGTACAAATGGAAAATGTAAAAGTGGGGAGAGTAATTCGGATGGCAACTGCCTGCAGGCCGGTGTGCAATGTGATGGGATCGTAGTATATATCATCCCGGACCAGCAACATAACCCTTCCATGAGCCGGAATACCTACCACAGGGGGTAGGTCAAAATGCACAGAGGTGTAGTGTGCCAAGGCAATTTGATCGCATGGGCGTAGCTTTGTTTCCTGGAGGGCTACGATGAGCGGACGGTGCAAGCGGAGCAGCAACTTTAAGTCCTCTTGGTTGGAGCGAATGCTGCGAATATTCCAGTGAATAAGTGCCATCGTAAGAAGAAAAGGAGGATGAAAGAAGGGGTCACCTCGAAGGCCGCTGAGGGCCCGGCTTCGAGCGAGCACTGCCGCCGCTATTAGTAGGCGGACAGTCATTGTCCATTGGTTCTATAGGTTCATCGGCCATCTTGGTAAGATGGCCGTGAGGGGGAGCTTCCTCCGCCGGTGAATGGCCAGATGGTCGGCTACCAGCGGTGCGGCCAGGCGAAACAGATGACGGCCTGGGGCGGCAACCTCTGGGTGGCGCAGGAGAAGAAATGCACCGTGGTGGAGAAGGAGAACTGTGCTTCCTATGAGCCTTCTTGGAAGGTCGTTTGGTGGAAGTACTGGTCGATGGCTGGGAGTTCGAGGTACCTAGGAAGTCTGCATGGGACGGTTCCTTCTTGAAGGCCCGTGAATCTGACTTCTGGGTCTTCGTCGTGGCAGAAGCTGATGAAGGGGCTTGTGTCTGTGGGGTGACGGGAGGAAGAGGAGACGTCGACCGCGCGATCTTAGCACTGGCCGAATGGACGACTGTGGTGCTGAAGGTCAGATCACATGTCTGGGTTGCCACCTCCCTGGTAGTCTGAGGAGAGGCGAGGACAGTACTGTATTTCCCCATTGGGAGCAGCGTGGCCTTCCTACTAGCAAATAGCTTACGAGCAGCCGAGGTGGACACTTTCTCTTTGACCCGAATTTCTTGGATACAGCGTTCTTCCTTATAGATGGGACAGTCGCGGGAGGACGCTGCATGGTCACCCTGACAGTTCACACAATGAGGAGACGGAGGTGGACAGTCACCCTCATGGGCATCCCTGCCACAAGTGACACATTTAGCCGCATTGGAACAAGACTGGCGAGTGTGATTAAAACGCTGACACTGGTAGCAGCGTGTAGGTGTCGGGACATAGGGGCGAACAGAAATAACCTCGTAGCCCGCTTTGATGCGCGATGGCGGCTTAACACTATCAAAGGTCAAGAAAAGTGTCCGGGTCAATTCAAGGTCATTGTTGACCTTTTTCATGACCCTATGGACAGCCGTCACGCCCTGCTCAGCGAGGAAAGACTGAATCTCCTCGTCAGTCAATCCGTTGAGTGATCTAGTATAAACCACACCACGAGACGAATTCAGAGATCGGTGAGCCTCCACCCGGACAGGGAACGTGTACAGGAGTGTGTCTCGAAGCAGTTTTTGTGCCTGAAAGGCGCTCTCAGTTTCTAGTAACAAGGTAACGTTATGCAACGTGGTACAAGACTACGCCCTTCTGGATAACGAAAGGGTTGACAGAGGAAAAATCCTTTCCGTCCTCAGATCGAGAAACGACGAGGAACTGTGGGGCAGGCGGTAGTACTTTTGTCACTGGTGGCTGGTCAAGTTTCCGTTTGTGGGCAGAAGTCGAGAGAGAAGAAGAAGAGAAATCCATTGCGGAGGAATCCCCCATGATTGCCAGCGTCTCCGATGGCGTGCTCCTTCCTTGTGGGGACCCTCTCAGAGGGCACTCCTGCCTTAGGTGAATGTTGACACCTCAGGTCACACCTTCCGAGAAACAGACGGAGGGACCAATCGGCATGGTCAGAAGGTATCAGCTCAGGCAATTACCCCTCCCCGGGCCTGGCCTTTACCAGGGGGTACGTGCGTGCCTTACTTGTCTACCCAGGGCGGGGAATTACGCATTATCCCGTCACCGGCTACGCGTGCGAACGCGTGGGTCAGCCTTCAGGCACGCACAGGGAAGAAGGAAGAAGAGGAAAAAGAAGAGAGAGAGGACAGACTGTCTCAAACACTGAGGTGGAGACCAGAGAAGGCAAGGAGAAGAAGGCAAGGGAAAGAGTAAGGAAGACAGTGAGATGGAGAAGAACAAAGAAAGGAACCAACCAAAGGAAGGAAGAAACGAGAAGAAGTGAAAAACCAAAATTACCACAAATATAGGTCGTGGAACCGTCCGTCTCCGGACGCAGGCGCTAACTACCCCCTTGAGGGGGAGGGACTCCTTTTAGTCGCCTCTTACGACAGGCAGGAATACCTCGGGCCTATTCTAACCCCCGGACCCGCAGGGGGGAAGGATAAACTATGGTGGTGATAAGGCCAAGCCTTTGTTGACTCCTACTGTGGTGTGAAAGTTGATTTGAGATATTCTGCATATCTTTTTGTTGAGAATATGTCCAAGGATCTTCATCATGTGGCTCAGTAATTTGATCAGGTGATAATTAGAACACTCAGCAGGATTTCCTTTCCTTTTGAAGACTGGTGCAGTGATACTCCACTGCCAATCTGTTGGTATTGACCTTCTTTGATGATCCAGTTGAAAAGATCCATTAGCCAACCTGCCTGTTCAGAACACCAGAACTCTGCTGGGAGGTCATTGGGGCCAGCGGATTTCCCTCTCTTAATCTCCTTCAAAGCAGCCTCAACTTCAGCAGTAATAGTGTCCTTGTCTGGTCCTTAACAGCTGACATGGTTGGTATTGGTGTATGGGGAAATTCGTCAGCAGAAATTCTCTCAAAATAGTTCTGGCAGCGTTCCCTTGCTTTCTTCCTGTCAACCAGCAGCTCACTTCTTTTGTTGTTGATGCCAAAAATGTGTTGGATACCTTCCGTTTTACGATGTTTTGATTTGACTAGTCAATAAATGTCATGTTCTCCTTCATGTGTGTCTAGTTTCATGTAGAGATTGGAGTGCTTGTCTACTTTAGTGAGTGCAATGCCCTTCTTCACCTTTCTGCAGGCTTGTTTGTAAGCATTCCAACATGATAGTATTTTGTCTGCAAGGAACTCATGGTACAGTTTTTTTCTTCTTGCCTGCAGCATCCTTAACATCGTCATTCTGGAGCCACATGTCTTAGCTGATTCTTAGTCGTATTGGTTTCATTGTTCTGAGATTAGAGCATGCAGCTTTATGAACAAAGGTTTTCAATGTAGTCCAGATATCTTCAACCGTGGTAATAGGTAGCACCATAATTTCTGTCATAATGTCAGCCTGCTTCTCTTTGAAGCACCACCATTTGTTTTTTGATGTTCCGTTTCTGGCAGAGTACCCTGATATTGGTTTGTTTATTCTATGCTTACAGATGACTGGTTGGTGTTGCATTGTGACAGTTTCATATGGAACAACTCTCATGTATTAACACATTTTTGAGGTTCTGATGTCTTACTAGGACATAGTCAATCTGAGTTGCGTTTGATCCACTATAGTATGTGATTAGGTGAGTTTGACATTTTTGGAACCAAGTGTTTGTGATGACCAGGTCATGTGTTTCTGCATAACCGAGGATTTGTTGGCCATCATCGTTCTTCCCTCTATATCCATGTCCACCATGGGCACCATGATCTTCTTTCCTTTGTCAACATGTCCATTCAGGTCACCAGTGATAATGATGTAGTCTTCTACTGGAACTTGAGCAGTCTTCTTGTCAAGCAGTCCACAGCAGGTGTCTTTGGTTTCTGCACTCAGGCCGGTTTGTGGGGAAAAGGCACTGAAGAAGTGGACTTTTTGTCTGTATGTGATCTAGACAATTTTCATTAGGTGATTGTTGTAACACTGCACATCAGAGACAGAACCACTGAATTTTGCTGTTATAACAATGCCGACACCATTAGTTGGTCTGCAGGTACCATTGTATATCATTTTGCAACCACAACCATTGTCATATGACTTTTGCCCACTCCACTTTATTTCTTGAATTGCATAGATGTTCATAGACTTATTTTCAAGTACCATAGCGATTCGCTGCATCGTCCAGTCACAGTCCCGACATCCAGTGTTGCGAGACAGAATCTGTGGGCACGCTTGTTTAGCTGTCGCTGCCCTTGCAACGGTAACCCTTGCCACACTTATCGGGCCCTGCCGGCGCACATCACTTTCGGGGAATCCCCTAACCATAGTAACTAATCTTTGGGACAGCCTTTCCATAAGAATGTGACAGTGGTTTTACAGCTGGCTTGTCACAAAACCCGTTGCCTGGCATAAGTGAGTAGAAGCAATACCAGAATGAATCGGGACCCCATTATCACCATCCACTTACTCAGTAGATGTGAGTCCCTGAGAAATCTTAACAGTATTTTACTTTTTCCATATGACATATTTTTCAGTGCTACAGGACATAAGTCAACTATTGCCTAGAAGAGCTTCATGTGATGTATGGTATCCATTTTACACAACATTATAAAAAGTTAATAAATATGATCTGTCCAAATTATAATTTACAGATCCACAAAACATTGTCAGACACTCAAATTTCTAGTTATTTGACAAAATTAAAAATGATGTAGTCAGTGGGATGGTAACAATAGGTAGATAGTTACAAATCATATTAGTTTCTATGCACTTATGAAATTGGTTAAATGCTGTTATCACCAACAATAATATCAAGTTTAAAATTGTTTGGTTGGCCCAATGGTGGCTATCAAGAAATAGGTGGGTGCTGAGACAAAGAGGAAAAATAATGACAAACACATATAACATGCACGTCCTTCGGTTTACTTAACTTGTTCAGCAAGTTCAATAGTTCCACGAGACAGCAGGTTTGTCATATACAACAACAACAGAGGCTAACTAGTAACACTTTGAATGCACAGATAGAACTCCCCAAACAGACTAGCTGACATTGGTACAATGTCTCCTTATGTTGGATCTGTGGTGGTGCTAGATGCATGTGCTGCAGAGCGTGTATCATGGAGCCAGCCACAGGTTAGGAAGGCAGTCACATGAGTTACTACCAACTGCCCAATGTGGACTGCCTGGTACGGTATTGATAATGTACGACACCATATTCCTCGCCCCAAAACTCCTTGCCACCATTGTGTACTGCTACTACCGGAAAAGACGTTGGGGTTGTGGGCACAGGTGCCACTGAGGAGGCAGGAGCTGAAACTCCAGCCTATGATAAGCTTCTGCCCACAAACCAACATTTGTGTTGCGAATGGCCAGAAACATTGGCCGATAAACCAGCCGTAGGGACATTATTTCCATTGGCAGAGGTACTGAGGTGTTGTGACACTTTGCGATGGCCCACTGGAAGGTGGGAAGGCAAAGGGAGTCCATCGCTCACAGCTGGGGCTGCTAGCACTGAGGAGATAGCACTGCATCGATGTCCATCAGCTCTGCAGCATGCACCGGTGGTGTAGAACCCAAGGGATCAGAATGTGGCTGAGGCTGTGGGGTCCTCCTGGGCACCAGATATGCAAATGAAGAACCCTCGATAGGATAATGCAGCCCACACAAACAAAGCTGATGCTGATGTTACTTCTGCAGCCCAGTGGGACCCTGTAAGACATACAAAGAGCGACCCTAAACTTATGTGATAACACCTCGTTACCAGTGCCTGGGTCCGCAAGCAAAACGTTAAAAAGACTATATCATTCAAATTCAACTTAGTGTGTTATGGAGGATGTGCCGATTGTTACAAGTTATGCAGCAACTGAAGCAGTGTTCTATGTTCGCATCCATACAAAAATTCTGCTGATGATTTGGCATCACATGGCTGGGAATGCTATGAAGTTAGGAAGAGCACTAATGGTTGATTCTGCATTTGGGAAGCACATAACATGTTCATCTGTTGCTTGAATGTTTGGATGAAGTGTTTCGCTTCACCATTGGATTCATGAGGATAAAATGATGCTGTTGTCACATGCTTGATGCCATTGGCATCACAAAACTGCTGAAATCCTGCCAATGTGAACTGGTTCCCTTTGTCTGAAACCAACACTTCTGATAATATTCAATGCAAAAAATCAAGGTTGGAGGCTTGATGGTACTAGCTATTGTGGTGGACTGTCTGGTCACCACAAACAGAAACTTTGTAAAGGCATAATAAGCCAAGGGGAATTCCAGTAGGTACCGACAAAGTTTAGATGCAGACACTGCCTAGTGTCGCTGGGCTTGGGCCAATTGGACAATTTCTGCAGCAGAGCAGCCTGTGTTCTGCACATGCTAGACATTGCAAAGCCAATTGTTGTATTTGTGTTTTCATGCAAACCCATGTGCAATGGTGTCAGGTGAGCTGTCTAGTGCATACAATGCCCCAATGTCCTTCGGAAGCAAATATAGCATGAGCACACAGGATTGGTCATTGTCTGCATGTAATAAGGTAACACCCAGCTGGACAGATGAGTTGTGCCAAAGTGGAACATAATGGCTTACCACCAAATCACTAATTGAATTTGACCAACCAGTGCGGAGGTCGTGCAACATAATCTTGAGAGTTGGATCCACAGCCATTGCCTGAGCAATCCATCAGTGGTAGATGGGAAAACCATCAAGTGTTTCATTGTGTGAACATCAATGTGAAAACAATGATCTTCTGATGTGTTGAACTCTGAATCAGTGCTGACTGGTAGATGAGAAAGTGTGTCCACATTTGATTGCTTAGCTATTGGCCTGTTCACAATTTCATATTGATAATTTGAGAGGAGCAGAGACCAACACTGTAGCTTTTGCACCATTTGCAGAGAGACTGTCTTTGAAGGGCTGAACAATGAGGTGAGAGGCTTGCCATCTGCCACCAAGTAGAATTTTGAACCATATAAGTATTGACAGAATTTGGTCAGCATTTGGAGTGAACCAAATATAATAAGTTAATTTACCGAAGACACCTTGGAGTTCGCTTATGTTCCTAGGAGCTGGGAGGTCCCGTCGTATGGCAGTTAAGTGTGACTGAAAGAGTGGATGCCCTGATTGTTGATCATGCGTCCTAAATATTCAGTCTATGTCTGGAAGAAGGAGCACTTGTGTTTATTGCACTTTAACCCAGCATTTGAGAGCACTTATAACAATTGCCTGGGATTTGACAGATGTTTGTTGGAGGTATGACCTGAAATGAACATGTCATCCAAATAGTTCAAACAAAAAGAACTGCAGCAGACAGCTGTCACAAATAACATTGAAAAATTTCATGTGCGGACACACTGCCAAAGGCACCTAAAAAACTTAAATGAAACTATGTGAGGCATTGAGCACAAAAAACTGTTGTGACTGTTCATCCAAGGGAAGCTGCAAGTAAGCATCACAAAGATCAATCTGGAAAAGAAGAGATCTGGACCAAATTTGTCCACGAGTTCTTCAGCCCATGGCAAAAGAAGAGTGTCAGTCTGTCTGTGAATTTACCCTTGCCTTGAAATCTCACCTATTCGGAACCTGCATGGAGTTTTCTCTGCAATCACTAAAGGGGATGCCCAATGACTGGCTGCTACTAGGAAAAATCATGCCACTGTCCTGCCAAGATAAGAGTTCCTGCACCACCTGATCTGTGATAGCATGAGGGATGGGCTGTGCACAGCAAAATAATTTTTGTGCATAGTCTTTCATGGTAATGTGAGCTTCAAAACTACTAGCTTAACCTAGGCCATCTTGAAAAATGTCACTTAATTCATCACACATTCAGCTACCCCGTCCGTATGCACAGAAGAGTTCAGAGAGAGAACATCGTCTTGAATGTACAAACCAAACAGATCAAAAGAGTCCATGCCAAAAATATTTTCACTGTCACATGAGCTGTGAATGAAACTTTCTAATGTTACAGAAAGTGGCAGGTAGCCTGCAAAAGGCTAACACAGAATATCATGACAACCATAACCAGAAAAAATTGCCTATGACTTTTGTAGCTTGGGTTTGCCTAACAGTTCGGAAGGGCTTCTGTTCAACAAAGTCATTGATGCACTAGTGTCAAACAGCATGTGTATTTTGCGATTGGCAATCTACAGGGTGACAGTCAACTTATTGGTCTGGTGCTGAATGGAAGAAGTTTGTCACTTCTTCACTGTTGCACTTGGCTTGCACTGTGTAATGCAAGAATCACCATTGGGCTTGAAAAAAATTGCATTAATGTCCATTAGCTGAGACTTCTCAGAACTTGCAAAGTGTATGTTGGACGTGTATTTCTGCAAACAGACTGAATGTGACCAAGCTTGCCAAAATAACACTTGGCATCGCAGCACACGCCTGACATTTGTGTACTGTGAAACACAGAGGGCAAGATTTAGCACTGCTAGTCTACTGCCTAGCACACTGGTTCTGTTTGCATCACTGCCTTGGCCGAGACTTGACATGCTGCAGTATACAAACTACAGGTATGACTTCTTTGCTACTACTCTGTATTGTCCAAATAGGAGTGGAATCTAAGTCTATGCTGTACTGTCGTACAAGTTCTGATGCTCCACTATTTGCAAAACCTGTTGCAAACTAGGATCAGGATACTTAATAATCCCTTCATGTATGTGTCAATCTGATACATTCTGAATAATGTCATCCATGATCACAGCATCACTATAATAACGTCCACCCTCACACTTCAATTTGCAACTGCGTGTAAGTCCTTGTGAGTCTGCTACCCACTGCATAGCAGTCTGATTAGGTCACTTACACAACCAAAAGAATGTGTAATGCACAGCTGCCATCTGTATTTATTTAGTGCAACAGTTAGTTCTTTATGAAGAACACTCTCAGGGTGGGCAGTGGGGGAAAGTTTGTAGGCTAGCCTGTGCTCAAACACTCCACCCGTTGCAAGAAAAATTTGCCTGTCCCTGCAGGGGCACTTGCAGGTTTTTGTCTCAGTAGGGGCAAAAAATTTATATATACAATCGCACCAAAAAGTATTGGCACAGTTACATTTTAGTGGTTGTAGGTTAAACGAAACATATATTTCAGAACAGAACCCATACATGTGACACCTTACATTACATAGTTTACAAATATGTCAAAATCACCTGTCCTTAAAGTAACATACAGTGTCATGAAAAAAAACATCGCTCTTCTGCACCCAAAAAAGTATTGGCACACGCATATGAATCGGACAGTGTGTTCGTTTTCTTCATTGATGTTCACCATCTAATAGCTAGTGTGCATCCCTTTAGCATCTATAACAGCACGTAAACGCCTAGGAATGCTTTGTATTAAATTCCGGGTGATATCAGGGGTAATTTTCGACCATTCCTCCAGGAGCACTTTCTCCAAGTCGTTTTTACCGGACGGACGCCTTTTTCTGACTTGTGTGTCAAGATGAGCCCACAGGTTCTCAATGGGGTTCAAATCAGGGCTCTGAGGTGGTGTTAGAACCCTTCTGGGGGCATTGTACAGTAACCACTCCCGGGTTTTCATGGCGGTATGTTTTGGGTCGTTGTCTTGCTGGAACTGAAACACCCCAGTAAGGCCCAATTTCTGTGCACTAGCGTGTAAATTACCTCGCAACACGTCAATGTATCTCATATGATCCATTGTGCCGTGAATTACAGCTAGATTTCCAACGCCGGAAGCCGCCATACAGCCCCAGACCATGATACCGCCCCCACCGTGTTTGACTGTGGGATGCATGTGTTTGATGTCGAGGTGCGTATTCGGCTTGCGCCAAATTTTCTTTCTTGCATCAAATCCGAACACATTGAACTTCGATTCGTCGCTAAATATCACAGTGTTCCAAAACTCCATCGGCTTGCTGATGTAGTCCTTGGCAAACTGCAGGCGTTTCTGCCGGTTAATTTCCGAAATGTATGGCTTCTTCCTGGGAGAACGTCCATGCATGTCAGCCTCATTCAACACATTTCGTATAGTCTGAACACTAACCGTCTTGTCGGACGTTGTCTGAACAATCTCAGCAATAGTTGCTGCACTTGTAGCAGGTTCCTTCCGAGCAAGTGCGATGATATGGCGACGCTCTCGGGTTGTAAGCACTTTTGGACGTCCAGGACGACACTTATTCACTGTTGTTCCAGTCTCTTTATATTTCTGAATGATGGCTCTTACCGTGGTGTAGCTCACAGACACCTCTGCTCCGATTTGTCGATAGCTTCTCCCTTGTGAATGGAGCAATACCACTCTCTCACGCAACGCCACTGAATGTTCCTTCTTCTTCGGCCCCATGCTGACCACTATCGCGCACTACAGCAACATACTGGCGACCGGGCCGTCAACAACACGCAGTGTCTAATGTGTCAGCAGATGGCGTTCCGGTACCTGAAAACCCAGCAATATACCGAGATGCCATGCTCTGTGCCAATACTTTTTGTGTGCAGAGGAGATACGTGTTTGCCCATAACACTGCATTTCTTTGTTAATGGTAGGCACTATGGGCAGAATTGTAATGTCTGGTATGTGAGGTAGCACGTACATGTACTGTGTACCGGAAAGTGCGGCGTTTGTAACCAGCAACGATAAATACGCACGTGTGCCAATACTTTTTGGTGCGATTGTATATATTCCCAGATTGTATGTTTCTGAACCGTATTCTGCCAATAAATTGTTTTCTTACCACTAATAATTGTTTAAGCGCTTAAAAACACTGCTCATGCAGTGAACGCAGTTGGATTTAAATTAACAGTCCGGAAAAAAATGGTTCACTACACTCAACTGTGTAAACCTGGTCAAATTCACTTACATTACTGTGAAAGCTTCTTTACTGAATTACTATTGTTCTCTGAAGAGCATTTGTCGTTTCATGGTAAGCCAGATGTTTTCCCCTTATATGCAATTTAGAAATATTGATGCACTTTTAGTACCATGCCAGAGTTATGAACATAAAAACTAACATTATAACTATAGTAAAAAAACCTGTGTTAACATTAGCATACTGTACATTTTGCCGCCATTTTCGTTTGGTCCTGTCCTAAGCTTTTTCTCTCTTAACTACTTGTTTTCCTGCTATTAAAAATTGACATTCGGAAGTAACTGAAGGATATCTTGTCATCCTTTCCTTCAAACAACGTTTAGAAAGCTCCATCCTCCCCTCTTCTTAAATTAATTGGCTGATGATCCCAAATTATTCGGTTTTTCCTTCTTTTCATTCGTCGACACAATAAAAACACTTAGATTTTACTGTCTGTTCATTTCAAACAAAACTGTACGTTCAAAAACAATGAATAATTTACGTAACACATTAAAATTAAATGAATGGGTTTGATGATGAAAGTACATTGCCTTTAATCTGCTGACTCGTGCGGTGGCGACGGTGATTTTACCGCCGTGTGTGTAAACACTGGACTTCTGACAATGGCGACGGTCAATTGACCTGCGGCCAAGCGGTCCGACCTGTGGCCTTGAACAGCAACGGCAACTGCCAGGCCGCGTCGTTGTTGTATATAGGTATCGGTCACACAGAGCGTGACTCTGGCCGGCTCGCCGCACCGGCTGACGTCGAGTTTCAACAGATTCGCAGCAGCCCGAGCGGCTATTAGCATTTGCTGGCGCATTTGACAGCAACGGCGCGAGGCAGATCTTTGATACCACGCTACACGTGCAGGCTGCTATGTGGTGAGGCTCCGTCCGTTCTCACGGTGTGACAGCTGACGCAGCAGCAACCGCTTTTCCCTGCGCGGCGTTCCTTGCCTCGGTCTTTCGCCGTGCCTGATCCGCACAGGCAGACTGCGGCGTTGTGTCTGACCAGGCCTTCAAGACGCTGAAAATCAGTTTTTAATCTTTCCTGTATGTTTGGAAACTAGCACACCCGGGATATATTATAGGAACGAAGCCTAAATACACAGGTGGCCCTTGTGACTCCTAAGGGATTGAGACCAACTCATTTCTAAGTCATTATCAAACTATCACAAACAAGCCATCATTGTCTCATTAATCATCAGTCACTTATTAGTTACCATCTCTCTACAATATGCCGTATCGATCAAATGCCTGGATGGTTAATGGCGTACCCTCGCTTGCAATACTGAAGTAAATGGCAACTGGCAAATGTGTCAAACTTGGTCCCAGTGTGGCGACTCCACATGGTCATAGAGAGGAAACAAATAAAACTGGAAGCGCATTTCCGAATAAAATTTGGCAGCTCTGCAAAGTTTAGATTTGTGTGCCCTGCTGTATTCTTACAGGCAGACGCCCTAGTGTCAGCCACATCGGTTTTGGATGAATTCGCTGTTTCTCACACATTTACTGTTAAGGTGTCTCATTTTAAGAGTTAATGTTGTGGGAATATTCTGAATTGCTCTCGTAAATGCAAATTTTGAGGCACAACGCCATGTCAGTAAGTGCACCACTGCTGAGGGATGTTAATAGGTGCTTATAATAAATAATAACAATTTCAGATTGTTAAATAGGTAAAAATAAATTATTTTCTCTTTTTAAGTAAGAATATATCGTTCATTTTCGCCTGCCTCAATACATTTTCTTGCTATTTACACTTTTCTCTGTTAGTCCCCTGAAAAGTGAAACAAACAGGGCTTTACTTTCTATTTTGTAAAGTAAAAACTAAATGTAAACAATAATTTCCACAACCCATAACAGATTCACGTCTTAACAAATTTTGTGAACTTTGGTTGTAAGGATGATGTGATTGTTTTATTGTTACAAACATATTCATGTAGTTTGAAATGCTGTTGTAAATTTAATATTAAGCACAAAAGAAGGCATACGATTGTGGAAATCGGTTCTGTTACTAATAATGTGCAAAACTTGACTACTCACATACCTGCATTACGTAAACAGAAATTGAATTCGTCTCAGGTCCTTCCCATAACTATCTACCACTTTTTCGATAAAGGTCTCCTCCTCTGCAGTGGTTAGCACACTGGACTCGCATTCGGAAGGACGACGGTTCAATCCCACGTCTGGCCATCCTGATTTAGGTTTTCCGTGATTTCCCTATATCACTTTAGGCAAATGCCGGGATGGTTCCTTTGAAAGGGCACGGCCGATTTCCTTCCCCATCCTTCCCTAACCCGAGCTTCTGCTCCGTCTCTCATGACCTCGTTGTCGATGGGACGTTAAACACTAATCTCCTCCTCCTCCTCCTCTCCTCCTCCGATTTTATCTTATCACGATGAACTGACACCATACACAAACAACTGAGTCGATTATCTGCCATGGTAGTTCTTAGCCACGTTTTCACGCGCCTGAGAATGCTGCAAACAAACATGACGTAGGCCTATACTAATTCATACAGTGTAACCTTCTTCAATTACATTATTGTGATAATATTTAAAACAAGATTTAAAAATAATTAGAAGAAATGTTTCATCTGACTTAAGAAATTGTTTCAAAGTCTTTCTAATTAAGTAATTACAATCAGAAAAATGTTACTGTGGTAATTAAGTACCTGAACGATCTTTCTGCGGAGCAGGTGGTTGCCGGTAAGCTAAGGGCTATCTTCAAGGCCAAAGCTACGGCGGGCAAGAATTTGGCTTTGTCCAGTAGATCAGTCAGGCTTAATTCAGCAATATCTCCTTCAGTTACTTTATCGCATTTCCACATACTGATCCATGTCCATGCTTCTTCAGTGAAGTTATCTAAAAGATCGCCACAAAATCTTTTTGATATTTTCAATTATCCTTTTCATATCCAGGTCGCTTTGGGATTTCATTACCTTTGGGTGCAAGCAGAAAATCTCAAAAGATGCCTTGTTTTCTTCTGAAAACCGTTCTTGCAAGGACTGGACTAGGGAATCCAAATATGGAATAAAGAGAGATTTTCTGTAGTACTCAGTGACAGAAACTGATGGATGATTTGAACGATGCATTTGTCGTACAACAACTTACAGTTGTCGAATGCCAGTGACATCTATTCCTAGTGCACTATAGTTGCTTTCAGCACTTCTAATAATCATTTCAAATCCGGCTTCCGCATTTTCTCTGTCATCCAATAACGTTTTTACAATTCCTTGAATGTGTTCTGAAACTCCTAACAAGTTAATGTTTACTGATTGTAGGATATTGGTGACAGGTTCTAGTTTGGCTGAATATTTTGCTATGACTTTTAATGTAACAATAAATGTTGGAGAAGTAAGTGTGCAGTAAAGTTGCCAGGCTTTCTGCCTAGTTTCACGATCTCCTTTTTTATGTAAAATTGCTAATGTTTCAACAATTTCTAAAAACTTATCATTAAATTTCCTTATAGCCTTATGCTTCTCAGACCAGCGTGTCTCACACAGTTTTTGAAGGTTCCCAACTAGGACTTTCCTTTGCGTGCTCCCCCGGAAAAAAGAAATTCCTTCTTTGATAGTACCAATGGCATTTCTAACCTCTGGTACGGTGTTCAAATCATTCACAACTAAATTAAGTCTATGGCTAGCTGAATGATAGAAGCGAGCCTTGGGATATTTCGCTAATGGTGTAAATCCAAGGAAGTCTTCTCTGACAACATTAGTTGCAAGGTCAAAATAACGTGTAGAAAGAGTAAGTTGTTCTGTGCCTGCAATATCAATTGTTTCATTTGCCAAAACTGAAAATGATTCGCTGTCATTGATGGTATTAATCAAATCATTTCTTAGTTCTTCGGCGCATACATCAATTAAATCATTTTGGGTTCTATGAGAAACATAGGTAGCATTTTTAGGCGCACCCTCAAAATGTTTCCGTAATCTTTCGTCACCTGACTGTACTCTAAATTGTAACAAATCATTAAATACAGCATTTGAATTTGTTTTTCCTCTTAAAGGTAAGTCAAAACAATACACAAGAAACAAGTGATTTTAACTTTGCACGATTAGTTTGTACTAACTTCGCAAGATTCTCGTTGGCGAGTTCTTCCACACTTTTAGTTTTGCTTGACACAACACTAATGAAATTATTTGACTTTTCTATTACATCTTTATGCCACTCGGAATTCATATGCGTTTTTGCACATTCATGGAACTTTTTGAAATTTGTGAATGGACGGCTTATGAATGCACCATGATGACTGCCATGCGTTATGCGTGGGCGGAAAAGCACACAAAACTTGCAGAGGGCACCTTTAACTGCTTTAGAATAGACCAGCCACGGATATAATGACAGCGTCTGGTCGAAATGTTCTTTTTGTGCTGTCTATGTCATTCTTAAAATTATAACTTTTTTCAGGTTGCCATGGATTCAATAAAATCTTATATTTTAGGCAATTGTCAATATCCTTTTTTTCAATATAATTTCCGACATCGGGAATACTGACCAGGATACTACTACCCTTTTCATCAACGCACTTGAAGCCAGCAGAGGTACTGGCTTTGTCTTTATTTTCTCCATTAGCACAACTACTGGAATTTTTAATAGTGATGGTTGCGTTTGACTCACCCTTTTCCTGTGATACCTCATCATAGACAGTATCTTCTTCGACACCTCCACTTTCATTTGTAGTTTTCATTCGCTTATTAGGTACAAAAAAATTACGTATATCGGTCATTTTGCCACTGTATACACTGCGCTTTTACATTCACAACGCAGAAACGTTTATGCAAACCACAATCATGCAACACTATCCACTTACAAGTCACAATGAATTTACACAACCCTTAACGCGATGCGATGCCGAACCGAGCTGAGCGATGACTAAAGAATAGAAGCTGAAATCGTATCACAGTGCTGGGAGGGAGGGAGAGAGGCGTTTTGGTTCAACAATGCAACAGCGCGATGTCTATTAGACTGCAAGCCAGCGACTTTGAGCTTCGCGCGATCGTTTGGAGCGGTTTCTTGTGATGGATGTGGAAATATTTATGCGATATGTCCCTATTAGAACGTAGCAAGACTCATCTAGAACGTTCCGGAAATGAAGGTAGCTCACGCCACACCCTGCTAGATCACGTTCGTTGACAGTAGTTCCAATGACGAATATTGTCTACTTCTACAGACAAGTAGCGATATTAGTGGCCACACAGTACCCTCGAACACTTCTTCAGCAAACGAAAAGGAACGTAATACAATACGCTAATTTAAATTAGCGTCTGACAATTGTTAACCATAATTTGAAATTTGAAAGAATAAAATTTTGCCGAGTGTGTTTTGTTGTGCAACTGTATTGTGTTGCCAGTTGAGGTTTATGAAGAGGTTTGTACCTAGTGAGGTGGGAACAGAGAGGGTGACATTTTAGTACCCTATAAGTCAACATTTTCGAAATGGAACTTTCACCATTCTTAATGGGACCATGTGCACATGTAGTAGTTTGTCGATTGGCAGATTTGCTTTATTTTATTATAGCTTATTAGTAATGCCCAGAGTTTGTTAACATGCAAACGGTCTTTCCTTATCAGATATGCATTGTTTACAGTTACTAAAATCTCGAATATTCCGGCTATAGATATCTATCTTTAATTTTGTATTTTTCGTCATATAGATACTGTATCGTAGATTATTTTTCAAGGAAGATATCATTTTTTTACGTTTGTGTTTAACGTCCCTTTATGACACAACTGATTCTTTTAATGTAAAGAACGAACAATGGGCGTGCCTTCAGGAAAAACGCGTAAATGTTGCTCAAGAATGCATTTGTAAAAGTTAACAATAAACTGCTGGTTCATCTGATTATTCCCATTGTTACCTCACTTGCTGCTGTTAATTTCTACCACGTGTGGGTGTAGAAATAAAAATAAAGATACTTCGTAGGCAATAGCTGTAAGACGGATATATAACAATTTTGCACATCTTCAACGAACGAGATTTCGTAAAGAAAAACACACCATTTTTAAATTTATCATCATTTTTTAATTTTAGTTCGACTCTCCTTTAAAGTTTTTCATTGCTCTAGTTCATCCTGTAATTCTGTTTATATATGTTTTATATCAGTTTTACGTCATTTTATCGATATTTCGGTTATTTTAGTGGTAATTTTACAGGTATTTTAAATCCTACATAACTGAGCCCTAAAGTTACAGGTATTTTTTATATTCGTAAACTGAATGAATTCTCACTAGGGTCAACTGCCCCCGCCCACCACCGCCTGCGGGTGCCCCTGTGTCCCTGGCTTCATTCAGTGTCACGAGTATATGCAGATTAAAATGCACAGAATGGCGGTATGGACACTGACAATGCTAGTTGTGGTGGTGCTGTGGGTGGCGGCAGTGTGTTTGCTTGTTCAGTGAGCAATGTGGTCATCATTTTCATAAACTGCTGCATTTGCTGCCCCTGAAACTGAACAGTGTGTGTTACTGAAAGTTCATGACTGGCCATGATCAATACATACAAAAATTATGAGAAACAAGAAAAAGAATTCCCAACCATTGAAAAAAAACTAGAAATGTTATCCTCTGAAAAATGCAAAAAAATACAGCCAAGTGCAGGGCACATGTTGTGAAACAATGACACAAATGCAAAGCAGGGCAGGCACGGTGAGGAGGCAATGTTTTTCAAACAAAGAAGAAGAAGAAGGCAATTTAAGTCAACGTCAGGTGGTATTATGGTGAACAAAAAGACGTAGTTGAGCACCCATTGGAACAGCCTCATCGCCAGTTGGTGGGCCAGCCCAGATGTGGGTGTCAAACAATAGGTGGGTGCAGAGACAGAGAGCTAAAATAGTGAGAAACACATGTAATATGTATGCCACTGTGGTTTACTTAACTTTTTCAGCAAGTCCAAATATAGTCGAACAGGTCCGTGAGACAAGCAGGTTCATCATATATAGTAGCAACAGAGGCAAACTAGTAATGCTTCAAATGCACCAATAGAACTCCACAAGCAGACTATCTGGCAGCGCCTCCTTATGCGGGCTCCATGGCGCCACTAGTCACATGTGCTACAGAGGGTGTGTGTTGCGTGACTGGCGTGGTATTGATAGCATATGACAGCACAAAAATCACTGTTATAATAATGGACAGTGCTTCAAACATGAAATCAGCTGCCATGCTTTTGAACCTTCTACATGTTCCGTGCTTTGCACATTCTTTATATCTCGTTCAACATGTACCACAAAAGACAATACAGGAAACTGTTGGTGAGGGCAAACAAACATCTCTGCTTTGTTTCTAAAAAAAAGAGTTGATTTGTCTAGTGCAAGCTTGCTGAAATACAAGAATTTTTTTATAGACCAGTCATCTACTGGCTACTGCCATACAGGTGTGAATTCTTCTATGTGGGATGAGTTTGAGGATACCATCAGGCAGACGCAAGGAAACTATAACCCAGGACCTGTAGCAATTGTCAAACCAGACAAATATTGATCTGCAGCATATTTCCAAGAAGCTGTGATTCCTTAAACTTGTGGAAATCCAGAAAACTACTGTACATAATGTTTCCCCAGGCTCTTCTGAAAAGAAGTAAGAAAGAATAATATGTGTACCCTGTGAGCATATCTTTTCAAAAGAAGACAAACATGCACCAAGAATACAAACCAACTCACTTTGAATAAAATTGGTCAAATTTTTTCATATATATATAAATCATAACATCAATCCGTTCCAACTTCTTAGAAACTTTTATTTTGATGTTGATTGTAAACAACAGTAGATAATTTCAAGAGGTAGAAAATTAATTTCAACTATGTTGTAGTTTTTTTAATTTTATTTTAATAAAATTATGTAAAAGTTGCAGGATTGAGTTTAATTTTTATAATTTTCTAAGTTGACAAACATATTCAGAATTTTGTTATGGTATTTTTAATTTCTACTGAAAATAATGTGTAGGACTTGTTGGAAATCTTAAATCTACAAGGGATGTAATGGAAACTTATTAATCTTCTTTCAGCATCCTTTCAAAACAGTTTAAAGTAAAGTAAAAATGACTTAATAAGACAAGGCACATTCGTTTAATTTATTTTAGTAAGTGATTGGTGAGTCATGAAAAAGAGCTAGTTCATTCCAGTGATTGAGTGATTCGGATCCAATCCCTGAAAAGAGTGGTTATGCCCATCTCAACTCCATGTGTATACTAACTGAAGCTGTTTCCACTGAGCGACATTGTGCAGCAGTTAGCCCATTGGACTCGCATTTGGAAGGACAATGGTTCAAATCAACATCTGACCATTCAGATTAATGTTTTCCATTACTTTTGTAAATCCCTCCAGACAAATGGTGGTATGGTTCCTTTGAAAAGGACACAGTCATTTTTCTTCTTCATCCTTTCATAATCTGAGCTTGTGTGCCATTTCTAATAACTGTGCCGTCAGTTGGACATTAAACTCTAATCTTGCTTCCTTCCATCAAGCTGTTTCCTAATGGTTTTTCTATTGCAATTGATGAGTTGGCATTTAAGAATGTCATAATTGGAGAAGAAAGTACTGATAGTGGATTTGTACTTCAGGGAGACTGTATTCTGATTGGTTTTTTGAGGGGGTTATTGTCTTAAACTATGAAGATACTTAAGTTGATCTTAACTATTCACTGAACTTATTGTTACCTCTACAGGAAAACAAGTGTAAGAAGAATGGTCTGTTGTAAAAAAGACAAATAAATCATTATATTTGCATGTGTAAAGTCATTTAATAGAGACAGGACCCTGAATCAGGGCAAATTGTACAGTGTTGCAACACTTTTGAGAAGAGAATTGTAATATTTCTTCCCTTTTGCAATGGCAATATTGAAACACGTTTTGATTTTACTCTCGGGAAACAGTTGTGATGGAGTAGTATGTGAGACAGTACAATCTCAAATTATAGAGATGTTTAAAATATGTACATCAAAATCTAATTCTTCATGGTGACAATAATGTGTTACTTTCATGGTAGGTTTAAAAGTATTTCAGAGTCCTGTGTATAGGCTTGATCATTTGTCATTTGACTATAACTTGTTTTCACATTATATATTGCATGAAAGGTTTATAAAATGTGGCAGTCATGTTCTGCATGTACAATCAAACTCTCATCTTGACCACAAAATATTTTTGTTCTGTTTCTTCCTTTTGCATTTTGGCATTTTGCCATTGTCAGAGGAACTGAACTAAAAGGAGAATCAAGCAATGAGAAATGCCTCTACATCACAAACTGAATGCAATAGTACAGACAGCAGAACTTGAATATTCGAAAAGAGGGAGGTGTTACATTCAAGGTGTCCATAATTAAAGTTCGAGTTTCAAAACACTGTAGAAAGAGAACTACTACTCAGAATGATGTCAAATTTGAACAGCATGTTATTGATGCAGGGGGAAATGTCATGGAATGAAAAAATAAATAAATAAAAATTTAATGAAAAATTGATCAATAGCACTGTAAGTATTAGAATATACAGACCAACAGATGTGTGACACGCAGTTGCGTCTGAGACTCCTAACATGATTGTCTCCATTGAGGACTGCACACTGCTGGTAAAGCTCTTCTACAAGAACAATGACAGTAGCCCTGCAGTAGTTCCAGACATTCAAGGTTATGTAAAAAGGCATTAGTACAATGTCTGCTAAGGGTCTGCAGAAAATATTATAAAATTTAAAAAGACAGGTTCTTTTGAAGTGCAATGTGGCAGAGGGAGAAAAGCAGTTGATCTGACATCTCTCGAAGATGTGGCTGCAGCATTACAGGAGGGGTCGAACAGTGGTGTGAAAATGTGCAGTGCATGGGTAATTGCCCAAACATTGGACATGTCTGCAAACACAGTGCATAAAATCCTATAATACATCCTGCACTGCTATTCATACAGAATAACCAGCAAGACAAACATTCACTCTGAAGTTTCTTCCTCGCAAGGTATTGCACAGTGAATGGCAATGGAATATTCTGTGGACAGATGAAGCCCAGTTCCATCTCTAAGGACCTGTCAATACATAGAATGGCAGAACATGGGCAACGGTTAATCCACTCATACATCAACTGGTACCACTTCATTCTGCAAAGGCGACTGTGTGGTGTGAGTTGACGGCATCATTTATCATAATGCCAAATTTTTTGAGGGGATGAGTCTTGCAGGTCCTGTTATCTGTACTGTCACAGGCAAACACTTTGAGAGAGTTTTGCGCACCAATGTTATTGCAACCCTTCAACAGCATGGCTGCGTGGGTAGAATTGTTTTTATGCAAGATGGCACTCCTTCTCGCATTGTACTGCCACTGAAGTGGCTGCTGCAGATGCATTTTGGAAATGTCAGAATTATCAGCCATCATTTCCATACAGCCTGGCTTTCCGAATCACCTGATCTTAATCCATGTGACGTCTAGCTGTGGAGCCATCTGAGAGATGATGTGTTTTTTTTTGTGAATTGTGGTGTATTTGTCTTGTAACATACATAATCTAAGTCATTTGATTTATTATACATTCATACAATAAAATCTTACACTTAATTATCCATTGCTCAGATCATCATTTCATCCTCTATGAATTCTTGTATTGAATAGTAGCATTTCTCACACAGAATCTGCTGTAACCTCATTTTTAAAATTTCTGGCTTCATATTAAATATGTTTTTGCCCATTAACATGTTATACACACATAAAAAAAGGTTTTGCATCACCTCAGTTCTGAGAGTTCTGGAACCTATACAGAAAATTGGAATGGAGGTCAACATAAACATCATTTCCGCCCATTTTATTACTCACGGAAACCACACACTGCATGTTGTATCACCATACAGCGAGACCTTCGAAGGTGGTGGTTCAGATTGTTGTATGCTTGTATTCATTATGGCATACTATCCACAAGTTCATCAAGGTAATGTTGGTCCATATTGTTCCACTCCTCAACGACGATTTGGCGTAGATCCCTCAGAGTGATTGGTGTGTCACATCGTCCATAAATAGCCCTTTTCAATCTATCCCAGGCATGTTCAATATGGTTCATGTCTGGAGAACATGCTGGCCACTCTTGTCCTGAAGGAAGTCATTCACAAGATGTGCACGATGGGGCCACAAATTGTCGTCCATGAAGATGAATGCCTTGCCAATATGCTGCTGACATGGTTGCACTATTGGTCAGAGGATGGCATTCATGTATCGTACACCGTTACAGCACCTTCTGTGGCCACCAGTGGTGCACATCGGCCTCACATAAAGCCACCCTAAAGCAGCAGGGAACCTCCACCTTGCTGCACTTGCTGGTCAGCCAGACCAGGTTGCGTCCAAACACGTCTCCGACAATTGTCTGGTTGAAGGCTTATTTACACTCATTGGTGAAGAGAATGTGATGCCAATCCTGAGCGGTCCAATCGGCATGTTGTTGGGCCCATCTGTACTGCACTGCTTGGTGTCGTGGTTGCAAAGATGGACCTAGCCATGGACGTCAGCCTATTGCGCACAGTTTGAGTTGTAACACGACGTCCTGTGGCTGCACAGAAAACATTATTCAACATGGTGGAATTGCTGTCTGGGTTCCTCTGAGCCATAATCCGTAGGTAGCGCTCCCTTGGGAGGCCTGAGCGAGGCATGTCATAGACAGTTCCTCTCTCTCTCTCTGTATCTGCTCCATGTCCAAAGAACATCGCTTTGGTTCACTCCGAGACGCCTGGACACTTCTCTTGTTGGGAGCCCTTCCTGGCACAAAGTAACAATGTGGACATGATTAAACTGTGGTATTGACCATCTAAGCGTGGGTGGACTACAGACAACATGAGCCGTGTACCTTCTTCCTGGTGGAATGACTGGAACTGATCGGCTGTCTGACCCCCTCCTCCTAATAGGCACTGCTCATGCATGGTTGTTTACATCTTTGGGCGGTTTTAGTGACATCTGAACAGTCAAAGGGACTGAGTCTGTGATATGACATCCACAGTCAATGTCTATCTTCAGGAGTTCTGGGAACCGGGGCGATGCAAAACATTTTTTGATGTGTGCATATAATTTCAACTGGTGTTTGGGTAGCATAAAATTAGCTGAATTGAAGGCATGCATTGCACAACACACTCTGAACATGACCCCCAAGCATTCTGATCTGTTGTGGAACATGCTGTTTCTTGATTTCAATTTGTGGCAGGAAACGGTGGACAGCATATTGAACTTGTCTTGTGCCAGTCTCTCAACAATTAGAAACAAATGCCATTTTGCTTTGTATGTGGTTTTTTGGCCCCAGGGCAATTACAAACTGATGTCAATTTGCTTTTTATGCAGTTTTTGGCCCCAGGACAATTAAAAACTGTGTCATTTTGCTTTTCATGCAATTTTTGATCTCAGGACAATTAAAAGCAAATTTTTCCCATCCATTGTGGAATGATGTTCTCATGCTGGATGGGCTTACCTAACTAAGAATGTCACAATTGTTGGCTGCTGAACTCGTGCAGTCAACCACATTGAACAGCACAGATGGTGCAATGCAAACCGTACCAGTTGTATTGCACGTCATCTGTGATTTGTAGCTGACCGCATTTATGTCAAGACAGTAACATATCGATTGGTAAAATTTTTGTTAAATGATTTGTTCTGTGATGTTCCCCCCTCATCAATAATATGTGGTTCTAATTTGGCACCATTCTGAGCAGTGGTTTTCTTTCTACACCATTTTTAAACTGGAACTTTAATTATGGACATGCTGTGTATCAAGACAGAACACAAGTTCAAAAACATTAAGGCAAGTACGTTTTGTAGTGATCAACACATACAAGTATGTGGCTGTGAATTAATACTAAAAAATATTTCACTTTTAATTGCAACTGTATATAGATCACCACTGGGAAATTTTGAACTGTTTATGAGCAATTTAGATTCCTTACTGCACTATCTGTCAGGTAGTAGCAAATAGTCAATAGCCTCTGGCGACTTCAGTGTAGATTTTGTAAAGGATTCTGGTAGGAAAAATTCCCTGAAAATGTTATTTGGATTCTGCAATTTGATCTCAGTTATCGACTTTCAAGCACTGGTTCATAAAGATAGTAGGGACTGAATTATTGTTTATGATTTCTTTGATGAAGCCCAAACTAAGAAAATATCTGTATACCCAGTAACAAATGCTGTTTCTGACTAATGCAGAGTTAGTTAGGATAAATAACATAGTGCATTACAGTGGAGACATTCCTCAGTGAAAATCAGTTGGGATAATTAATGACTCCAGAACAAATGTTTGTAAGGATAGTTCACAAGATATGAGAACTGGGGATCACTAGAGAGGTTAAAGTATCATATGAAAGGAAAAGGGAAATGTATTGTTGGCAAGAACAAATAAAGTCCTGCAGTTGTTGTACATTACAAAAACTACTCAAAGTTACAAACAAAACATATTAAAAAACAAGGAGCTTGCACATTGTCAGAAATCAGTAATTATGACAACAGACTTAAGGCTATATGGAATGTTGTGACAGGAGAGGCAGGATAACAGGCCACAGAGCAGAGTAACATCACTATTTAATTAAATGGAAGGGCTATAAATGATGAGGCACAGATAACAGACATGTTTAATACTCGTTTCTTAGTGATATATTCTTGTCTTGGTCCCAAATTCTTTTTATTATACTCCTTAGTATGGATTTTTCTTTAACAGCACACTCATCCGACCTGACTAATTTTCGCGCTCTAGCAGCCACAGACCCACAATTACTCGAAATTGTGGTTCCACATTAATTGAATTACATCCCTTATGGATACATGGTATCTAGTTAAAGTTAACATCTTGCACATCAGAGGCCAAACTGGCTCTCGTTCCGTGGTACATTATAAGGTAAACTTGTTCAACCACCACAAGGGTGAAATGAAAGGCATACACTGAATATGGTTTCCCATCTTATCTTAATGTGAAACAATTACGCCCACCATAAATTTTAAAATTACAGCCTATGCGTACTGCATTATAAAATGCATTATTACATCACAGTAAACATTATTGTGCTTCAAAAATGTTCAGATAGAATCACATGTTCCTACATTTACAGTACAATTTTTAAAAATCAACAAAATTGCAATGAATGAATGTGCAGTAAAAACATATTATTGCAGCATTAATAATATAAACCATAATTAACTGTGTTACATATATAGAGGAGAAGGAAACTTTATTTTGAGTTTAGGAGGCTAAAGGAACCCTTTATATGGTGTCCTAAATAGAGAATCATATAAAAAATTGTAATGACAGTAATAGTAGCAATTATATTGAACAGTGTTGATAATGACAAAATTCCTTCTGGCTTCCAGGTGCATCAGGTGGTTTAAAATCAACGAGCTTTTGGCTGATGCTTCTCAGTCATATAGTCACGTTGCCTTCTGTGATGTCACTGGTGCTCGCACCAGCACCATATGTGGTGATGCTTTTGTTGTGCGCCAACCGTGTTTGCTTCATCCTTTCAATGGACAGATTCCAAGCTGTGCTTAGCTGCAAGCCACCATCTTTATTGAGGCGGTTGTCACAAATTTGTATCTCTGTTGCTTCTTTTATGATGTTATCACAGAAACTATTAGTCCCTCTAATAACAGATATATCATAAAATGCAATACAGTGTCTGCATGTTCTGCTATCACTTATTTCTCAGGATTCCGTAGGTGAAAACATCTCTCATGTTCTATATGGCACTGTTTAATAGTATGCAGTCTGTCAGACAGAAAACTGTCTACGCCCACAGGGTATTTTATATACTCCTGGCATTTTGAGGTCTACATTGTCTGTCACTGGCCTCAGGAGCTGTCAAATTTTCACTTGAGCCTTGAAGACGTAATTGATTTTATGCCTCTTTAGGAGCCAGCTAATCTTTCCTGTTACTGAGCCACAGAACAGCAAAAATGCAGACTTCTTTGTGTCTTCATCAGGGATGTTCTAGTTATGGTAAACACTGGCCGAGTCACCCATATGCTGTAACGCAGTTGAGGGGTCAAGGAACAACAAGGCACCAGCTGTCTCTACATCTATTGTGAACTTGATGTCATCATGAACATTGTTGATGTCACCCAAGAATTATCCCAGCTTTTTTCATGCATGAGACCAGACAGTGAACGTGTTGCGGTGGGCGGGGTCGGTTATCTGTGTTCTCTCTAACACTTATCAAAAGTCCACCTATGTCGATATGCTTCTTTCCGATGTCTCTTCACTCTGCA
Source organism: Schistocerca americana (assembly GCF_021461395.2). Lineage (NCBI taxonomy): Eukaryota > Metazoa > Arthropoda > Insecta > Orthoptera > Acrididae > Schistocerca > Schistocerca americana. The sequence continues at coordinate 642,448,594 of NC_060130.1, forward strand.
GTAGCAGATATGTGCTAGGCAGTGTAAAGCAGCGTTGATGAAACCACTACCTAATACCTACCACACAGAGGCCGCTTAACTCGAGTTGAAAGTCAGTTCCTGAAAGTTCATATTTAAAAAATCGGGCATTCGCAGGTTGGATTCTGCTTGCAGAAGGCATTTAAAATTAGATTGAATCTGCTTTTTATTGTTATTATTGTTATTGTTGGCGAATTTTCCCTAAAAGGAAATCGTTAAGCTTATGACTTTGAAGGCTTGTTCCTCTTGTCCTTCCAGTACTCCTTCATTCTCTTGGAGAGGGCCTCTTTTCTCTCCTCAGACCATTCTTGTTTGGTCCGCTGTTTTAGCGCTTCTGACTTTACTTCCCAATTGTCTATGTGTTTTCGGAAGGTGCTTCTGTCTGTGGTGTTTGTGGTGCCAATTGCTTGTAGGTCTTTTCGGACTCCTTCCATCCAGGGTGTCGAGACTTTAAGTGTCTTGATGTGTTCTAGAATTTTTTTGGTGAGTCTTGTTTCAGGGAGTCTATCTAAATGTCCGTAGAATTTAAGGCGCCTTTTTCTCATATCGTTCTCGATGTTCGAATATGCTTCTACTGTTGAGTTCTTCTGTAGTCTGTAGCCATCCGGTGTGGGTCTTCCTCCTAAAATTTTCCTCATGATTTTGCGTTCTTCTTTTTTGATTTCTTCAATTTTGATTTTCCTGTTGAGTGCTAGTGTTTCGCTGGCATACAGTACTGCGGGTTTGATCACTGTGTTATAGTATCTGATCTTGGTGTTTCTGGAAATGCATTGTTTGTTGTAGACGTTTCGTACCATGCCTAGTGATTTCCGTGTCTTCTGTTGTCTGTCTTCGTAAGCCAGTTTCTCTGTTCCAGTCGGTTCGATGATTTCGCCTAGGTATCTGAAGTGTGTGACCCCTTTAATTTTGCCGTACTTGGTTGTGATGTCGTCGCCTTCTCTTGTTAGGACTTGCGTTTTTTCAGAAGAGATTTGTAGGCCGACTTTCTCGGCGCATTCTTTCAGGATTTCGATCTGTGTTTTTGCTGATGTTGGGTCATAGGTCAGTATCGCTGGGTCGTCTGCGAATGCTAGGTAAGGGATTTCCAGTCTTTTCCTTCCTAATGTGACTGGTCTCCAGGTGTTTTGTCTCCTGACTTCAGCTTCCCATTCGCTCATTACTTTGTCCAGGACGATGTTGAACAATAGCGGGGATAGTCCATCTCCTTGTCTTAGGCCAGTGTGGATTTCAAAGGGGTCCGAGATTTCGCCCATGAATTTGACTTTGGATTTTGTATTGGTTAGTGTCTGTTTGATTAGTCTTCGGGTCTTTTGGTCTAGGCCTTTATCTCTGAGGATTTGGATGAGGGACTTTCTGTCGATCGAGTCGTAAGCCTTTTTGAAGTCGACGAAAGTGCAGATGATTTTTTTGGGGCTTGTCATGTGGGATTTTATGATTGATTTCAGGTTGAAGATTTGTTCGGGGCAGGCTCTGTTGGGTCTGAAACCCGCTTGGTATTCCGAGATGGCGGGTTCCAGTTGTCCTTGCGTTCTGGTGAGAAGGCAGGTTGATAGAATTTTGTAGATGACCGGTAGCAGGGAAATTCCTCTATAATTGTTTGTGTCTGTCCTGTCACCTTTCTTGTGTAGCGGGTGAATGAGTGCGGTCTTCCAGTCGTCAGGTATGATTTCGGTTGTCCAGGTGTACTGTATGATTTGTGTGATTTCGTTTAGCGAGTTTGGTCCTAGGTTCTTCAGCAGTTCTGCCGTTATTCCGTCTTCACCGGCTGCCTTGTTGTTTTTCAGTTTCTTTATGCAGTGGAGGATTTCTTCTTTTGTTGGTGATGGTGAGTCTTCCGGTGCGTTGGCCGGTTCTCGGGGTTCGAAGGTTGAGTTAGGTTCCGGGCAATTTAGTAATTTTGAAAAGTACTTCGCGAGCTCTTCACAGTTTTCTTTGTTGGTAAGTGCCAGTTTTCCGTCTTCTTTTCTGAAGCAGAGGTTCTGTGGTGAGTATCCTTTGACTTGGTTGGCGAACGTCCTGTAGAAATCCCGTGTGTTGAAATTTCTGAAGTCTTCTTCGATGGACTTTAGCTGATCGTTTATGCATTTGCGTTTCTCTTGTCTTATTGTTTTCGATGTTTCTCTTCGAATTTCATAGAAGTTGTCCCGTGTTTCTTGTGTTTTGTTGCTGTTGTAGTTTGTGAAAGCTGTTCTTCGATTTTGTAGGGCGATTTCGCAGGTAGTGTTCCACCAAGGGTGCCTGGGTTTTCTAGTCAGCGGGATCAGTTCTTTGGCTGTGTTCACAATTTTTTGTTTAAAGCTGGTCCAATCTTTCGCCTCTTGTTTTTCCCAGTGTTCTGTGATGTTCGATTCTCTGATCTTTCTTGTATCAAATTTCGGTGAGGTCAATTTCTTTTTGTGTTGTCTTCTTGGTGTGAGTTTGATTTTGATTCTTGTTAGGTAGTGGTCCGAACCTATGTTGGCGCCTTTTCTCACTTGGACGTCGTGGATTTCTTTCTGGTATTCATAGGAGATTGCCACGTGATCTATCTGGAATTCGCCTAGTGAGTGGACTGGTGATCGCCACGTCTTTTGTTTCTTGGGCTTTTTCATCAGGGAGGTTGACATGATTTTGAGGTTGTTTTGCTGGCAGAGTTCGATCAGTCTGGTGCCGTTTTTGTTGGTGAATTTGTGTGCAGGGAAATTTCCTACTGTTTTTCTGTAGCGTTTTTCTCTGCCGATTTGTGCGTTGAAATCGCCTAGTAGAATTTTCGCGTTGTCTTGGGGTATTTTTGCCAGGGTGGTTTCGAGTTTGTCCCAGAATTTGTCTGTTTCTTCTGGTTTGTCCTTGTTGTCTGCGTTCGTGGGGGCATGTACGTTGATGAGGGTGTAGTTCTTGTTGGCGTGTTTGATTCGCATGGTCATGAGCCTGTTGTTGATCGCGTTGACTTCTTTTACTGAGTCTAGGATGTTTTTGTTTACTGCGAAGGCCATACCGAGGAGTGCTCCTCCTTTGCCGATTTTCCTGTTGGTTCCACTCTTGAAGAATCTGTAGTTTCCGTAGTCTATTGTGTCTGAATCCGTGTATCTTGTTTCTTGTAGCGCTAGGATCGAGATCTTTTGACTGATGAGTTCCGTTGTTAGATTGTGTAATTTTCCCGTTTGTATTAGTGTCTGTATGTTGAAGGTGCCAAAGTATGTGTGTGTTTTCTTGGGTAGTTTGCCAGAGCGCTCCGACTCGCCCTTTAGTACATCTCCAGGTCCCCCAGAATCCGAGTGCCTGGTTGCCGCACCATTGGTGACAGACGCTGGCCAGAGTACCGGTGGTTACCACACAGACGTGTCTGGGCTTTTGTGTTAGTTTTCTTCGTTTTGCCGGTTTTTACTCCGGGTACTTATCCTCGAGGATGTGATAGTTTTGGTCCGCCCCGAGTATTTGATTTCCTCGGTGCCACCCATATCTGGGAGGCTTTCCCCTATCCGCCACCTGGGGAGGCGCCCGATGGAGGATCTATCAACCTCACACGGGATCTGCTTTTTATTAATATGGAAACACGTGAAATGGCTATCAAGTCCGTATTTAATATGGTAATGCTCTATCGTTCAAAGTTCACTGTCTGTACAACGTAGTTTCACTCGAAAAGCAGCCAGAATTTTTGCAAGTCCGACCCGACTAATTTTCATGTCCAAACAGTCACAGACTCACAACTATTCACAAGTTAAACATTCACTCATTTCAGTGGTCTTCTTAGTAAGAAGTGCTCGCCAAAGTAGTCCGTACAGAGCACGAAATATGCCATGCAGAATTGTTACTGCAACCAGAAAGTTCACACACTCATAACTCTCTAATTATTTAATTTAGAAACACCAAACTTTCATTAAAATGTTTGTAACTCCAGTCAATTCAGTCACGAGGTATTCAAACCACAATTAACACACTATTTCTTCATTTTTCAGAGCATTTTTATGGAGCTATTTAACGTGATGTTATCCATAGACCAGTTAGCAAGCGGCTGTCTCAAACTATTTTACTCACTGCCCACTCCACTATATTCGTGCGGGAATATCTTAATTCTGATTGGCTGTTGGTCTAAACGACTGATCAGAATGTTCCTTCCAGATCATTCTCACGGCAAAACTTGCCTTATCCAATCAATAATATGATTCTAATTAACATCATTAAAACTTCAACTTCTAGTATATTGTTTAATCAAAATAATTGAAGTATGAATTATTCTCCAAATTGATAAACTTTCATTCTGGCTGTTACAAAAGCGAGCTCACACCGACATACGTCATCTGAATCATGGTTGTACCATAACTTTCCCATAGTCTATTTGTACAAGGTTTTATGAAAAATGACATATTAAGTTTTAACATATGTCCCACATACATTCTCTTAGTCATTCTCACGCACTCACTTAACAAAATATAATCGAACAATAATTTTGACCTATTTTTGTATTACGTTACGCACAGTGACTAAAGTGTTGAAACACGCATTGGTTTGAGGACTTTTAGGTAATTATCTTTATCTCCGGCACTATAATAAATAAAAATTTGAAATTTTGACAGCATCATTCCATTAATAACAAAATGCTGTGTACTAGATTTGAACAAAATCAAATGATAACTAATATGGATTATTTAGATTCATAGAGGGGTCTGAATCTTCAGATCGACTGAATGTTACTCTATGCAGTTGTCATGGCAGGCAGCGTCAGCTGCACTGTGAGCAAAGCGACAAAAAAACATAGCCTTCCTGCAGCCACTGTACCAAACAGCTGCGTGCCTTACTGCAATGAATGTGATCTTGTAATAACTTGCTATGTTACAATGTCATCAATGTAATGATAAAAGCAACTATGCTTTAAGATATTCTCTATAGCAACATAAAATACAATGACATCAGACTTTGCTTAAATAAATCCACAAGTGTCATCAAAACACTGGGAGAGCAGATGCATAGAACTTTTTATGGGAACACATGTGAGTAATGACACAACATCAGAGCTGAACATCATATCTCATTCTTCAAGATGCAAGAATTTAATTTGACTGATAAAGGTAGTTGTTTTCTTGATATGGTGCACACAATGACCAACATGCTGAGTAAGGATGTGGTCAGATGTTTTGTGAGTTTGTAAGTCAGCTATCCAACGGTGCTCTTGATTAGATTTGGGCGTGTGTTCGTCTTATGAACTTTTGGAAGACCATTCAATGCAGGTGGTCAAGGTATATGCAGGAGGAGATTTTTAATGACATTGTCTTCCAATGAAAACTGCTTGAGAAACTGAGACATATTCCTCATTATTCTGGATGGTGAGTCGCTAAATAATGTTTTATATGTCTGCCCCACCAGCATCAACCGAATCTATGCAGCATAGTTGTTCCATAATGATGGCTGTATTGCCCTTGTCAGCTGTCAGGACTACAATGAGAAAATCGTGGATCATGTGAAGATCATTAGGTTCAGCACATCATGTTCAAGGTCAGCAGCTTGGATTTTGAAAGAATGCAGCTCATTTGTAGATAAATTTCTTGTGCAATTTCACTGGGACTTGCAAATTGCTTTTACCTCACCACTCTCTGTGTCAGCAAGACAGATACTTTATGGTAATGGTGCAAACTTAAGTCCCTTCTTAGAAACCAACATGGCACCCCCTGTCAATGTTTCTTTTTGTCATGTCAATAAATGTGTGTCCTGCTGTTTTACATTCTACCGCATGCTGTTGCTGTGAAAGCCAGCTGAATTTTCCTTTCTACCTTTTTGTTGTTTTCCTCTGTGATGACATCTCTCGTGCTACTGTGGCTGCATCAATCCAGTCCGAATGCAAAGCTGAGACTGGCTCTGTCAGATGCATGTGGACAGCCATTAGCCCCATGACTGTCTTTATCCAACTACTTTCTGGCATGATGTATCCTCTCTTGCAGCAAGATGAAGCTGTCACAACGAAATACTCTCCTGGCCACAGCAAAGTTGATATGGTGGCTCACAACAGCAGAATGTAGAATCACCTTTTCTTCACACCAGTGTAGTAGGATGGCTAGAGAGGTTAATAAATTAGCCTTCTTAACATGCAGCTTCCCAGGCATGCTGGGTGTCTCAGCCACTGGGACTGGTTTTCTGTGAATGTCCTCACTCTTAGTTTCAAAAAGACCCAATGTATCCTGTTCTGTACATCTAGAGATACTACACCAATGGTAAGCATAAAACAAGGTGAGGGAATAATAAATAAGGTGGAAACTTCAGAAGTTTTAGGTGTCCATATTGATGAGAAATTAAAATGAAAAAAGCACATTTTGAAACCAGTAATTTTTGAGAACATTTCTCATGGAGAAGCAACGGTCTGGCTAAAAGTATTTTAAAAATGGATTACAAATAGTTGCGAGTACTAAAACTTTTATTTTGATGGTAACCAATTTTGCTCAGTATTTGAACATCCTCAGACCCTCATACCATGATTGTAGGCAGTGGCAGTGAATGGAGCAGGAGTTGCATCTCCATGAATATCAGTAGCGTTTTTGTGAAAAGAAAACATGTTTTTCTGCACTTACAATTTAATTGTCACATCGAACACACAATCAAATCCCATTTCAAAGGTAGGATTGTCAATTAAGCTCAACACTTGTTATTGAAAGAATATTTATTACTGACATTGAAGTGCAGCAATATAGAACTGATCCCCTGGCAGAGTGCAGCCATTTATAGAATGTTCCAGAATGCTGATATTTATACAAACATTGAATATTCCTGAATATACACACATTACAAACATAAGACTTTTCAAGAAACTTTGGGAACTTATAAATACTAAATAACAAATAATTGCTGGCGGTCATATTTGACCTCGTGGCCCATTGTGCCCCATCCAATGACACTAGTCACTACGCCATGCTGCATGCACCACAGCTTGTGGCATTACTCTCTACCCTGCAGAACCAGTGACCCACTGGTTCAGAAATTCTTGTTGGACTCATCTGCAGCACCATTGATCTAGATCTTGTCAGTGGTCCTCTGTATGGCAGTGCTGGTGGGTCCTTGTGTTCTGGCCATGTCATGACATTCTCTTCACTATGATGAGCATTGGAAAAAGCCTCTCTCATCAAAGAACCTCCCGCCATTGAATCTGTGCCTATGGACTGTAGGTAGGGCTCCACATGGGGGACATGGATAACATCTCCATGCTTTTGTTTTCTTGACTTCATATGCCATGCCCAGCAAGCGCTGAAGGATACGCTACAGTCCAGAGTAGTGCTATAGTAACTTTCCCAGTATTCCCACTTTCCGCAAGGAATAAAAATCCATACCGAGTTCCCCAGGCTGTGTCATTTGGGCCGGTGCTTGCCATTAGAGTCTCTTAGGTCCATAGGTGAGCTAGCTGTCTTGCTTCTTTGGTCCAGATGAGGTGTTTCACATAATTATCCCGAGTATCATCAGACTGAATTGGGAGTAGTGTGTCCATTGTTGTTTCGGCCTCGCAACCATGCAGCAGAAAGAATTAAGTGAAGCCTTCTGTATCTTGCTTCTCTGTGTTATATGCGAATATCATAATGGGCAGTATTGTATCCCAGTCTCTCAGTTCGACATCTGTATACATCAAGAGCATATCTGTCAATGTCTTATTAAATGTACTGTGAGGCCTTTAATCTTTGGATTGTAGGCAGTTGTCATCCTATGAGTGATGTCACAATGTGAATTTACCTCTGACACTATTCTCGACTCAAGAACTTTTCAACAGTCAGTTATCACATGGAGTGCTCCATGCTTCAAAATGAAATATTCCATAAGGAACTTCACAATTTATGAGCCGATGGAAATCTGCACATCTTTGGTGACAGCATAGCAGATGTGGTAGTCAGTGCAGACTGTTATCCATCAGTTTGTGTTTGTCAACTTCAGGAACCTCCCCAAGAGGTTGATTCCAATTCAGTGGAATGACACTGCTGCAGTTGGGATTGGTACCAGATTCCCTGGAGGTAATTGAGGCACATGCTTCTGTCTTTGACATTCCTTACAGTGGCTCACATAATGTCTAATGGATCTCTAGAACCATGGCCAGTGATATGTGCCTCCAATACTGTCTAGTGTGTTCACAAATCCAGTTGCTGTAATGTCATGGAAATACTTCAGGATAGATGGCTATAGTTGAGCTGGAATGATGAGCAACCATTTCTGTCCTCTTGGATCATGGTTCCTCTCATAGAAACCTTCATTTATTAACTGGAAATCTCCTTTTGTTGGTTGCTCCTCCTTCAAGGCTTCTATGGTTTACAGCAGTGCTGCATCTTACTGCTGATCAGCGGCAGTGTCATTTAATGCAATGGTGACTGACATTCTATCTGCACTGCTGTGTTCCATCAGAGAATTCCTTGAAAGGTGGTCATTGTCCTTGGGTTTGCATCTACTTTTATATACCACTGAGACAGCATACTCCTGAAGCCTCGGTGTCCGCCCAGTCTACCTGATGGATCTTTTAGGTTAGTCAGCCAGCATAGAGAATGCTGGGCCATCAAAACAGTGAATAGTTTGCCAAATAAATATGGTTGGAACAAACAACTGCATATTGATAATGTTGTGGGGGAAGGCAAACCAAAGACTGCATTTTATTGGTGGAACATTTAGAAGATGCAATAGGTCTTCTAAAGACACTACCTACACTTGTCCATCCTCTTCTGGAGTATTGCTGTGTGTTGTTGTACCCACATTAGATACAACTGATGGAGGACATCAAAAAAATTAAAAGAAGGAAAGCTGGTTGTTTGTTATTGTGAAACAGGGGAAAGAACATAATGGTTACATATGCAAGTCAGGGTGGCAGTCATTAAAACATAGGCCTTTTTCACTGTGTCATGATTCTTTCATGCAATTGCAATCTTCAGCTTTCTCTTAATGCAAAAATATTTTGTTGGTGTCCACCTACATAGAGAGGAATAATCATTATTATAAAATAAGAGAAATCAGAGCTCGCACAGAAAGATTTAATTGTTCACTTTTCCATGCACTGTTCTGGAGTGTAATGGTAGAGAAGTAGCTTGAAGGTGGTTCAATGAATCCCCTGCTGGGCACTTTATCATGAATTGCAGAGTGGTAGACGTAAGTGTAAATGTAAATGGAGAAGGCACTCTTTCTCGGTTATAGACTAATTCATCTCGGACTTACTCTGGAAGCATAAGCTATCACGTTTTCGACACCTTTCTGAACCTGCTCTACAACTGTCCCTATTCCAAAACCAATAGTGTCAGTGTGAAGTTCTATCTTTGCATTCTCAGCATAAAATGCTAGAATTGGAGATCATGTTAGCACCTCCTTAAGGACAAGGCAATATCTCTCTTGTGCCTTGTTCCAGGAAAATTTGGCACCTCCCTGTAATAGTTCTTGCAAGGGATGTGCCTTTGTACAGAAATTATTTATGAACTGCTGGTAGTATGAGCACATTCTGAGAAAAAGAAAATGTATGTATCACAAATGTGCCGAGGGATCGGAAAATCTGTCACTGCTCTAATTTTCCCTATTTCTGGATGACTTTATTGCCATTCACTAGTGATCCATCATTTTTATTTCTTGGGCAATAAAAAGGCACTTTTTCGGAAGGAGGCTGAGACTAACAGACTGAACACACTTCAACACGTTTGTCTGGCAGTTTTTAGATGTTCTTCAAATTTCTCGGAAAAATAATCAATCATGTGGTCTACAAGCTAAGCTGCAACCATTGTGCTGCATTCTATGTAGGCATGACAGCCAACAAGCTGTCTGTCTGCATGAGTGGCCACCGACAAACTGTGGCCAAGAAGCAAGTGGACCACCATGTTGCTGAACGTGCTGCCAAACATGACATCCTTCCCACCAACACCAGCTTTTCTGAATTGCACAGGTGGGAACTTTCCCTCCAATACATCCTACATTCCCATAACCCTCCTGGCCTCAACCTTCGTTAGTTGCTGTCCTCACCCATCCACCCCCTTCCCTGCTCCCATTCCAGTGTTACACAGCTGTCATTCCACCACCACACCCAGTCTTTCTTTTTATTTTATTTCTCTCTATTTATTTCCTTTTCTGCTACTTCCCCAACCCCCCCGCCCCCCAACCTCTTCCCTGCCTGCCGCCCAACCTCCAGCACTTCACTGTCTGCCATCCCCACCATACTATCCCTCCCTCTCCCCACCCCAGCCTCCTCCTTTCCCACCCAGTTGCCACTCCCATCATGCACTGGTGCTGCTGCTTGCAGTGTGGTTTCAGTTGCCTGAGACTCCAGTCATGTGTGTGAGTTGTGTTTGCATGAGTGTGTGTGTACATATGTGTGTATATTGTTGACAAAGGCCATTGGCCAAAAGCTTTAAGTATGAAAATCTTTTTGTTGTGCCTATCTGCGACTCAGCATCTCCGCTATATAGTGAGTAGCAACTTTCCTTCTCATAATATTGTTACATTCCATCCTGGATTTTCCATTCTTAAAATTTTAATTTATTTTGGGACTGAGGCAGGGTTAAAAATTGTATAGTGATGAACATTAAGTAGTTAAGGGTTCTGATGGAAGTTTTCCTTGTCTTTGTGAGCTAGGTGTACTATTTCAGGTCTTTACACATCTGGTCATCTGAGAGGTGTGAGAACTTATATGAATTTCAGAAATAAATGGTAGGGACATAGAAAATGACTTAATAAACCCAACATAATCATGAAATTATTGCTTGTAGCTTCTGGTGTCAATTTGCAGTTTAAAGATACCAAGAATTAGCAGTTTCTTTGTTATGAAGACACTTTAGCTCAAGAAATTAATAGCTCCTAAATTGGTAGTAAGATGTAATATACTCATTGGCATTTGCCAACCATAAAGTATTGCTGAGAAACTTAAAAAGATTTGGTGCGATATGTAAAGAGGTATCCTGATAAGATGTTTCGCCTAACTCTGAAACTTAATTGTTGGTGGAAATAGTCGCAGAAATTTATTAAAAAAAATGATATTTGAAGTAATTATAGTATGTGTCTATGTGGTGATAAAAAATATGAATATCACAAATACTATACGAATTCAGTTTCATAGTCCATAGCTGTAAGGGGCAGAGCTATTTCTGTGACGCTGAAGTTAACTGAAAATACTCTTACAAAGTATTTCCAAGGGACTGCAGCTATATTGGTATGTAAAGGCAGTCTTCTCATTCTTTCCTTTTCTCTGATTTTAGATTATCCTGACATAAAGAAGGATGACCAGAGAATGCAGCATTTTGCATCTATCTGTGGTGTTCTTCTTGACTATATAGGAGCAGCCAACTTGCCAAATCATGCCGAACTCATGGGAATATATGGAAGGGTGAGATGAAGCTGTGTTACCCATTAGGTCAGGTCGATTAGTTCTAGTTAGAATTTTCCTTTCTCATTAGCTGTTTAAAAGGCTGTATAGAATAAAGAACTTTATAGAGTGGTATGGGTTTAATGAAAGGTAATAGCCTTAAAATTATTCAGTGATATTGTTAATTGGTGTTGTTATTGCATCTCCACTGCTTGTATATAATAGAGTTGAATTAATGTACCGCTTTCATGGCCATTTTAGCTTTCTTTAAAATTAAGAATTTGTTGCTAATATTCAAACTATATGCAGTTTTTTGCAAGCCTTGATTATAGGTATGGTACAGATTTGTAAACTAAACTACACTCATGCTCATAAATTAAGAATAATGCTGATACATGGTGAAACAATGCTGTAGTGGGTGGTTTGCTGGTTTAAATCACCTAGGGGTATGACCATGCGGTGCATTTGACCTGCAGTCATCACACAGTGGCGCTGGCAGCAGTCCACATATGCAGAGGTGTGTTGGTGCATGTCAGAGTACGGTGCAGCAAGTAAATGTGCAGACATTTTCAGATGTGCTAATGGTGGCTGTGTGTTGAAAATGGCTCAAAGAACACATATTGATGACGTTATGAGCGGTAGAATACTAGGGTGACTGTAGGCTGGTCAAACACAGCAGGTCATAGCACAGGCCCTCTGTGTGCCACAAAGTGTGATCTCAAGATTATGGCAACGATTCCAGCAGACAGGAAATGTGTCCAGGCACTACAGTACAGGACATCCACGGTGTACAATACCACAAGAAGACCGATATCTCACCATCAGTGCCCGCAGATGGCCACGGAGTATTGCAGGTAGCCTTTCTCGGGACCTTACCGCAGCCACTGGAACAGTTGTCTCCAGACACAGATTCTACAGACGACTGAACAGACATGGTTTATTTGCCTGGGGACCTGCAAGGTGCATTCCACTGACCGCCGGTCACAGGAGAGCCCGTAAAGCCTGGTGTCAAGAACATGGTCATTGGAACAGTGGTCCCAGCTTATGTTCACAGATGAGTCCAGATATAGTCTGAACAGTGATTCTCGTCAGGTTTTCATTTGGCGTGAACCAGGAACCAGATACCAACCCCTTAATGTCCTTGAAAGGAGCCTGTATGGAGGTCGTGGTTTGATGGTGTGGGGTAGGATTATAATTGGTGCACGTACACTCCTGCATGTCTTTGACAGAGGAACTGTAACAGGTCAGGTATATCGGGACGTCATTTTGCACCAGTATGTCCGAATTTTCAGGGGTGCAATGGGTCCCACCTTCCTCCTGATGGATGATGATGCACGACCCCACTGAGCTGCCATCGTGGAGGAGTACCTTGAAACGGAAGATATCAGGCGAATGGAGTGGCCTGCCTGTTCTCCAGACCTAAACCCTATTGAGCACGTCTGGGATGCTCTCGGTCGCCATATCGCTGCATGTCTTCAAACCCCTACGACACTTCAGGAGCTCCGACAGGCACTGGCGCAAGAATGGGTGTCTATGCCCCAGCAGCTAGTCGACCACCTGATCCAGAGTATGCCAACCCATTGTGCGGCCTGTGTACACGTGCGTGGTGATCATATCCCATATTGATGTCGGGGTACATGTGCAGGAAACAGTGGCGTTTTGTAGCACATGTGTTTCGTGACAGTTTCCTCAACTTATCACCAATACCATGGACTTATAGATCTGTATCGTGTGTGTTTCCTATGCGCCTAAGCTATTAATGCTAGTTTTGTATAGTGCCACATTCTGCAGTTATCCTTGATTTATGAGCATGAGTGTAGTTTAATGAGTACATATTTTCTTGCCAATTATAGATATCTTTCACATTAGTCTGTGTAGACCTCAGCTGTACTAATCTGATTGTTTGGTAACATCATGTAAGCAAGCAGACTGACATCTAATGAAATGTAACATATTTTATTGTAATTACTTTTAGCATTGTGTTATGTAGAAAAACATGTAGTATTTGTTCCATTAAATAATGGCATCATAAGAGCACCATTCACTGTATAACTGAGGCAATGAATAGCCAAGAGGCACATAAAGATGTTAATTACTATACTTCATCTAGCGAGAGTACAGGGCTGTGGAACTGGGTCAGCAAAGGCAAATCATTACCTACCACTACCAAGAAGGATCAGTCTTATTTCGTTTTTCTTGCACTCGGGGATGCTGACCTCTCAGCCACAAAAACATACTGTCTTTCACCGTGTTGTTGTCTATATTATATCCAGGCATTTCCATCATTGTATTAATTTATTCCACTAATTTAGAGCTCAGATAAACAGTATGAACTGTCAGAAAGTTGTGATTTAAATAATATATTAAAGACTTGATTTAAGTTGTATTTGTCAAGAGAGATGGCGCATCTACTGAGTTTCTTAAGAAAAACTGTGTTGCATACATATCCAGGAACTAATTCCGATAAGGAAAACATTGAAAAATATTATTTACAATTATGAAGGCCTGTAACTCATCTCTGCCTCTCCACACTCTCATTTTCAATGCCATTGTATAAATGTAATTGTTCATGTTATTAATATGATGTATTAAAGGTATAGCAGTTTATTTTAAAATCAATAAAAATGTGTGTTCATGAATATTAGTGGAACATAATGTCTTTTTTTTCTTTGTAGATGTGTATAAATGGTTTCAGTATTTTAGATCCTGAAATGCATGGCATTGGAACTGGTATTTATCTGGGTGCATCTGTTATTGACCACTCATGTTGTCCAAATGCAGTAGCGGTTTTTGATGGAACAAAAATATACATTAGAGCAGTGGAGGATATTCCTTCTCCAGATTGGAATAAAGTAAGTATCCCAAATAAGTGTACGAATTTCTGCCCAGACTCCCTTTCAGTAAAATATTTTTAGCCATGTGATTGAATCATGATGCCAATATTTCTGTTACTATTACAGCCAGCTTTCATCAAGGTGATTACTTGTAGGATGTTGCATTTGTATATGTACTATTGGCTCTCCATACCTCCAGTTGTCCTATGACAGAGTCATTGTGGCATCCCATGTGTTGAGTTAGTGATAGGATCAAAAGGGGAGGCACTTTAAGTCTTTTTTCTCAGAGCTCTTGATTTCAGCTTTTATTGCATATTTTAGTGGAAGCTGCCATCACAGTGTAGTGTTACTTACTCATTTTCCAGGGACTTCCAAGAGTCTGTCAGTGCTTTATGCCCATTTTAGTGTAAAGTAAATAATGTTATAACTCTTCAAGAATAATTGCCTGATTGGCTGCTGATCACTAGCAACACATCCTTACAGATTTTGGTAGTCAGTTATTTTGTTATCTCATGACCTCCTTGGTGGTAAGAGGCTGCAGGGCTAAAACATGGGATTATCTAAACTGTATGAAACTGCTACACTTGTTTAAATGTTTCATCAGTTTTGATACATTGCTCTATATCAGCTATATGTAATGACCATACTGCAAAATGTATCAGTAAAGACCAGTTCCCATTTTCAAGTGAGCTTGTAGACTCGTAACATATAAAGTTTATTGGTTGCGTCCTTACTAGTATGTAGAAAATTTCTGTTTTTGCTGCTGTTAAATCTTTCTCACTATTTCACTTATGCCTTGCTTGTATGATAAATCAGAAATTTCCTGTTGTCCTTCCCCAGTGTTTTCACCTTGTTTGTGGTTGTCACGGTGACAGTTTGTCCAGAAAATTGTTATTTTGTGCTGGTATGTTGGTGACGACAAGAACGAGTCATTAAAGCACACTTTGAAATGTGTGGGTGATATGAATTTAAGAGATGATTTCAGAACTCAACAAATGCATGAAGTTTTGAACATGTCTGTGTCTGGCACATTAATGTCTCACCTATTGGTTAGATATTGCACCTGCAAGTGCGTTGGCGAATTAATTCTATAAACTACGGATCTTAATGAGTATGCTTCCTTGGGTACCTTGGGCACTTCTATGACTTTGATGCAGGTGAATCTGGGACAATGATCCTCTTGGCTGTGTGGCTTTGTATTCAAGGCTCCTTCAGTAGAGCCCATATGTCTCATTATCATGGCCTTGTATCATCTCTGAGTTATTTATACATGGGGTCTCTGAGAAGATGCACGTCACAGTGCACATTGCACTGTCCTAAAACACACACACACACACACACACACACACACACACACACACACACACACCCTCACACTTATCCTCTCTCTCCTGCTGTTCCTAATATATGGGAATGACTTGTTCTGCCAAAAAGAACATTGTTTGTTGCTTTGTTACTGATGGCACAAGCATCGTGGTACATAATACATCAGTTATTGAAGTGGGATTTGATGTTAAGGACATACTTGAGGAAGCTCTGTCATGGTTCACCACCAGCTTCCTTTCAATTTATCTTACAAATACTCATTCCATTCATTTCCACACAAATCAGAAGTGTAATGACCAGTTAATAAATCAAGTGCACTTTTCTAAATTTCTTGGTTTTCAAGTAGATATTAGGCTGAAGAACTGAGAATATCATGTTCTCCAGACACTAAAACTGTTGTCATCAGCAACACTTACTATAAAAGTGATCTCCCACGTTGGTGGCTGCATTATCTCATACAGCATATCTGGGCTATTTTCATTCAGTAATCTGTTACAGCATAATATTCTGGAGAAACGTGCCAGCATAATTTTTTAAAATAGATCATAATGCAGAAAAGTGCATTTCAAATTATGTGGGGCATCCCAGTTCAAAATAAATTGCCAACATCATGACCATAACCCTACAAGGAAAGACAATCTCAACTCTGAGCTGAAACAAACTGGGTCAAGTACTCTGGTCTCAAAATTTTCAGTTGACTCCCAAAGCACAAGAAATGGCATATATTTGTTTATTAATAATTTAAAGAAGTGCCTGCTTGATACCCCATTTAATACTTTGGAACAATTCTTTAACAGTAGCAAATGAAACCTTTTATAAGACACTTTATGCACAGAATTGAACAAATCTGGTAATAGTCCATGGCAATAAGTTTTTTACTCTGAGGTGGCAAAGAAAAACTACTGCAGAACACACCACTGTTTATAAACTTGATTACTGCTGATGCATAGTTATTGTTGTTCTGTACATCTGTCTTATTCTTCTTTTTTTCTGGCCCTTATCCCATATCTGCACAGGGTCAGCCTATTAAATCTTGATTTGGCTTGTTGTTGTACACATTAGTATTTATATTCTGTGTATTGATATTTACATTCAATATATTATATTTTATGGATTGACATTTATATTTCATGCATTGAGTCGTTCCACACCCAAGTGCCTTGCTCGCATATGTGGATCAATGGAACACACACACACCATAAATAAATAAATAAATAAAAATAAATATATTTCCTTTTTTATCTCGATGTTCAATTAATATATTATCAAATAGTCTCTGAAAACTGGAGAATAGGGACCCAGTAGCACAAACACACCTGCACTGACACATCAGAAATGGTTCCCTCTAAGGCTGCCTGTGGTATTTTTACTTATTTCAAAATACAGTCATAGGCCCACAAAAAATGAAATAAGTGTCCCACCTTTGGCGTTTTTAACTGTGCAGCTTTTTTGTAATCTGTCTCATGCAGTTTTAATACATTTTTTTTTTGCTATAACCATAGCTAATTTTTAGAAAGTGCAATAAATAAGTAATATCAATAAGTTAAATCATGTATTAAAGTCATTGTTTCAGCAAAGTATGGCATATTTTGTGTCCTGAGAGCAAGATACACTCATCAGGCTTAACTGAAAACAGTTTGGTTTCTTAGTCCTCTATTATCTGCCGCAGGCAAAAAATAGCTGTGTACTGATAATGTGATAAACTGATGTCAGTAAGTGATAACTGTGAGTCACTGAAAATCCCTTAACTGAAAACAGTGCAGGTCTTGAAATGCCCCAACAGATGAAGATATGGCATATCAGTAAGCAGCTGCCAAAGCATTCACTAATAAGTGCTAGAGTTTGTAACATTCCTGAAAATAAGTAGACGTTGTCTTAATACTTAGAACCCAATGTCAGTTAAAGCCTTATGCTGACAGAAACCTAATCTGTGAGACAGACTTGAGTGTTAAGGAAGTGTTTAATTGCCTAGAATGGGAAATTCAGTAGTTAGAAAAATCAAACGGAGTGACAATGAAATTGCACCCGGACTCAAGGATTGTCTATCGAGACTGTGTGGCTTGGAGGCTCCGTGGGGAAGTGCCAGGCTACAAACCAAAAGGTCCAGAATTCAGCCCCTATTCAGTCCTTGGATTTTTCCCCTCATTAATTTCACCTTGCACAGTGATTTGTAAATATGAAAAATACCAAATTGTACTGTGGTTCAGAATCCATATTAAACTGCACCTTCACCCTTACCTTTCTGTGTAAGCCAGTTCAAAGTTAAATGACAAACACTGCAAAGCACTTTTAAAAGTATTATTTGAAAACTAAATGTAAGAAAGAGTTTAGGAACGCATGAATGTTGAAAATATCTATTAAACTTGTTGGTAACAAACACACTTGACACATTTTAGGATGTTCAGAAAGAGAATGGGCTCAAAAACTCAAATTATCAGTAAACTGACAGGCAGAAGGATTCAGTGACCCAGTTGTCAAAAAGTGCCACTGATCTTCAGAATAATGACAGGCAGTGGAGCTTCCATCTGGAATTATCACAAAATATATATATATATTTTATAGATATAACATATGTTTAGATCGATTCATGAGCACATTATCAGCCTGAAGAATATTTGTGAGGAGGAAATGCCTTGCAACAACAGCTTAAATAATACATTGCATCAAGAAAGCTCTTAACTAATTGCCTTTTTAAAAAAAAATGCATCCCTATAGGTACACCCATGACTTCCACCATCTGCTGCTGTGATGTTTTCTGTTGGCATTGCTAATGTTCCGCCTTTATACAGTATGAGATATTTTACAACAGGTTTTCGTAACTGAAGGAATATGAACTAACAAGCCCATTGTGAATTATTATTATACTAACTCAGAAACTAACAAAAAATGCAACAATACGCAAGAAAGATTAAGTAAATTAAGAAGATCCAGATTCTTTCTTAAACTGCTAGCAAACTGTGAGCATTATTTTAAAGAACTTTCAAAAAATCAGAAGACAGTATAATTTGAATTTGGTGCTGAGTGTTTTAGTATGTTGCAAATATGTCCGGTAACATGGGATCTGAAAATGAGCCAAATGTTCTCATGGTGCATAGTGAAGTAATGACATCTGACTGTCTTTCATATGACTGCACAGTTGAATGTGTAGTCCTGATTGAAGGACAGTCTGATTGAGCACAGCATTTGGGTCTTTACCACTACAAAACATCATAGCATTTCTTCCACTGTGGAGTATGTGAAACACAAAGCTTATGATATATTTTCTTCACCAATAAAATCTGATATTGTCAAACTGGAATATGCAATCTATTTGAAATATGCTATTTTATCTACAAATGTCTTGACCACATCTCCATTAAAAAAAAAAAAAAAATTCTGTGCTCTGTAATTATTGTAATCCAAAAGTATTTTCATTTCATCTTATCAAATGTGTGATTCCTATTTATCTATGTTTCTTTCAATACTCTAAACTGTGGTTGATTCTAATTAAAAAATTATTATGCTGTTTTTTTAACATAAATAATTTTTCACTTTGCTCTTCTTGTGCCTGTAAGCCAGTATGTTCATGCGTCATCTATGAAAATAACTGTTCCAGTTTTAAGGTATTATGCATGAGCAGGCATGATAGTTGATTTCAAGTGACCACAATGAATGCTTTATGACAATATGGCATGTTATTTTCATACTGAGTATATTTTTATTTTGCTCTATAGCTTGCACTTTTCAGTATTTTTATAACTGTTTATACTTTATTCTCTTCAGTCCTTGCATCCAGCTAGCTGGATGTTACTTCTCTATTTTGCTTTAAGTGAAATTACAGTTTTTTCAACACTGTAACCATGTGTCCAGTATATTGGACATTTTAGCTGCCTCCAGAATTTTTTTGTCAGTGATATTTGGTTTCTGCTGTTGGCTACACTGAGATGTTCGACTCACTGTGTCATGGCAGCCACTTTTGGTGATCTCTTTGCAATGACTCCGAGAAAGGAATGTAAACACAAATGTCATACCCAGTTTTCTGTTACTCTTTATTGTTGTTGTAAATAGATCATCAAATTATGTTACAGTCTATGGAGTAACCTAATGCCATTACTTCTTCATTATTTACAAGAGTAAACAATGAAGTCCAGATAACTGGATAGAGATGGTCACAGCTTTGTTCATTTTTGATCACTGACTTATTTCTCTGACCACAGTACCTACTATAAAATATGTCTGTGATTCTTATTACTTTGTGAGATTATGAAATTAACTTTTCATTGGGAATCACAGTAAGTCTCCCATAAATATTAATTTTTAATTAGGTTTAGAAGTTCACAACATTTTTTTCTTCCGAATTAACACAGGCATGAATGAACCACTCACAGAAGCTGAAATCAAAAGAGAACTGCTAATAGTAGTAGAAGAGGGCAGTGATGTGAGTGACATATGGGACTTTTCAGATGAGGAAGATCTTGACAGTACTGCAAATACAGCTTGTGTAGACCTGAAGTTCATCTGAACTGGTAAACTTAAACTTTACACCATTCTTTTATTTGCTACAATAGATACCTTCTGAGATACATATTCAAAAAGTACTGAAGATAGGAAAAGATATTGAATTTGTAATGTTTTATGAATAAATCAAGATTTTTAACTTCAACTTTCTTCTTCCAAGATGAAACTGAAGAGAGGAATCTGTGTCCAAGCACATCAGCTATGAGAAAAGGGGCTGTTGGTAAATCAAAGGTCATACCTAGACAAATGCTGCAGAAAAAAGGATCTGTTATTGATCGAACAGCCAATATTGCCAAGAAGGAGTGATCAGTGGGAGGCAGGGAACTGTGGACATCACTAAGATATTTTGAACAATATTTTGGAAGTTACATGTGGCATATCATTGCTGAGCTGACAAACATAAAGGTCCTTCAGAGTAACCAACTTCCTCTAAATGTAACAGCTACTGAAATTAATAAGCCGGTGGGTGCACCCATAATACTAGGTTGTATGAAACTACCAATATTGAGAATGTATTTTTGCGGCAGATTGAGGGTCCCTGCTGTAACTGTAATTCCAAGGAATTTTATGTTCAGATTGAGGAACTACTTGCACTTTGTAAATAATCTGAGAGTTTCGGATGAAATCAAGGCAAATAATAAATTATGAAAAGTGCAACCAGTGATTGACAGTGTTAGGAGAAAATGATTGTCATTGTCAGCTTGTACATACCTTTCAATAGATGAGTAAATGATTCCTTTCTGTGGCAAAACATCTCTTAGACAGTATGTAAAGAATAAGTCAAATGCAGTCAGTTTGAAGAATTTTGTGAACTGCTGACTCAATGGTACTTGACTTCTTTGTTTACCACTTGGCCATCTGGGCAACCGGAGCCAGAGCTCGGTTTGGGAGGTTCTGTGCTGAAGAAGCTGGTAGAGAGCATGGTTCACAGTGAGCATGTTTTGTAGTTTGATCACTACTTCACATCCATTCCTCTACTATAATACATACTGGAAAGGCAAATATATACGGTAGGAACTATTTTTCTAGCCATATTCCATCTGGTCTCAGATCAGAACTCACTGGAGACAAGGAACTGATGAAGAGAGTTAGAGGTTCCTTTGATGAGTTTGTCAAAGAAGATGAGAACATTTCCGTTTTGAAGTGGATTGATAATTGTTCAGTTATGGTAGTATCTACTGTCTCTGGTGCTTCTCCCACTATTATAGTAAAAAGGTGGGACAGAAAAGCAAAAGAATTCATTGGTGCACCTCAACCCAAATGTATCTGTGATTACAACAAATCAATGGGAGGTGTGGATCTACATGACAGAATGATTTCTTACTCTAGAATATCCACACGAACAAAGAAGTGGCCTCTAAGAGTCTTCTTCCATGCCATTGGCTTGGTGATTGTGATCTCGTGGATTGAGTACAGAAAGGATCAGCTGGCACTAGGTGCTAGCAGGAAATCAATCATGGATTTAAGGATTTTAAGATTTATATTGGTGAACCCATGAGTTCAGCTGCAACTGCAGCATGACAGGACATTTACTCTTCAGACTCTGAATCGGAATCTCATGAAGTAGTTCCTAGGAAATGCACAAAGGTCATTCAGTTGCCATACAGAGATGTTAGAAAAAGTGAAAGTAGACATTTGCCTTTGTGCCCAATTATAGACAAAAATAAATGGATGAGATGCTGTAACAAGGGCCGCTAAACTAAAACCAAGTTCATATGCTCTGAATGCCAAGTATATCTGTGTATCACCAATGAGAGAAAATGTTTCTTTGACTTCCACAACTGAAAACTGATTGTGATGCGCTACAACAATTTCAGGATTACTGATAGCTGTAACTGCTTTTCTTGTGTTTATTTTCTAATACTCTGTAAATAATGTATGTTAAATAACAATTAAAAACACAATTTTGTGTTATCAGTTTCATGACCATATATCATGAATAGTCACATTGAGACCCAGTGTCCAGCCAGCTGGACATAGGTATATCTCCACCCGGATGAGATATAACGAAAAACTACCATTACAATGTTCATTTATGACATCCATATGCTATACCCTAATCAAAAAGTATTTTAAATAATAGACAAATTTTGCTTGGGTTTGAAGAGGTTATAATAATTTTTCATTTTCATTTTTTATAAATTTCTACTTCTGACGAAGACACATTAGAATCGAAACTGGTTAACTGTAACATATCTACCAAATGCGGTCAAGACATTTGTGAATAAAATAGTATAGTTTCTTCTGATAGCAAAGATTCTGAAATCACTTTTATGTATGTAAAATGGCTTGTATCTTCATATTCTTATGTAAGTTTAAAATTGCCTGAGATGGTTAATACTTTCATGTGCTTCTGGATGCAAAGGCATGTCATACGTTGTATGCTATTCTTCTTTTACAGGTGTTTATTGCTTACATTGATACATTAAATTATGCAACTGACAGACAAGCAGAACTGCAGCAAACGTATTACTTTACATGCTCATGTTTAAAGTGTAAAGACATTGAAGAAGCATGTCTTATGGACAGTATGTTATGTCCTAATTCAAAATGTGGTGCTCCAGTCACACATACTTATGTAAGTATGCTCTTTGTTTGTTGGTGTTAAAAAAAGCATCAAATCTCTCTTCTTTAGTAAAAGCCAATTATCTTAGAAGACCATCACTGTTAACTTTGGTTCCATTGTTCCTCACTAACATTCTGGATGAACAATACCAGTATTCAGATTTCTGTTGTTATACATGAAATAAAGGAAAAGCAAGTTCTCACCTATAGCAGACCGACATGTAGCACAGAGACACATGTAACTGAAAACAGTATTCACTAACTTTCAAGCTTTGGTTCTCTTTTTAGTAGAAAGTACACACATTCAAATACAAAAACACTCAAATGCACACTACCTCAGCTGCGCTAACACAGATTATTTATTGATTGCCATTTATTGAAAGCAGTTACCTGGACTGATGGACATGGGGAGTGGGTAGGAAGGATGCTAAGGCAGTGGGAAGGTAGCAGAGTAGTGCAAGGCAGGTGTGGGAAAGGCAGAGGACTCAGCAGCTGCACAACATGACAGAAGGAGTTTTGATGGGGTAGAGCTTATAAGAAATACAGAAAAGGGGGAAGAGAGGAAGGTGAAGACCAAGAGGGAGAGGGGAGAGAAGGGATGAGGGGTAAAAAGGGGGGGAAAGAGAGAGAGAGAGAGAGAGAGAGAGAACACACAGGAAATACTGGAGAGCCAAAAACAGAAACGTGCTGGGAGGGAGTATTCAAATGGAACACATGTGAAGTAACTGCTGAAGTAATTTATGTTGCTGTATTCCACATGTATGGCAACTGAATGGTCAAGTTTCAAGTTAGCTACATTTTGGCAGTGGCCATTCATGGCAGTAGACAATTGGTTACCTGTCTTGGCTACAAAAAAAATGCTGCACAGTAATTGTAGCATGGCTACTTCCATAAGTGGCCCTTCCTTTTATAGGGTAAGAAATGCCTGTGAGAAGACTGTGGTAGAAGATGGTGATCGATTGTGAGGGATAGGTTTTGCACTTGGGTCATCCACAAGGGAATGACCCATGGTTTGCAGGATTGGCAGCAGGATTGGATTGGGATGGATAAGGATATTCTGTATGTTGGGTGGGTGGTGGAACAATAGTTTGGTGATATAGGTAGGATGTGGGGTAGGATATCCTTCATCTCGGGGCATGACAAAAGGTAGTCAAAGGCCTGGTGAAGGATGTGGTTGAGTTTTTCAAGGCTAAGGTGATACTGAGTGAAGAGAGTAATGCTGGTAAGATGCTAGTTAACTGCTTTACTGGTGTTAGAGAAGGAAATAGCCCAGTTTGTGTTTGTGAATGAGCTTGATACAAACCATTCACCCATGGCCCAATCCCAGAAGTCTGCCAGTAAAGGCTGTGGTAAGGTTATTGGTATATTTTGACAACTCCTGCTTTCAACTGCAGATGCGGTGTCCACAGGTTGTGAGTCTGTAAGGAAGAGATTTTTTAACACGGAACAGGTGATAGCTGTCAAGAAGGAGGTACTTTTGGTGGTTGGTGCGCTTGATATGAACACACACATTTATAGAGCCATCTGAGACATGGAGACAGAAATCTATGGAGGAGACTTGTTGAGTAGAGGAGGACCAGGTGAACTGGATTTGTGAGTAGGTGTAGACATTATGGAAGAAAGAGCAAAGGTTGTTGCCATGAGACCAGGTCCTGAAAATGACACCAATGAATCTGAACCAGCCAAGGGGTTTTAGCTGTTGACTGGATAGGAAGGATTCCTCCAGACGGCCTATAAATAAATTGGCATAGGATGGTACCATGCAAGTACCCATGGCAGTACCATGGATTTGTTTATAGATTTGGCCTTCAAAAGTGAAATAATTACCGATCAGGATATGGTTGACCAAGAGGATTAGGAAAGAGGTGGTGGGTTTGGTGTCAAGAGGGGAATGGGAAGGGTAATGTTTCATGGTCGCATGGGGAATGTTTCATGGTCACATGGGGAGGGTTGTGTACAAGGATGTCACTTCCACAGTGACCAACAAGGAGTCTGATGGTAACAGGACATGAACACAGAAAGGTGGTGAAGGAAGTGAGCAGTGTTTTGGATGTAGAATGGGATGTACTGTCAGTCAGTATAGGCATTTGTTCCTAATCATCAATACAGTATACTATCCAGCTCACCCATACACACATGGCCTGTGCGATCTCCTGCTCTGACACTATTGAAGCCATTAACCAGCCCCAGACCACCACTACTCTGATCACCCAGTGTCATCTTGGCTTTGGAAACTCAACCACATCTTTCACCAGATCTGTGACTACCTCTTACCACACCCTGAGATGAGCGATATCCTACCCACATAGCCCAAAGTAGTGTTCCACTGCCCACCCAACTTACAGAATATCCTTGTCTATCCCTACTCCAATTCTGATCCTAATGCTGCACCCACATCTGCACCCCATGGGTCATTCCCCTGTGGATGAACCAGGTGCAAAATCTGTAGTATACACCCACCCATCCCCTACCTCAGTCCTGTCACAGGCATTACCTACCCTATAAAAGGAACAGCCATGTGTGAAAGCAGCCATGTTGCAATTACTGTTCAGCAATCTGTGTGTGTGTGTGTGTGTGTGTGTGTGTGTGTGTGTGACAGGCAACCAACCATCTAGTCACATGAATGGCCACCACCAAACTGTGGCCAACTTCAAATGTGACCATCCAGTTGCCAAACATGCTACAAAACACAACACAAAAGACTTAACATCTAATGCAGAATGTGTGTCAGTTGGATACTCCCTTCCATCACAAGTTCCTGCGAACTGCAGAGGTGGCAGTGGTCTCTCCAGCATATCCTGTGTTGCCTAAACTTCTGCTAACATGTCTGCCACTGCCTCACCTTACTTTCTCCCTTTTCTCTTTTGTCACCCACATGACTCATTCTCCGTCTAGCTTGTGTACTGTTTTCTTCTATCCTTTCTTCCCCTCCTCCTCCCCCACATGCAAGCATTCTCCCCCTCCCTCTCCCCATCACACCTCCCTCCCTCCCTCCCCCCTTTCAAACCCTCTCCCCTTCTTCCCCTCTCCCTTTATATCTCTCCCCTCCCTGTATCTCTCTCCATCTCCATCTTCCTCCATTTTCCTGCCTCTGCCCTGTCTTTTTGCAGCTCTTATAACCCGTATTGCCTCAGTGTTCTCATCTTGTTGTACAGCTGCCGAGTTATCTGTCCTTTCGCTCCTGACTCGTACTACACAACTATCCATTCCTTGCGTCCTGCATCTTTCCCTATCTCCTTCTCACATCTAGGTGCCCATGTGACTGCTCTCAATAATCAGTGTTGGTGCAATGGCAGTGGTGTGTGTTTGGGTGGTTATTTATGTGATTGTGTGTACTTTCTGATTTCTACTAGAAAAAGAACCAGAGCTCGAAAGTTAGAGAATACTGTTTTCTGTTAAGTGTGTCAATTAGAGATCAGAAATGGGCTCTGTACACTCGATTTAAACTTACCTGATGGTCCTATGACATCATCTCTGAGCTCACTGTGTCTGTACACTCAGAGACTCAACTAGCAAGTCTCTGCCACTGCCCAACTGAGTTTTGGCAGGTACAAATGAAGTCTACCAGCATAGAAAGGAGACTGAGTACATAAGTTCACAAGTAAAACTGAAGACTGGCAGCATTGCCACTACAGGAGCAACCATTGGGCACATCGATTATTATATAGCAGTATAATGACTGACTTGTTAGCAATGAATATTGTTCTGTTTATATATTATTATTATTATTATTAGGTGTGATTGTTGAACCCTGTTGGATCATGCAAAGTTATTGTGTATCAGTCTTCAGAGTTTCCAGGCAATCCTCTGATTTTTTCACCATGGATTCTTTTTCTTTCTGGCTTCATTCTCTGGCAGTACTTTCTGTTTGCTAATTTTTTTAGATTTATGAATGTCTGTCAAAAATGTTTGATGGGCTTACACGGCCCTTTTCTAAATCTTTATTGGCCTGGTGGATGCAGGGTATTCTAGTTGTGTACCTGGTGTGTATTTATTCCAATCTTCTATTAGTTCATCTCCTCATTCCTTTTCCCTGACCATCTCCTCCTCTCCCCTCTGTCTGTCCACATCCTCCACCCCATAATCTGTATCCGTGTCTTTCTGCCTACCTCTCTCTTGTCATCTGCTCCTCCCTGTCTCTCTGACCATATCCTCTTCTCTCCTTTCTCTGTCTATTCCCTCTTCCTTCCCCATTCCCTCTCTCTCTGTTCATCTGGTTCTCCCTCCTCTCTTTCCAGCTCCCCTCTCTCTCTGTTCGTCTGGTTCTCCCTCCTCTCTTTCCAGCTTCCCTCTGTCTCTGTTCATCTACTCCTTCACCTTCTCTCTGTCCATCTGCTCCTCCCCCTTCTCTCTGTCCATCTATATGCTCCTCCCTCCTTTCCCTGTCCACCTTGTCTTCCCCCTCCCGCAGTACAACTCCTCCTTCCCACTCTGTCTGTATGTCTCCTCATCCACTCTCTGTCCATCTGCTGCTCTTCCCTCTATGTGTCCATCTGTTCCTCCCCCTTATCTGAGCCCATCTCCTCCTGTCCTCTTTGTGTTTGTCCATCTCTTCCTCCCCCTTCTTTCTCCATCACCGCGTTATTTAATTGGTGGTTCTCTCCTCCACAGTATTTCACCTATATTAAACATATTTCACACATGTTTGTGCACACATTTCACTTGTATCTTTAATGAATTTCGCCCTGCAGTTTTGTTTTCACATAGCTCAATGTTTGACGTCATAGCTCCTGAACTATATGTTGTACAATGATACAATTTGGCAGATACATTCATTGGTAGATGTGTATATTGTCTGCAAAATGTGTTGCTAATAGAGTTGGTAGTGGAAATGGAAATAAAGTCCCATGCTTCTTGACAGAGCATAGGGGAACGATGCGGGAGACCCTCACTGCTGTACTAGGCAAGGTCCTAATCAAGGTGGTTTGCTGTTGCCTTCCTCTGACCATAATGGGGATGAATGATGATGATGAAGATGACACAACAACACCCAGTCATCTTGGGGCAGGTGAAAACCCCTGACCCCGCCAGGAATCGAAACCGGGACCCCAAGCTTGGGAAGCGAGAACACTACTGCAAGACCACGAGCAGCGGGGAGAGTTGGTAGTTAAGAAGTAATAAATTGAGACGTTATGGCTGATGCAGCAGTTTTACCATGAGAACAGCGATGAACTTCTTCCTTTCATCATTTTTGTGAGGGATGTCAAAGAGAAAATTCTTGTAAAGTTTTGAAATTACATGTTAAGTTTGTTGCAAGACACTGAGTGCTCTCATTCTCAGATACTATATGAATATAGTTTGGCTATGTACACATCATGAGGTATGCTTCTTTTCACCACCACCATCACCTTTTTGAGAGGTACATGTTTCTTACCCCCAAAATGGTTCTTTCCAGACAGTAAGTGATATGTGCCCCCCCCCCTCCCTCCCCCCTCCCCCCCCCCCTCCCACACACACACACACACACACACACACACACACACACACACACACACACACAGGGTGTCTCAAACATTTTGGGTCAAATTGAAACATCTGATAGTGGGTCCACAACCAACTTCTTTGAGATAGGGAACCAGTAGTTGGAAATGCACATTTATTGTGTTATGGACATACACAGCTTACATCACATAACAACAGTCCAGCTCATAGCAGTTGTCCAAAACGATGACCACCAGTCTCAGTGCATGTATTGCAACAGCGCATTCAATTCTGTCATACTCTCACAAAGATCCCGGATATCTGTTGTACACTGCAAGAGGCAGTGGGTGATATTCAGCATCCACTCCTGATCACAAACAAGACATACTGTACACAACTTAGCTCACAGGATGTGTGTCATGCGACAACTGAATGCATTTCAGTGGTGCATTAATCTGTGCTGCACGCACACCACTATTTCTGGTGTCAGTTGTCCATTGCATCAGACAGATTGTGACATGTCCATGGTGAGGTATGTTACTGTGTGTAGTGCATGACACACAGTCAGAGATGGAATGTTACTTGTCACGAGAGTTGGCAGACATGCATTTAATTTATGGTGTTGCAGGATGTATTGCATCAAAGCAGGACAAATGAACAGAAAACACTTTCCCAACAGTCATCATCCTAACTGAAAGGAGTTTGCCTCCATGGATACTAACTAATGAGATATGAGGTCATTCACTCCCCAGAGAGCTGGCCACAGTCTCCACCAAAGACATGTCTGAACACCACACTGTGGATAGTGTGGCCAACCACCTAGCAATAAGCATGTGTCAACTTTCCTGTGGAACACACACTTCAAAGGATACAGTGTGGAAAGCACTGGTGGAACATGTATTACATGCCTGTCACAAAGAATATGCACAAGCACTGGGACCAGTGGATTCTGAGCCCTGCCTTCTCTCCTGCTGATGGATTATCCAACACAGTACTTTAGTGTCAAACTTCATACAGTTTGTATTGTTCATGAACGTGGCTTCATTCACCCATGATGGTGTTTTTCAACAGCCATGTCTGGAGTGAGGACGATCCCCATGCCATGCACTTTGGTGGCCACCAGCAATGATTCTCTGTCAACATGTGGGCAGGCATTGTCCAAGATAATCTATTAGGACCTTACTTGCTGCCTCCCCATTTGACTGGACCATGTTACATGGT
This sequence comes from Schistocerca americana, assembly GCF_021461395.2. Taxonomy (NCBI): domain Eukaryota; kingdom Metazoa; phylum Arthropoda; class Insecta; order Orthoptera; family Acrididae; genus Schistocerca; species Schistocerca americana. Next base: position 642,477,742 of record NC_060130.1, read on the forward strand.
GTTCCTGTGAGATGTGCTGCAACAGTTCTTTGAGAATGTGCCCCTTGTTGTCCATGAAAGGGTGTGGTTTCCACTTGACAGTGCACCAGCCGCCTTTGATATTAATGTCTGCGAGCACCTGAACGACACAAACCCTCATCATTGGATTGAGATCTGGTGACTATGGTGGCCAGGGTCAGACTCTGTGAAAATTCATTCTTGTGCTTACAAAACTAATCCTGGATGATGCAAGTTGTGTGAACAGGAGTTCTTTTGTCTTGGAACACAGCATTTCACTCTTGACAGCAAGCAGTCTGTGTCGTAGACTTGGGAGGACATACATCAGATGTGAAGTCAGTCAGAAGTTGGATATAGTGTGCCACAAGACTCATCCAACCAAATGACTTTCTTTAATTGCTCCATAGTCCAGGTTTTATGGCTTCGGCACTGTGTTTTCCTGTTATGAGCATTTGTATCATTGATGTGGTGTTATGGAATTCCATTTTGCCCTGCAATTCCCATCTTACGGAGCTCCCTTCATGTTGTTTTGGTGCTGTTAAGGTTCGTAAGTGCAACATTCAGTTCTGCAGTGACTTTTTCAGCAGTTATCCTCTTATTTTTCATCACAGTCCTCTTCAGTGACCATCTGTCACGATAACTTAACACACACTTTCATCCTTATTGTGACTTAGTAGAGGATGTTTTTCCACTTTATCTATGTAGGCTACAAATCTTGGATACAGTGCCTCTTGACACACCAAGCACTTTAGTTATCTTGGTAATGGAAGCACCCACCATATGAGCACCAATAATTTGCCCATGTTTGAATTCACTGAGCTCTGACATAATGCACTCACAACGACACAGAGCACTGTTCTGACTGTATCTCACACTTGCCATGTATTGAGGAAATGTACAGGTGCCGTTCATGGTTAAATACAACAGCATCACCTGCAGCTTGTGGCTAGCATCTGCATTTATGTTCAAGCATGCATTTCTCTCAGTGTTTTCATATTTTTGTCCAACCCACCCCTGTGTGTGTGTGTGTGTGTGTGTGTGTGTGTGTGCAAAAAATGCTGTAAATTTGCTTTAATATTTAATCTCTATTCAGAGAATGTCTAACAGTTGTTGTTTACACCCACTGTTGACATGTTACTGACCCTGTGGCAACAGTATAAGAAAATAGGATATAAGGATGAAGTGTGTTTCTAAATGGTGATTAATTATTAAAATAAAGTTACAGCAGTCTTCAAAAAAGTTACAGAAGTGAATGATAAGCTGCAAACTTGCTATTAGCCAATAAACACAAGTTGTCATGGCTAAAAGAATACAAAAATAGTGCATTTTTTAACTACAGGGACAAAACTGTAAAGTTGTTCTGTACTCTGTCTTTGTTTGAAGGAGCACATATATTTCTTTTTCTCGTGGTAGAATAAACAAGAATACAACCATTTTGTTTGCATTGCAGGAACTGTGTATGTTTTTCATTTGAAGGGTGGACTACAGTATTGAATTTTTTCCAGACATCACTCATCCTGTGACGGAGCACATTTGTAATTTTATACACTGCATTACTTAATTTTCATCTGTCACCCTCCACAGACTCACAAAAAACAGCTTTGTTTGATGTTATCAGTTCCAGCAATTGGGCATTTTGCCCATTCAGTCCTAAATTATAACAGTAAGATTGTGCACTCAACTTCTGTGCTAAGTCATGACTTGTCTCACACTGATGCAAGTCTCAATAAAGGGAATGATTTGATGAGTAGAGAGAGATTGCAGTGTCATAATTCTCAGACTGATCATACTCACAGAACTACAGTGGCAAGGAAGGGAGCCAGTATAGATAGCACTGACTTTTAACAGTGGTGCCTTGGTTTCTAAAGAATGCAACTCTCAACATTAGACTCATACTCGCTCAGTTTCTGATCTCTAGTGTCTATGTGCTACACATCAATCTGCTATAGTTGAGTGGTTGACTTTTCCTTATTTTATGTATTGTTCCATCTGGGAATTTCAGTTATTAAATAAGCCAATGGCCTTGCTGCAGTGGTAACACTGCTTCCCATCAGTTCACTGAAGTTAAGCACTGTCAGGCTGGGCTAGCACTTGGATGGGTCACAATCCGGTCTGCCGAGCACTGTTGGCAAGAGGGGTGCACTCAGCCCCTGTGAGGCAAACTGGGGAGCTACGTGATTGAGAAGTAGCGACTCCAGACTCGTAAACTGACATACAGCCAGGAGAGCTGTGTGCTGACAACATGCCCCTCCATATCCACATCCAGTGACACCTGTGGGCTGAGGATGACACAGCGGCTGGTTGGTACCATTGGGCCTTCATGGCTTGTTTGGGCAGAGTTTAGTTTTTTTTATATAGAGTGCTAAAGCACTGACACTTAAAAGTATGCACCCTAATTTACACAAAGTTTTAGTTAAGAAAAATATGGCAGAATAAAGAGTGATTCTGAAAAATACAGAAACAGTACATTTTTGTGTGATGGAGGAGGGAAAACCGTCTGCCACGTGCCATGTCCATTAGCTTCTAGTAACAATGGTAGACCCTCAGCATCTGGTATACATTGCCGAAGCATCTTATAAAAATGTCAATTCTAATGATGATTAGGTGCATCATGCTTTCCACAAAAATGTTAGCTTTTGTCACAGTGTTTGACTGTACAATTAAAAAGTGGGTATAACATTCTGGAGAGGCTTCATCAACAATAATAACTAAGTCTGAGAGACATGAAACAGTGCATACATGTAAAAACATTTAACATGTTTGAATTGAGACTAGAATTAAGTATGATCTGGCTTTGTTGGCAGGAAAATCCCACGGAGTGGGTTCAGCCACCTATTGGAAAGGGAATTTTTCTTCCATCCACAGTGGCCCCTTGCCTTGCAAATACATGAGAGTTGTGTCGTACCTGTATTTATAGAGTGTAGGTGAGTGTAATGGATGCATGTATAGTGTTGCATTATGTTTGTTGGACTGGAAGAAACTTGCAACACTCAGATCACCAGCATAGGACTGTGCTTAGGGTTAAAAACAGATTGATTAGCCTCTTCCACACTTCAGTCCATTCTAAATGCAAATGGTTCAGGCTCTTACAGAAATAGAGCATATGATTTGAAGCTTCTGCAAATAACTTTTTAATTTAACTAATCAAGATGAGGAAACTAAAAACCAGTTTCTGGGTGAGTGAGAGAGCATTTTTCCATTGTCCCGTTAAACCAAGTAGAGTCAGATTTTGGAGTGACTTGAATTGTAGTCAACTACATCAGCAACCCCCTCCACACCATGAAAGTTAGTGTGCAGTGCGCAATGTGCTTATCTGAGATCATGGGACACTACTTTTTAAAAGAAGCTTTGGCAGTGGGAGTGAGGTGCCAAAGTAGTAAGTAGCTGGACGTGCGTTAAGGAGGACAGGGACTTAGCTCTTCCCTGGCGTCACAGATTTAAGTTTTCTGTGGTTCCCCTAAATCGTTTAATGCTAATGCCAGGATGGTCTTTTGAAAAGGACATGGCTAATTTCCCTCCCAATGCTTCTCTAATTTAAGCTTTTGCTCTGCCTCAAATTGAGTTTTTTTTAAAGTAGTTACTGTTCCACATTCATGCTTGATTTTCTTGTGATTTTTATTTTGTTTTAAGTGGCAAAAATAAAATTCTGGAAAAATATCATTTCCTTTTCTATCGCATTTTCTAAATCATGCTTTGTTCTGCTCCTTCTCCCCCACTTTTGTGTAATTAAATGTGAAGAAATTGTATTAAATGTGACATGGATTCCTTAATGCTTCCAATGTAGGAGAAACTGTGACAATTTCTAATACTCCAGAAAACCTCTTTAGAACTCGCCATAGTTCGTTAGAAGATAAATCCATATGATAATTGCTACATCAGATACACTGGCAATGTGTAGCGTTGATACAGTGGTACTTAAAGGTGTGTAGATGGTGGCTGTTCTGTCAACTGTTTTACTGGCAGTATGGTTCTACATACATAGAATAATTAAAAAACTTTATCTCATACTTTTTACAGCAGATTAAGGGGAGCCGGAGGTGGTCAAATCCAAAAAATTACGATTTTTTTTTTTTTTTTTTATTTTTTTTTGCTACCAAAAATTAATTGGAACATTCCTCTTTAATGTAAACTTCGAATTATTGTTCTACTCACCCTAGAAGTGGTGTTATTACCATTTTCCTCCACACCTGCAGAGGAAATGGGCGGCCGCTGAATGCATCTAACACCCTCTCATGACTTCCTGGCGAACTGCTTGGGATTTTCTCGGCCTGTTACGCATACAGTGCCTTATGTTATGCATACAGCGAGTGCGCAAGGGTTGGCTACATTGTTTTCTGTGACAAATGAAGCACTAAGAGCGCAGAACATCGTCTCTTTGCTGTTTACCGTTTCGAATTAGTTCAGTGTTGCGCCTGTTGTTGGTAGTATTATACTTCTTGTGTAAAGCGTTGTTTTGGTTACGATGCCATGTTTTAGTAACTGTGTATATAAGAAAAGGAAGAATGTAGGGAAAAGAAAATTAACACTAATACCAAGTTGCGATACTACAATCACTGAAACAGTGCATTCTTCTGCTAAGCAACACATGGCCGGCCATAGCCCTGTGACATCTTCTAGCAAGAAGCTGACTGGTGGAAGTGACAGATTTCGTGAATATTTTAGTGACAGTGATCGTATTAACGAAGTACTGAATATTGGATTATTATCTTCTGTGCTGAAAGAAAGTGTTCTGTGCAAAATGTGTTCAAGTGTAGGATTGGGACTACAGATAACAAAGCACTTTGGTTTAGCTTGTGAGATGAAGATAATCTGTGCATGTTGCAAGTATCAAGTGACTTTCTACAATTCACATGCCAGTCTCTTTGGTGAAAATGGACGATCTAGAGTGTTTGATGTGAATGCTCGACTTGTGTGTGGTCTTCGATCCATTGGAAAAGGGTCTGCTGCTGGTAAACTGTTTTGTGGTATTATGAACTTGCCATCACCTCGAAGCAAATTTGGGTACTACTGTGAACTGGTAGGATCCTCTGTTGAAGATGTGGCTTTGAAAACCATGAAGGAAGCAGTGGAGGAATCTGTAGAAATGAACGGTGGTTCTGGGGATTTGGTAGTGGCATTAGATGGTTCCTGGCAAAAGAGGGGTCATAAATCCCTGAATGGGGTTGTAACTGCTAATTGTGGTGATAGTGCAAAAGTGATAGATGTTGCAATATTATAAAAACATTGTAGGTGCAAAAATAAAGTCAAAGGAGAGCACAGTGGAATCTGTGAGGCAAATTTTAGTGGATCAAGTGGAGCAATGGAAGTGGATGGAGTGAAACAAATTTTTGAACGTTCAGTTCCCAGATACAATGTTAGTTACAAACACTACCTTGGGGATGGTGACTCCAAAGGTTTCAAGACTATAGAGGAACTGAAACCATATGGAAATGAATTTGTAATTGAAAAGTTGGAATGCATTGGGCATGTGCAAAATCATATGGGTGCACGGCTTCGAAGGCTCAAACAAACTTTGGGTTCAAGTAAGCTCAGTGATGGAAAGACAATAGGAGGGAGAGTCAGGCTTACTGATGAGGTGATTGAACGTCTACAGAGATACTATGGGTATGCTATAAGGCAAAATACCTAGTAATGATACCGAGCGAGGTGGCGCAGTGGTTAGCACACTGGACTCGCATTCGGGAGGACGACGGTTCAATCCCGTCTCCGGCCATCCAGATTTAGGTTTTCCGTGATTTCCCTAAATCGTTTCAGGCAAATGCCGGGATGGTTCCTTTGAAAGGGCACGGCCGATTTCCTTCCCAATCCTTCCCTAACCCGAGCTTGCGCTCCGTCTCTAATGACCTCGTTGTCGACGGGACGTTAAACACTAACCACCACCACCACCTAGTAATGATAGTGACATGCGAAAAGCAGTGTGGGCATTGTTCCTTCATACTGCCTCTTCCAATGAATACCCTCAACACAGCCTGTGCCCAAAAGACTCCTGGTGCAAATATAATGCAAAAAAGGACTATGATCACAAACATGGTTTGCCAGAAGCTGTGATAAATGCAATAAAACCAATTTTTCATGACTTAGCACAGCCAGAATTGTTACACAAATGTCTACACGGAAAGACGCAGAATCCTAATGAGAGCGTAAACAATTTGATTTGGAAAGTGATTCGCAACTGATACGGTCGCAGGTTCGAATCCTGCCTCGGGCATGGATGTGTGTGATGTCCTTAGGTTAGTTAGGTTTAAGTAGTTCTAAGTTCTAGGGGACTGATGACCATAGATGTTAAGTCCCATAGTGCTCAGAGCCATTTGAACCATTTTTTGGAAAGTGATTCCTAAAAGGGTGTTTGTAAGCATAAAAACAGTGCACTTAGGCATTTATGATGCAATAGCAACCTACAACCAAGGGAACAGTGTGAAGTGTGAAGTTCTGAAGGCATTAGGATTTACAGCTGGGGTGAACACTGTACGAGCACTAAGAAATATTGACAGAGAAAGGATAAGAGGAGCAGAAAGAAGAGAAAGGCATATGAAGTATGATGGAACAACAGGCCAGAAAAGAAGACAGAAGAGGAAGCTTTTGGAGGATGAAGAAGAAGACCCTGATAATCCATCCTATAGTGCAGGAATGTATTGAGAAACTTTGATAGCCATTTCCCATAAATTAGAATTTTCGAATATAAGGAACATTTTCTCAAAATCCACTCAAGCTAGAGAGATGAAATTTTTATACAGCACTCCTAGTGGTCAAACTTACATTGTAACACAGCCATTTGGCAATATATTCAGTAGTTTCATTTCAGTTTAATTATAAAGCAATTATTTGTAAAAAAATTTTGGTCATTAAAAAAAAAATAATTGGAAGGAAACTAGAAAAGATACTCCAAAATCCCTCTGTCATAACTGCAATACTAAACCACTCTATATGTAAAAAAAAAATCAAAATTTTCTATTTGGTAGTTTATTCATAAATGTTCCTCAAACTTAGTGATTTTAACATGGGCAGCATAGGCACCTCTGGCTCCCCTTAATGATTATAGTAGCAATTTATTTTGTGTTAGAAAATAAAGTTCAGAAATTAACTGCTCATAATTTTTTAAAAAATTAAATCAATCCATTACTATAGCAAAAAGAAACAAAGTAAGTACTCCTTTCTGTGACAAGTACTATTAATACTTCCTTGTATAAGCCTTTGCTGTTGTTACAGCATCGTGTCTTAAAGGCATAGGTTCAATTACATTATCTATTGTGCCCTTCAGGAATCATTTTCCATTCAGACTGCAGAATTTCATAGAAATGTGCTTTATTCTAGTGCCCTCTTCATCTAACAAATCTGCCAAGTACCTCCTACATATGCTCTATCAGATCTAAGTCCGCACTTTGACACCATGTCAAAACCTTTATCTTCTTCTTCCTAAGATATTTTTGGACATACGCTCCTTTGGTGGGGAGTCATCCCTATACAATAATGTTTCCTCCATGCCTTGTGGTTGGAACCTGGTGGTGAGGATTATATCTTTCCCCTCTGTGATCACAAATATACCAAATCTCATTGGAAGATATCAAATTAAATTTACTTTCATAGCTCCATAACACCTTGGACCATGCTTGCTGTCCACCTGCATTGTTCTTTATCAAAGGAAATTCTCTTGTTCCTGTTTTTTGAACTAATGAAAGGTTTCTTGCAAGACAGCTTTACTGTAAAAACATGAACTTCTGCTCCATAATGCTTGTTCAGATCATCAGCAATTTGTTATGTAGTTTTCTGAGGGTCTGCTGCACATTGTCTTCTAATAACTCTGTCAGCTTTGACAACAGTTTTTTTGCTGTCAGCCTCATCATCATTTGTTGCTCATATATCCATGTATACTGCAGATTTTACTTGAAAAAGCTTTCTAGATACTCCAAATTATGACTGACGTCAGCCTGCATTTTACCTCCTTTCAAAGTGGGCCTCCTTCCAATACGTGGAATACTTTTACATTTTGGTGGTGGCGTTTTTGTATATTAAAGACTAGATTTGTCTGAAAAAGATAACCACTTACAATTAAGAAAAAGAGATTTAAGAATGTAATATCGAAACAGTTCTACTAGCAGCTTTTATGTTTTTTCCTTGTACTGCATGTAATTATCTACCTCTGTTGACTCTGTTGTGCCATGAAAACAAACACTGAATCTCATCTGCTTTTATGCTATATCCAGCAGTAAGTGTGGTAGAATGGACCTCGCGACATTGTGTATAATTTGGGGCCGCGTGCCCCAATATGGGGCCTCTTCATAATGTTTAAAAACAAAAGGTTATTCTTCTGATTTAGATTTAATTTGGTGTAGATATACATACAAACCACACCAAAGGTTAGTGTTATAACTTCAAGTTGAACAAATATATTTCAAGGAAGATGCAATACATGAAAATCACAGATCAAGTAAACAGAGTAAGACGTGTGTACACTTTAACAGTCAAATCGTAACTGAGCCCAAGTCTAGCGGCCACTGGCTGGCTGGCCACTTGGGTGGCACTGCTGCTGCATGGCTGGCAGACAGCGCCGCATGTAGAGGATGTGCGTAACTGGGTGGCGGCACTTTGAAAGATCGGCAAGTCACAACACTTTTCCCCCCTTTGAATTTTTTGCACAGGTCTTGATGGAGGTGGCCTGTAGATTGCTAACGTCCATATGTGTTGTTTGACTGGCCGTAAAGTCTCGAGGAGGAGGCTTCCCGTACGGACGGAAGTGTCCCCGATGATAACGGGTCGAGATGACAGGAGACGTGGGGGTCGAATCTGCTGGTACCCCATGCACCAATCTGCCTGTTGTGGCAAGTCCAGTTGTTATAACAGGAGACATGGGCGATGTGTCCGCGTCTGTAGGAGAAGGAGGCGAGTAGACGTGCTTCGACAGATGATGGTCATCTGGTTCCTGCAGGGGCACGTCTCCTGGTGGCGTCAGTTCTTGTGCTGGCACCGATATGATGGTGACAGGGCTGCGTTGTGAGTAATGAAAGATTCCAGTATCCCGAGCATCAGGTAGAGCCGAAGGTGGTGTAGCGGCATCCGGAGCAGGCGTTGCCGGCACACGAGCCCGAAGCTGGTCCGATGACGCACTGCTACACCCGTGTCCATCTGGATTTCATACAGGCGTTGGCCAAGGTGTCGTAAGATGCAGCCAGGACTCCATTTTGGCCGCCTGCCATATCCCTGTACCCATACAAGGTCGTCGGCGGTGAACCAGCCAAGTGAAGGCACCTGCGGCCATGAGGTGGAAGGCCGCAGAAGATGAAGTAGCGTGCGGTGCTGTTGGCCATGTAAGAGCTCAGCCGGGCTGTGGTCACCCATGGGTGTGAAATGGTAAGAAGCCAGAAATTGGAGAAGCACATCATCAGCAGAAGAAGAAGTCAGGAGTTTCCTCATCTGAGCCTTAAATGTGCGGACCAGTCGTTCAGCCTCACCGTTTAACTGTGGGTGGAACGGAGGGTCCGTGACATGCATGACGCTGTTACAGGCACAAAAATCTGCAAAATCGGAAGAGGCAAATTGCGGACCATTATCAGTAACAAGAGGAGAGGGAAGGCTTTCCAAAGAGAAAATGCGAACTAGAGTATTGGTGGTTGCCGCGGTGGTAGGCGACGTGCAACGGACAATGAAAGGAAAATTAGAGTAGGTGTCAATAATGAGAAGCCAATAAGTACCTAAAAAAGGTCCCACAAAGTCAGCATGAATACGCTCCCAGGGCTTCTCAGGTAAAGGCCACAGTGACAAAGATGACTTCGGGCGGCGGCCTGTGACGCACAAAGGCCGCAGGCAGCGACCATGTGTGTGATTTCAGAGTCGATGCCGGGACAGTACACATGACGGCGCACCAGAGATTTTGTGCGAGACACACCCCAGTGCCCTTGGTGAAGGAGGCGCAAGACCGAAGCACGCAAAGACGCAGGTACCACAACACGCGGCGAAGCATTTTCGGTGGAAAGGAGGATAACACCATCCCTAGCCATGAGGCAGTAACGCAAAGCGTAGTAGTTCTGCAATGGATCAGAAGTCTTAGCGGACGGACGATCTGGCCAACCCTTTTGAATACAGCGTAAAACTCGGGAGAGGGTAGGGCCAGAACCCGTAGCAGCCGCCAGCTGGTCCCTGGTGATGGGGAACTCGTCCACAACCCGCTGCTCGGCAACATCCAGTTGGAAACACAAAAGTTCATCCCTGTCGAATGCCAGATCAGGACCCATGGGAAGGCGAGACAGTGCATCAGCATTCGCATGTTGAGCTGTCGGCTGGAAATGAATCTCATAATTGAAACGAGACAAGTAAAGACCCCAACGCTGGAGGTGGTGTGCAGCCTTGTCGGGAAGTGACGTTGATAGATGAAACAAGGAAACAAGTGGTTTGTGATCCGCAACAAGATGAAATTTAGATCCATAGAGAAAAACACCAAACTTATGAAGAGCATAAATAATGGCCAAAGCTTCTTTTTCAATTTGAGAATACTTTTGTTGGGCATCCGTGAGCGTTTTGGAGGCATAAGTAATGGGTTGTTCAGAATCATCATAAAAACAGTGCGCAAGGACTGTACCGACCCTGTAGTGAGAGGCGTCCGTGGCAAGAACAAGATGTTGGCCAGGTCGATAAGTAGCCAGGCATGGGGCCTGTTTCAGCATAGTCTTCAATTTCTGGAAAGCCACATCGTATGACGCGGACCAGTGAAAGGGCATGTCTTTATGCAATGGCTGAGCCACCGAAGCAGCAGACGGTAAAAACTTGTGATAGTATGCTATTTTCCCCAAGAAGACCTGCAGTTCCTTAACAGATGTAGGGCGAGGAAGGGCATCAATAGCAGCGACAGTTTGCTGAAGCAGACGAATGCCATCTCGAGAGAGTTGAAACCCCAAGTACGTGATAGATGCCTGAAAAAATTTTGATTTCTGAAGATTACACTTAAGACCGGCAGTCTGTAAGACATGAAAAAGTGTGCAGAGATTTTGAAGATGTTCGTCAGTGGTGGAGCCAGTGACAACAATGTCATCCTGGTAATTTATACACCCAGGGACAGTGAGCAATAATTGTTCCAAGAATCGCTGAAAGAGAGCAGGGGCACTGGCAACCCCGAATGGCAATCGTTGGTATTGATAGAGGCCGAAAGGCGTGTTAAGGACCAGAAACTGCCGGAAAGCAGCGTCGAGAGGAAGTTGATGATAAGCTTCAGACACATCAAGTTTAGAAAAATACTGGCCTCCAGCAAGTTTAGTGAACAATTCGTCAGGTCGAGGCATAGGGTAAGTGTCGATAAGGCATTGAGCAGTTACAGTGGCTTTGAAATCGCCACAGAGATGAATATCACCATTTGGCTTAGCAACGACAGTGAGATGATCCAGCTCCCATTTGACCTGATCACAAAGGGCCACAGGAATGGGCCGAGCCCAAAAAAACGTAGGCCGAGCAGTGGGTTTGAGCGTAATATGAGCTTCAAAGTCATTTGCACGGCCTAACCCAGGAGAAAAAAGTGACAAAAATGTCATCGACAAGGAATCCAATTGAGCATAAGGAATAGCATCAGAGACGATATTGACAGTGTCCTCTATGGAGAACCCAAAAACGCGAAAAGCATCAAAACCAAAAAGATTCTCCGCGTTACTATGGTCGATCACAAATATGGGAACAGTGCGAACGACAGATTTGTAAGATACCCCAGCATCAAATTGTCCCAAGAGAGAAATTTTCCGTTTATTGTAAGTCTGTAATTGCCTAGTGACAGGTGACAGGATTGGAGAACCCAACTGAAGATACGTCTGAGAATTGATGATAGTGGTAGCAGAACCAGTATCCACCTGCATGTGAACATCTCAGCCAAGTATTTGGACAGTGAGGAATAACTTCCCAGAAAGGGAAGAAGTACAATTGACAGACAACACAGAATCAGAGTCATGTTCACAAACATCATGCATGCGGTCGGATTTGCAAACAGATAACACATGACCCTTTTTTTATTTTTGCATTTGTGACACACGGCCCAGCGTTGTGGACAATCTTCTCGTGAATGTTTCGTAAAACACCGTGGACATGAAGGAAGTTGCCATGGGTTTTGCTGCAGTTTCTTAGAGGTTTGTTTATGGTTAGGCTGAGGCTGCGCTTGGGAGCGTACTGCAGCCACGTCGGCTGGCGGGGACACGCCACACACTTTGTCAACATCGCACAGAGGTTGTATTTCCCCGATGTTGCCCCATTCCTTTATTTGCGCCCCAGTGGCGCGACAAATTTCAAAAGACTGAGCGATGGATAGGACTTCATCTAGAGTCGGATTTGCCAACTGAAGGGCACGTTGCCTAACTTCTTTGTCGGGCGCCAATCGGATAATAGCATCCCGTACCATGGAATCGGCATAGGATTCTTTGTGAACTTCAGTAACAAACTGACACTTTCTACTGAGGCCGTGAAGTTCAGCAGCCCAAGCGCGATAGGATTGATTCGGTTGTTTTTGACAACGATAAAAGGCAACACGAGAGGCTACCACATGCGTTTGCTTTTGAAAATAGACGGACAGAAGTGAGCACATTTGAGCAGAGGACAAAGACGCAGGATCTTTCAAAGGAGCCAATTGCGACAACAACCGATACATTTGAGGTGAATTCCATGAAAGGAACAGAGACTTACATGTTTGTTCGTCCGTGACATGAAATGCCAAGAAGTGCTGTCTAAGACGTTTTCGTAATGAGACCAGTCTTCCGCCGTCTCGTCATAAGGAGGGAAAGTAAGTAGAGACAACAACGACAGAGGCATTTGATGCCGTGACAAAATCACGAATCGCATTTGTGAGAAGCGTTTGCTGTTCTATGAGACCTTGCAATAGTTGCTCTAAAATAGACATGGAAACATGTGGGTCAACGATGGAAAAGAAAAATCACTACCTCATTGCCAATTGTTATAACTTCAAGTTGATCAAATATATTTCAAGGACGACGCAATACGTGAAAGTCGCAGATCAAGTAAACAGAGTAAGACGTGTGTACACTTTAACAGTCAAATCATAACTGAGTCCAAGTCTAGCGGCCGCTGGCTGGCTGACCGCTTAGGTGCCGCTGCTGCTGCATGGCTGGCAGACAGTGTCGCATGTAGAGGACGCGCATAACTGCACGGTGGCACTTTGAAAGATCGGCAAATCACAACAATTAGACCTCTTCATGTTGTCAGATTGTGATGTTTTCTTGTGGGGTGATACAATCACTGGAAAATCTCTACACAACAATGGCTACTTAAGTTCACATAAAGTCTTGAAGTGGTATACATCAGCTGATTAATTTCATGATTGAGTGTTTTTGATTTGTTGGATATTTGCTTCATTTAGTGTTAAGGATAGTCTCATTAATTGTTTGTGGAAACTAACTATTTGGATTTTCCTGAATATCAATGTGATAAGACACACTACAATACCTTGGGCAGTTATGTTGACAACACATTTTCCTAATGCTATGCCTGTGACTGAAGTGCCACAAAATATTAAATGCCCTATATTATGTTTTACCCCTCAGTTTACAAACTGACTTTAAGATAAGTGTATTGTACTGTGTTACTGACATAAGTAGGGCTTTGTATTCTATGACCTTTTGATATTCAAATATTATTATTTCCGCTACCACTGCTAAATTCCTGACCTCAGATTAGTCTTGGATGTGTACATTACAGCACTAGTTACAAGATAAATGGAATGCACACTGGGCTTCATTTTGCCATTTGCATAAAAATATAATTTAAAACTTGGTATCACGTAACATATGTTTTGTTTCTTCCTCTTAAATCATATTCTGCAGAGTAGCAGCCAATTGTGGCACTCACTGTGCTAATGCTTTCTGCATATTGAACTGGTGTTGGACAATACTGCAAATAGATCCACAACATGAAACAGCTATAACCAACATGCTTTAAATCACTATATTCCTGTTTTCACTTTCCATCTCCCCCACTTTGTGGCACAGCAGCACGTACTGTGAAACAAGATCTCTTTTGTGTATAAAAATTAAGCTGCTTATGTATCGAGTTTGGCTTTGGCATTGACATTTGACTGAAGTCCCATGTATCCTGCCTCAAGTACAGCTTTCTATTTTTGTCAGAAGTACAGGAACCTGGTACAATCCTTGTCTCATTTTTATCAGTGTCACATCTTTTCGTATTTATCTGAAAACAAGTAAAGAAATGAATATCCATAGAAATCAACATGTTTGCACTCCAAAATGGAAAAAAATCCAGCTATTATATAGTACAGTTAATTTGCTTCTGCCTGACTGACTTCTTGACACTCCAAAGTTCTCAAATCACCTTTCTTATAAGGGCTCTGTTGATTTTATGTATACTGGAGTACAGGAATAGTACTCATTACAATTTAGTAAAAAAAAATTAATTCCTTGTTACAAATGTCAATTTACTGAACTCTGTGGGTAGGTTGATTGTTTTGAAGTAAGTACCAGGTTTGATCATATGGTCATTTTCTCTGGTCATATATTCAGACTTCCCATTATATATGTGTTATGGGAGCTTAGCATTGGCACCAAATGGTATGTGTCCAAGTAGTAGATGTGTGTGCAAAATACAGTTCTGTTCAGAAAGGTGTAACAAAACTGACGCGTAAATCAAACATGGAATGAATAAAGAAACATCACTGTAAAATAGATATATTGTAAATATTCAACCTATACACTGAAGATCTGCATGTGGTGTGATACAAAGTCCTTTGCCTGCTGGTGGTGTTGACATGCACAATTGTAAGTCTCTGTACAATAGTTCTGTTGTGCCTTACTGAAGTCAAAGTTCCACAACGCTAAATGTCTTAGCCATGAGCTGATGTCTCTGAGGCGAGGTAAACTACTGGGACTAGACTGGCTGGGCCCCTGAAGAGTAATGGGGCCTGCCGCTGCAGATGGCGTTTCTATATATGGTCGAGTCTTGTGCCCTGGTGGCACTGCTGCACAGGGGGTGTGAACCTGACACTGCTCAAGGTTGGACGGTGCTCATTGTAGTAATGACAACTGGTGGATGGCCACTGGACTTGTGCTGCCAACTTCAATGATGGTCTCCTGTGTGGTATTGGTTGTGCATTGATACTGCAATATGAATCTTCTGTTCCCATTGTAAAGCATCTTTCATTGCCAAAGTCACTTGGTACTTAGAGTATCCGGATCACTGAGAAGCTTCATATATTCATTGTGTTGAGTTGAATTCAATCTGCCCTGATTGGAACGAAGTCTTATATCATGTTGCTGTCCTGCTCACAAGTAGTTCACCGATGAGGACATTTACCTCATATCAGGTAGGGAGGAAATTATATGTAGTGAAAGTAACTATATTACAGCTAATTAGATTGGACATTGCTCCTTGCATACACTTAAATTGCATTTAGTTACTGTATTTCCCCTGCAGATGAGATATTGGTCCCTGATGCAGGAACTTATCCACTGCTATGATGGTCCATTAGTATGTTGTGGGTGCTTTGTTAAAGACTTTAATTAATGTTGTGATTAGAGGCCTAGTTTCAAATTATTTTGTAGAATAGCCTGTAATGTGGATGATGATAAGTATAAGTGAAAGAGTTGTGAAATTTCATGACACTGAGTGGGTTTTTCCCAAGAATTAGCTACAGTAGAAGCACTTTGTTAATATTTACAGAAAATGACACAAAGATAGTGTATCGTTTTAGGTTGCAGTTTAGTTACGTAATTTGAATTAATGCCTTCCACAAGTAGGAGAATCATCCTATTTCTAACACTTATTTGATGTTTTATTTTTGTAAGTGCCACTAATGACATTGTTATTTGTCAAGAAACAAATAAAATTACGTATATAAGTGAGACAGTAAGGATTTTCCTTTGTTACAGGGCATCAAAAGCAAATGTCCAGAATGTGGGACTGACATTTCACAAGAGCTGATAGATGAATATCAAAATGTTTCATCTTTCACTGAACGTCATCTGAATGACATGAAAGAATATTGCTGTATCCTTTTCTGAAGGGGCAGAGTGAATGAGAAAGGGAGAGATAGGAGGAGGACTGTATAAGTAACATCAAAACATCTTAACTAAAACCATTTATTACACATATCTTATCTTCAAAATTTAAGTTCACTTTAAATATAAAGAAATCAGTCACTGTGGACATGTGCATTGGCATTAATTGATAATACTGTGTATTGATTCTTATGCTGATTTATTCAATTTCAACTACTTAATAAGTTCATGATCTCATCCGTATAGAAGGTCTGTGTATTTGACTATAATCCCTAAAAAAATAAATAAGTAAATAAAAATAAAAAGTGTTTCAATGTAAACAAGCAGCTTCATTATGATATTCAAAATGCAATTTTTTTCAAATTGTAGTGGTGGTGGCCAATTACTTTGTCCACATTCATTTAACATTAAATCCAACATGTCATTGAACCAACGTACAAAAACATAAAACTATTTTGTTAAATGATAACTATGCATCTTTATTCATTGTTGATCATTTACAATAAAATAGGCTTTGTTATATACATCATAATAATAATGTAGGCAGTAGCATAGATACAGTCTTCAAAACTAAAGTCTATATTGTGCAGATCATAGAGTTATTTTACTTTCCTAACACCCAGTTATACAGCTTCATTTTTTAAAGTAAAGTTAAATATTCTAGACTGAGCAATGAGTAGTGGATTTCTAGATCTTCTCAGCCTATGCCTCAGTATATTAAAATATGACATAGCTCTGGATTCCTGGTGGTGATTATTTTCCACCATCAACATATTCAGCTTTATTGTTCCCAATACTGTACACCAACTGCTGGTATTGTTTAACATTTACACAGAGCACTAAAGTGCTTTTCCAGACAAGTTTTGCATGTTAGATGGGAGATATTCTTTATTTTTGTCTTAAAAATATTATCGAGATGGGGAGAATATTTCCATAGGAGTCATCCATACAAAATAAGTGAGTGGGAAATTTTAATGTAGTGGATAATGTTCTGTTGCACGGAGATGTCTGATCATTTACATTATTTCTTTTTCCTGTTGTATGTGAAGCTCTTCCATTGTCTTTTTTAGGTAGATGCTGTTGGTATCTTTCATAATTTTGGAAGTGTCTGCATTTATCAGATATCAGTAAGTTGCAATCAGACGTGGAATATGAGCTACTGTTTCTTTTAGCACACCATGGAAATTCTAGAAACCTGCTTGGATATTTTTGCTAGGTGTACAGATTGTCATGAACTAAACATTGGTAGAGACAAGTATACCAGAATGTTCATTTTTCCAGTGTTTGTATGGACAGGTCTAAGTATCTCTTGTAGTGTATTGTCATTCAGTTCACTATCTGTTTCTACTGTGTATAAACTATTTTCATCATCATCATCTTCTTCTTCTTTTTCTCCTCCTCCTCCTCCTCATCATCATTGTCCTATTGCAGCCTACCTGATTTACGTGTCTGTTGAAAAGGGGCTGAATTTTTTTTGTGGTGAAAGTAAGTTCAGTCACATTAACACTATTTCAATTTTGTGAACCATTGTTTATGGCTAGTTTTATGCAGATAAGCAGGTAGACACATACTACACTTGACTGATGTTATATAGTATTTACTGTCCAAGTGCAGTAACCTAACACCAACACTGTAGTTTCCTGTTGTCGCAAAAAATTTATCAGCAGAAGATGCAAAACAAATTACTGTCTACAGTACCTCCACGGTTTAGCCAAACTATCACATTGTTCTTCAACTCACAGGAACATTAGTTACAAGTGCACAGTAAGATTTTATTGTCATTAAACAATACTGTCACTACAGGTCAGAGTTAGAGATTGACATCGTTATGGGTATCACATAAGTTCGCATTAAAAGTAACTATCAAAAATTGTCACTGAATTATTGAGCAATATGGCAGGACACAAAATGTGTTGCAAACACTACATTTTTTTGTTTTGTTTTAACATATCCACCAGACAAACTGTGGTACATTTTCCATACAGGTGGACATACACTATGTGATCAAAAGTATCCGAACACCCCCAAAAACATACATATTTCATATTAGGTGCATTGTTCTGCCATCTACTGCCAGGTGCTCCATATCAGCAACCTGAGTAGTCATTAGACATCATGAGAGAGCAGAATGGGGCACTCAGCGGAACTCATGGGCTTCAAATGTGTCACTTGTGTCATATGTCTGTATGAGAGATTTCCACACTTTTAAACATCCCTAGGTCCACTGTTTCTGATGTGATAGTGAAGTGGAAACGTGAAGGAACAAGTACAGCACAAAAGCATACAGGCCAACCTCGTCTATTGACTGACAGAGACTGCCGACAGTTGAAGAGGGTTGTAAAGTGTAATAGGCAGACATCTATCCAGATCATCACACAGGAATTACAAACTGCATCAGGATCCACTGCAAGTACTATGACAGTTAGGCAGGAGGTGAGAAAACGTGGATTTCATCGTCAAGCGGCTGCTCGTAAGCCACACATCATGATGGCAAATGCCAAAGGACGCCTCACATGGTGTAACGAGCATAAACATTGGATGATTGAACAGTGGAAAAACATTGTGAGTAGTGATGAATCATGGTACACAATGTGGCAATCCAATGGTAGGGTATGGGTACAGCGAATGTTATGGTGTGGTTGTGTTTTTCATGGAGGGACTTGCACGCCTTGTTTTGCATGGCACTATCACAGCACGGTCCTACATTGATGTTTTAAGCACCTTCTTGCTTCCCACTGTTGAAGAGAAATTCAGGGATGGCGATTGCATCTTTTAACATGCACGAGCACCTGTTCATAATGCCCAGCCTGTGGCAGAGTGGTTACATGACAATAACATCCCTGTGATGGACTGGCCTGCATCCTGAATCCTACAGAACACCTTTGGCATGTTTTGGAACACTGACTTCATGCCAGGCCTCACCGACCGACATTGATACCTCTCCTCAGTGCAGCACTCCATGAAAAATGGGCAGCCATTCCCCAAGAAACCTTCCAGCACCTGATTGAATGTATGCGTACATTCTGCATTCTACATTCTACATTTATACTCCGCAAGCCACCCAACGGTGTGTGGCGGAGGGCGAGAGTGGAAGCTGTCATCAACGCTAAGGGTGGGGGCAAACACCTTACTGAATTTCAGCATTACCAGTGGAGGGCGCCACGAACTTGTAAGTCATCGTCAGCCAGGTGTACGGATACTTTTGATCACATAGTGTAGATGTTGTTACTACATTACAGAATCACCACAGACTGACTCTTGCATGGTGGAGGTGACTCTTCTAAAATGCAGCGTAAGAATAAATTGTTAATTTGAAACTACATTTTTAAATTAATGAAGTAATTAATTAGTGCTATATGTAAGATTATTCAGAAAAATTCAGACAACAAAAGTATGTAATCAAAGTCCAGAATCCCACAGTGGATCTGATGAAATCTACAATGAAAAATGAGGCTGTGTATGAACTTTAAGTATAGTAGAAGACAATCAGTTTTAGGTAATTTAAAATACTTCTCAGGAAAGTGGGAATGCTTAACTTTGGGATGGTTTAGGTCACTTTATGGAACTATACTGATAAGCTCACCAGTTTTTGCATATATGAGGATAAGTTAATTATAACCTGCAAAGTAACTATAAAATTTTATTGTAATAAAATGGGAAACTTACAAGAACATCATTTGTCAGCATATCTCCTTGCATTTCAACGCACTTGGTCCATTCTTGTACAAGCTTCCTGATGCCCTCATAAAAGAAGGTTCTCGGTTGAGCTGTGAGCCAGGAATGCACCGCTTCTTTCACTGCTTCGTCCGAGGCAAATCAACGGCCCCTTAATGCCTGTTTGAATGAACCAAACTAGTGGTAGTCAGAAGAGGCAAGATCAGGACTATATGGAGGATGATCCAGTTCTTAAAATTTGAGTTTCTGGAGTGTTTCAGCAGTGTGGGCAGCGATATGCAGACGGGCATTGTCGCGCAACAACACAACACCTTTTGACAGCAATCCTCGGTGTTTGCTTCGAATTGCAGGCTTTAGCCTGGCAATAAGCATCCCACTGTTGTTGTGCCCCTTTCCCCACAATGCTCCAGTACTGGACCATGTGCGCCCCAAAAAACCACAAGCATCAGTTTTCGTGTTGACAGTTGGATCTTGAACTTTTTCTTGCATGGCGAATTTGGATGTTTCCATTCAAAATTCTGCCGTTCACTCTCCAGCTCGCAATGATGGATCCATGTTTCATCACCAGTAATGATTCTGTCTAAGTAATTGACCCATTCATTACCATAGTGATCCAAATGCTTTTTGCAGATGTCCAAGCATGCTTGTTTATGCAACTGTGTGAGATGTTTTGGGACCCATCTGGCACAAACTTTATGAAACCCAAGTCTGTTGTGGATGATTTCGTAGGCGGAACTGTGACTAATTTTCAGACAATGTGCCACTTCGTCAATAGTTAATCGTCTGTCTAAGAGACTAATTTCATGTGAACGCTCAAAGGTTTCTTCACTTGTGGCGGTAAACGGTCGTCCGGCTTCTTCATCGTACGTAACACTTGTATGACCATTTCGGAATTTTTCAATCCATTCGTAGACACTCTGTTGTCGCAAAACATTGTACCGAAAGTCTTTGATGAATTTTGGCCCCTGATACATCTTCCAACCACAAAAAAACGGATCACTGACTGTTGCTCTTCTTTGATGCAAATAGACAGCGGAGCAGCCATGATTAACAGTACGGCAGCGGTAACGAAACTAACCTAGCAGCTATAAAATTGCAAAGATATAACAACAAATAGACAAAGTATGTGTCATCAACGTAAAATGACAATACTGCCAAGATAAACAAAACTATAACTAAATTGCGGGTAATAGTTGACTTACTCTCATAGCAAATGATTGTGGAAACTTTAATTAATTGTAACTTTTAATTTACAGTGCCATAATGAACACTCATTACATAAATGAAATCAGAACACTTGGCATGAGGATCTGAACAATAAATTTAAGTGGAATTAAATCTAAGTAGAATCTTGAGATTTTCATATAAGTATTACATGCCAATAGGTAGATGTATTGAAAAGCAGATAAAAATTAGTAAGAAATGTTACTTATGGGAGAAGAAGAATGCAACAGATGGAAAGAATCCACATCTGCAATGTCACACCATGGTCATGGGGAGCACTGTAATGTTCTGTTTCATGTTTTTGCAATTTATTTAAATACAACTTAATAGCGGGATGCTTTTGTACTCACCTTAGTCACCATTTAACCAAAATCAGAAATATCATGTGCATAATCTGCTTATGGACCCCACAAACATATTTCTGAATGTTATCATGTTTTAACTGTGTGCATTTTATTTTCTAAGGCAGAATTTGTTGACCAGTCCAACATTTTCTGTAACAGAAGTAGTAAACTGCTTAAAACTATAGTCAGGCTGGCCTGTGTACCAGACCAGTGATCGTCAATTTAAGATGAATTCACAGATTTCTCATTGTAGACTAGTATGTGCCATTTAATTGTTTTGTTAATTGTTTTCTGTTCTTCAGCAAAGCTGAATTTTTATTTACATCTTTTACAATTTTTCAGAATTGGCACTCCGTATTCTCTCTTTCTCTATTTAGTGCATCATTGGCAGGGTCCTGCAATCCTTTAGCTGCACGTGTATACTTGTACCGCTTATTCCTTGTTCTTTATCTTCTTCCAGGAACTTCTGTATTTTTAATGGGCATCTTATATCCTTTATTTTGATGAGGTGTCTACACTGTCATTCTTTCCCTATTTTTGCCGGCCAGGATGGCCGAGCAGTTCTAGGTGCTACAGTCTGGAACCACGCAACCGCTACAGTCCCAGGTTCGAATCCTGCCTCGGGCATGGATGTGTGTGATGTCCTTAGGTTAGTTAGGTTTAAGTAGTTCTAAGTTCTTGGGGACTGATGGCCTTATAAGTTAAGTCCCATAGTGCTCAGAGCCATTTGAACCTTTCCCTATTTTCATCATGACTAATTTTCCCCAGTTTCTACACCATGCATCTTCTCCTCATTAACCCATCTCTTAAAACTGCAAATTTTTTCTTACTCCTTTTTAACTACTCATATTTCTGAATTACATGAAACAGCTTCCTCAATAATTTGTGATTTTAGTTTTTAATGGAAATTCTGATTGGTTTACTTTACCAAACAGTGGTCATTGTTGTTGTGTGCACATTGTCCGAGATTACCATCACCATTTTTGTGCAATTTTTAAGCATATTGCGTGGAAAAATTGGAACAGTATTATGACATCTACTGAGAAATAACATAATACAGAAGTGGGATGACATAGAATAACTTAAGTTTCATTATTTTCATTAAAAGATATTTGTAGATGAAATTCATGTAATATATACACACGGCTGCAAAAATCTGTGAAGTTCTGTTATGTTCCTGACTTATTAAAAGATCTGGATGTCTGCATTAGTTGTTTAAAAAAACAAGAAGGACTTTTCCACCCTTACAATCTGCAGCATATAAAAACATTGGATATGGCATTTGAAACTGCTATTCAGATGGGCTTATTTACACAGGCAAGAAAATATGGTGAGGAGCTAATTCCAGGCCTCAGGTAATATTTCCAATCATTATTAAAGTATATTTTAAGTAAATACTGATGTTACAGAGAGAGCTCAAAGCTTTGCAACTTGGAACACTTGGGAATCACGTGTTGAAGATTCTTTATGAGGTTTCCAGTTAAGCTCTCCCAATGATTTTCCTTTCAGTTTTAATTAATTGCAACAACATATTTCCATCTTTAAATTAGTTTGCGTGAACTGTGAAGATGAGGTTATGTTTGTACATTGTGTTGGGACTTAACTACACATTTACATCTGTATCGGAGCATGACAAGAAAGTTAAGGGGACATTGTATGTCCTATACTGCCAATGTTAAATTATCGAATTTTGTGATCGAATTTTGTGACCCATTATCTTGGAAACTTTTTAAGACACCAACTTACAACTTTCCATAATTATTGAATGCACCTTTCTAGATACACTGAACTGGAATTATTACTAAAATTGTATTGTGTGGCATGTTATCTTTTTTTTTTTTTTCCAAAAACTCGATTTTTTTGACAGAATTTCGTAAATAAATAAACATAAAAACAAAACAACTCAGGATATTTTAATTATTCTAGTTCCATATGTGTTGAATCTCACACTTGGCATGCTGTGAAAATTTCATGTCTCTACCATCAGTCCTTTTATAGAAAATGGACCATTTATTGCAAAAAATGTAGTTACGAGATATTGAGGCTTAGAACTTTTTTATTACAAATTCTTATACAGACTTACATTTCTGCATATTTTATCCACTAGAATTGCCCTGGCCCATAGTCTGTGTCTTCTTCAGTGTCACAACAGCCCAGTGGTTGCCTCCTCCTTTTCTTTCTTCCTTCTTTTGTCATTTGCTGAGCATCTAACTCTGTTTCACATACACGAAGCTCATCCAGTTCCCGCAGTCCTTTAGCTATGTTCTGTCCAAATCTTACCAGTAACTTCTCCAGAACCTTAGGTCTTGCATAGTTCCCACCATTAAAAGTTATTACAGCATCAGACACTGCTAACTTTAGAGTCATAAGGCCAACAAATACATTTTTAGGCACAAGAAACCACACAACATTATTGAAGGACTCATTCACGTTCTGGGTCTTCCCACGTAAACACTTCTTTCGTATCTCAGGATTTGCCAAATCTCTGTAAATAAGTTTGATTGCCTCCATTACTGTCAAAGGAAGAGAATGTTTAAGTGTAAATTCATGCAGGCTGCCAGAAAATTCAGAAGTGACCACGCCCCCCTAGTGCATCACTTCAGGAACATTATCGTGGTTTCCTTCACTGCTAGCACATGTGTTTTAAAGTACTTCAGAAGAAAATTCAGGTCTGACATATCTGTTACCCGCAAATTTGTGTTTCTTGAAGTTACTTTTATGCTTAGTTATTTTATTTATGTATAAAAAGCAATATTAGTTAGCTTATTACAAAAGTAGCCGATAAGCACACTACTTTCAATGAAAACTAGTATCAGAAAAAAAGACTGATTTGTTTATTTGTAGTGCCAACTTCTGAGACATAGCAGTAGGCACAAAACAAAGCAATTCACAGCCTTCTAGACTGTGTAGTTCCCAAGATATGACTGCTCAACTGTGGCAGTATATGCGTAGCCACAAAATTTGACAGTCACATTTTAACATTCAAAATATTATTTGAAGGTATCACAATTGTCTGATTGTAATGTATTATATACCAAAATGTTCAGGAAACTCCAAAGTACATTATGGTGTAGAAAACATAAAATGTCAAATTTCAACGAATTTCACATACAGTGTCCCCGTAAGTGATTATAATAATTTAATTGCAGCAATTAAAAGTGATATTTAGATACTGTCAAATAATTAGAATAAAAATCCAAGTTACTTCATGAAGGAAACAAGTACAAAGAAATCTTAATTTTGAAACAGAAGAATGATATACCAAGTCTTTATCCAATCTCCCCCACAAACTATTTCTTGAGATAATTAACATGTTGGAGTAAGAGGAAGTATTGACTGTGTACAGAGGAGCATGCCAAAGATGAGAAGCAATTTAATCAACTAAATTATAACTGCTGCAGAAATAGTAATCAACTGTATATGCAAATTCTTATAGGTAGTGATGGTCCCATAAAAATATTAAGAATTGATCATGTAGTCAAAGTGTAAATAAGATAATCAGTTATAGTGTGTACAGCACATCAGTCCTTATCGCTCTTTATTCACAGAAAAGTGAGTAATATTGTTACAACGATATATAACCCCTGTATGGACTAAACATTTATTAACCAAGTAAATATTAAATGTAAATATTTTTGTTTAAAACCAAGGCTGTACCAATACTCTGACATTTCAAGGAAGAGTTTAAGTAATAAATAAATTCATTAAATTAAATAATAAACAAATACTAAAGTTCAGTAACTTGTTATAAAATGATATTTATTCCTGTTGTGATCCCGTAGTAAAGATATTTATTCCTAGTGAACATTTTTTGTAGCAGTCTGTAGTTTGAAGAAGTAGTTAACACTTAACTGAGGAAGCAGCTTGTCCAAACATGTTTATGCGTAATGTGTGTGTAAGTATTATCTGCAAGTTGGTCATTTACTGGAACTACACATTTTTGTAAATGTAATAATTTCCCAGTTTCTGGGTTTGCAATATAGTAAATGTTGTCATTTTCCGTTCAGAAAATTTTTAAAACACTCCTACTTGTCATCATTTGATGTTGAGCAAATGTTTTATTGGTTGCTGTATGGACTCCAAGCAAATTGTGAACAAAACACGCTGTATGTGATCCTATTGAGTGTGTCCTGGCATCGTCAAAGAATAAAACACTCTCACAGGATCTTTAAGACCAACCCAAAGGCTGTGCCAAACCATAAAATAGTTAAATATAAGTGAATGTCAAATATAATATCATTTACCAAAAAATACGTTGATAGAGGCTTATCTTTGACTAAAGACAGAACTTTGATATTTTTTCCAATATGATTTGAGTAAACGGAGCATCCAAGTTGACATTTTATGTAAACGAAAGCCTCTGTCTTTGATAGTTAAATTATCTGCCACTCTAATATTAATTAATTTTTAATTACATTGTCCAAAAGATTGAAATCTTCAGTACCAAGAAAGTTGCCAATCCACATGCACCTCTACCCTATTCCCCATGCCTGAAATTTGTCCTGTTAGTCTACTCTTGCACTGTCCTCTCCACAGACTCCCTCTTCTTCTGTTCTGTCTCCATCTCCCATTTCACTCCTGTTTGTCATTGTGTGCCATATTCAGCTCCTTGCGCCTGCACCAGAGTGAGCTCACTAGTGCCACGTTCTTATCCCACTCCCTTGCTCCCTCTTTCTTCTAGCTCTCAGCTATCCTCCCCTCTACATTTCCCACCCACTTCCCACCTCCTTCTCCTTTCATCCATTCCAAATAACACAATGCCTCACACCATTGAAGCTGCTGAGCTGGAATGTGTTGTACTAGTTAGCTCTGAAGGAAGACATTCTCTAAATGTTCAGGAATGTTTTCAATCTTAGTTTAGGTGCATGCTGACCACTCCACAATCACACATCGAGTGGTTACATGTACTACTATAATTTTTTGTACACCACACAGAATTTTCAATTACCATAATTATTCATAGACATCTAGCACAAGTTGAACCATACTTTGATCAAATCCATAGACCAGAACAGCAACTATTCATTTTTTAAACTTGACAGTCTTCATGTAGAGATGACACCACCATTCTGTTGAAAAGGGGAAATGAGGAAGACTTACAGTAGTCAGTAAGAACTGTCACGAAATAACTTAGTAACTGGGTATAGAATAATCAGCTAATAATAAACAGTCAAAAATACTAATGCAGTGCTCCAAATAAGGATATGTACACTTGCTAGTAGCACAGAAGCCAAATTCATAGAATTATAGCTGCAAAACAAATGGAAGTGGATAATTTGTAATTTAAAATGTGTAACCATAGAAATTACTTTTATGTGTACCTATATGTTTAAATTGATTTGACCAGAGTTTTATCTGCTGTATCTGCTGTACCAAGGGTTTCCAAAACTCCAGCCTGCTAAGGACATCACTTCTGGAGAGCAACAAAAACTATTTGGTATCAACACAAACACACTGGGTTGTTTTCATAATTAAACCTCCAGCAGCTGCTATGATACTGTGTGGTACCAGTATCACCACTAGTGGCATTAGCACTGCCGCAAACCGCCCTGCCACTGTCGCACTACTGCGCTTTCACAAGTCACGTGCTTCTGCCGATGTCCTTTTGCCGGGCGAGTATCTGGGTCACTGCCCAACCACTCTGCAGCGAGTTCACACTCCGTACTTAAGACGGCTGCACCTAGCAACTCGTCAATCGGAGTTCAGATCACCAAGCTAACGAGGAGTCTGTCACTGCGTCATCCACAGACTTCAACCATCTTGTACTACTGTACTGTTCACTTCTGACCTCAACCTCATGGAATTTGTGCTTCGTCCATCCTCGACCACCGTATCTCTCACCACTGACCTCAGCCTCCAGACTTCAGATTTCATCCATCCTCGAGCAAACTACTGCTTACCAATAACCACAATCTCACAGACTTCATCAGTGTAAGAACATTCCAGTGCAAAGTCAGTGACTGACTTTCAGCCTGAACCAAGAAGTGCAAACACATGTCCCAAGGAACTGTGTTCATGTGTTCTGTTCATTAGATTTAATAAAAATACAGTTGTTCCTTGCTACATGGGCAATTCATTTCATAGCATGTTCCATCCCCTGAATCACAAATGCTGCAACAATGAGGATCAAAGTTGTAAAGTTTAGCCACAGTATGCAGCACCAAAGATTGAAGATTAAATGTCCACATCCCATTGACTATAATGATCAGAGTAATTGGCTTTGGCATCCTGTCCCAATAGTGACTACCATTCAGCCCATCAGATTTTTGTGCTTCTGTGCTTGCACAAAATAGTCTTTTCATACTCCTGCACAGCTTAGAACAGTTACTATTTTTCCTTCTGAAGCACCTCATCAATGCCAGATGCTCATACTCCTGTGCACACTCACTGTTCTTGCCACCTCCATCGATTCCACAGGACTCGTTCCTCATCCTGCCTCCTCCACTTTTCTGCACTCGTGCACACAATACACAATCCACCTCCTCCGCCACTCTGCTTCTTGGTTCCTATCTGGTCTTTAATTCTTATGAGTGCACTGGTGTCACTGGCACCTCTACCATCAGGGTATCTGCCTCAGGCACATCTGCTAGCAGCCAGCCTGCAGTCGACCCACCAGCAGTTGACCCACCTGCCAGCATCCTGCCCTCCCACCAGTAGCCTGCCGTCCTGACAGCAGCTGCCCTTCCGCCAGCAGCCTGTACGCCCCCCCCCCCCCCCCCCCGGCAGCCTGCACGCCCCTCCTCCCCCCCCCCCCCCCGGCAGCCTGCACGCCCCCCCTGCCCCTCCCCCTGGCAGCCTGCACGCCCCTCCTCCCCCCCCCCCCCCCGGGGCAGCCTGCGCGTCCCCCCTCCCTCCCCCTGGCAGCCTGCACGCCCACTCACATCAGCATCCTGCACGCCTGCCAGCATCCTGCACGCCTGCCGGCATTGTGCCTTCCTGCCGGCATCGTGCCTTTCAGCCAGCAGCCTGCTCCCCCACCAGTGGCTTGCACAATCACCCGTCTGCAGCTAGCCCACACACAGATGGCCTGTTGGCAGTTGGCCCAGTGGGCCGTCCCACACTCCCCCCAGGCTGCGAATTGAACTTCCCTCAGTCTCCATTTACGCACTCCTGTAAATTTCAACACAAACCCAGACAGCGCCAGATTTCATCCCAATTGCCACCATCAGTGGCTGGATCTGTGCTCCACGACAATGAAATGGCATCTCTATTGCTACCCTTGGTGGCCAGGTTGACCAACCCAGAAAATGGCACAGTACATTTCTCTTTTTCAGATTTGTTCCTACCATTCCTTTTCCATGGCAGACTCATTTACCACAGTTGCAACCAATACATCTACCTTTGGCCAACACTCCCTGTGTCCAGTCCTCCACTGTTATGAACACCAAACTCAAGGATCATTTCCTCCAGCCTGAGGCATCTCCTACCTTGTCTCCGAGATGGTTCTGTCTTATCTGGCAGAGGGGAGGAGGGATGCTGTATACCCAGGATACCACCTGTGACACAGCCACCAAGCGTGCAGCTGTATGCCATGGGTTACCAAAACTCCAGCCCACTAATGACACTACTTCTGGTGATCTAAAGAAAACAGTTCGACATCAACGCAAACACGCCAGGTTGTTTTTATAACCGAATCTCCAGCAACCACCATGGGACTGTATTTGTCCAGCCTCAGTGCTAGAGGTGTAAGCAATGCCACAAATGGCACTGCCATTGTGACTCTATGTCACTTCTGCGTGTCAAGTGCCTCTGCCGGTAACCGCCTGCTGGGCGAGCATTTAAGTTGCCACCCATCCATTCTACAGTGAGTTCACACTTCAGGCTTATGCTAGATGCACCTAGCAGCTAATCAGAGTTCACATCGTCAAGCCGACAAAGAGTATCTTGCCACAGGATCCACAGACTTCAACCGTCCTCGAGTACCCTATCAGTCGCTGCCGACCTTGGCCTTACGGACTTCGGACGTAGCCCACTGCTCTCCATCAACCAACCTCGTGGACTTGCATCAGTGTAAAAACAGTCCAGTGCAATGTCAGTGACTGACTTACTGCCTGATCCAAGTAGTGCTAACTCACATCCAAAGAAACTTATGTTCTTGTGTTCTGGTCATTCGACTTAATAATCATACAATTTTTCCTTGCTATCTGGGCACTTCATTTTGTAGTTTGTTGCCTCCCTCATTCACTAACACTACATTATGCATAAGCTCCTTTTTGTAGGTGAGAAGTCCAATAGAATTAGAATACAACACAATACAATGTGGCAGTAACTACCAAATTAAATGTGGACTAAGAGTTCTGAAATAATGTTGGAACAGAAATTAAATAATTAAAAGACATTTGAGATTTTTGTGGATTTTTTTTCCCCCTGTGGTGTGATGTGCTCGACCAAATGCTAGGCTGCAAAGTTAAAAATGTGTTCAGTAACTGTACTTGATGCTAACCTACTTTCTGTGTGTCATCCCTGTGTCCCATCCTCTCCCACCCCACTTCTTTCCCATCCTCCAACACCCTGTACAGGAGCCTCTCATCCATGCCTCGCATTAACTGACCCCCCCCCCCCCCTCCCTCCTCCCCCCCACACACACACTCACCCATTCCTTCCACTTTCTTCTCCATCCTACCCTCTCACTACCCCTGTGGCCATTTCATGGTCTTATTACCATATATTGTCTTTCAAAACTATGCTTCACTTCATTCTGTTCATCTTTTAAGATAGTTGTTAGACTTTTAAAATTCAATATGATTTCAACAGCACAACATGATAATTTCCTTCGTGAAGTAATTTAAAGCTTCAGGAGCTTAAAATATTTGGGCCTTTGCTCCCTTGCATCAGTGACAGTACATATGTGTCAACCATTTTGAAGTAATATAAAACCGAAATGAGGTGTTATACTCCCTCCGTCAGAAAAGTTCCAAGATATGGTCTTCTTCTTCTAATTTTTTTTTAAATAGAAACTTGCACTTACCAAATGATGATCCTACCTCCAATTGAATTAGTCCCTCTGGCTATCTGTACACAGTTGCCAACGTTTCTGGAAGTCTTGGAAGCAAGCAGGGAAATTTTCCACTGGGACGACACTTATAAGGTCATTTGTCATGGCCTGTTGGATGTCTACAATATCTTGATGAAGGTTTCCTTTCAGTCACCTTTTCACTCATGGAAACAAGAAAAAATCACAAGGATTGAGGTCAGGTGAATATGGGGGATGGTGGATGGCAATATCAGAATGTCTGGCCAGATACTCAGTAGCAGGTAAAACAGTATGGGGTCGGTCATTGTCATGCAGTTAGAACCAGTCCTAAGAGTGCCACAAATCAGGACAGTTACATCAAATAGCTTGTTGCAAATGCTTCAAGACTTTGATGTAAAGAGCCTGGTTAACTGTTTAGACCTGGAGGAATGTACTCATGGTGAGCTAATCCTTTACTATCAAAGAAAGCAATCAACATTGCCTTTGTTCTCATAGGTTGTCACTTGTCTTTTTTTGAGGCTGATGATTCAGGACTCTGCCATTGAGCACTTTGATGCTTCATGTGAGGGTTGTACTTTTAGCACCAACTTTCATCTTGAGCAATACTTTTCGACAGAAATGTGGGATCACATGTGGCTCTGTCCAGTAGTTCAGCAGAAATTCTTTGTCTTTCCTCTTTATGTTTGACTGTTAGTGTGTGAGGTACAAGCTTTGCATTAAGTTTCCATTTCCCTAAATCTTCGCCTAAAATCTTATGACACACATCAGGATTCAAATTAAGTTCTTGTGATATCACACGCACAGTTACATGACTGTCTTCTTGCAACAACTGCCTTATGTGTTCCATGTTTGCATTGGTATGTGAAGTAGACTTGCGACCAGCTCTGGGCTCGTCCATCTCGCATTGAATCTCTGCCTTCTTGAAACTTTTTGTGCCACTCGAAAACATGACTTCTTGAAAGTGCCTCGCCTGCATATGCTTGCTTAATTGCTGTCCAAAATTCACATTGGGGTTCTCCTGAGCTTAATGCAGAACTTAATGTTCTCTCTTTGCTCACAGTCAGCATCCATTGTGTCACCGTAACTAATGTGCCAAGAACCAAGTGTGCTGCTAAGCACAGCCCTGCCACCTATTGAGCTTGCCAGGAAATATGGCCAAGGTCATTTCAAGGACGTACACATACTAGGTAACATAAAAATAACATTTGTTCCATTTTAGTATTGCAAACTTAAAAAAAAAAAAACCCTATACTGGAACCTTTCTGACAAAGGGAGTATATACCCAGAGACGATACTTTAAGATTTCATTATCTTCCTCCTCCTATTCCTCCTCATGCTCTGCAATATTTTCCTGTTCCTCTTGTGAAAGAAAATAAGCTCTTCTTTCTACCATATCCATTGTATATTTCTGTTACAGGAAATATTATGGAGAACGACATCCTCTGCTTGGGATTTCACTCATGAAGTGTGGTAAGATATGTGTTTATCTTGGAGACTTCTCAGCAGCACGCGATAAACTGGAAGAAGCAGAACATGTTATAAAATTAACTCATGGTGTGAATCATATTTTATATAAATCAGAGCTTGAACCACTGTTGTTAACATGCCACGTTGAACTAAAGAGTTAGGCTTTTTTTCCTGTTTATATAATAAGCTGTTTCCACACCTCCTTTTTTTTTTAAGGAACTGGCTATGTGAGGTAAAATAAACCATATTATTGCTATGAGTGGATGGATGTGGTGTTTGGTTGTTAACAGCTGGATTTATGACTTGATGTAGGATTGACACCTGTTGTTGCTGGTGAGAGTAAAATGATAGTCTGAAGATTTATAAAAATGAGGAAAGGCATCTTCTCAATTGCAGCTGATTGATATGTTATACACACATGCATTACACTAGCTTTTGAGTTCTTTTTTCCAAAAAAAAAAAAAAAAGTGCTAGCTTGTTTGAAGGCTAATGTCATTTCATATACTGTCAGATACATCTTTGTACAATGCTTCTGTCAGCTGTAGGTGATGCTTACCTTTCCTCGTTTGTGTTTGTTCTTTTCATCCTAAAGTTTCCCTTATAATAATAGTCTACAAATTCTGTAGAGGCTACTATTTTGCTGCAGTGCTGAAGCAATGAAATTGTTGTTGTTCTGCTGTAGTTGGGAGCATTGACATTATTGCTTGCAAAAAATTCAGTTATGATTTTCTGTGCGATTTGGGTGAAAAGGAAACAAGTGGTACAATAGAGTGCTTAGCAGCAAGTGGTATGTGCAGCACTAACATCAAGAAATATGAAGAAAAGGCACTCAAAAAATTACTGTAAGTTTTCAAGGTATTATAGTCATCATCTTCTGGAAGGATAAAGAACTGTTTTGAAATTGTGAAAAAAAATTATACCAAAATTTAATCCTTTGATATTGAGTATGTGGGAGTTTGGGTCCTTATTGTTATAAATAACAACCCGTTGATCCACTTGTTAAAACAATGAGAACATTTATTGCCACACTTCAGATATACGTCATTACACATCGAAAGTATCACATAGACAGAACATAATGGCCGCCTTGGCCCAAAGAGTTTTTTGTGTGCCAGAGATGTGGCTTGTCAGTGTTGCCACAGAGGCCTCCCCACTGCAGTGTGGAGCACGAGGCTCTGGCTGTTGTGGGGGGAGGGTGTAGGTGTTGCGCCATTTTCGTCCGGAGGGGAAAATGGGCGGGGCTGGGGTTCAAGCCCTTTTGGATGGAAAAATGTAATCGTGGTGCCACACCGGTGGGAGTATGCAGCGACTGGTTTGTGAGGTGACAGACGGGGTGGGAGGAATAGACGGAGACACGGGGTATAACACGTACAGTGTCCCCGTGGCATCAATGAAAGATTGAATGACGGAAGGATCTAAGGAATTGGGGATCAGTGAGAAGTGGAGAATGGAAAGAGGTGGAAGCTGTCATCATCGTCGGTGGAGCGG
Source organism: Schistocerca americana (assembly GCF_021461395.2). Classification (NCBI taxonomy): domain Eukaryota; kingdom Metazoa; phylum Arthropoda; class Insecta; order Orthoptera; family Acrididae; genus Schistocerca; species Schistocerca americana. The sequence continues at coordinate 642,510,897 of NC_060130.1, forward strand.
GGAGGGGGGGGTGTGTGGATGACTAAGAGAGAATCATTTGTCATTTGTGGTAGCTATACAGATGTCAGACAGTGAAAAGTGTGAGACGTCGATGGAGACGGTAGTGGGTTGTTGAATGTCAGGTGAAAAGTGTGTGGCGGGCGTAGCAGGAGAGGGTGGGGTGAAGGCCGTGGACCCCTTACTCTGCGCAGTGAGGGTTCCCGGCATTGAGGAAGGGGGCGTGCTCGACGTATCGTCCCTTGAGGAGGCGGCGGTGTGGATGTCGTCGTCCGTCGTGGTCTATGGCGTTGGGTCGCTGGAGGTGTTGTCGTCTGCAGTGACCCACGCCGGCTTGAGTCGAGACACTGACACTGTCGAGGGTTTGCCTTTGATACAGATGTCGAATGTATTTGACGAGTGCCTAAGTACCCTTTAAGGGCCTGTGTATGTGGGTTGCATGGCGGCGCACACTGTATCGTCCCTAAGCATCATAGCTTCACACTGCTGGTGCACGAATGTTTTAGACGGAGTGTGTGCTTTTGGAGTGGGTGCTCTCTGTGCTCGTATTATCTGTTGTATGTTCTCGATTAGCACGGGGTATTTGATGGTATCTTGGAGTGGTGAAGGCTCGACGAACTCAGCTGTTAGGGTCACCGAGCACTGCAGGTCATCTTTATATACAGAACAGAGGCCTAGCAGTACCCACGGAAGGGCATGTAACCACCGTTCCTCGTGGCACATTAGTGCTGTCTTTAATGTGTGGTGCCATCGTTCCACTAAGCCGTTTGATTGGGGGTGGTAGGCTGTCATGCGAATGCGGCCGACGGCGAAGAGCTCGCACATTTTTGTGAAGAGGATATCCTCGAATTGATGGCCTTGGTCTGTAGTAATGGTTTCGGGGCAGTCGAAACGTGCGACCCATGTGGAGAGGACAGCGTTGGCGACTGTTTTGGCCGAAATATCAGCTAGAGGGGATGCCTCGACCCATCTAGTTGTTCTGTCAATAAAAGTAAGCAAGTATCAGTAACCATCCACCTGGGGAAGGGGGCCAACAATGTCAATGTCGATGTGGCGGAGTCTGCCAGAAGGAGAGCGGAAGACGCTTGAAGGGGGCGTGCAGTGGCGTCCAACTTTGGACCGCTGGCACAAAATACAAGTGCGACACCAGTCGCGGCAGTCTTTGCGATGCAAAGGCTATACGAAATGCTCGGCGATGATGTGCCTAGTTGCGCGAATGCTCGGGTGGGCGAGACTGTGCAGTGCATCAAACACCAAGCAACGCAAAGAGGAGGGGACGATGGGGACGTGGCACGCCAGTGGGAGTGTCACACCATAGCTCCAAACATGTGCCGGGGATCGTCTTGCGCACCAGGCGCAGAAAGTGATTATTGTCAGATAAAAGGCTCACCAAGGAGTCATCATTTGTTTGTGCTCGAGCAAGAGCGTCAACGTCGATTGAGGAAGATATGCCCGAGATCCGGGAGAAATAATCAGTGGCTATGTTGTTGGATCCCCGAACGTATTGTACATTAGTTGTGTATTGTGAAATGAGGTCGAAATAATGGAACCTTGTAGGAGGTGGGTTGGCTGGAGGGTTTGTGACTGCTTGGGCGAGAGGTTTGCGGTCTGTAAAGATCGTGAGGGGGCATCCCTTGACGTCTTCCCGGAAATATCTAATGGCTTCGTAGACAGCTAAGAGCTCTCTGTCGAAAGCGGACCATTTGCACTGAGAGGGAGAAAGTTTATTTGAATAGAACTTAAGAGGTTGCACTACCTCTCCTCTGTGTTGTTGAAGTACTGCGCCGATAGATATTTTGCTAGCATCCATGGTGAGCGAAAGTGTTGCATCCGGGTGTGGATGGGCAAGCGTGATGGCTTCCGGGAGTGCAGTTTTGAGTTTTTTGAAAGACGCTTGCATGACCTCTGTCCACGGCACGCGCCTGTCACCTGATGTTTGTGGCCCACGCAGCGTGTCTGTGAGGGGGACCTGCAGTTCGGCAGCTCTTGGAATGTGGCGGCGGAAAAAATTGATCATTCCTAAGAACCAGCGGAGTTCATGGTATGATTCTGGTATCAGCAGCTGTTTGATAATGTCTATTTTCTCTTGTGTGGGCCAGATACCATCAGCTGAATCTATGTGTCCCAGAAATACAACAGAATCCTGTCTCAGTTTGCATTTGTCTTTGTTGACGATCACACCATGGGATTGTAATGAGTCAAACAGTGCCTGGATGTGAAGCTCGTGTTCCTCCCAAGAGGAAGAAAAGATCAAAATGTCATCCAGGTACGCGTAGCAGAAAGGTAGGGGTTGTAACACTCTATCTAAGATATCCGTAAGGCATGTAAACATATTCAAAGGGGCCAAAGGGTGTGGTGATGGCCGTTTTAGGGATATCTTGTTTGTACATTGGTATTTGGTGATTCGCTTTCTCACAGTCTACCACACTGAAAATTTTAGCGCCTGCCAACTGAGAAGCGAAGTCCTGAATGTTTGGTACTGGATAATTGTCCATTATTGTGCAGTCATTGAGATGTCTATAGTTGCCACAGAGTCTGTAGGAACCATCCTTCTTCGGTGTGAGATAAATCATTGACGACCAGTCACTGGAGGATGGGCGTACAATGCCTGCTTTTAATAGGTCTGAGATGATTGCTTTTGCCACTTTGAGTTTGTGTGGATTCAGGCGTCGTGGTCGGTGTCTGACCGGAGGGCCCTCAGTCGTATTGAGTTTGTGACATGCACCGCTCGTGATTAATAACATGCTACGCGCGCGGGGTGTGTCAGCGTTCGACCACTCATGCAATGAGTCAGTGATTTGAGCACACACCAGTTTGAGCGAATACCTCGATGTGAGGCGAGTTCGGATTTCGTGCTCTGTAATGTCTGTTCGGTACGCTCGATAAGGGAGGTGAGCATGGCCTGCGTTTGATTGAGTTCACTGATTTCTTGTTGTTGTAGTAGCATGTCACAACTTTTACTAGTTAACTTGGCTGCAGGAAGAGCACATTCGGTATGCAATAGTGAAAAGTCAATGTTTGTTGACCGAATGGGTGATACAGACGCAGTGGCCGTAAGGGCGATAGTCTTTTGCGAAGGTTGGTGGACTAATGTACTTCGCGGTATGTCTAGCAAAAATTTGTGGTGTTGCAGAAAGCCAATGCCTAAGACCGGACAAGTCACCTGTGCCACATGAAAAGTCCACGAAAACTTCAAGTCTTTTGACAGTTTGAGCATTAAAGGCACCATACCTAACACTTTGATATGAGAGTCATTAGCCGCGCGGAACAGTCTGGATGAGGAAGTTAACACAGTAGGTGCGAGAGCTTGGGGTATTACACTCATATCAGCACCACTGTCAACGAGGAATTTAGTTCCTGAGACTAGGTCAAGAGCGAATAGACAACCGTCGGTGCTTACCGTGTTAGATGCTGTTGCTGCTGTAAGGTGTCTTTCTTCCTGTGCGCAAGACGCTGCGCCTATGGCACCTCGCAAGCTGCATTTCCTGCCGTGTAAGGGCTGTGACATTTCCTGGCCGCGTCGCCGAAGTTGGCGTGGAACCAACACGGTGGCCAGGCTGCGTTAGGCGGGGGTGATGTAAAGCTCCTGGTGTCCATTGTGGAGCACTGCAGTGCGGTGTCGGTCATCATGGCGAATGTCGTGGAGGCTGTATCTGGTTCCCCGCGACGGTGGGCAGATGTCACCACTGTCGTAGCGTGAGCACTGAGGAATCAAGCTCACCCAAATCCTGGAGGGGGAAGGGGGGGTTACGTGCTGTTGAGATCGCTAGCCCCACTCTTCATGCTGTGCGCTCACCTGTTAATAATCCTGAAAGCTCAGTCTGTGACAGAAAGCTTCTCGTCCAAGGTGCTGTTGGTGAGTCACAGGAGCTGTAGTTGTAATGCTTCTGGCATTTTGATGAGCCACATCGACCATAACGCTGTATCGGGTAGCAAATCCACAGGTGCGAGGGCGCGGAGTCGTCACCATAGTCCCGAAGGGGTGAGGTCATGCAGGTGTTCCTCGTGAATGATATGATGAATAATCTTGTCCGGAGCTCGAGAAAGTCTTTCACAAATGAGTCTTTTTGCGTTCGTATATTTCATTGAAGGCGGCAGGCTGATCACAATGTTGCTAATCAAATCCAAATGGTCATGCAAATGTCCCATCAAACACACGAAGCGTGATTCTTCTGAGTCAATGCCTGTGGTGGCGACAATAGAGTTGACTAATGTGAACCTTGTGTTGGGCTGCGTTTTTGCAAAAGTCGGTTAGTTTAGGTAACTTAGTTGGTTTGGAATCCGTGACCACTGGGTGTGTAAGATCCACAGGTGTGGGAGCAGCCAATATCAATATGGTGTCTGCCAGGGGGGGGGGGGTTAGTAAACTGTTACACCCCTCAGATCAGTCGTTATTGCTGTCTGATGTCTAGCAAAAATGGGCAAAGTACTAGGAGAGGTCACATTCACTATACACTGTACAGTTCAATCAGAAAATTGAGGCTGTGTGTAGCCAGTTGCGGAACTGATTCGCGGCACGGATGATGTAGCAGCCGTGTAGTGGCACTGCTCTGAAAGTTGGTGCAAACTTCTGAGGGGGGTTGTGCACCCCTGAGCGTGCAGCGTTAGCAGTGGAATGTCCGGATCTCTTTTCACACCTTGTCCAGTATGTTCGAAAGAACTATCTTGAGGCAAGATGGTGGGCGGTACATACGCGTTGTCTGTGAGTGTTGTGGTACTACAATCCACTCGCAGGTCGGAGGGCCTCGAAGTGTTCGATGTATAGAGTCCATGCGTAGTGCAGGTGGGTGGCATGGTCGGATTCTGACCGTAGAAATCATATGGCGATACACCTCGTTGCGTAGGCCACATGACGATACAGGCGGTTCACTCGTACACACATGATTGTTATTGTTATTGAACTCAGGTAGAACACGCGAAGAGCGTCACAAACTGTCATCGGGGTCACCATTGTGGGAGTTTGGGTCCTTATCGTTATAAATAACAACCCGTTGATCCACTTGTTAAAACAATGAGAACATTTATTGTCACACTTCAGAGATACATCATTACACATCGAAAGTATCACATAGACAGAACATAATGGCCGCCTTGGCCCAAAGAGTTTTTTGCACGCCAGAGATGTTATGGCACGTCAGTGTTGCCACAAGTACTATACAGTATAAACTTACTGAGACAGCAAGTAAGGATCTAAATCTAAAACTGGCTCTGTGTGACAATATTTGCCCCATCATCCATGTTTTTGTTGTCTGCAGTCCAAAGATTTGTTTGATGTGGCTGCCTACACTGATCTATCCTGTGCAAGTCTCTTTGTAACTACTGCAAACTGCATCGATTTGAATCTTCATACTATATGTAAATCTTGGTCTTCCTCCACAATTTTTACATATTGCACATGGTTCTTATTAGCAAGTTCCTTGATGCCTCAGGATTTGTCATATCATGTTACTCTTTTCAATCATGTTATGCCACAGAGTGTTGTTGTTCTCAGTTCATTTCAGTGCCTCTTCATTAGATACCTGATCTACTCATCTGACCGTCAGTGTTGTTCTGTAACACCATTCTATTCTTGACACACTAAAAATAAGATGGATCATCTACAAGAGTAAAACAGTACAAATAATAATGAATAATAATAATAATAATAATAATAATTTCTTTGTGATACTTTCGATGTGTAATGACATATATCTGAAGTGTGACAATAAATGTTGTCATTGTTTTAACAAGTGGATCAACGGGTTGTTATTTATAACGATAAGGACCCAAACTCCCACATTGGTGTCCCCGATGACAGTTTGTGATGCTCTTCGCGTGTTCTACCTGAGTTCAATAACAATAACAATCGTGTGTACGAGTGAACTGCCTGTATCGTCATGTGGCCTACGCAACGAGGTGTATCGCCATATGATTTCTACGGTCAGAATCCGACCATGCCACCCACCTGCACTATGCATGGACAGTATACAAGATCTGAATTTGTACTTTACAAGCCCTAGTAATATACAGTTATTAAGTACTGCCACCACCTGGTGCACACATATATAGGAAGGACAACACAAGGCATCTCAAATTAGTGCTAACTTATAAACTGGCATGTAGTTGGAATGTAGGAAAACCTAGTGGTGCAGAAGATGGTGAAAGAACAAGAAAAATTTGGGGCTGTTAGATGTGTGTCTTACAATTAGTTCTGTATGTATCTATGCAGAATTATTCTTCTTAGACTCGTGGCAACAAACAAAAAGAATATGTGAATTGTCCCTGTCTCTCTCTTTCTTGAATGTAATGAAAAATATTGATTCCTGATAACATTACGTAATCAATTTCAGGTCATATGTATTTGCTGAAACTTGAATTTCTATCACTGAAGTAAAAGTTATGAACTGAAACACAGTTTGTGGTATAATTAACCATAATGCCCTTAGTTATGTTAATTTACATTTATGCATCCTCAGTTCTTTCTAAATATGATACCTACTCATCACTGTTGATGCCATCTCCCTAAACATCATCACTCATGCCCAGTGCCTTGCCACTATCGACCACTACCTCTCCTAATTTCCTTTAGGCTCTAAACCCACTGCCACATTCCTCAGACACCTTACTAACAACATCATGACATGCAACTACTTCTCCTTTGAGGGAAGGTGTACAAACAAATCCATGGCACAGCCATGGGTACCAACATGGCATCTTCCTGTGCCAACCTTTTTATGGGTTTATGCAGCAGGAACCTTCCTAGCCTCCCAAAACCCCAAACCCCATCTGGTTTAGATTCATTGATGATATCTTCATGATCTGGATTCAGGACCAAGATCCTCTATCCTCATTCCATCACAACATGAACACCTTCCGTCCCATCCAGTAACAGCACCTGGTCCCCCTTGATCCAATGTTTCACCTTTCTGGAGGTTGACCTCCACCCCTCTGATGGTTATATCTTCACATATTAAACCCACTAACCACTAACAGTACCTACATTCCAACAGCTGTCATCGCTTCCACACCATAAAATCACTCACATAGAGTCTGCCCATCCATGGACTTTGTATCTGCAGTCCAAGCACTCCCTTACCCATTATGCTGAGGGCTCATGAGTGCTTTCACAGATATGCTCTGCCCCCAACACGAATCTGCAAACAGATTGCCTGTGTGATACCATCACACACTCCTGATCCTTCCACAGCTCCCGAGAAATGGCCTACAAAGGAGCGCCCCCATGTTACCCAGTTTCACCTTGGACTGGAACAGCTGAACCATACATATCCTTTGCCAGGGCTGTGTTTGTGTATCATCATGCCCAGAAATTAGGGACTTCCTACCCAGTATCCTTCCCACCCTCCTTAAGTGGTATTCCACTGCCCACCAAACCTACACAATTTCCTGGTCCATCCCTGTGCCACTCCCAATGCCAACCCCTTATCACAGGGATTATATCCTTGTGGATGACCCAGGTGCAAGATCTGCCAAACCCATCCACCCAGCAGTTCGTGCTCCATTCCTGTTACTGGCTTATCCTACCCCATCAGAGGCAGGGCCACCTGTGAAAGCAGCCATGTCTTATAACAACTCTGCTGTAGTCACTGTACAATTTTTTATGTCAGTATGACGACCAACCAGCTTCCACCAGAATAAAAAGCCACCTGCTAACTGTGACCAAGAACAGTGATGACCACTCAGTGGCTCAACATGCAACTGAGCTCAACATGCTCATTTTGCAATGGCTGCTTTACAGCCTGAACTGTCTGGATCCTTCCGTCCACCACAAGCATTTCTGAACTACACAGATGGGAGTTATCTTTGCAACACATCCTTATCTCCCATAACCCTCCTGGCCTACTGTCCCCACACCCTCCATCCAACAGTTTCCCCTTTCTCTATTCTGTCACTCCCTCCCAATATCAAATGTCTAGCCCATGCACCTGCCACCCCTTCCTCCAACATTCCTAAGCAGCAAACCTACTGACTCCCTCTGAGCTATTAGCTACCCACCCCAACCCCCTCTTCCTGCCTTCTGCCTCTCTCCTCATCTACTCTCTCCACCCAACATAAACACCACCACACAGTAATCAACTTGCCAAAATTCCATACCAGCATTGTGTGTCGAGCCATCGCAATGTAGGGGCACAGCTCTAGCTTGACAAGGGATTGATTCTGAAAGGTAGCAAGCTTTCTTTTTCTTTTGTGTGTGGATGTTGATACAAATCAACACTCCTGCTATTTGATGAGTGGTCTCCTTTACTCTTAAATTATTGAAAGTGTTGTGTGTTTATTTATGACATATCTGTGCTCTTTATTTCATCCCCACCATTTAGGAAGTAGACATTGTTACCATAAGCCCAATTTACCTCATCTGTCAGTAAATATGGAAGTGTTCCTGCAGTCGCTCTCATAAAAAAAGAGGAATAGTGAAGTTTAATACAAGAATGATTGTTTCAGTGTCTTCTGTTGGAAGTAAGCAGTCATTAAATTCCTTCAGGTGCACTTTCTCCTGTTACATTTTTTGATTCTGTAATCATCACATTCGTCGTCGTGCTGCATATGAATTTACAGTTTCAGTAATATAATTTAGTTAATAGGTTTAACTAGGCTGATTCTTTATTAAGAATGTTCTGGCGTGTTTTGATTATAGTATGCAATCCTGTGCATAACAACTCTCTCACTCCACTGCATTACAAATTTCTCGTTGATTTTCATATCTCAGGTGTACTAGCAGTGATTGTGAGGAGGGGGGGGGGGGGGGGGGGCAGCTTTCTCACCTGCTGCACAGTACTAAAATATTAGATTTAATCTGCTCCTTACTTTACCTTTTTCCAATATATCTTGATTTTGTGTACTACCTTTCCAGTACTTTATGGATGTGAGTTACACCATAAAACACAACCCTTCTCAGTTACTAAATTGTGTGTGTTGTTCATTATTATTTATAGAACAATAGCTCACGTGTCTGGGCTGTTCATGACTTTTATGGATTTATGTCCATGTTTAGAATGACAGGCATTGTGGGAGTAGAAATGATATCATATTGTCATGTAGGAGAAGGTGTAATTAGATGAATGACGAACACTAACTTCACTTAACGAAGGTTTATCCAGCACTTGCACATACAAAAGTGCAGAGCGAACTGCCTCCGGCCAGAACACATACGGTATATATACAGTTACAGAACATTCCAGTACAATGATTCTTGACATTTGTGGATTCTTCTAGAATATACTCGAACCGAATATAGAAATTAAAATTCTACAGTTCAGGTGAGTTTTGAACTCACAACCCTCCATGTGACAGTCTAATATCATAACCACTACACCATGGTGACTGTGCTACTCAGCTATTATTGCTAAGTGTCTTGTCACTTTATTACTAGTGCCTGTTAACATCCAGAGTAATCACTGTGTGCATCATGGACAATGGCTAGACAGCCTTGGAGTGATTATTAGCTAGCTGGTAGGGTTCCATAGATATCAAAAACCATGTCAGCTGCAATATATTCAACACTTGCTGAAGAGTTACTGGCAGAAGAACCATTGCATCATAAACAACACATCTGAGGTGATTAGATAGAGACAATTTTGGGTGCAGGTTTTGAAAAGTTAGGAAACCACCTAATGAAATATGAGGGTGCAGATTTTGAGAAGTTAGGAAACCACGTAAGGAAGCCTTAGTAACATTCTCCTAACTAGTTGGACTGCTTGTCTGCTCATGATAAACATTCACCGCATTAACATGTGAAAAGTTAGCAAGTGTCACTGGTGAACAGTCAAAAAGTGTCACAATGTATCTGAAACACTACCATTCTTGATCTAAAAACTGATTTCGTTTTGGTAGTAAAGTAAGTTAATCTTTGTACACTTCTCAGCAAGAAGTGTTCTAAGTACAGATTGTGCTTCTGCACTCTGTGTGAAATGAAATTTTGTTGTGTCAGAGGTGGCATATGCTTGACATCCTAGTTTATGTTAAGTCATGGAAAACAGCTGTAGATAGAATCAGTCTGGGATCAAACCAGTGGCGGATACAGAAAAACCTCAAGGAGGGGGCACTAAAGATATCTTTAGCTACCTTTACTTTTACTGTAATAAAAAATAATCAAGTCGCATGCAAAGTTTAAGAAAGTTTTATGTAAACTGATTATACACATATACAAGACAGTGCCATCTTATGATATAAAAAAGTTACAATTGTGGTTCTCTTCCTTAAATGATGAATTCTATGTGTCTATTCTTCCTGGCAAATTGGTTAATTACATCGTCAATAGGACAATTAATGTCAGGGTGAGTGTTCAACAGAGCTTAGCCATTAAGTCGATCCTCCTTCAGTGTCGACTTCAGTCATGTATTTGTATGCTGCAATGTTGAAAAACTTCTTTCTACTGTAGCAATAGATGCAGGTAGTCAAGCAAATATTTTGTACAGTGTGTGCAAAGTAGGATAGTCAGATGTAGGACAAACGGACAACCCTTGCATAACAGGTTCATGATCATTAAGGGTGCTTATGCTCGTTTGCTTGTATTGAAGAATCTCTCCCATTAGTCTCTTTTTAATCACAAAATAGTAGGTTATTTGCGACTTTTCTCGAAAAAATGCCAGATGGAATAATGTATCAAGATCACTAGAATAGCTGCAAATTTTTTCGTAGGTATGTGTTTGCTATCTATGTGCCAGACAGAAACATTTAAAATACGATGATGCAGATGCACGTGCTACATAGGAAAGCACAACGAATCGATTACTCAATTCAGTCGCATCAACTGACAAAAGAAACGAACAAATAGTGTGTGGGCTGACCAGCGGAGACGGCGTGGGTTGCAATGCAGGCGGCCTCGCAAGCAGGGGGCGCGTGCCCCCCCATATGTATCCACCACTGAATCAAACTCCAAATCTTTTGATTATTAAATGAGCTGTAGACAGTGTAAAGAAAACAATTCAGGAGTACTGCAAGTTTACAGATACTGGTTTGCAAATGCTGATTTGAACATGTTGTGCCTCCGCTGTGCAATGAAGTAATTGTTATGTATGCTGTATGGTGGTAAATTTGTGAAGAAAAATTTGTGGGTTCACAAGCATACATTTCAATATTCTAGTAAATTTTGTCTGTTCATGTAATACTGTTGCCTCTAAGTTCTTTTTGTCCCTTTTTTTAATTTTTGATAGCATTGTTGGGAAACACTGATCTTGTAAGCTATATAAAATCAGTTAAAAAACAGTCTAGATCATGATGGTTATTTTATTAAAATTACCAGTTTTGGCCTAGTCTTAGACCATCTTCAGAAAGACTTGTGAAAAATAGAAAATGTGCTAGTTACATGAAGAAGTCAGTGTGACTTAAAATAAAGTAATTTGTGTGTATTAAAATTGGGAGACATTACCTATCAGCTGAAGCTGATGATGTGTATAACCATCAGTTGACCTCAGTCACTGAAACTGTTGCTGTTGGATAGGCAGCATTGTATTATATAGATCTGGTGAGAATGTGTTTGTGCTATATGATGTCACTGACATCTCCATGACAACAGCGTCCATAGAGAGCAAGTTCAGGCCAGATGAGTGCGCCAGTGTTGTACTAAATTTCATATTATTCAGAACTCAGTGTAATTACTGCATAATTATCATAGATGATAATTATTTTACATTAATCCATTTGTTTATTTTATTCACACACACTATTGATTAAACAACCAATGCTATGGACATTTTATACTAGTTAAATAAATTATTTCTACCAGACGGTACTGCAAGAAACAAGAGAAATAATTTTTAAATGATTTTATTCCATTTCTGACTGTTTTTAACCTTCTGTTCTGTCCTATTGGCACTGCTTTTTATAATTATTCACTTTTAGATAAACTGTATCTTCAAATGATATGTAATTTATGTAAATCGTTCCTCGTTGGCTGATGTTGGTGTCATATAACACAAACACATCCTCACCAGATCTATATAACGCAATGCTGCGTAGCTACCAGCAGCAGTTTCAGCGACTGAGGTCAATTGACTGTTATACGCATTGTCGACTTCAGCTCATGAGTAACACCTCTTCGATTTTAATATGTATAACTTACTTTAAGTCACTGACTTCTTTACGTAACTAGCACGTTTTGTATCTTCCACAGTGCTGCCTGAAGATGGCCTAAGAGTAGGCCAAAACTGGACATTTTAATAAAATTATCATCATGATCTAGACTATTTTTTCATTGATTTTATATTATGTGGACTTACAATAAAAAAAATTGTGCAAGAAGTGTTACCATTTTGATTCTTGATAATTAATGTTCACCAGCACTGTGCAATTGAAGAAAATGGAACTGTGACTACTGAACAGCTATAAAATACTGAAAAACTGTAATCTTCAAATAAAAAATCTGTGTGTACATAACTGTTAGTACGTGATACACATGCTGCATAAGATTACAATGTACAGCACATCATCATTTTTCAGAGTATGTTAAGAGATGTCCAACTGCATTAGTCCTTTACTTAAATTAAATTTTATATCCTCATAGCCAACAACTGCCAGCAACTGGTAATTATAAAATTTGTTTCAGTGATAAGATTCGTATTAGAAAAGTATTCAAAACAAAAAACTACATTTTAATAGTTCAAATGCACAATAAAATAAAAAATAATTTAGCATGGTGATACAGTAGTTGACAAATGTTTTTTTAAACAAAAGCACTGGCAAGGTTAAAAGCTAACCAGGGTTTTCTTACACCATAAAATGGTGGCCAAAAATTGAATGGCATATGGAGTTCCCCAGGAATTTATCGTTGACAGTTACCACATTTCTTGAACAGATATGTTTGTGCTAACGTACCAAATAGTAATTAATTTCTGGGAACAGGAATGTTACCAAGCAGTAACTAAAACAAAACTATCAAAACAATAATGTAACACTTTTCTATTTATCTTATTTGTTCATAAACTGGCAATGAAGTAAAAGGTACAGTGGCATTTTATACTACAAACAACACACAATAAAGTGTTTTATTTGTGTGACAAAAATTACAAACATCTTAATATTCTCCATGTCTTCTTCTTCTTCTTCTTCTTCTTCTTCTTTCAAAAGGCTAAGTCTTTGCTCTGCAGCCACAGCTTTCACTCTTTTCATCTCCATATATCAAGTACATCCAACCTCACTGATTATATTTTCTAAATAGGGCGTTCTCAGCCATCCATTCATTTTCTGTCCTGTAATCTTGCTTTTGAAATTTTTTAGTAAAGGTATATCTCATTTAATTAAGGGTCCAATGTGTTTTGCTTTCTGTTGGCCTGTAACTATCAGTAGTTCTTTCTTCTCTCCTATTTTTTGTAGCTCTATCCCATTCATTTTTCTGTCAGTCCATCTAGTTCGTGTAGTTCTCCTCCAGAACCACATTTCCACAGCTGCAACGCAAGCTCTCTCCTGCTTTGCTAATGTCCAGGTTTCACATCTGTATGTCAAGACATACCACGTGAAGGTCTTTACAAATCTTTTCTTAGTGTGAAAGCGGATGTGCTTGTTCAATTAAAGGTTCTTATTGTGGAATGTACTGTGCATGGATGGACTGAGATTAGGACTTCAGCAGGAAGTGGGCTCCCAGAAGTGTCAGGAAATTTGTTGAAAAGTCAAAACTAGAAGTGTTTAGATCACTGACTGGGGTTTATTACTCCATGACCTACTACTAAGAGGTAAAAGAAAATACAAACTGTGGCGGCAGGAGGCTGCCGCAGCTAGACTGAGGCTTATGTTGCTTGAACAGAGGAAAGTAGAACATGTCTGACTTGGATGAAAGCTGTGGTACTGGTATGCTCTCACCAGCCCACTCCACATCCCCCACTTGACTGTTATCAGCCCTCTGATTGGCTGGCAGAGGGTACTTTGGATGTGTCCTGTCAGCAATGCGTTGCCATAACATCTTTCAGCAGTACCTGGTGTGGGCATGCTGTTCATGTGGATCGTGCAGTATCTAGAAACATCTGGTACTGCACCAGCCCAAGTTCAGCTATAAATCAACTGTAAGACACAGCCAACTATGTGAGAAATCCAAAGAAAAAAAGAAATAATTTGTTTTCTAATTCCACTAAACCTTTCAATAAAACTTTCCACTCAGTCTGACTGCTCAACATGCACATCCCTCATCCTTCTCCAGGACCATTTAGGGATCTTGTGGTGACTTAACAATGACAGTTGGTGAAAACCCTTGGACGGGTTATGCCAAAATTTGAAAGTGATCTTGATGTATTGGAGGGTACCTTTAAAACAGAAAAGTCTTTAAAATGACACAAAAGATAAAAGTGTTGGTATTATCTGTTGATTTTAACAAAATGTATTTACAATGAGTCATATTCAGCTTGCTCCACATTACAAAATAAGGATGAAAGTAGTTTTCTTAATTGTTGTGCTGATGTGATGCAATCAGAGCAAAGGTGGCGCCAATTGTCACAACAATGGACAGAACTGACAAGGACAGTGTGACAGCTGTTAAGGGGCACCAACTGGGCAGTGACTAGGATGGCATGGTGTCAGTGCTTGAGCACAGCAATGGTACGGTCATCAGTCTCACGTTGAGGCAGTAACACCCATTCTTCCTATAGAGGTAGCTGTTCACAGTCTTGGAAAGTGTTTGGTGGATGGTCGCATTATGCAAGCCATCTCCCTTATGCATTTCAGAGTTGCTCTAGGGCAGGCTGCTCCAGCTCGTGGGCTCCGTTGTGAGCCGCGGAGCGCTCCCTGCTCCAGGGAGCCGTGTCGCTTGCTGTGACCAGTCAAGTGGGCCGGCACGCCGGCACGTGGCACGGCTGGCTGAGGCAGGCAGCAAGGCAAGCATTTTGATGTGCCAGCTGCGTCTTACAAGATCGACAACCTCACACTCTTAGCTGCTAAGACGTGGTGACGTGCTACACCAGGAAATACGATCTTCAGGAAATAAATAAGAAACAAATGTTTTACAAGAAATTGCATACTAAATTTATTGGGCCTCTGTAGTTTGAAATTTTCTTCTCATTGCAAGATCGGAAAGATCAGGCGTCAAAGTGTTCGCAGCGTTAATGCGGAGGATGGCCTTCATTGTCGCATCCTGAAGAAGCGATCGTTCCTTACTTTATAACTGTTTTCATTGCTCAGAAAAGCTGCTCACATCAAAACGTAGATCCGAACATGCACATGATCTGAGCGGCATTGTTGTGAAGTTTGGGAAATGTTTTTTCTGTAATGAACACTACCATCGTGACAAATACAACGTGTTGTAGTACCTCTCTTTCAACAAAGTTGAATTTTGCAAATCAATAATCTCCAATTGAAGTGACGATGACAAGTCATCGGTGGAAACTGAAAAAGGAGTGCTGAACACCTTAAGTTCCATTTCCAAACTAGTGAGGTCTCGGAATCGTGTTTCAAACGACGTGATGAGCTGCTTTAAGTTTGCTTGGTAATCGCCAAAAGTAGTACCTTCAGGTAGTTTTAAAGAAGCAAGATGATTGAAGAACGTTAGATGTCCATTACTCATCTGCCTCTCAAATAAACGTAACTTTTCCATGAACACTTTGATCTGGTCATGTCAACGATTAGCTGCCCTTTGCCCTGCAATGACAGATTTAAATTATTCAGATGCATAGTTATGTCAGCTAGGAACGCCAGGTCTGATATCCATTTTATATCTTTCAGACAACGCATTTCTTCCCCTTTCATTTCTAGAAAAGGGGTATTTCCTCACTAATGGCAAAGAAAACATCAAGAACTTTTCCACGACTCAGCCAACGAACTGTACTGTGGTGAGATATATCCCCATACTCCGCTTCCACATCTTTCAGGAATCCTTTGACAACGCACAAAATTCACACACTTCACGACATCTTTCATTACGCCACCTAGCTCTACTGTTTCAGCACACAGTGCCTCTTGGTGCATTACAGAAGACGAACTATGTTACATGTTTTGTTACCCTCCGTATTACGAATCCGTTTTTAAACATACGTCTACTGGTATGTCGTTCTTAAGCCTGGCTACCAGTTCTCTGCGTGTAACGCCTTCTACCTGACTGTATTTAATTCTGTATATTGTACCTCTTCGCAGAATTAAATACTTTATGACATAGAAAACACTGCGGTCGACCATGCCTCTCAATGAATAGAAAGGTATCCTCCAACAGAGGTACAGGGCTCCCGCGGCTAGTCGTAGCTGTCATTGAGCACGGATTATTACGGCTGCATGCGGCCAGGGGGCAGTGAGTTCGCTTTCCCCCTCCACGCGGGCTCCGAGCTGCCGCAGTGAGCGCTCCGGAGCGCTCCGGCTCCCTGGAGCTCGGTTGGAACAGCCTGCTCTAGGGGGTTAAAATCGGGAGAGCAAGCAGGCCACACCACGCGTGCAATATTTTCAGTTTCCAAGAAAACATCAACCACCCATGCTCTATGAGGTCAAACATTATCATCCATCACTACAACACCTGGGTTCACAGCACCTCACAACAACCACAGATGAGGTCCCAAGATCTCGTCACGATACCTGACAGCAGTTAAACCTTGCCGATTCACCTGTACTATTTCATGAAGAGGGGTTCATACAGTAATCACAATCCCTGCCCACACCATTAGGGATCCTTGTTGATTTCAGTCTCTTTGCACAATGTTTTGATCCATAAATCATATTCCACGTTGCCTCCAGATGCAAATTCACCGAGAATCACTCTCCAGACTAAATTGGGACTCATCTTTGAAAACAACTTTGGCCCACTCTTCAACTTTCCAGGTGGCCTGTTTATGACACCGCTCTAGATGCTCCCTTATGTGAAGACATGTCAAAGGTAGACATACAGCATGTCTCCGACAATAAAGGCCACTCTGCCGAAGCCCTCTGCACACTATTTGCCTCAGTACAACACGTTCATTGGATGCTGTGAGCTCACATGCCCGTTACCATGCAGCACTAACGCAGTAATATCATGCCCTTACAGCTAAATAATGGTCCTCTCTTCTTAAGTCACACGTGGTCTGCCTTGCCCTGGTCTTCAGAATACAGTTTCAGTCTCCATGAACTGTCACCACATCCGAGAAACAACAGAACACATTAAGCTATCGGGCCAAATCAGTTTGTGACTATCCTGCTTCCTTTCTTTCTATGGCCCTCCACTACAGAGAGCCTGGTAGGCATCTACTCTGTGCCATACTGTGCCCTCTGTGACTGTGTACACAGTGATTGTGGATGTGGAGCTACCTGGCAAACACTACCTCACTCCATAGGTGCCCTGACATGATTGTTAGCATGGTTATCCATTGACCAAAATTTTATCTTCCATGCAGAACATGACTGTACAGACATCTTGTTGACAGTTAGTATGATTATATCGTGGATTAGACACAGGACAGGGAAATAGCGGTTTCTTGTTTTAATTTTGGACACCAGTGTAGTTTACTCTTCTCCATCCTTGCTTGTAAATTGTATAATTAATTGAGAAATTGTTGACTGATTGCAACCCCTTGCATGGAACATTACCTAGTTTTAAACTGACCAAGTATGAAGTACTGTAGAATGTATTACATTTGCATCATTTTTTAGTTAATACATTCCCATAGTATACAGTACAGAAAGGATTCAAATATTTCATTTAAAAGAAAACAACCAGTGGTGGTTAGTACTTAACCTTAACATAGGAGAGAGGGCCATGTCTGTAATGTACCATACAAAAAAGAAATCTCTTAATAATGGTATTCACCTGACAGCTCTAGCTACGGTGACTTATAAGCATTTACAGTAGCCTCAAGTATATAGAACCCATACAACAAGGACATACAATGAGCAAAGTTAAAGGAACAGATGTAATACTAGAAATAATTGTCCTACATAGGTAATCTTAGTATTCCACTTGACAGTGTGTGCAGTAGGACGGTCAAGGGCAATCTGACCTCATTCCTGAACCAATAAATCATTGATAGATTGCAAGAGGCAAGTCTTTGTATTTGGCAATGTAGGTAAGCGGTCAGGATAGGGCAACACAAGGGGGAGCTTCAAATAGGTAAAGCGGAAAAGATTTGAAGCTAGTGTTACGTGCATATGTGAAATTGGCAGATAGTTTGACAGCAGCTGTGACTATGCTACAGGAGGAAATGTCGGATAGAAGTTCACTATTAATCAGAGTGACCTGATAGGGCTGAGACATGAACACATGGTTGTAATTAGAAATGGGAAGACTTGTTCATCTTTGGGAAGTAGTTCACTGGTGATGATTCCTTTTTGGGAACCATTCATTTTTACCCATTTGTTATTCCTTTTTTATCTAACTGTCACACTACATGCATTTTAGATAAATTTCCATGAAAAATATCAGATATGCACAATTGTTACTTCTGAATGATAGATTCACTGACTTCCTTATGTAGGCAGGTTGTATATCTCGATTTCCTTAGCTGAATGTGTCTTTAGAAAGTATTACTTTAGTTGGTTGACATGATGGACCAGTGGCACAAACTAGTAAAGAGAGGCCAGAGCAGGCTGAGCAGAACTATGGATTATGGGCCATAGCTGTGATTCACTTTTGAGACAAGCTTATAACCGTACAAATACAGTGTCTTCATTTTCTGTTCATTTACAAAAAGTAATATATACTCGTGTCTGCTGCCTGCATGAAGTAACTGAAACTAAACTGTCATCTGTCAATCAAATTATTAATAGTTTGCTCTTGAAATGTGTGGGTGTGTAAATTAACTACACATTAAAATGCCATACTATCTGTCTGGGAAGTGAAGATTTATATGGAAAAATCAGAAATTCAGTCATAGGAGTGCAGATATTGCATAATAAAATTAGAAGCTTTGTGTCAGCAATGGGGGCAACTACAGAAATTCAGCAATGGGGGCAACCTATGGTCTTTATGTAAGGATTTTACAAAAGAGGGCTATGTAGTGATAGTGTGTGGGGCAGGAAACAGTTTGGAAAGGAATGGGGCATATGACATAGGTGATGACCTGGACAAGATAGCTTCCCTGACTCATGGCACCAATGTACACTTTGTTGAGCTGTTCCAGCATCATGATCGACCACACATTGATGGAGCTGTGAGGCAAATCAATGTGGGATTAGGGATGGCTCTGAGGACAGCCAACTTTGCTCATGTTTCTCTGGTGCCCGTTGGGACTATCAACAGATGGAGTTTCGCTAGGGATGGCCTACACCTAAACAGGACTAGGAAGGGGAGATTGGTACAACTGATTCATGAAAGTATAGGGGGTGGATTTCGGGCCACACATGGTCAAATACCTGTTGTCATAGGTAGGAAAAGTAGGACTTTTTTAGGATAAATCCAGACAACAGGTTCCCCTGCCTAAAGAGTATCTCCAACAGTTTAAAAAATACTAAAACAATCACTCACAAAACAGATTTTAACACTTCAAATACCACACATACCAGATGTCACAAAGAAAAACAAACCATTGTAAAGAGTAACATGGGGCATTTCACAGACTTAACAATCCTCCATGAAAACATGCAGTCAATAAAAAATAAAATACAACTGTTAGAAGTTGAGCTCCAATCTTTGAACTGCACAGTAGTTTGTTTTACTGAGCACTGGTGTAGAGACACAGAAATCCAACATGTAGAATTATCATTGTATGAAAAGGCAAACTCTAACTGCAGAACTGCTTCAAGTAGTGGAGGATCATGCATTTATATCAGAAAAGGAACACAGTTGAAATCAAGACATGACCTCAATACAGTAAGTGAAGACCAACACTTTGAAATATCAGCTATTGAATTAACAGGGCTTGATATCACCAAGAAATTAATCATTTTGTGTGTGTGTAGATCTCCCACTGGTGGTGTGGACACTTTTTTCAATAAATTAACAGAAGTTCTAGATAAAGTCTCAAGTACAAATGCCAACATAATTTTGTGTGGGGACGTTAACATCAACACTAATATCATAAATGATTCCAGCAGCACCTTCATAAACATCCTTCAAAGTTTTGGCATGTATCAGTCCCATCTCTTTACATATATTGTTGCCTATTAAACATAAAAGAAAACTTAAACCACTACACTATAAGGAAATCAGTTCATCAACATAATACTCGGCAAACAAATATGATTGATATACCCACAACCAGGCTTAAGAAAACCCAATCTAGCTATGAATACATAGGCATAAAATTATTCAACACTTTACCCGTACAGGCTCAATTGGTTTCAATGGATATTTTCAAAACTAAAACCAAAGTGTGGATGACGAGAAATACTTTCTACAGTGTAGAAGAATTTCAGAATAGTTGTAAAGATGATCTAATTTATTGATAAACTAAGGCTTACTATTATGTATAGTTATGGATGTAGAGGCAGCTAGCTATAAGCTAATAGGGTACAACACTATCTTTTTTTTCCATGTAATATTTTTGCTATATGAAACATAATGTACAAATAGCTATAATACTTCTGACAACATTGATTGCATGTTAATGCTGATAAATTATGGCTTACTGTTATGTATGGATCTAGGTGTAGAGGCTGTTGTAAGCTAATAGTTTACAACATTGCTATATTTTTACTATGTAATATTTTGGTATGTAAAACATAATGTACAAATAGCTGTAACTCTTCTGACGACATTGATTGCATGTAGGTGCTGAAAGATGGATAAAATAAATAAATAAATAAATAAATTGGTCAATAGTGCAGCAAGGGTTACTACAATGACTGCATCAGTAATTGACCACATGGCCACAAATACGGACAGGGAAGAATGTGATGCAGCTGTAACAGATCTTGAACTATCAGACCATGTCTGTCAAATAACAACAGTAAAATCAGGCATCGAATCATTCCCTAAACTACAAGCCTACAAATGACATCTGTCAGAAATCAAAATAAAATATTTTTCAAAAGAACTAGAAAAACAAAGCTGGGATGAAGTGTATAAGGAAACCAATGTGAATATGAAATTCTCCACATTGTTTTAAATTGAACTTTGAGAATGCATTTCCAAAAGTACGCATGTCTGTATCAGCATCTCACATAAACAGATGGATAACAGCAGGTATTAAGAAGTCCCCCCAAACACTTAAACACCTCAGTTCCATGAAAAAGATTTGCAGTGATCCAGAATTCTTAAATTTCTATCATAGATACAAAAAGATCTATAGGAAGGTGCTAAGTGCTGCAAAAAAGTCATTTAATGACAATATAATATATAATGCAGAGAATAAAAGCAAAGCAGTCTGGGATGTTACAAAATAGGAAACGGAGAAAGGCAAACAAATGCAGAATAACAAACTGCTAAGGGAGAAGGATAAGGTAATAAATGATGCGCAACACTTATCAAACTATGTAAACGAGCATTTTTCAAGTCTTGCAGAGAAGTTACAGCAAAAATTCCCCAAAACAAATATAACACCTGCAAATAATGTTGCACTAAATACAATGATGTTACTTCCAACCACAGAGAATGAAGTCAATAAAACTGTTCAAAAATAAAAAGTCAGTAGGCTTAGATGAAGTACCAATGTGTGTACTGAAACAATGCATAGAGATTATACAAGGCCCCTTAACAAATATAATAAATGAATCCTTGACGTCAGGAACATTTCCAGAGCAGTTAAAACAGGCAAGAGTTGTACCTTTGCTTAAGAAAGGTAATGCAGAAGACATAGAAAATTACCAGCCCATTTCTCTGCTGTCACCATTCTCAAAAATAATAGAAACAATTATGAAAGACAGATTAATGACTTACCCAAATAAAAACAATCTTTTACACAAATCACAGTTTGGTTTCTGAAGTGGCAAAAATATGGAGTCAGCCATAGTAGAATTCACAAAAGTTGTACTTGATGTTCTTGATAAAGATGAGTGTGTCACAGGCATACTTTTGGATCTTTCTGAGGCCTTTGATACATTCGACCACAAGATTCTATTAAATAAATTGGAAGCATTAGGAATAAGAGGGGTAGCTAATGACTGGTTTCGATCATACCTAACAGAAAGGGTACAAAGAGTAGAGATGATAACACATACTTCAACTAGATCTAAACATTTAGTAAAACACTTATCAGAAACAAAATACATTAATATAGGGGTTCTGCAAGGTAGCACATTAGGACCAATACTGTTCCTGATATACAGCTATGACTTTCCCAGTAGTGTTACTCATGGTGAAAAAATTCTCTTTGCTGATGACAGCAATATTATAGTCACTGAGAAAACGAGAGAACTCCGTGCTGAGAAAACAAATGAAACTCTCAAGGAAGTTTATGATTGGTCAAAAAGCAATAAAGTGACATTGAATGTAAAGAAAACTAATACCATGAATTTCAGTTTGAAGAGGAAAAATGACAATGTTAAATTAAATGTAGATGGCACCTCTACAGACTGTGTAACAACTGCAAAATTTCTAATAATGAGTATTGATTCTCAGCTGAAGTGGTGTGAACACACAAAGATACTTGCAAACAGAATGTCATCAGCATGTTAAGCCCTTAGAATCCTACCATCAGTGTGTAACATGCCGTGCCTTTTAGTTACATTTATTCATATGTACACTTAATTCTTAGCTATGGCATACTTTTTTGGGGAACAAACACAATTTTCAAACTCCAGAAAAGAGCCATAAGAAAAATAACTAAAAATACTAGTCTAGCTCATTGTAAACATCTGCTCAAAACACCGAGGATTTTAACTGCTCCATGTGAATACATTTACCAGTCAGTTGTACACATCAAAAATAACATTGGTAATTACTGCACAAACAGCTCTGTCCATGACCATGCAACAGGAGATAGACTCAAATTACATTTACCAAGAAAAAATAAACGTAAAACTCAAAACAACATTTTCTACCAAGGAATAAAACTGTACAATAAATTACCAAAAGAGATTAAAGAAATTGCAAAAATACACTTATTTAAAAAGGCAGCTAAAAAGTACGTGTTATGCAATACATTTTATACTTGAAGGATTACTTAGCTAAAACAGAGTAGGGGTTTGATAAGAAAAATGTTATACAAATAATAATAATAATAATAATAATAATAATAGTAATAATTATAAAGTATCCAACATTCCACATAACACCTTCACTTTATATATTTTTTCCTTTCTAGAAATACTTACCCAGTGCATAGCACAATACTAACACTTCTTCACTTCTTCCTCTTTCTGAGCTCAACATCTCACTCATTATGGAGGGATGCTGACTCAGTTTTTCAGGATAGCAAATGAGACGCTGCGGCACAGAAAATGGGCCAGAGATCACCAGTGTGTGTGTAGTGAGTGAAGTGTTATGACACAATATGTGTATAGCATGTGCGGTGACTGATAGTGAGATATGAGTGAACCTTGTGACTTTACATTATTTAATAAGTTATTTGTAAAAAAAAAAAGTATTGTATACCAGCAGTAAATCTAATGATTGTCTCTAACTAGAAGTCTGTAAATATATGTATATACGAATTAGCTTATTTTAAATTGATCTACACTTGTAAATAATTTGACATGTCCTATGTCCTTGTAAAAAGAGATCTACGGATGAATAAAGCTGCTACTACTACTACTACTACTACTACTACTACATAAATATGCTTGGTGATCGTTGAAACTTCCTAAGTTAAAAGGAACAAGACTTTTTTAAAGCATTCATGATATAGCACAGATCATGGCTTTGATGATTTTTACAGCCTAAAAAGATAACCAGTGCATTTTAATGTAGCCTCCCAAATGGGACCTATCATAAAAATCAATGTCACAGTAGAAAATGGGTTACGAAAGACGTAATTGAACTCGCGGCTAGAGTGAAGAAACTTCAGACAGATAGGGGACATGGAAACAAATAAACAGTGTTAGAAGAAGTACAGGCAAACAATAAGGGAAGCTAAAGCCCCTTTCAAAAAACGAGCCATAGCAAATTCAAATCATAAAAGTAAAACAGTATGGCATATAATCAACACTGAAAGATGTAGTCAAAAAAGTGTAAATAATAGAAATTTGATTATGTTAATGAGAACTGAGAACAATACAGTTACAGATGGAACAAAAATTACTAATATACTCAACAACTGTTTTATAGGTGTCGTGCAAAATTTAAGAGGGGAGAGAAATCATCAGGGGTCAAAGCATACTAGAGCACTTGGACAAACATCCCACTCAGTGTTCCTAGAATCAGTAACAAATACAGAATGCATAAAAGTAATTGAGAATTCTGCAGGAGATGATGAAATGTCAGATTATCTAATAAAGATTGTGGATGAAGAAATAATTGAACCTGTTTTGGATATGGCAAACATCTCATTCAGAGGAGGAGTATTTCCAGAAAAATTGAAAATAAGCAGTGCGGTACCAATACATAAGGAAGGGGACAAAGATGAACCAAATAACTACACATGAATAGACCAGTATCTTTAACCTCTGGTTTCTCAAAAATACTAAAGATGTTCATTTATTGTAGGATGACCATATTCCTAGAGAAACATAGCATTCTGATTCAAGCACATCATGGTTTTCAAAAAGGAAAATCTACAGAAACAGCTATCTCAAGCATAACAGAATGTGTTATATGGTAGATGCATTAGACAAAAGGAATTCTATATGTGCTATGTTTGTGGATTTTTCTAAAGTTTTTGACACAATCACCCACACAGCACTAACTGAAAAACTTACAAACTAGGGCATTCATGTTCATGCACTGCAATGAATAAAATAATACATCAGTAACAATAAGCAGTATGTGGCAACAGAATCTGGACGTAGCTCTGAAATCTGGGATATTCAGTATGGCCCACTTCTGTTCAACCTATTTGTAGACAATATTGAAGTCAGTGAGGAGGATAAAAAAAATACTGTGTGCAGATGGCATGACATTAGCGAATGTCAAAGAAAATCTGGAAACACTGGAGAGAAGTGCGTTTATGTTGACAAACAACACAATAGAGTGGCTCAAACAGGATGACTTAATCATAAATCTAAAATATATCATGTTCATGGTGTTCTCAAATAGAGAAAAGGAAGATCTCATAGGTATATTCATGGATGAAACAAGATTGGCAGAAGTTATCTCCATAAAAATTTTGAGAATTACAGTTGATAATGAGCTCCAATGGAGACAACATGTAGACAGTTTTTGTTGGAAATTAAAGACCATAATATTTATTATGAAACAGCTTACACATTATGCTAATAAACAACTCCTATGTACAGTGTACCATGCACTATTTGAACAATACTTGCAGTATGAAGTACTGTTGAGGACACTCCAACAGCAATATCACAAAAATAATTTTTGTATTGCATTAAAAGGCCATTAGGACTCTTGCAGAACTGACTTCCATAATCTAAAAATATTGACTTTTCCATCCAGTTACATTCACAAAAAAATACTTTCATTAATCAAAGGCAATACATTACTAGAAATGCAGATGTTCATTCATATGACACAAGAAATACAGGCCAGCTCAGAAGTATACCTCACAGACTGAAAGCTGCTAAAAAAAGGTCCTCAGTACTCAGGTGTATAGTTGATAAAGCATCTGCCCAAGAGCCTACAGGACAGTATGAGTCAAAGGACATTCAAGAAACTTCTAAAGCCTTACTTAATGGAAAAAGAATTTTATAGTGTATATGAGTATGTATGTAAAAAGTGAGGACTGCTGTTATTATTTGTACGTATGTATTGTAATCAGTTGAAAATATTGTGGTGTGATGTATGTAAATAACTCATAGTATGTTGCATTATATTATAAATGTAGATTAAAGTATTTTAAGGTATTAGGTTTTAGTTGACCTGTCCAATATTAACGAGTACAAACCGTGTACATAATGTAATCAAATGTGATCAAATAATCAATCATTCAATCAATCAGTTTTTGATAAGTCACTAGTTGGAAGAGCACCAAGGTTCAAACATGAAAAGAAATTAAAAGTTCACTATTAGCTCAGTACTGATAATTTTACACGTAATTTGGTCATTTAACTTACTGTGGAAAAGGTCTGGAACAAATTGTCCATGAAACATGCACTGAATGGCTTTTAAGTTAAATCATTAGATTCTTTCACAACAGTATGAAATACAACCACTTTTGAAGGATCATGTGTTCTGATTGAAAATATTTTGGAAAAGATCTCTTTTATATACCTTGCAGGTATAAGTTGTATGAGATGATTATATTGATTGTTTTTGACATAGCTGCAAACTCTCTACTCAAAGAACCATCTTGTGAATTATCTTTATGTGATCCACGGTGGTCCATCATGCGAGGTGGATGGCAAAAGATAATAGGTCTATGTATTGAAAAGTTTATGTTCCATGATGATGTTGAATTGATTACAAGAAGAAACTGCAATTGTTCTAATCATATTTTCCTTAGCAGTTTGCAAGTTGAAGCATGATCTTGTGCTGCCTCAGAAATTGTTTATGGTTCTGTCTCCTGTTATGTCACCTTAATGTTCTGGATCATAAATGAAAAGTGAAAAGGGGCCACTACAGTGAGTCATTAAGCAAAACCAGCAGACAAAAATATATACTGATACAAGCAGGAACTGATTGCATCACAGAAATTTTCACTAGTATGACTGAACAGTTCTTTCTAATAAAAATAAGAGTATTTTTTAAAAGATTTGATCTGGGTGACAACAGTGGTGTAGTATGGGGAATGAGGAGGGGAGGGGGGTGGGGTGCATGGCCCCAGGCAGCTCAGATTGGGGGGTGGGGGAGGTAGCAGCCACCTGGATAATCCTGTCGGCATGGTCATTGTATTAGATAACTGTTGTATCATCTGAATTACATAGTTACTTCCACAGAATTTCTAGGCAATTGAACAAGTTGCAGTGGTTCAAAATAGGGTCGTAAGATTTGAGCTAAACAAATATACTGTAAACTAGGGCTACTTGAGCCGAAAAAGGAAAAAAAGGTTCAATCTGTTGTCAGAGGAAACAATTTCTGATAGGAGTGTGAGAATTATGGTTATCTGATAAGTAGCAGCAGTGTCTTTAGTATGGATACAATTTTTAGTTCATATATGGACCGCCAGAGGCTTTGTTGTGTTTTTCACAGTGAAAATTGTTTCATCTACTCCTCAACTTTCATCTATACAGGCACCATGAAAGGATACAAACTGTTGGTAAGTCATTTCCTCCAAGTTTCTTACCATATACAACTTCATGTGCAATCAGTTTATTGTTTTTATAAAGTAAATCCTATAAACACATTCATCTAAAATCTTTTCAACACACATGCAAAAGTGGGCCCATTATTTTTGTTGACTGATTTGGTCTCAAGTGGCATTGAACCACATTTATATCATTCAAATGTGATATTACTTTGGTCTCAATTTACCCGTAATATACGTTCATTAAAAAATTAGATAGATGTTTGTAGAATGTAGTTTACGTGAGGGTTTTTGGGTGATTACCATATAGAAGGTGAGGGTGCTCTGATCAAATGCATAAAGCCAATCACCAAGGTCTGGAAATGGCCAACATTGAAGGTTATTTTGCTTTATGAATTGGGAAACATTGTTGGAAAAATTAAATCTCTGAGACTTGTGAAGAAAGGTATTTTTACAGCAGTTGTGAAGCCCAACTTAAGAACATACAAGTGCTTAAAATCCTTTCCAATTTTTTTAAATTTATTCAATATTTCTATGGCATTACGTGTTAGGTATGATACCCTAACATTTCAACTAAAAGCACGTTTAACAGTGCTTTGTCAAATATTTTCCCATTCGCCCACGTATATATGTGTCTTTCACTTGTTGCTTTTTATTCTGCTTAACCATTTTTAAGCAACTATCTTTGTATTTCTTTATTTTGTAATGCTAAGACATTCTTCTAATACAAAATTTCAATCCTAGTTGCTCAAAAAGTACAGACTGTTACTAAACTCTTGAGAAAAATGATTGAGTTCAAGTTAGCCAACTTTAAGTATAACAAGGACCCAAACTAAATTAACTTCACAATAGATTAACACACTGAAAAGAAGTTGTTTCCTTGCAAGTATTCTGTAGTTTTGGAAAACTTATCAAATATGAAAAAAGCTTATTGTTTATGCCTAACATTTTAAAGAAAGTAAGAAAAAATAAAATTTTGGGCTCAAGTAGCCATAGTTTACTATACTGACATGTATGCGAAGTTAAATAAAAGCTTGTCGAATATTTTATTCAAAATATGAGAATGAAGAAATAAATAAAGAGTGTAAGGAGTAGTGGCTCATGATATGCAAGTCCACTTCCTGCAAGTCTGACTGTAAAATCTTCCCTATGGAAATTCATAACAATATTGTCTATGCAGGCATTCGTATGTGTGGCACAGTTATTTGTACGATAGAGGTCTAATGATGTTAGCATATTCAAAAATGTCCTAGCAACTGGCCTCTGTGTGTTTACTATTTCTATATTGAAATCATCACATGTAGCAATTCTTGTTTTACTCTTCAATATCTTTTTAATATTAATTCACATTTTTCAATAAACATATTTACATCACCCTCTGGCGACCTATATAGACCAACTACCACTATATTTTCATTCATTAGTTTTACACAATTAAACTCCCCATCTAGTTCTGAACAATACACAGATACATCAATTCTGGAAAACTTTATTCCTTCTTTGACAAAAATTCCAGCACCACCATTCTTTCTCTGTTTTCTACATATCATGTCTCCCACAACATACCCTTGGGGAACAAACATATTTACTTGTTCTTGGGTTAACCAGTGCTCAGATACACATATAACATCTACATGCTCGGTGTTACATAAATGTTCTAATTCTAAAATCTTATTTCTAATACAACGGATGTTAACTTGTAGCAAAGTAAGTAGTTTGTCTCTGTCTGTATTCCTCTGAGAGCAATTTGACTCTATACTTGAAGTTGCAGGTTCAGTTAATGTCTTTAATCCTGATGCACTGCGATAATCTGTGTTATGATAGTCACATACCTGTTCATCCACTTGATGACTCACTTTGTTAACTTCTTTCTTCTGTGAAACCACTGCTGATCCCACCAAAAATCCTGGTCCCTTGGTTGTGGTTCCTTTCTTTGGGTTGACTTCCATATTCCACCTCTTGGTATGCTCATTCCTTGAGCTTCAGGTGCTATTCTTCTTTTTGCAAGTAGTTATCTCTTCTTATATTGTGTCTTCTTTCCTGCCACATCATTTGCTGCTTCTTCCAACTTTTGAACTGATCTCTTGGGTATATTTATTTCTTGAGTAATTGTCCTCTCCACACATACAGAATTCACTTTTAAGGATTCTGCTGTTATTTGTGCTGGAGTTGTGCCAGTAACAATTCTCACTGATTCTTTATCTGAGACTGCAGTATCCTTCCATTTAAGTTCTATTGCTGTTTTGTACACTTCCCTGTTTGTTTCCACTGATTCATAAATCCTTGTGCCAATTAGTTCTTTACCAGTTGCATTTAGGTGTTGTCCATGTGCTGTATATTGCTCCTTGTTACTAGGAGTACTGACAAAACAAGTGTTATGGAAGCCTTTCACTATTTTTTTTAGTTTTCTGTTTGCGGATTGAATTTCTTGGTTTACATAAGACCATTCAGGCAGGTCATGCCTGTGTGGTACACCAACTACAATCACATTTGTATTTTGTAATTCTGACAAGGTGTTATGTAGTGAATGAATTGGCAAGTTGGCTTCATTCTTTGCTACGTCATTAGCCCCTGCCCAAATAACTGCAAATTCTGCATTTGTCAGCTTATGCAGGTCATTGCATTTTTTAAATATTACACTAGTGGGGGCATCTGGTATCACCTTCCCTTCAACATCATATTTATTTGAAGCGGCTGAAAAAGGGGGTTTGTAATTTTGACACTGGCTACTGTAAATAATGTAGCGGCGGGTGCACAGTTGTGTTTCACAGTTGTTAACTTTCACAGTTTACAACCGCCCAATAATACACAGTTATATGTGGCCAGTGCCCTATTGTTTAACTTAGGATAAGCCTCATTAATAGTTTGCAGGCAAACATCCACATACTGCTACAATAGTTTACTGTTGAACATCTACGAGCAGTAAAAGCCTAACCACAAGGTTCACAGTTCTTGTAGAATAATAAGATACATATGGTACAGACACTGTCATTGTTTTAACACATGGCCTAACTGTGTTACACTTTATTCACGAATGCATCAGTGTTGATCTAACCAATACAGGTTCCTCGTCTGAAACTCGGCCGTAGACTGACTGTCTCACGGCCAAAAATCAGGCCCTTATACATCTTCATAATAGTAGGTGCTGAAACTATACACTGTTCGAAGTTAAATTTACAGAAATTACAATTAAAACTTAACTCATTCAATTAATTGAATACATCAAAACATCTCATCTTTTTAACGGTTTCTTATACTACATGAGTTAGGCCAAATTATTTGTTTAAATGGTGAAATTTAAAGATATCGGTATGCAAACAATACTTTACACAAAACTGTTAATTACTTTTGAATTAATTAAGGACTGGCTTTGCTAACATGTTTTCAAACAGAGCCAAATAGATCCTTTAAGAATACTATTAGTTGTTCCTCCAAATGTTTATACTTATTATAGAATTTATATTTGTTTATAGGTCAATAATAGAATTTATGTTAGGAAACAATTACTGATTTCATCCTATAATGAAAGATACTAACTAGGAATAGTCGAAATAAATTAGAAAATCAATTACATACATAAAACTAATCACAAAATTGGATCTGGTGTTATATCCTTCAAAACTGAGGGCCAACCTTTCTATTTTATGGAAATGCATATTATACTCACTATGTTAATAGTAATTAGTCAAAAATGAAAAAATAAATTTTAATGAGGCAGATGACAAAACAAGAGGGGAAGTAAAAATATCCCAGCTTGCTTCATCACAATGCCAAAGCTCATACTGTAGTGGTCGGCTTCACGAACATGTGGAGATCTGTTGAACACCTGCTAGATACAGCATTACAAAACTGCAGGATTATTGACAGCTTAATGTTCTAGCATGGATCAACATAATTATCAGCGCTGCCATGAGAGTGTAAGGGTAATATTCTGCACAGCCACAGGCATAATGAAAGTGAATTTATCTGTCACAAAACAAAGTAGTGGAGTAAAAAACATTTTAAAACCATTTGTTACTTAGCATATTTGTATCTTTAGTTAAGCTCCTCACAAAGGTTTGTAACAGAGTTGAAAATGTTGATAACAAGGATTCATTGCGGTTACAAAATTTTTACTAAAGAATCAATAAGTTCCCTGAATTGTAATGCAAATTGTGGCTATAGTCATTTAAATAGTTTTTAGAGAGCAGCATAGCACTTGGGCTACAGTCAACCTGAACAAACTGAAGATGGGCATCAAACTGATTTAATTAGCAAGCAGGCAGTAGCATGCAACATTATATAGACAGTGGCAAATATCTAGGAAGTACATCATTGTTTCCCTTGAAAATTGCTATTTTTCTAAGATACCCCTCACTTTGGTTACCTTTGTTGCAAATATTAATATGATTGAAAGGCATTCATCTCCTAAATCTATCAACATTAGAAAAATTGAATACAAATTAAACTAATAGCATTATACAAAGGTGTCCTTTCAGTGTATCAGGTCCTGTACATCAAGTGGAGGGTGGGGCTGGATAACGGTGCACAATTTCTGGCATTCTCAGTTTGGTGCAGCTTCTATTGTAGTTCATTCCTTAAAAATTATGACAGTGACCAGCTGGTTGAAATCCATGTGGCCTGAGCTGACATATAAGTGTAACATAACCAACACAATGTCCACTGGACCTGACGGGATACCAATTCGATTCTACACAGAGTACGCGAAAGAACTTGCCCCCCTTCTAACAGCCGTGTACCGCAAGTCTCTAGAGGAACGGAGGGTTCCAAATGATTGGAAAAGAGCACAGATAGTCCCAGTCTTCAAGAACGGTCGTCGAGCAGATGCGCAAAACTATAGACCTATATCTCTGACGTCGATCTCTTGTAGAATTTTAGAACATGTTTTTTGCTCGAGTATCATGTCATTTCTGGAAACCCAGAATCTACTATGTAGGAATCAACATGGATTCCGGAAACAGCGATCGTGTGAGACCCAACTCGCTTTATTTGTTCATGAGACCCAGAAAATATTAGATACAGGCTCCCAGGTAGATGCTATTTTTCTTGACTTCCGGAAGGCGTTCGATACAGTTCCGCACTGTCGCCTGATAAGCAAAGTAAGAGCCTACGGAATATCAGACCAGCTGTGTGGCTGGATTGAAGAGTTTTTAGCAAACAGAACACAGCATGTTGTTATCAATGGAGAGACGTCTACAGATGTTAAAGTAACCTCTGGCGTGCCACAGGGGAGTGTTATGGGACCATTGCTTTTCAAAATATATATAAATGACCTAGTAGATAGTGTCGGAAGTTCCATGCGGCTTTTCGCGGATGATGCTGTAGTATACAGAGAAGTTGCAGCATTAGAAAATTGTAGCGAAATGCAGGAAGAACTGCAGCGGATAGGCACTTGGTGCAGGGAGTGGCAACTGTCCCTTAACATAGACAAATGTAATGTATTGCGAATACATAGAAAGAAGGATCCTTTATTGTATGATTATATGATAGCGGAACAAATACTGGTAGCAGTTACTTCTGTAAAATATCTGGGAGTATGCGTGCGGAACGATTTGAAGTGGAATGATCATATAAAATTAATTGTTGGTAAGGCGGGTACCAGGTTGAGATTCATTGGGAGAGTGCTTAGAAAATGTAGTCCATCAACAAAGGAGGTGGCGTACAAAACACTCGTTCGACCTATACTTGAGTATTGCTCATCAGTGTGGGATCCGTACCAGATCGGTCTGACGGAGGAGATAGAGAAGATCCAAAGAAGAGCGGCGCGTTTCGTCACAGGGTTATTTGGTAACCGTGATAGCGTTACGGAGATGTTTAATAAACTCAAGTGGCAGACTCTGCAAGAGAGGCGCTCTGCATCGCGGTGTAGCTTGCTCGCCAGGTTTCGAGAGGGTGCGTTTCTGGATGAGGTATCAAATATATTGCTTCCCCCTACTTATACCTCCCGAGGAGATCACGAATGTAAAATTAGAGAGATTAGAGCGCGCACAGAGGCTTTCAGACAGTCGTTCTTCCCGCGAACCATACGCGACTGGAACAGGAAAGGGAGGTAATGACAGTGGCACGTAAAGTGCCCTCCGCCAAACACCGTTGGGTGGCTTGCGGAGTATCAATGTAGATGTAGAAATTGTTCTAATGGGAATACCATAAGTGTCCCTACTGTCTGGTGTGTCTCACCAATTTTTTTCCATCTAACACTGTATTCCTCATCACTAGTGAAGACAATAGCTTACCGTGTTTGACACCTAACCCATGAAGACAGGTTTTGCTCATCAACAGATTTGTTGCTAAACAGTAATAAACTACTAGGTGGTTGTAGCATGGATTGTTCATGACTTGTTATAAATCAATGTAACTTCCAAATAACTTCTCATAATCTGTTTCCTTACCAGTTCAAACAACTGCATTCTTTCTACATGACCTAGTTTCAGTGATTAATTCTAAATAACTGTTTTATTATTCTCTGATCAATACCAATGAATGTGCCTATCTCCTCTAGAGGTAAATGAAAGAGACAGCATTAACAGTAAAACTCTACCAAACAGTACCAGATTGTTGAAAAGTAAAGTCTACATTTAACTCTGTAATTAACTTCCTGAGAACACACAAAAAACAGTGTTGTAAAATGGCTTTGAGTATGCCACATGGATAGCTAAAAGACATGAAGATTCAGTTTTCTGTCCCTTTAGAGCAATTATGTGTTTAACAAGTTTTTCACTAGTCTATCACACACAAGGAAACAGTAAATTTCTTGTTTATTTCTCTCTTGTAATCCTTGTTGGCAAACGTCAGTAAAAACCTTTGTTAAATACTTACATTTAGTTTCTATATGAAATTTTAACAAAATATATGTTCCCTTGGACAAAATTGATCTTTGTTAGGCATTTGAAAGGCACTTTAGCTCATTTTCAGATGATTATCCTCTCTTATGACTGTGAAAATAAACTGGCACAGCAAGTATTCTCCTCCCCCAAAGTTATGGTCTGCATCTCACAGTAGTTAATACTCGTTACACTCGGTATGCAGTAGTAAATGAGTCTTTGAAAACCTACATTGCATAATGTGTGAATCTTTACTGAATGCAAGTGGAATTATTTGGCATCTAGTGTATTATCTAAGTGTGCTCCTCATTTTAATGCTAATGTGGTCTGGTAGTACCTTCACATCCTTTCCTCAACTGAACGATGTCAGTATAATACAACTGAAGTAGCTCTTACTACTTGGCTGTCCATTGCTTAAACAGTTAGCACTACTCCACATTTCAAACATTTACATTATTAACCACCACTGCTCTGGTTACTGATTTTATTGCTATGGCTTATAATAGAACATTGCACACTTACATACTATAAGGCAGCACAAGCAGCTCCCTATCAAGTAATACCACAAAATAAAACTGCAGTTAACTTCAACTGAAATTGATTCTACCAACCTAACACACTTCCTCTGTGTGCACAGAATGCAGAACACAAGGTGATTAAATGAATCACAAAAATAGCAACCTTAAAACTATGCACCATGTCTACCAATTAGTAACTTCTCAACACCTCTACAAACCTGATGAGGTAAATATCTATACTAGGACATGCTGGCAATAATGTGTCTTTTTCTTTCCTCACCTTCTTTACAACAGTGTCTTTGCGCTTCTGTGAAAGATTTGGAGGAGGATTTGGGGGTACTGTAGGGGGCAGTGCAACCAAGCCATGATACGACTTTAACTCATCAAAATGTTCTACCACAGTATGATCAGACAACTTGGTCTCTCACAGGAGAAGTACTCTTGTAATAGGACATGGGCCCTCATATTGAGGTGTGAATTTCTTAGTTTTTCCTTTCACGACCACAGGATTTTGAAGCATAACAGTGTCTCCAAGTTTGTACTGGGGAAGTGTAGCCCCTTTGTTGCTATGTCATAATTGTTTCTGAGTAGCGTAGGAATTATTTTGTCTAACTTACTTCCACATAGCTCTAAGGTGGTGGGCCAGACCCTTCACTTCAGTCATATCAACACCATGTGGTAATTTATAGAGTTCAAATGCATAGTTCATAGGTCTTCCATAAACTGCCTCGCTGGGCATGAACCCAGTTGTTGTATGCATAAGCAGTGTAAGTGTTCCAGTCCGACTGTGATTTGTTGATGTAATATAACAGCATTCAAATAACTGTCTTGTGGGCACACTCGAGACAGCTGTTGGCTTTCAGATGAAAAGGTGTGGTTTGCCATTTCTTGATTCACATAAATCTGTATACTTGTATGAACAGGGCAGACATAAAACTAGTTTCTTGATCAGTCAAGATAGTGTCAAGACTTCTGTATGATAGAATTAAATGATTGGCAAATGCACATTCAACAGTTTCTGCTGTCATGCTTGCAGGTATACTAGCAGTAGGTCCCTAGGAAAGCGATCAGTGGTGGATAAAATATATTTATTATTCTGTGTGCTTTGTCGAAAAAGGCTAATGAAATCCAAAGCAACATTTTGAAATGGTCTAGTAGCTTCCCGGAGGGTTTACAAGGGAATTTTGGTTCTTGCCCTTTGAGCACAAGGCAGACACGTCTGTATATATTTCCAAACATCAGTCTATCTACCTTTTCACCAGAAGCAGGAAACTATCCTAACATTTGTGAAATGATGCCCATTATGTCATGCCTGCAAACTGTCATGACGCTGTGTCATGATATACTGTTGCAACTTTTTAGGTATTACTACTTTGTTACCCAGGGGGGCCTGAGGGTACAAGATACCATCTTCTATAACGAAATGTTGGAGGGAAACATACTGGCGACATTCTACATCTCTCTCCTGTGCTTCTTTTACTTTTGCTTTCAAAACATCATATGTCTGAACAACCCTGACTTTACATCTTAGTGCATCAGCATTCTGGTGTAAATGGCCTGCCTTGTGGTGTACATCATAGTCATATGCCAATAATTTGAATGCCTATCAAGTTAAGCGACTACAGGGGTCCTTTAAGTTCGACATCCACTCAAGGGCTGTGTGGTTAGTGATCACAGTGAATTTTCACTCACACAAATAGCATTTGAAATAGGTTACTCCAAAACAAGGTCTAACAACTCCTTTTCAGTAGTACTGTAATTTATCTCTGCTGGGTTGATTTTCATTGATTTTGATTTGATTTGATTTTATCAGGGAAGCAAAAACAACATTGGACAAGCCCATTCCTGCCCACACCGAAAGAGGGTTTATTGTGTGGTATCGTTATCTGTGTCTCTAGTAAAGCCAAACAATGCCCTTGAACAGTGCAAGGAGATCCTTTACCAGTGCCTTGCTAGACACAATTTCTTCAGGTCTGGTTGATCTGAATATTCTGTGTCTTTTAATCTCCAATTACTCGCATTCGAAGATCAAATGTGATGTGGTTTCCTTGCCCACACCACACGTCCTACATTTGGGGTCTTCTTCTATTATCCCCATTGTATGCAGGTGTTTTTTGAAATTCCCATGGCCTGTCAGTAGTCCAGCCATGAATTCCATTTCTCTCCTGTTCAAGCCCAGGATTGAGAGACTTCTCTTAGAACATGGCTTCGGCATCAATACCTTGCCATGTTTTTGCTTTTGGACCTTAGACCAATATTCTACTTGCTGTCTCCTTGTCCAGTCTTGTAGTTTTATTTTGATCATCACCTTGGTGATTGTCAGGACAGGTTCCGTTCTAATAAATGGTGTGATCACCCCTATCCTGGTCAACCTATTGACTTGCTCATTACCACTAATCCCTGAGTGACCAGGGACCAACAATAGGTTTACCCTATTGCTTTTCACTAGCTCCACAAGGACTTCATGGCATTCTGCCACAATCTTTGATCTTGTTGCAGAGGCTGCCAGTGCTTCCAGGGCTACTTGGCTGTCTGAATAAATGAAAATGCTACAACCTCTGTAGCATCTCCACAAATTCTCCTCCATCCACACTCTGATAGCAGATATTTCTGCTTGAAACACAGTGGCCATCTTCTCTAGAGTGATTGCACTTTCCAGTCTTGTCTGCACTCCATATACCATGGCCCCAACACCTTAGTCTGTTTTTGAACCATCAGTGAACCAGACTATGTCCCCAGTATGGTGTCAAAATTTGTTCTCCCAGAGCTCTCTACTTCCAATTACTATGTGGTGTCACCGTCAGACACCACACTTGCTAGGTGGTAGCTTTAAATCGGCCGCGGTCCATTAGTACATGTCGGACCCACATGTCGCCACTGTCAGTGATCGCTGACCGAGCGCCACCACACTGCAGGTCTCGAGAGACAGACTAGCACTCGCCCCAGTTGTACAGACGACGTAGCTAGCGATGCACACTGACGAAGCCTCGCTCATTTGCAGAGCAGATAGAATAGCCTTCAGCTAAGTCAATGGGTACGACCTAGCAAGGTGCCATTAGTAGTTTATTGCCTGAATCTACAGAGTCTCACTTGTATTGTCAATAGCGATGTACAACAAGGATGGATTAAAGTTAAGTATTCCAGCAGCTACGTACTTTTATTTATAGCATTCATTACGTATCCTGTTTCAGACCTCACGCCATCCTTCGTGTGTTTATAGCGTGCATTGCGGTCCCCTCAAATCACACTGTGTCGGCACTTCTGTCGACACATCATATGGCGACGAGTCAAAAAAGGGTCTTGTTCTTTCTACTTGCTTACATTTACTTGTGTCATGGCTTCTCCAGATGTACTGTCCGAATTTTATCGCTTGCAGAATCAGCAGACGCAGGCGTTATTGGATGCCCTTGGACAGCTCGTCCAGGGTCAACGTGCACTGCAAAACGATGCGGCAGCCGCCGCTTCATCGTTACCGCAGCCACAACATGTTGTTGCACCCCCGTTCCCGCCATTTAACCCAGCTATGGAATCCTGGACGGAGTGGTCACGCCAGTTTGGATTTCATCTCGCCGCCTACAGAATTCGAGGTAACGAGTGGCAGCCTTTTTTATTGGCCTGTGTAGGTGTGTCCACCTACCGTGTGATAGTGAAATTATTTCCCCGACGCGACGTAGCAACTCTGTCCTACGACGCAATTTTGTCAGCGTTAGACGCCTATTTCAAGGAAACAGTTAATGTAGTTGGAAAAAGGTATACGTTCTTTCGTACAAAACGTACTGCTGGTCAAACTAATCGGGAGTGGGTTGCAACATTGCAAGGCCTTACAAGGGATTGTGCTTTTGAGTGTGAATGTGGACTCCCTTATTCAGATACAATGTTACGTGATGCAATTGCACAGAACGTTTCTGATGTTCGTATACGGGAACAGATTTTGAAACTAGTTAATCCCTCCCTTCAACAAGTGGTAGACATATTAGATAGACAAGACACACTTGACTTTGCACGGGATTCATTTGAAACTTCGCCAGCCGTGTGTCACATTAACCGGCCCGCCGGGCGCGCTGCACGAAACGATAAACAGCCCTCGCGCTCGTCCACGCAGCTGCCGCCTAGCTCTCCACGTGTGCTGCGCAAGCATGCGAATGCAGTGAAATCATGCCCGCGGTGTGCAACTAGACATTCGCGTGACAATTGCCCGTCACGCCAAGCTATTTGTTTTTACTGTAATACGAAAGGACATGTTCAGAGTGTTTGCCAGAAAAAGCTCAGATCAGACACTCTTAATCATTCCAGGCCCTTTGCTTCGCGCTGGAATCGAACCAAGGACACTCAGGCTCGTGGACCTTCGCCCGTGGACATTCATGTAGTTAATTCCACTCCGTCCAGTGCCACGTTCTCTAACAGTGACTGTGTTCGTCCCACAAAAAGTGTTCGTCGACGTCGCCGGAAATCACGTCAATTAGCAAGTGATGCTGTACCTGTATCAGTTCAAATTGCACGAGACAGTCGCTCTTGTCGTCAGCAGGACAATAAACTTTTTGTAGATTTGGACTTTAATGGCAAGGTCATACCATTCCAGCTCGATACCGGAGCTGCAGTTTCATTGATCAATCACGACACGTACAACCAACTGGGCAAACCTCCGTTGCGTGCCGCATATGTTCAGCTCACTAGTTATTCAGGACAGCATATCCCTGTGTTAGGACAGTGCACTCTTCTTGCAATATACAAGGGACAAACAAAACTTGTGTCATTTTACGTTCTTCGTTCTTCTACTGCAGTGAACTTGTTTGGTTTAGATTTATTTCAGTTGTTTAACATGTCTATAGTAAATCAGGTCCTATCAGTGAATCAGACTGTGCCTTCAGACAGTGTTTCTCGTCTGTGTGAAGAATTTGCAGACATGTTTGCACCGGGCTTAGGCTGCGCTAAAAACTATGAAGCACATTTGGAACTGAAAGTCAACGCGCAACCAAAATTTTTCAGAGCGCGCAATGTTCCTCACGCATTGCGTGATGAGGTCGCAAGAACATTACACGATTTAGAATCACAAGGTGTAATTGAACGTGTGCAGGCTTCTCTCTGGGCCTCACCCTTAGTAATTTTGCCAAAACCTTCCGGAAAATTGAGACTTTGTGTGGACTTCAAGGCCACTGTGAATCCACAACTAGTGACTGCAACTTTTCCTTTACCCCGCCCGGAAGATCTTTTTGATAAACTGTGCCCGGGTAAATACTTTTCGAAGTTGGACCTCGCAGATGCGTACTTGCAAATACCGGTGGACGAAGAATCCCAGCGCGTCTTGGTGGTTAACACGCATCTTGGTTTGTACCGATTCAAAAGACTGCCATTCGGGTGTGCATCCGCCCCTGCATTGTTTCAGCAATATTTACAAACTGTTTGTGCGTCGGTCCCTACTGCTGCGAACTATCTGGACGATATTGTGATCTCCGGAAAGACAGCAGAAGAACATTTAGCAAACCTCCGGACATTATTTCAGGTATTGCGGCAAAATGGTCTTCGCTTGCAGAAGGACAAATGTGTGTTTTTTGCTCGTGACTTACCATATTTGGGACATGTAATTAATGCCCAAGGCATACATCCCAGTCCAGAGCACCTCCGTGCCATACAAGACTTGCCTTCGCCACAGAATTTGAAGCAGCTACAGAGTGTGCTGGGAAAAATTAACTATTATCATAACTTTGTCCCGCATGCCTCTTCCATTTCAGCTCCGCTTCATCGATTACGCCGTAAAGGTGTTCCGTTCGTCTGGACGACGGAATGCGAACGCGCTTTTCGCCAGTTGAAATCGGCGTTGCTTTCAAATACTTGCCTTACGCCGTTCGATCCCCAGAAACCCCTTTTGTTGATGGTAGATGCATCGGATTTCGGGATCGGTGCTGTGCTTGCGCCCAAAGATGGGTCGCATGATCGCCCTATTGCCTTTGCGTCAAAATTGCTCTCGTCAGCGCAAAGATATTATTCACAAATCGAGAAAGAAGCTTTGGCTCTCGTATTTGGTGTTACTAAGTTTCATGATTTCTTGTATGGTCGTCACTTTACCATCATCACAGACCACAAACCTTTGACATCGCTTTTTCATCCGAACAAGCCTGTACCTCCACGTACAGCACAGAAATTCATTCGCTGGTCTATTTTCCTCTTGCAGTACCGCTACGATATCTTGTATCGGTCCACTGCTAAGCACGGAAACGCTGATGCGTTGTCCCGTTTGCCTGTTGCTGAGGATAGAGCATTCGATTCTTCCGAACTTGCTTGCATGTTCATTGATTCGGAAACCGATGACGTGGTCGAATCGTTTCCGATTGATTTTCGTCGTGTAGCTACAGCCACAGCTGCTGACCCTGTCCTTGCTACGGTTTTGCGTTTTGTTGCCATGCAATGGCCCTTGTCAAAGTCACGGATCGAGGATCCGTTGGTTCGCCGATTTTTTGCTCACAAGGAAAGACTTTTTGTTCGACGTGGTGTTTTGTTGTTGCGTTCTGATAATGATCAGTCCAGAGTCGTGGTCCCACGTTCGTTACAGTCCTCTGTTTTACGGCTTCTTCACCAAGGACGTTGGGGTATCGTGCGAACGAAACAACTTGCTCGTCAGCACTGTACTTGGTTCGGAATCGATGCTGCGATTCCGAATATGTGCTCTTCTTGCATGGCGTGTGCCGAACAACAATCCGCACCACTGCGGAAATTCTTTGCAAGGCCAAAAGCCACTTCCCCTTGGCAACGCTTGCACATCGATTTTGCTGGTCCATTCTGGAATGCTAGATGGTTGGTTGTGGTAGATGCCTTCAGTAATTTTCCTTTTGTTGTCCGGATGTCTTCCACGACGTCATCTGCCACCATCCAAGCGTTGTCTGCTATCTTTTGCATTGAAGGTCTTCCACAGACTATTGTTTCCGACAATGGCCCACCATTCATGTCCGCAGAATTTCAGTCTTTCTGCAAGGCCAATGGTATTCAACATCTGACATCCGCGCCGTTTTCGCCTCAGTCAAACTGTGCTGCTGAACGATTGGTCCGGACTTTCAAGTTACAGATGTTGAAGTTGAAAGAGTCGCATTCTTGGGAGGACGCATTGTTGCTCTTTTTGTCTTCGTATCGCTCTCAGCCCCGAGATGGTCGCTCGCCGGCTGAGTTGCTCCATGGTCGTCCTCATTGAACCTTGATGTCTTTGCTGCATCCGCCGCATCAGGTTCCTGTGCAGCGGCAGACTCCTGCTTTTGCTCCAGGCGACGTTGTATTCTATCGCAACTATCGAGGTTCACGGCGTTGGCTCGCAGGGCGCATTCTTCGCTGCCTCGGCCGCGCGCTGTATTTGGTTTTGGGGGCCTCTGGTGAGGTGCGTCGGCATCTCAATCAGCTGCGCCTCTGTCGTCGCCTGGGTTCTGCCGCTCCCCGTCTGCTTTCAGCGACGGTGCCGTCCGCTCAGCGCCCTGGGGACCCATCTACTGGCTCGCCTCATCCCCAGGTGTTACCGACGCTGCCTTCCATTTTGCCCCATGGCGAAGCGCCGCCGCCGCCGCCGCCGCCGCCGCCGCCGCCGCTTGGTCTCCCGCCGGCGCCACCCGCAGTGGACGCTTCACTGCAACCGCTAAGTGCCTCCCTGGGTCACGCGCCGCTGATCGCTTCCCGTGACCAGATGTCCTCCGCCATAGAACTTTTGCCCGCTCCGGACCACATGGCCTCTTCGCGCGTTGGGTACCCCGACGCAATGGAGGTCGACCCTTCGGCCCCTCCTGTCTCTTTACGGGCGCATACAGCGCATGTTGGCGTGCACCCTGGACTTGGTTTTCAGGCGTTTCCTAGCTCCTCTCGGACCGAATGGCCGGGTGCGGGTGGCACAGCCTCGCCTGTTGTTAGGCTCCCCACCTCATCGCATACGCCAACATGGGGTCCTCCCCACGGCGGGCAGAAGCCTTATCAAATGACCGTTCGCCGATTTGCGGGGGAGGAATGTGGTGTCACCGCCAGACACCACACTTGCTAGGTGGTAGCTTTAAATCGGCCGCGGTCCATTAATACATGTTGGACCCGCGTGTCGCCACTGTCAGTGATCGCAGACCGAGCGCCACCACACTGCAGGTCTCGAGAGACGGACTAGCACTCGCCCCAGTTGTACGGACGACGTAGCTAGCGATGCACACTGACGAAGCCTCGCTCATTTGCAGAGCAGATAGAATAGCCTTCAGCTAAGTCAATGGGTACGACCTAGCAAGGTGCCATTAGTAGTTTATTGCCTGAATCTACAGAGTCTCACTTGTATTGTCAATAGCAATGTACAACAAGGATGGATTAAAGTTAAGTATTCCAGCAGCTACGTACTTTTCTTTATAGCATTCATTACGTATCCTGTTTCAGACCTCACGCCATCCTTCGTGTGTTTATAGCGTGCATTGCGGTCCCCTCAAATCACACTGTGTCGGCACTTCTGTCGACACATCATACTACAACGAAAGGCTTGTTGAAGCAGCTGGGAGTTACTATATAGTTGGCTTGGATTTCCCCGACCATACTTACACTATGTGATCAAAAGTATCCAGACACCCCAAAAAACATACGTTTTTCATATTAGGTGCAATTTGCCAAGTATTACTATGACAAGATCGTCTGTGTATCCCTGGCAAAAGTACTGTCTAGAGTTTAATTCTTCTTCTTCTTCTTCTTCTTCTTCTTCTTCTTCTTCTTGATTGGCTCTACAGTCCTTAAAGAACCTTGGCCTCCTGTGTCACCTGCCTTCATTCTAAACCTACTTCTCTTGCTGCTTTCTCTAACGTATTGTATTTCCCCTTTAATGCCCTTACATTCCTTGCCATTAATGCTATGTCATCCACATATGCTACCACTTGAACTTGCATATTAAGTACTTTTCCTCCTGGGTTTATCAGCATTTGCTGCATCATTTTTTCTAAAACTAAATTAAATAGCATTGTAGAGATCATATCTCCCTGTCGTAGCCCCCTCTGTACTTGGAATTCACCAGACAGTTCTTGCTCTATCCATACTTTATACACTATTGCTTTCATTGTCATTTCTGTTAAATTGACCAGTTTTAGCGGGATTCTAAATTCTTTCATGATCTATATGATTTTCTTCCTGTGTAGGCTGTCATACACTTGCTTAAAATCAATGTACAACTGATGTAGTTGCTTGTCATACTCATAAAACTTCTCTAGCA
Organism: Schistocerca americana; assembly: GCF_021461395.2. Taxonomy (NCBI): domain Eukaryota; kingdom Metazoa; phylum Arthropoda; class Insecta; order Orthoptera; family Acrididae; genus Schistocerca; species Schistocerca americana. Next base: position 642,554,479 of record NC_060130.1, read on the forward strand.
CTTGTCTTAATAAAAATATCTGATCCATCGTGGATCTGTTCCTCCTAAATTCAGCTTGATAGTCCCCCAATATCCCTTCAAGTCTGGAGGCTAAAATTTTACTAAATATCTTATATGTTACATCCAAGAGAGTGATTCCACGATAATTGCTACATTTTTATGTAATGGGCAGATAATTCCCGTGTTCCAATCCTTAGGCATTACCTCCTTTATCCATTTTTTTTTTTTATCAGTTCATGGTCTGCCTCCTCCATTTTCTTTCCCCCATATTTTGATAATTCGTCCTATATGCTGTCTTCTCCTGCTACTTTATTATTTTTTAGGCTCTTGATAGCATTCTTTACTTCCTCTAGCTCTGGTACTGCTTCCCCTTCCCAATCCTCTGCATCTAACTCTGATACCAATTCTGAGTCCTGTTGCCGGCCGAAGTGGCCGTGCGGTTAAAGGCACTGCAGTCTGGAACCGCAAGACCGCTACGGTCGCAGGTTCAAATCCTGCCTCGGGCATGGATGTTCGTGATGTCCTTAGGTTTGTTAGGTTTAACTAGTTCTAAGTTCTAGGGGACTAATGACCTCAGCAGTTGAGTCCCATAGTGCTCAGAGCCATTTGAACCATTTGAGTCCTGTTCCCTTTCGTTCTCAATCACGGTTCCTTTTTCTTTATCCCCTCCTTTCCTGTCAAGCAGTTTGGTAAAATACTTTTGCCACCTTTCTAGGACTTTGCTTTTATCTCCAATTAGATTTCCATGCTTATCCTTATAGAAAACTGCTCAAGGTTGGAAACCTTTCTTCAAATCTCTTGTTCTTTCATAGAACCTTCTGATCTCTTTACTGTCTCCCATTTCATCCAGCTGCTCTATCCTTCTCCTTTCATGGTGCCTTTTCTTGACCCTACAAAGCTTATCCACTCTTTTCCTCTTTTCTCTGTATTTTTCTGCCACTAACCTTGTGTTCCTTTGCAACATTCTCTGTCTCGCTTCATTTCTCTCATGTATTACCATTAAGCATTCCTCGTCAAACCACTTAACCACCCTTTTGCATTGTTCTCTCCTCAGTATCTCTTCTGCAGCTACACTAATGGCAGTTTTCAATTACTCCCATTTAGTTTCCACATTATCTTCATTCCCTTTGTTTCTCCCTGCTTCGAATATTTCTTCTAGTTTCTTCCTTTATTCTTCCTGTGTTTCCTTCATTTGGAGTCTTTGTATATTGTGTTTCATTCTTATCTTACTCCTTGGGTTTCTTACCAAATCTATCTTCTGCCTATATCTAATTCATACTGACAAGGGGAGGCCGCCAATTGTGAAATTCAGATTCGATTCATACTGCGCATAATAAAAGCTCATGCCCAGAGGTGTAATGTGGCAAAGCACCGAGATGCACTTCTCAGCCGTTGTCGAGAAAATTGACAGTTAAAAGAAACCGTTGCGGTGAAATACTCTCTACGACTAATAGTTTTCTACAGTGTCATGGCGCAGCGGTAAGCGCTCGGGTTCGTAATCCGAAGGTCGCCGGATCGAATCACGTGCCATGCAACTTTATATATATATATATATATATATATATATATATATATATATATATATATATATATATATATATATATATATATAAATTATTAATGAATTGCTTATGCATGTGGTGAAGGCGGATCGCTCTCCAATTGTACCGCCTCCATTTTTCCGTTTTTTTAACAGGGTGTACCAAAGCTCTCCTGTCCGCACTGATTTTCGACGATGTTATAAGTTGCACTAGGGACCGCATCTACCTTCTTTCGAAGTTAGCAGGCAACTACTCTGTTATGCGGTGGCTCGTTTCGGCCCATTCAACATCTGTCCTTCAAGTGTAACGAGTGAGAAACGGAGTTTATATTTCATACCTGCCACAGCAAATTTGTGTTCGTGGGGTCTCTATTCTAATTCGAACATTTGACTTACGCTATACGTATTCGTTTCGGAATATCGCTTCTACGTCTTCCGTTAACTATACGTGTTTAACATTATGAAGACAATTAATAACATTTGTGAAATACAACTTTGTTTGCGGAAAACATAATGATGTTCGAAGTCACCAGTTTTTCCACGACAAATGACTTTCAACAACTTATTATATGCATAATTGTTGCAAAAAACAAATACAAAAAAAAGGGTCACATGGTGCGAGATTTGATCCGGCTACCTTCGGATTACGAACCCGAGCGCTTACCGCTGCGCCACGACGCTGTAGAACATGATGAATGGTAGAGAGTATATCACCGCAACGGTTTCTTTCAACTGTCGATTTTCTCGACAACGGCTGAGAAGTGCATCTTGGTGCTTTGCCACATTACACCTCTGGCCATGAGCTTTCATTATGCGCAGCATGAATCGAATCTGAATTTCACAATTGGCGGCCTCCCCTTGTAAGTAGTGGTCTGTGTCTCCATCTGCCCCTCTGCAGCTGCTAACTTCCATAATATCTGGTGCATGCCTTTTGTCTATGAGTACATGATCTACTTGGTTTCTTGTGTTTCCATCTGGTGATACCCATGTACATTTCTTAATATCTTTCCTTGGGTGATACAAGCTTTTTATTATCATGTTCTTCCCACTGGTGAAGTCTATCAGTCTGAGCCCATTATCATTACCGTCATTGTGTAGTCTTTCCTTTCCTATTATACTTCTATATACCTCTTCTTTCCCTATTTTTGCATTTAGGTCTCCAAGTATTATTTTCACACCATGCCTTTGAATTTTACCAATTTCTTCTTCCAATTTGGCATTAAATATATCCTTTGCATCTTCATCTGCCTCCTCCATCGGGACGTAGACATTCACTATTGTAACATTGAAAAATTTTGCCCTTATCCTCGGAGAACACATTCTGTCACTTATTACCATAAAAACAATTACATTAGCCTTCATAGACCTATGTAGAAGGAAACCAGTGCCATAAAGGCCTGTATCTCCACCGCTATACAGCATTAAATGTGTCCCCGATGCTATCATTCCTTGACCTTTCCATCTAGTTTCTTGTATTGCTGCTATTTTCTCTTGATACTTATCTAGTTCATTCCCAATTTCTTATATCTTGCCAGGCCTCATGAGTGTCCTCACATTCCATGTGGCTATCCGAATATCCATGTTCCTTCTCTTTAACTGTTTTTCACGTTGGGTCATCAACAGGCAATCCTTTCCATTCCCAGGCATGTGTATAGTATCCGCAACAGCACTTTCTTCCGGTGTGGGGTTGTTAGCCTCACACCCAACCCCCACCTTGGAGGACCTGGATTTTTTTAGGGTTTACTCCCCTAGGAGGGTTGGCTTCCCTACGCCTATAGAGCCCCCCCCCCCTCCCCTCCTTGCCCTATTTTGTGGGACACACTTTGTCTGACTCATCCATCGAGACCAATCCGGCTTGGGTGACCCTGCCAGTAGCTACGCTACTGCCAGCACAGCTCTCAACTTCGTCAGAGCGCGCAAACCCTCCTGCCCGGCACTGAAGGTGCCTATGATAAGGCGGTGTCCCCTGGTAGGGAGAGTTTAATTCTACAATGTGTTTATTCACCACAAGGTTCCACAGTAGAGGAGACAGGACCTCTCCTTATGGAAAGCCTCTGGTGGTGCTGATTACCATTTTTTCTTCCATCACAGTGACTTCTACCTTTCTACCACTAAGTGTGGCTCTAATCCACCTGCAAATGGTGGTCTCCAAGCCATGCACCCCTGCTGCCTTAACCACGGATTCAAAGGTCGTATTACTAAAAGCCCCTTTGATGTCCAAGAAGATGCAGAGGACTATTTTCTGAAAGTGTAGTGCTTTCTCCACCTTCCCAACAAGTTAGTGGAGTGCAGTTTCACACGATTTTTCTGGTTGGTATGCATGCTGGTTTATGAGTAGAGGGACACTACTTAACCTCCTCTCCCTAACATGCACGTTGACCAGTTTTTCTAATGTTTTAATAAGAAAGGGGGACAGACTGACTAGTCTCACATCCTTGGCCTTGGTATGATCAATTCTTCCTGGCTTTGGAATTAAGACAACCTTCACTGCCCTCCAGATGTTGTGAATGATTCCTGCTGCTAGGCTAACCCTAAATAACCTGCATAGGAATCTTATTAAGTTCACTCCTGCTTGTTGCAGGAGCACTGGAGCAGGGCCAGGTGACTTGAATGGTTGGGATGTTCCCAACACCCACTAGATTTTACTATGGTCAGCGCATTCTCTGGTAGACTCCCAGTTCTCCCTTCAAATACCTGTTCTTGTCCTGGTCTATGTTGTATGTCAGAGTACATTGAAGGAAATGAGTCTTAAGGAGTAGTTCCAGCATTTCATATGCTGTCCTTGTATACTCCCCATCCTCATTCCTTAAAGTTCTTCATGGATTAGTTGGTATCCTAGTGAGGATTTTGTGAAGTCTGGTCTGGACAGCCTTACCCTCTACCTCCTCACAGAATACCTTCCAGGTCATCTGCTTTTCTTGCTTAATTGCAAGATTGTATTTGACAAGGGCCTCCTGATATTCTGCCCATCGTCCTTTCCTTCTCACAAGGTTAACAGTCTTCGTACCTTTTTCCTCTGTGATTCCAGGTTGATGTTACACCAAGACACATTCCTATTCATGCACTTCTTGGTGACTGAGCAGTTGTTATGGTATGACATCATGATGGCAGAGGTCACTGCTTCTGCTACCTCCTCAAATTCTACTGGATTCCTTATCGAAGTACTGACTTCCGATAAGCTTGAGTCGAGGTCCCTCCTATATGCCTCCCAGTTCTGCTGGGTTCATCTGGCTGGAAGCATAAACTGTAGGTCTTTTTTCATGATTATATTACCAAGGACAGCTCTGATAAAATAATCTGAGGCATTCAAGTAAAGAACAAAAAAATTTCTCAAAGTCTGGGTTGATCTGCAAAGGCGAACTTTTCAAAACATTCTTAATTTGTCTCATAGCTGCCTGCACTCCTCTGTCCACTCAAACACAGCACCTTTCTTTGGCAATTTAGTTAATGGTTTAGCTACCATGATATAATCCTTAACAAAACAATGGTAATAATTAGCGAAATCAAGAAAAGATTGCAATTCTTTAACATTGATGGGAGCTGGGAAATTCTCAGCTGCTTCTCTTAGTCTTAGATCTGGCTTAACTCCATCTGCACTAATAATATGTCCCAGGTACTGAACCTGTGACTTTGGAAACAAATATTCTTCTGTTTTCAAGCTTAAATGTGCACTTTGCAACCTTGACAACATACAGGGTTATTACAAATGATTGAAGCGATTTCACAGCTCTACAATAACTTTATTATTTGAGATATTTTCACAATGCTTTGCACACACATACAAAAACTCAAAAAGTTTTTTTAGGCATTCACAAATGTTCGATATGTGCCCCTTTAGTGATTTGGCAGACATCAAGCCGATAATCAAGTTCCTCCCACACTCGGCGCAGCATGTCCCCATCAATGAGTTTGAAAGCATCGTTGATGCAAGCTCGCAGTTCTGGCACGTTTCTTGGTAGAGGAGGTTTAAACACTGAATCTTTCACATAACCCCACAGAAAGAAATTGCATGGGGTTAAGTTGGGAGAGCGTGGAGGCCATGACATGAATTGCTGATCATGATCTCCACCACGACCGATCCATCAGTTTTCCAATCTCCTGTTTAAGAAATGCCGAACATCATGATGGAAGTGCGGTGGAGCACCATCCTGTTGAAAGATGAAGTTGGCGCTGTCAGTCTCCAGTTGTGGCATGAGCCAATTTTCCGCGGGCTACGCGTGTAACTTGCCCGCATGCGTTCAACCGTTTCTTCGCTCACTGCAGGCCGACCCATTGATTTCCCCTTACAGAGGCATCCAGAAGCTTTAAACTGCGCATACCATTGCCGAATGGAGTTAGCAGTTGGCGGATCTTTGTTGAACTTCGTCCTGAAGTGTCGTTGCACTGTTATGACTGACTGATGTGAGTGCATTTCAAGCACGACATACGCTTTCTCGGCTCCTGTCGCCATTTTGTCTCACTGCGCTCTCGAGCGCTCTGACGGCAGAAACCTGAAGTGCGGCTTCAGCCGAACAAAACTTTATGAGTTTTTCTACGTATCTGTAGTGTGTCGTAACCATATGTCAATGAATGGAGCTACAGTGAATTTATGAAACCGCTTCAATCATTTGTAATAGCCCTGTACTTGTTAATCTCTCCACATGTTCCTCAATTCTTCTTGAAAAAATTATGATGTCTTCTAAATATAAAAGACACATAGTAGGTTTCAAACCTCTCAACAGCAGGTTAGCAAATCTTTAGAAAATGACAGGTGCATTCCTTAGACCCAAAGGCATGTGTAAAAACTCACCCAGTCCAGAAGGAACCACAAAAGCAGTCTTTAGCCAATCTTATGGTGCAGCCAGAATTTGGTGGTAACCAGAGCAAATGTCAAGGGTGGTAAAATACCTACAATTCCCTAATCTGTCCAGTCTTTCATCAATACAGCATAGAGTGTAAGTACTGTGACCTTATTTACCACCCACTTACCAGTGCATAGATGATGGGTTTTCCACTCATTGATTGACTTCTTGAGTAGCACAACAGCTGGCTTGCAGAAGGTTGAATAATCCCTGCAGCCAACTATTGTTGAATAGTACCCTCAACAATGGATTGTACATGAAATGGTAGTCTGTATGGTTTCTGAGCAATTGGTGTAGCATCTCCTTATCCTGACTTGAGTTGACAACCTGTCAAGAATGCCACTCTCATTGATTGGGTCAACCAGAAAGTCTGACTGCTGTGTTATCTGGGTTCTGACATCAGTCCAGAGAAGTCTCCCTGTGATTCTGCTGGTTGTAAAAAGGGTGTTAGTTTTTAACACCCGTGTATGTGGTTCTGTCAGAGCCTGTGGAAGAGGTCTCATACCACAGGTTCCTCAAACTGAGACACATGCTTGTTGTCAAAATGGGGAGTTGCCTCACTGAATTGCACAATTGGCATAATATAATCTATCACTGCCTGAAAAGGGTGTAGGAAGTTGTTCCCTAAAATGACATCTAAATCGAGCCTGTGTTTTTGCAGTACTTACATATCAAATCGATACTTTTTCCCTTCAGACTGGATATTTATGAAACAAGTCCCTGCAGGCACAATTATTTCCTCTCCTAATCCACTTGTGGCATGGTAACTTAAGCACATGGTTACCACTGTGATACAAAAAATAAAACATTAATATGACCTCCTGTATCTCCTAACATTTCGACAGTCTTTCCCATGAGCTTGCTTTCAAAAACTACATTTGCCACCTCATCAACTACTCCTTTCCTGACAGGATTTATTGTTCTTGCAAGGGGTGATGGTGGGTGGCAGGGTCTGTCCCACGCTCATTTCTCCACTACAACCTCTCATTTTGCCTGTTATTCCACAGTGGATAACTTTGCCCCTGATTTTGTGGGCAGGCATTGCTTATGTGACTTATTCTATTTCATTTTGTACAGCATCATGTGTGACAGTGTTCAGCTGTGTGATATGGTTTTCCACAATGTTGGCAATTACGTTGACACACGAAAACATAATGCAGCTCATTGTTTTGAAAAGGAGTTGAGACAAATTGAACCACATCTGCATGCAACAGAGCCAATCTCATGTCCTTGTGTAATTAGGTGGAAGAAGCCATTTTAACTTCACTCCCAATCTGCAGGATTATTCTGTAAATGAATATGTCAGTAGCTCTTCAATTAGAACCTTGTTGTGCGTGGCGTCTTTCCCCATCATGTACACATGAGAAGATACAGTTTACACCCAGTCTGTGAAAGCCTCAAAATCTTCACCATTTTTCTGGTGCAAAGTAGACAAATGACCTCTGACCTCTGTAATAACGAACTCCTCTACTGTTGGAGTAGTGCTCTGCTAACCCCTTTGCCAGAACATCAACTGTTGTTGCACCACATAAAGCATCCACTGATTCCACACAGGTGAGTGTGCCACTGGAAAGTTTCAGTTTTGTTACATTTAGCAAAAAACTACCCAGCCAGAAGAAACTGCATCCTATGGCTTGGACATTTTGCAAGAAGGGAACAAGAGAGACTGCAGAAAGGGTGCTAGCAACATTTGGTACATAAGTTACTATATCCACTGCAGAGGTCTTGCTTGCAGTAGTTTGGCTTGACCCCTCTCTAGGTTTGTGGTGATGCAATAGGTTTGTGGTGATGCAATAGATCAGCAATCTGTCCCTGTAACTATAATATTTGCAGCACTGATGCATTAACCTGTTCTTGAAGTAGTGCGGCATAATCTCCCTCAGCATTTCCAGCAGCTGCTGCTTCCTGCCATTCTGGCAACCCGTAAGAGCATGTATTGGGTATGGTTCCAAGTTCTAGGGCCATAAGTCCTAGAGACTGGAAGATTTTAACAAAAGAGAAAAGGTCTTAACATGTAAATGAAAATTAAAACCTACCCACAACATATTCCAGTGGCAGCAGCTTGCAGAAAAATGGCAGCATGAAGTATACATGCATTACACTAAGACCTACTTTGACTTTCCCAGCATCAACTGAAGCAACATGAAGACAGCAGTGTCAGCAAGGCCAGCGCATGGTGCAGCATATTGGCAACAATGAGGACCAGGACATTGGCTTCAACATGGGTCCACAGTGGCATGGCAGGAAGGCTCAGATGGACATGCAGTAACATAACAAGTTGCTCATGGCAGTCTGGCACCTGCATTTGTATGGTGGTGGCATTGTAGCAAGATGGACTGTAGACTGTGTCCACATGCTGAAAAGGGCCATTCACGGCTGAACACAGTGGTAACACACCCCCCGTGCATTCCCCTGTGGCGTGGCATGTTGTAGGTGTGTCTAAATGCCAAAGGAATTCAGACTACTGTGTAGTCCAGCCCAATGTAGCCAAGCTAATGGTGTACAGCCAGCTGTCTTCCATGGAATTAATATGTGGCAACTATTTGCAAGGAAGTGTGCCAATAACCCATGCCAAACAGTGAGCCCTAATCCAGTGTCTGGAACCAGCTGTGCTGTGGATAGATTAGGACTTAGGCAGAAAGTGGGCACCTAGGAGAGTCAAGAAATTTGTTGAAAAGTCAAAACCAGAACTGTTTAGATCACTGACTGAGATTTATTGCTACATTTCCTACAACTAACGGATACAGGAAAATACAAATGGTGTGCCAGGAGGCTGCTGCAGCCAGACTGAGGGACATGATTCCCAAATAGAGGAGCAGGAGTGGGATTGTTTCTTATATTCCATTTTATCTGTTTCTACTATCGTGTTATAATTTCATGTATTGACTCGTTCCACGACCATGGAGGCTTCTCCTAATTTGGTCCCATGGAACAATAAATAAAAAACATCTACTCAGGATGAGACTAACCCATGGTACCAGAGAGCTCTCGCCAGTCTGCTCTGCATCCCCCTTGTGACCATTCCTAGCCCTCTGATTGGCTGGTAGAGGATACTTTGGATGTGTCCCTCTGTCAGTAATCCTTTGCAACAGTATTCCCCCATGTGACCATTCCCAGCCCTCTGACTGACTGAGTGAGGGTGCTTTGGATGCATCCCTCTGTCACCAATGCTTTGCAGTAGTGTTTGTCAGCAGTACACAGTGTGGGAATGCTGTTCACTTAGAGTGAGCATGGGTAGGTAGTATTCTTGCCTCCTATCATTTGCATCCATGAGATGGACCATTGCTGGCAGAACTGCTTCACAGCCGCCACCATCGGACTCTGCTCCACCCTCCTCAGCAATTGGCGCTGAAGGAAGGCCGTAAGTATCACTTCGCACTGCATGATATTGTGTTTTTCAGAATTTTTAGCATCAGCAGATGGTGGGCACAAGGTGAGATCCTTCGTTGATTTGGCAAGTGCATTTATCTCATTTCAGGCCCAGATAGATTGCTGTGCCAACATCACAATCAAATTCGCCACTGTCATTCACAGTGATCCTTCTGTATCTCTTTCCCCAGATTCACAGATTCTGAAGACAGCACGGCCACAGCAGCTGCCAGAGCGTGTCATCAAGACATTGCGGGACGACCCCATGGAGACGGAGACTTCGCCTCCTCTGCCTGCTCTTGTACTACCGATGGAATTGGACATGCCCACACTGCAGCAGCCAACACGTTCTATATCTTCGTATGGGCCTCAGGAAGTGGACGTGTACTTTTCTGGGCATTTTCTGGGGGACGTTTCCACCAGAGCGAAGGCCGGATGGTGGGGTATGACAAGAAGTCTGATGTCCCCTGCAGCCACAGCTTCCAGTTCATCAGAGCATCCACACTCCTGCCTCCCCTCTCATTGTTATGCTCCATATATGACAACAGTCTGTCTCTTTGTGGGGGAGAGGGGGGGGGGGGGGAGGGTGCGAGGAATGTTACGGCGTAAAGTCAAGTGCTGGCATGCCAGTCAGGAATGATAGAGAAGAGAGGGCTGTGAGAAGAAGTCAGTCAATCACACACAGATTGACCTCCCTTCCAGGATGACAATGTGACAACAACATCCCCTAGGCGAAGAGGACGTAAGTGCCACACCCAGCTGGTGGCAGCCACTTCACTAGCAGCTTCAAGATTAGCCACTTGGATAGCAGCGTCAATGTTAGGCACTTCGATAGCAGTTCAGGAAAGACTTTGTCAGTTAGAGATCTGCAGTCACTGTGAAGACTGATTATTTCGTATGTTGCCCTTTGCTTGTGACACATCTGTGTAGTTGCCGAAGTTAAGTATCTGTAATTGTCTTTTTGTAATAAAACTCATTAATACAAGTTGTTTGATTGTTCATCTAGCAACCTGAGTATGCAGGATTTCTAGACACAGCAGGTTGATTGTTATGTTGTATTTTAAGTTCCACACATTTCAAATGTTTGAAATGTACCATTTGGGTTTTTGCAATGTTCTGTTCCAACCCATTTAACTGGAATCAGTTTTCTAAGGTATCCAGTGTGCTTACAATGGAGCTCAGAATTTTTTCTGAATTGTCATCTTCAACTAAAACAGAAGTATTGTCTGCAAACAGAACTGATGGGGAATTTATATTTATGGGTAAGTCATTTATGTAGAAAAGGAACAGGATTGCCCCCAAAATTGAGACTTCAGGCACACCTTGTGATACTGTACACCATTTAGAATAACAGTTCACTGCATCTGAGCTGATAGTTACCCTATGTTTTCTGTTGTGTAAGTGTGATGTTAGCCAATTTAGAGCATTGTCCTTAATCCCATATTTGTCTAATTTGTAGATAAGCAAGTCATGGTTCCAACTTTACTCCTCTGATTTGCCTATCTTTTCGATGAAGTTATTCACTGCATCCAGCGTGTTTTTTCCTGGTTGAAATCCAAATTGGTTACTTATAATAACGCCAATTTTTTCTTCCTCTGGATCTGCCACTATTGCTTTATCATTGGAAAATCTGAAGCAGTAAATATGAATAACATTAATTTTGGTTCCAGTTGTGTTTTCTTTCATGCCTGCTCAATGAGCTTATTATGTAAGTAAGGTCTTACCATCCCCCCACCCCTTCTGATTTTTGCTTCTTTCTTGCTATCATTAATATCCAGTTCAGTACTATCCCTTTTGTATATAATCAAAGTTAATCACCTGTTCTCGCAGTAAAGTTCCACTTTACACATTGCTTAAATAGTAATGTCCAATTCACCATATTTAATACCTTTACTAGATCAATAAAGTCTATTTGTTTTTCTGTTTACTTGTAATCTTTTTTCTAAAATTTGACATTGTATCAATATCTCCCTTCTCATTGCTTTCCCTTATCTGAAGCCGAACTAATCATTGGCTAAATTTCACTTTATTTCCTTGTTAATCCTCTCTTTAACTATTGTCAGTAATATTTTTGATGTATGTAACAGAAGGGCTAGTGTTCTCTAAGAGCAACATAGTGAGAGATAAAAATAGGAAGCTGCTCTTTGACACAGAAAATATAAGTGACAGATGGAAAGAGTATATTGAAGACCTATACAGGGGTGTTGAAATCAGAAGTTTAGATGAGTATATTGAACATGAAAACAATAAGTGATCACTGATAACAAAAGAAGAGTGCTTCCTTGCACTACATAGGTTAAAACCAAAAGGAGAAATGGGTATAGATGTCATCACTGCAGAACATCTACAAAACAGAAGTATCACGAAAAGTAAATTGTTTGTGACTAAATGTTGTGCAATGGCTTCACAAAAAGTAGAACTATTGCATTAACCAAGAGGCAAATGCAAAGGACTGTACAAATTAGAGAACTATTTATGTACATGTCTAAAATATCACGAGGAATATAATGGATCAATCTGCAGTTATGAAGCTGATGGAAATCTTCACATGATCATACATTTTTATGTAACTTCTTTCCCCTCCTGATTGTTTTGTGTCAATAAATGTTCGATTCTGTTGTTGTGTGTTTTGCTTTTAAATGTTTGTATGAAAACTTCCACCTCATTTGTGCGTATTCTTTTGTATCATTAAAAACAAATTCTTGCTTCACATACTAGCAAAAATATAATCACGCTTTTTGTGGACATGGAGAAAGCCAGTGACAGTTTTCACTGGTGCATGTCTTAAATAAATACTGTCCACACTAGGATACAACAACAAAGCACTTTTGTTACAAGTAAACTAATTCATTACTAGTTCAAATTTTTTCTGAATTTCATGATGTAATTCTATGGTGTCAGAGGATCATATTGTCTGCATAACATACTACTGAATTAGTAGGAATGGGAAGATAAATCATTAATTGCAACAATGAAAAGAAATCGACAAACGATCAATTCCTGCAGTACAGTAGCTCATACTTCCTTAAGTAAGAGGTGAACTGTCACCTGTTGCCTCAGTAGGGCTCCACTACAGATAAAGATGGATAGTATATGCCATAAAATTCCAGTGTTGCAAGTAGGATGTTAAAGGGTACACAGTCAGTGACTTCACTGTGATCACAAAATACCAGATCCTTATTTTCAAATCTAGTTTAGCACTTAGTTAACAATTCCAGTGACAGCAGTAGTAAAATTTTTACCATGTTGGAATTCAGACTGCCTGTTGGAGAAGATATCATGCTTTTCAACGTAGTTATTTAGCTAGTTGTATATAGGAGATGCAAAGACTTTGAAGAAAACAGGAACAATAGAAACTGGTCAGTAGTTTTTGGGCAGATGTTTATGCCCTTGTTTTTTGAAGGATTGGTATAATGTTTGCTGTTTTGAGCGCATCAGGGAAAATTCAAGACTCCAAACGTTAATTAAAAGTGAAATTAACTGGTTCACAGATAAGATTTTTATGAATTTTTTAATTGAATGAAATTGATTTATTTGCCCGTAAACAATTGTTGTATTTTGTAAGGCATCATCAGTGCACACACAGTGATACAAATGGCTATACAAATGATTATACATTGATTAACATATGTAAATATTATTACATAGCTATTGCTTATCTTGTATTCATAATATAATTAGTTTTGTTACACAGATTACATAGACCATAAATTAGGTTGTATGCCATATATTACAGATTTGTTTGTTTCAAACACATTTGTAATAAAAGATCATCTTTTTCTCTTTATATATAAATTCATTTGTGTTACAAGATGCTTTTTCTTTCAACCATATGTCAACCACTATTTTAAATTTATTTTCGTGTAAGGCTCTTGTGTCACGTGGTATATTGCCAAAAAATATTTTGCCATCACGTAAGAAATTCTTTTGATGATGATGATGATGATGATGATGATAATGATAATGTTTGGTTTGTGGGGCGCTCAACTGTGCGGTCATCAGCACCCATAGAAAGTCCCAATTTGTGCACAGTCCCATTTTTTTACACAGTCCAATCTAGCCACTGTCATGAATGATGATGAAGATGAAGCGATGAGGACAACACAAACACCCAGTCCCCAGGCAGAGAAAGTCCCCAACCCAGCTGGGAATCGAACCCGGGAACCTGTGATCCAGAGGCAGCAACACTAGCCACTAGAGCACGAGCTGCGGACAAATTCTTTTGAACTTTTCTTAAATGAGCCCAACAAATGTCCATTAAGTTCCTGTTTCTGGTCTCATATGAGTGCACATCCTATCTATTTTCATACATGTGGACATTCTGTGTAGCATGCATGAGTACTTTGAGTAAGTATGGACTGGAGACCATAAGTATTTTGTGCACAATAAAATATTGTCAGCAAGAAGTTAAGTTACTCAAACCAAAAATGCATCTAATGGCTTTCTCCTGCCAGATGGAAACCTCTTTTGCTCCAGCGTAGTTTCCGAAAGACGTATTCCATAATGCAAGTGTGTATGAAAAAAGGCATAATGTCCCATAAGCATGAGTTCTGTACTTACACAACCTTTCAGTTTCCTAAGGAGATGTAAAACTTTTGCTAACTACTGCAAAGCTTCTCTGTGTGGATGTTCCAATGTAATTTACTATCAAGGCATATCCTAACAATTTTACAGAATGCTGGAGTTCACTTTATCCATTATTAATATCTCTGTAATTTTGGGGTGGATTTCTATCACCTTTTTTGTGTATGGGTAAGTTAACTGTCAGTTTCAGACAGTCCAGAAATGTTCCCTCCCTTAACATTCTATTGATAATGTAAGACAAGGGAATGCATATAGCATGTATTATTTTCTGTAGCATAAAACTGGAGAAGCATATGTCTTCAGTTCTGGAGCTGCTCTGTGATTTGACTACATCCAGCATATCCTTAGGACAGATAGTTCTCCACCTGAATTTTGGCAAGTCTACTGTAAGCTCTATTTCCTGTGAATTGGGAAGTCTATCCCCATTATCATCTAAATTGTTTCCATTTGTCATAGCTAACTTTCCAGAATTTATGAAACTATTATTTAGCTCATCTGCACTTAGATGAACAGGTAAATTTCCTGCAATTGGCCCTTTTCTGCACTATTTTCCGGTCTACTTTACATTTGTTATTGTACTGAGAAATATACTTATCATTGGCTTTTTTCATTGCAGAAATGATTTCTTTTCTGTAAAGCTTAATTTGGCATATGAATGTCTACACCCTTTCTTAGTGCACAATTTGTCAGAGTAATTTTTTAACATAATTCTTAAAGTATCTAAGTAAAGTGTATACCAGTCAATTACATTCCTCTTCTGTTGTTTACTTGCATTTAATCCATTTTGATTAGTGATGAGGGGACAATATTCATTATAGATAATGGTAATGCTATGTAAGAAATAATCAAAAGCATCACTTAATAATTCATTCCCCATGAGAATGGTACACCAACCAATGCTCAAAAGTCTTTGTGTGGGATTTGTTACACTTGGTGGATTTTACTTTCTCACTGCCCTGGATTCTATTGGTTGATCATAATTTTTTTTTTTTTGTTTTTTTTTTTGACCCCCATTAATTTTAAGAATATTCCATCATGCTCAGAGGCTATAGGTTTAACAACATTTAAAACCACATCATCTTTGCAAATGTTTGATACCACATTATCCAGACAGGCAAAACGTCTGGTAGGCTTATATTAAGACGAGATATTATATGACTTGAGAATATCCAGCAGAAGTCTACTTTTAGAATATTCCACCATTACATCAGTATTAACATCACCAAATGTTAAGATTTTATGGCTCTTATGTTTAAGTAAGTACATTAACAGATTATCTATATGTTGGATAAAAACTTTGGCAGCAGTTTTGGGGGCACAGTATGTAGATCTACAACAATCTTGCTTCTGGGAAAGTAAATGGTAGCAATTTCAGTTTCTCCTTCCTTCACTTAATGTTCGAGATCTATTATCTTAACTGTATGGTTGAGATAATCTTCATCGACACCTACATCAATACTCCGCAACCCACCCTTGGCGGAGGATACCCCATGCCACTACTAATCATTTCCTTTTATAAATGATCACTTTTGATGTATACTGATACCCTATCATTTTCCATATTTGATCTAAAATAACCACTTAAAAATTTAAAGCCAACTGGAATATACACCTTGCATTCGTGTTCTTTAAACCAGTTTTCGTTAAGGCATTGTTTATCACACTGCAGTCCTTCAAAAATAGTTTATTTCTTACTGATTTTGTATTTATATGGAAGAAGCTAACACACACAAATCATGCTTGCTTTTATTTTTCAGCGCACTTAGTAAGTAATCGTACACTTCCTTTTAGTCTGGAGTATATCGTGGGTGTAGGTTCAGGAACTTTCTTTGTTCCATTATGTCCCATGTAGCTTCACATTTGTTGGGAGCACTTTGTATGTATTGTTCAGAAGCAAGGTTTTTGATCAGAATCAGTTTTATCTTTGCAGGTTTTCTTTATGTTTTTTATACACTGGTTACACAACCAAGCAATGGTGATTTCTGAATAGGGCATTTTGAAACTGTTGTCATGTTGGAAGAAATGTTTTGAAAGACTTATGCATACCAAGAAAACAAGCTGAGGGGGATTTTGTATCAGATATACATTTTTGACTGTTTTGTTCATTATAACCACTGAAGTATGTAATTAAGCAATATTTCCAATTTCACGTTTTTTATTATCATGTCTAGTTTCGACGAGTGACTATTTATCATCAGTTATCATGAAAAGTTTTTTTTCTTTTTTTTATAATAACTGTCCATACAGAATTGATTCCTCTAGAATGGTTGTTTCTGAGGTACAATGTGTTTGAGGATGATATCAAATCCACAGCAGAACTAAGGCTGAGATAGGCTCATACATGTCTATCACACAAGACTGGAAATTATGTCCAGTTAATGGTAATTTGTTCTCTAGTGGCATAATCACTTGCACAAAGAACTGACTGCAGTTTTCTGGAAATGTGAAACAAGCTCCTTCATTTCCTTGACAGGCACGTTTTTGTCAATTCTGTTGAGATGGGTTTGGTTTTCCTAAAGTTTCTACCATGGCTTAAGCTCTAGCCCATGATACACTCTATGTGCACCTTACACATGCATTAGTAATCTCTGCCAGATTTTATCCTCAACCAATGTGACAATGACTAGTTGCACCATGGTTTCAGGTCCACATTAAACTTTAGGTCAACCTATACCTAGCTGGGTAAGTCGGTTCAAAGGTTTGAGCAAGGGAAGGGCACACCACCTCCATCAAGTAGGACCATGCCTAGTAAAGCACTGTCTTCAAATCAACCTTCAGGTTGAGGACAGCTTTACTTTTATATACAAGAATGCCTTTTATACCATTACACCTTGCGATGCTGCAAATTGTGGTGCCCTTTCAGTGTTCTCCTAGCAATCTGTTACGGAGGGGAGTAGAAGGTTTGTAAACAATGGAGCAAATCAAGCGAGTTTCTAACTCTAAACAAAGGTGACTGTAGCACTGTCCAAAATAAAACTCAAAGCTACTTCTTTGAAGAGAACATGTAACAACACACATGTATAGCTAACAAACACTAATATGTCTCGTGGCCGGCCGCAGGTGGCCGAGCGGTTCTAGGCTCTTCAGTCTGGAACAGCGCGACTGCTACAGTCGCAGGTTCGAATCCTGCCTCGGGCCTGGATATGTGTGATGTCCTTACGTTAGTTAGGTTTAAGTAGTTCTAAGTTATAGGGGACTGATGACCTCAGATGTTAAGTCCCATAGTGCTTAGAGCCATTTGAACCATTTTTTTGTCTCGCGTAACTGAACTGAGATTGCTTCGTGGCTGTTGGAATAAAAATGGTTCATATGGCTCTGAGCACTACGGGACTTAACTGCTGTGGTCATCAGTCCCACAGAACTTAGAACTACTTAAACCTAACTAATCTAAGGACATCAAAGATATCCATGCCCGAGGCAGGACTCGAACCTGCGACCGCCGTGGTTGTGTGGTTCCAGACTGTAGCGCTTAGAACTGCTCGGCCACTCCGGGCGGTGATGTTGGAGTAAGGTTTAAATATGGCCTTGCTGATGCCTGTTTACATTGTGACCACAATGACTGCTTGGTGGTCTGGTGTCGCCAGCTACAGCAGAATTGAACACAGTGCATTGTTGGCTGTGAGGTAAGCAGCTAGGTGTTGGCAACCCCTACAGGGTGGACAACTGAGGTATATAAATGAGATGCAAAGGATGCTCCTAGCCTATATAACCAATGTTGGTAAATATGGCCACTAAAGTATATGTTTCTTGATAATTTTGGATTCCCATGAGGAATATTCAGCCACAGTTTTTACTGTTTAGGCACCATCCCAATTCATTCAGTCCTTGGCAGGATTGTCATTTCTCTCTGGTCTAGAGCAGTAGAGGTCATGGGTTCACAGGTGAGAAGATTGACACAGCACCTCTCAGTTCAGTGTATTTATCTGTTCTTCCAGCCTGTTGTTGAATAGATATGGTTTTCATAAAATTCTTCTTGGGTCAAGACGGTGTTGTGTTGCAAACTAAACTAAATATTTGATAACTACTCTCCTTAGTGTATATAATGCCCTGATGAAGACTGCTTGCAATAGTAGCCCAAATCTACTTAGTTTTACGTACTTCAAATAGTGGCAAAACATGGTTTCTCTTACATTATGACACATTTACAGGGAGACACTGTGGCCACAAAAACTTATACACTTATAAGGAATTTTGTAAGTTTCGTGTGTTGTTGCTATCATATTTCTTAAACCAAACAAAGCAAGAAATGATTCAATAAATTATTTTCTTATGCAGGTAATGAGAAACGTGTTGCATTGGTTGGGACAGCTGAGAGGACTTGGGATTAAAGTCACAGCTGGCCAACAAGATTAATGTTTTCTAAGGCTTACATATTTCTTTTGGAAAAGGCCACAGCCAATTAACTTCCTCAGTCCAAGTTTGTCCTCCAACATTAACTTGTTCATAAATATTCTAAATCTTACAACAAATACATAACTTAATTTTTTAAATTCACAATTTGCAAATGAACACAAAGCATACCATTACATAGTCAACAAAGTAAATTAAGGTTTGACTTCAGCATACTGTCCCATCAACTCAGGATTCTGGTCATCAGCATAACTAACCAGCTGGGAAAGCACATGTTAGGCTATGTACACTGTCCAATCACATTAATGTGACCACATGTCATAACAGTGAATATGGTCTGCACGGATAGATGCATACTTGTGTTGATCCTTTATGCCTTGCAGAATGATGAGACCACTCAGAGAATGCCACAAAAGCATTTCCCAGACCATAATGCTCCTTCCTGTGGCTTGGACCCTTCCAATGATTGTTGCAGGGTATTTGCTTTCAGACTTTTCATGCCAACAGTCATCTGTCTGATGGGGCATAAAACATGATCCATCTGGAAAGACCATTCAGTGGATGTCTAGATGTGGTATTGGCATGCAAATTTCAGCCTTAGTCATTGGCGAGCAACAGTCAGTACGGATGCATGAACCAGGTGCCTGTTGCAGAGGCCCATACAATGTGTGCTGAATGGTCATTGAGGAGACACTGTTAGTAGTTCCCTTGGTTCATCTGGATGGTCAACAGTTGCACATCTATTTTCTGGTACATATCTCTGCAGCTCTAGTTCATCCTCTCGTCTAGGGCCTGTGGTGCACCACAGTTGCCTCAGGGCCACTTTTGGATAGCACAATTTTATGAAGCACAGTATACTATAACCACAGTGGCACATGAACAGCTTAAAAATTTAGCCTTTTCACAAATGGTTCCACCTTTGACCCGAAAGCCAATGATCATGCTCATTTGGATGCTCCATTTCCACATTATGCAGATGACACCACTGTTTCCCAGGTTCCCCTGACAACAGTGATCCCTTGGACCAAATTTACACATTATTCGCAGCACCTTTTTTCTGAATCAGTAATACCTTGCTTACATGACATGAGTGACTCCACAGCAACAGCAAATGAGATGTATGAGACTGAAAAAGTCCAAGGCAAGCTGTTCTTTGAGCTGATTTCCATATGAGAGAGGACACCTGTGATATCTTTTATCAGGCATGGTTGATGTGGGATTGCAAATATAGTTTGGAATCAATATGTATTCCAGGCAGTTTTACACATTTTGATTCTACATCTTTAACTAGTCCCAGATGCAGATGTTGAGTTTTCTTTGGATTACACAGTAGTTTGTTAGATCATAACCAGTTTAGTGTTAAGGAGATAGTGTCGTGTGATTTCTGGTGCAACCATGACATATCTCGATCTGTGGTGTGCAAAGTTATATAAACCACACAGCAGATAACTGACTGAAGTCCAATATTATGTGGTAAATCATTAATTGCAACAATGAAAAGGAATGGCCCACAGGCAGAGCCCTGAGGCACAGCAGACATGACCAGAAGATCGTGTTTTTCAAAATAGTTATTAAGCTGTATGTGAAAAACTGCTTCAAATATTTTGCAAAAGATGTAAACATTAGACACTGGTCTGTAGTTCTCAGGGAGATGCTTTTCCCTCTTTTTGTATATAGGTATAACTTCTGAAATTTTGAGATGATCAGGGAAAACTCTAAATTATAGACATTTATTCATAACAGTTTGGACAGGGATGGGGCATATGACATAGGTGGTGACCTGAACAAGATAGCTTCCCTGACTCATGGCACCAACATACACTTTGTTGAGCTGTTCCGGCATCATGATCGACCACACCTTGATGGACCTGTGAGGTGAATCAATGTAGCATTAGGGATGGCTCTGAGGACAGCCAACTTTGCTTATGATTCTCTGGTGCCGGTCAGGACTATGAACAGATGGGGTTTCACTAGGCATGGCCTACACCTTAACAGGACTGGGAAGGGAAGATTGGTACAGCTGATTCATGAAAGTATAGGGGGTGGATCTCGGGCCACACATGGTCAAATACCTGTTGTCATAGGTAGAAAGAGTAGGTCTTTTTTAGGATAAATCCAGACAACAGGTTCCCCTGCCTAAAGAGTATCTCCAACAGTTTAAAAAATACTAAAACAATCACTCACAAAACAGATTTTAACACTTCAAATACCGCACATACCATATGTCACAAAGAAAAATAAACCATTGTAAAGAGTAACATGGGGCATTTCACAGACTTAACAATCCTCCATGAAAACATGCAGTCAATAAAAAATAAAATACAACTGTTAGAAGTTGAGCTCCAATCTTTGAACTGCACAGTAGTTTGTATTACTGAGCACTGGTGTAGACACACAGAAATCCAACATGTAGAATTATCATTGTATGAAAAGGCAAACTCTAACTGCAGAACTACTTCAGGGGATGGAGGATCAAGCATTTATATCAGAAAAGGAACACAGTTGAAATCAAGACACGACCTCAATACAGTAAGTGAAGACCAACACTTTGAAATATTAGCTATTGAATTAACAGGGCTTGATATCACCAAGAAATTAATCATTTTGTGTGTGTATAGATCTCCCAGTGGTAGTGTGGACACCTTTTATAATAAATTACCAGAAGTTCTAGATAAAGTCTCAAGTACAAACGTCAACATAATTCTGTGTGGGGACATTAACATCAACACTAATATCAAAAATGATTCCAGCAGCACCTTCATAAACATCCTTCAAAGTTTTGGCATGTCCCTATTGGTCAATAGTGCAACAAGGATTACTACGACGACTTCATCAGTAATTGAGCATGTGGCCATAAATATGGACAGGGAAAAATGGGATGTAGCTGTAAAAGATCTCGGACTATCAGACCATCTCTGTCAAATAACAACAGTAAAATCAGGCATCGAATCATTCCCTAAACTACAAGCCTACAAACGATATCCGTCAGAAATCAAAATAAAAGACTTTTCAAAAGAACTAGAAAAACAAAGCTGGGATGAAGTGTATAAGGAAACCAATGTGAATATGAATTTCTCTAAATTCTCCACATTGTTTTAAATTGAACTTTGAGAACGCATTTCCAAAAGTACGCATGTCTGTATCAACATCTCACATAAACAGATGGATAACAGCAGGTATTAAGAAGTCCCCCCAAACACTTGAACACCTCAGTTCCATGAAAAAGATTTGCAATGACCCAGAATTCTTAAATTTCTATCATAGATACAGAAAGATCTATAGGAAGGTTCTGAGTGCTGCAAAAAAGTCATTTAATGACAAAATAGTATATAATGCAGAGAATAAAAAAATGGTTCAAATGGCTCTGAGCACTATGGGACTTAACTGCTGTGGTCATCAGTCCCCTAGAACTTAGAACTACTTAAACCTAACTAACCTAAGGACATCACATACATCCATGCCCGAGGCAGGATTCGAACCTGTGACTGTAGCGGTCATGCGGTTCTGGACTGTAGTGCCTTGAACCACTCGGCCACTCTGGTCGGCAGAGAATAAAAGCAAAGCAGTCTGGGACGTTATAAAAAAGGAAACGGGGGGAGGCAAACAAACGCAGAATAACATACTGCTAAGGGAGAAGTATAAGGTAATAAATGATCCACAACACTTAGCAAACTAAGTAAACAAGCATTTTTCAAGTCTTGCAGAGAAGTTACAGCAAAAATTCCCCAAAACAAATATAAAACTTGTAAATAATGTTGCACTAAATACAATGATGTTACTTCCAACCACAGAGAATGAAGTCAATAAAACTGTTCAAAAAGTAAAAAATAAAGTCAGTAGGCTTAGATGAAGTACCAATGTGTGTACTGAAGCAATGCATAGAGATTATACAAGGCCCCTTAACAAATATAATAAATGAATCCTTGACGTCAGGAACATTTCCAGAGCAATTAAAACAGGCAAGAGTTGTACCTTTGCTTAAGAAAGGTAATGCAGAAGACACAGAAAATTACCAGCCCATTTTCCTGCTGTCACCATTCTCAAAAATAATAGAAGCAATTCTGAAAGACAGATTAATGAATTACCCGAATAAATACAATCTTTTAAGTGAATCACAGTTTGGTTTCTGAAGTGGCAAAAATATGGAGTCAGCCATAGTAGAATTTACAAAAGTTGTACTTGATGCTCTTGACAAAGATGAGTGTGTCACAGGCATATTTTTGGATCTTTCTAAGGCAGTTGACCACTAGATTCTATTAAATAAATTAGAAGCATTAGGAATAAGAGGGGTAGCTAACGAGTGGTTTTGATCATACCAAACAGAAAGGGTACAAAGAGTAGAGATGATAACACATACTTCAACCAGATCTAAACATTTACTAAAACACTTATCAGAATCAAAATACATTAATAAAAGGGTTCTGCAAGGTAGCATATTAGGACCAATACTGTTCCTGATATACACCAATGACTTTCCCAGTAGTGTTACTCATGGTGAAAAAATTCTCTTTGCTGATGACAGCAATATTATAGTCACTGAGAAAACAAGAGAACTCCTTGCTGAGAAGGCAAATGAAACTCTCAAGGAAGTTTATGATTGGTCAATAAGTAATAAAGTGACACTGAATGTAAAGAAAACTAATACCATGACTTTCAGTTTGAACAGGACAAATTACGATGTTAAATTAATTGTAGATGGCACCCCTACAGGCTGTAACAAATGGAAAATGTCTAAGAATGAATATTGATTCTCAGTTGAAGTGGTGTGAACACACAAAGATACTTGCAAACAGAATGTCATCAGCTTGTTATGTCCTTAGAATCCTATCATCATTGTGTAACATTCAGTGACTTTTAGTTGCATATTATTCATATGTACACTCAGTGCTTAGCTATGGTATTCTTTTTTGGGTAGCAAATGCACAAACTATGAGCACAATTTTCAAAATCCAGAAAAGAGCCATAAGAATAATAACCAAAAATACTAGTCGAGCTCGTTGTAAAGATCTGTTCAAAACACTGGGGATTTTAACTGCTCCATGTGAATACATTTACCAGTCAGTTGTACACATCAAAAACAACATTGGTAATTACTGCACAAACAGCTCTGTCCATGACCATGCAACAAGAGATAGACTCAACTTACATTTACCAAGTAAAAATAAACGTAAAACTCAAAAAAGGCATTTTCTACCAAGGAATAAAAATGTACAATAAATTACCAAAAGAGATTACAGAAATTGCAAAAATACACTTATTTAAAAAGGCAGCTAAAAAGTACGTTATGCAATACATTTTATACATCGAAGGATTACTTAGCTAAAACAGAGTAGGGGTTTGATAAAAAAATGTTATACAAATAATAATAATAATAATAATAATAATAATTATTATTATTATTATTATTATTATTATTATAAAACATCCAACATAACACTTTCACTTTATGTTTTTTTCCTTTCTAGAAATACCTACCCCCAAGCTATGCATAACACAATACTCTTCCTCTTTCTAAGCTCAACATCTCACTCATTATGGAGGGACGCTGACCTAGTTTTTCAGGATAGAAAATGGGACGCTGCAGTACAGAAAATGGCCCAGAGTCACCAGTGTGTGTGTGTGTGTGTGTGTGCAGTGACTGATAGTGAGATATGAGTGGACAGTGTGGGATTACATTATTTAATAAGTTATTTAAGGAGGAGGAGGAGGAGGAGGAGGAGAAAAGTATTTTATACCAGGAGTAAATCTAATGATTGTCTCTAACTCGAAGTCTGTAAATATACGTGTATGCGAATTAGCTTATTTTAAATTGATCTAAAATTGTAAATACGGCGTGATCAAAAAGGCAGCATAAATTTGAAAACTGAATAAATCACGGAATAATGTAGATAGAGAGGTACAAATTGACACACAAGCTTGGAATGACATGGGGTTTTATTAGAACCAAAAAATACAGAAGTTCAAAAAATGTCTGACAGATGGCGCTTCATCTGATCAAAATTGCAAAAATTAGCATAACAAAGTAAGACAAAGCAAAGATGATGTTCTTTACAGGAAATGCTCAATATGTCCACCATCATTCCTCAACAATAGCTGTAGTCGAGGAAGAATATTGTGAACAGCACTGTAAAGCATGTCCGGAATTATGGTGAGGCATTGGCGTCAGATGTTGTCTTTCAGCATCCCTAGAGATGTCGGTCGATCATGATACACTTGCAACTTCAGGTAACCCCAAAGCCAATAGTCGCACGGACTGAGGTCTGGGGACCTGGGAGGCCAAGCATGATGAAAGTGGCGGCTAAGCACACGATCATCACCAAACAACGCGCCCAAGAGATCTTTCACACCTCTAGCAATATGGGGTTGAGGGCATCCTGCATAAACATCATACGTTCCAGCAGGTGTTTATCAGCCAGGCTGGGGATGATGCGAGTCTGTAACATATCGAAGTACCTCTCACACGTCACGGTAGCAGTTACAAAACCAGAATCACGCATTTCCTCGAAGAAAAAAGGCCCGATAACAGTAGATGTTGTAAATCCAAACCATACCGTGACGTTCTCGTCGTGCAATGGAGTTTCCGCGACAGTTCTAGGATTTTTGGTAGCCCAAATTCTGCAGTTGTGGACATTGACAGACCCTCGGAGCGTGAAATGAGCTTCGTCGGTCCACAACACGTTACTCAACCAATCGTCATCTTCCGCCATCTTTTGAAACGCCCACACCACAAATGCCCTCCGCTTCACTAAATCGCCAGGTAACAGTTCATGATGCCAATGGATTTTGTAGGGATAGCATCGGAGGGTACGCCTAAGTGCCAACCAAACAGTAGTGTATGGAATGCCGGTGCGACTGCACGAGCGCTGACGTCCCCGTGGATAGATGAACCCGCTACAGTCTCCATTTCGTCCTGCACTGTCTCAGCAGCATTACGCCTTGTGCTCGGTCGGCCAGTACGAGGTCTATCATCTAAACAATCCGTGGCTTCGAACTTCAAAATCATTCTTGCCACAGCTACATTTGTCAACGGACCTTTACACGTTCGAATCCCTTTCCTATGGTGATAGGATCGTAATGCTGAACTAGCACATTCCCCATTCTGATAATACAGCTTCACTAAAAGCACCTTTTCAGGCAACATCAACATGCTGCGACTGTTGGCGCATCTGATTCTCTCTCTCATTACAGCTCCTTTTATACACAATTGTCATGCTCAGTCAGTGACGTTTTGCTGTCCAGCGCCATCTGTCGGACATTTTGTGAACTTTGTTTTTTTGTTGCCCCCCCTTTTACAGGTCTGTCCCACATCACGATCGTTATTTAAAACCTATATAGATATTAGCCTTAGAACATGGTCTCGTAAATGTAATACTATGGTATTAGAAATAAGAGATGTAGTTTACCTACATCATTTATTGTTTGCTGATGATCAAGTAGCCAAATCACAAGATGGGGAGGATGCTCACTACATGTGCAATCAACTAGCATTAGCAATCAAAGCTTGGGGTTTGAAGATTAATTACCCAAAAACAGAATACTTGACTAATGATTCAGATGAGCTATTCATTAAAGGAAAGAAAATCAAAAAGATAAACACTTTCTGTTATTTGGGATCCATTTTAGAAATCGAGGGAAAATCAGAGTCAGAAATCAATAAAAAGAATTAGTAGCGGACAGGAGGTCACTGGGATGCTTAACTCAGTCTTATGGAGCAGGAATGTAATGAGCAGAACTAAAAACTTAATATACAAATCCATATTAGAGAGTGCTGTTCAATATGGATCGGAAACCTGGACTATTAACCTGAAGCACATTAAAAAATTACAAGCTCTAGAGATGGACTTCTGGAAAAGATTGGCAAGAATCTCCAGGAAAGAGAAGATAAGGAACACCAAAATAATAAGGAGAATGGAAATAAAAGAAAGAATATATGACATAATGGATAGGAAGAAATTACAGTGGTACAGGCATGTACAACGAATGGAGGAAACCAAAATTGATACTGGAGTGGGAACCAGAGGGAGGAGAAGACGACGAGGATGACCTATGACCATCTGGCTCCAAAATGTACAGCACACAATGAGGGGAATGGGTGCAGAGGAAGAGCAAACACAAGATCGAAACACCTGGAGGAATATTTTGAAAATATAGTTTAAGAGTGTTTATTTTTTGTAGAGTAATTTCAAAGTAAATTATTATGTTGGAGATAAGCCTCTGTAATGAGGAAAAGCTAAAAAAAATCATATCTAACTACAGTAGAGCTGTACTGAGTGATAAATTGCATTCTGAGGATGTGACTGCTGGCAATGGGAGGGAACGGGGATGTAAGGTAGAAGTGTGAGGAAAGGCAGGTCATTAGAATCAGGTCACTTGCTTCCCTCATTTGTGTGTTTGCAAAATGAAGAGCGAGTAAGTGAGTCCTCACTCTTCCTACACCACTAGTCACAGGAAACAACTACACATTGTTTCACAATCGTACCAACCTTTCTGCAGCACGCCTTGTAAATCGCTGGTGATACAGTGCGCAAACACACCTGGAGAGAGTTTATTTTCCACAAAATTTGTTGTGCGCAGACATGTCTGGGAAGTGTTTATTTTCATAAAATGCGTTAACACTAAATAGACTACAGATATTAGTTACTAGTAAAACTACACATATCAAGAGAATCTACGTAAATCTCTGCACCCCACATTGAACTGCTAAAAGGAAAATTGATTGTTGATTGTTCGTCATCCTGTACGACTGTTGTGGCTTTCTTTGGGGAAAGGTCAGTTCCCCCACCACGAGAACTGTCCACTCTTCAGTTTATAAGCCGAATGATCGACTATACCCTCCCCAGCATTTCCTGTCCAGTTCTCTTATGTAAGTAGGCAAAGTAGCTTCATTGTTTCTATATACAACATGTTCCTATAAACAGTGGTTGAGACGTGCGTAATCTGTAAGAGTGATGTTGTCAGTGACCTATGGAATACTGGTGAGAAAGAAATACGGGGACTGGTAAACGCCAGTTATTCTAAAAAAATTATTAGAGAGAGAGAGAGAGAGAGAGAGAGAGAGAGAGAGAGAGAGATGGGAAGGCTGAAAGTTCCAGGAACCAAAAACACATTGTTGTTCATGCATCTTGCATAAAAGAGGACAGCAGAGCTAAGTCAATTAAAAGATTTCTAAGACATGCTATTTCAGAGAAATGTCAGCTGGGGTAAAACATTTGCATTCAGCTGAAGTGAAATTTGATTTTAAAAATAGCTGTCTGTCTTGTGCAGAAGCTATTGATGGTGAATTTTTTGATAAACAGACAAAAAACAAAAAATGGCGGCAAAATGTTTACAACGTTCGATCCTTCAGTTACGATAATACAACTACAGTTTGTGCGGAGGAGAGAAAGGATGAATGGGAAGACACCAACTGAACAAGTATCTGTTCTGTTGGGTATCTATATCCTGCAGATGCAATATATAGCAAGGACTGCTATAGAAAGTTATTTATAGTCTCAGAACCTAAATCTAGAAAAATTGCATGCCCTGAGGAATTAATGTGTCAATTGAGGAAATATTCAGTTACATAGAGGGGAATGATGACTGCCAGTTCACCTTAGAAAAGTTTTTCGAGCATTTTTTTGCAAAATTACCTCATATAAAGACAAACTGAGATAATAGTATGGGGATCACATTGTTTTCTGCACAATCTGCACCAGAAAAACTATTGTGTACTTTCGTTGTTGAGGCGAAAAATTTTGAATGAGGCATTGTTTGAAGCGGAAAGATGAACAAGCAGAACGGGAAAGAATTGTAAAAGCAACTGCCACTATAATCTTACAAGTTATTGAGTCAGTGGCATATGATAGTACTGTTTTTCCACTTTGTGCAAATTCTGTAGTGGGGCTGATGTAATGGTGCCTCGTACACACTTCGTCTTCATGGACTACATTTCAGTGAAGAAAAAGGCAAAACAGGAAATTGAAAAGAAGCTGACATCTACACTTCATGCTCTCATTGCTACCATTTGCCCCTGATCAATCATATCACCTACGAGGGTCATTCAAGTAAAGAAACAAATTGGTCTGTGGGAAAAATTGTTAGTAAGGCAAGTTTGGTACTTTTATGGCTTTAAGTTGGCATCACTGGGATGAACCCTGAATGGCGAGTCCTCTTGAAATGTCCACATTAATTGAACAACGTCCTGTTATTTATTTTTTACTTGTTGAAGACGAGAAAGCAGTGAATATATACTGTAAAATGTCTAAAGTTTATGGCGAAGGTTGTATGAATCATGCAAATTTCTACAATTGCATGGAGCAGTTCAAAAATAGTCGCAACTCAATAACTGACAAACACTATTCAGGCTGACCAGTTGCAGTTTCAACTCACTCACTTGAAAGTCGAATTGATGACATCATTTGTGCCGACCGCCGTGTGACTGTGGAAATGATAGTTGATAGGGTTCAAGTTAGTACTTGTACAATTCATAATATTATGTATAACAAGCTGAAGCAGCGCAAAACTGTGCAAGATGGGTCCCAAAGGAGCTGACGCAGCTACACAAGGAAACAAGGATGAGAGTGTGCACAGAGCTAAAGGAACGTTGTGAAAGAGAAGGTAAGCACTTCCACAACAAAATTTTAACTTGTGATGAAACTTGGGTTCACTATTACGAGCCAGGATCAAAAAGACAAAGCATGGAGTGGCACACCAACTCACCTGTCAAGAAAAAAATTCAAAACCCAAGCATCAGTAGGAAAAGTCATGTTGACAGTGTTTTGGAATACTGAAAGTCCAGTTTTTTGTGATTATCTTGAACAGCAGTGTACAATGAACAACCAACACTACTCAGATTTGCTTTTAAACAAAGTAAAGCCAGCCATGAGAGAGAGATGTCGTGGATCTAAGAGGAGAGGTGTGATTCTCCAGCAAGACAACGCATGTCCTCACATTGCTCAACTAACCTGTGAAACCATTGACAAAATGGCCTGGGTAGTACTGCCTCATCCCCCTTCAGTCCTGATTTAGCACCTAATGATTTCCATTTGTTTGGTGCACTGAAGGAGGCATTACATGGGGAAAGGTTCCAGGACAATGAGGACATGAAGTTTGTGGGAAATTGGTTCAAACATCAAGATAAAGAGTTCTTTGCAGCTGGAATAAAAAAGCTTGTAGCCCACTGGAACAAGTGCATAAATGTTCAAAGGGAGTATGTTGGAAAGTAGAGGAAGTATTGTTTTGTAAAAATAAATGCTTTTCCTCCAGACCAATTTGTCTCTTTTAATTACTGAATGACCCTCATAAATACATGTTGTCACTCTCTTCATTCACAGGAAGTTTGGATTAAAAAGCTTAATCAGTCTGAATGATGTTTTAGGATTCAGTGGAAAGTATTATGAAACACAACAGCTGGAGCTATCAACTGTCTACCACACTGAAGGCCTGCAACATTTTGTCATTATGTTTTCAAAAATGTCTATTTCAAAGTCTGCACTATTGACAGCTGGAATACTTTTCACAGTGTGGGACATATCAAATGCATCACCCCAGACTCAGCTCTCCACAATCTGAAGAGATCCAGAAGCTTAAATGAGTTCCTTCAGTCACAAAAGTAGGGCACTGGGTGTTATGGAACTTCAGGTATTTGAACATCAGACAAACGATATATTATTGTAGGGTAGTGTCCATGACTTGAAGGTGATTAGTCCCACTTCGTCTGACATATTAACACACACCATGCCATATATGCTGTGCCTGTGTGGTAAGTGGCTCCATGCCATGCAGTCCACTCTACAAGTGCCAGCAGTTTCTGAATGGAAGGGATTTATGAAGTCTGGCAGTAACACAATGATGAAAGAAACGCAATAAAATTCTTACCTTTCAATAACTCACCACCAAGTGACTAGACTACAGTGTATACAGCTTTAGAATACCCTGATAGCAGCAGCCAGCAGCAAGGTGCTATAATTCGTTTTGTTACTTTTGATCAACCACCATACATAAGTCTCAAAAAATCCAGTCTGCAATTATTTCTGTGAGATTGGGAGGATTTCACACACTTACATCCTACATGGTGCGCATTGGTCACACAATGGCAGGGACTGGGTTGAAAGAAGCGTTAAGTTTAGTTTATGCTGCAGATTCAGTTGAAAAGATGTTAATTTGACACGCCTGCAGTAGAGGTGTTTGCGGACACTTACTTGTTCACGCTGTTTTAATGCATATCATTCTGGAAGACCGTAATGTCTCAAAAGAAGAAAAGGTGTGTGTTATCAACATTTTGAACAATATAGAGGATATTACTGTACAAAAAATAGAGGTAGAGGCTAGTCTGGCATCAGTTTTAAATAAATTCAAGAACGAGCTGTCTCTTCTCAAGAAGATTGGGTGCAGTATTTAAACACAGTTTCATTAATGAAGAATTTCATAGATTCTGAGTGGTGTTGTGATTAGAATGGCCATTTAGCCTGTGTTCAGGAAATGATACCATTCTTTCATGCACGTGGTCATTTTCATTACATAAAATATGCCCGTCTTTACATGCAAGACATGATAGCATTAAAAACTAACAACCCACATGTGTTGAAGGATTTTGCAGATAAGGGTTATTTCACCATAAATCAAACTGCTTCCCCAGGGCAGGGGTTTGTTCAAACACAACCATAGAGCAGAATTTAATGGGCTCCATTAAAAGCTTAGGTGGTCTGACACAAGGAAGAGGCATAGCCAATTTCATTATGGTGAAGTGGGTTGGAGGATCCCTTGGAGCAGTTGCCATCTGCTTGTCATTAGAGCAGTTCACTGGAGTGGCATTTTCAAAGGGGAGCAGCATGCTGATCGACAGGTATCATGACAAAATAGGCATGAACAAGACTGGACACAGATATGCGAGTGGTTCAATGACCATCCTCCTTTTCCAAAATGGAATTCACTTATGTCTCTGTCAACAGTGATGATCGAAAACTCAAAAATAAAGTCATTAATCCCTAGAAATTGGTACCAGAACCATGCAAAGTTATAATGGTTGTAATTTTGGTGACATATGTCGTCGTCTTTGGCTAGTATGAAAAATGCCATAGACAATGAAGATGTTGCAAAGCTTATGGAATACGAATTATCTCCATTCCCACTGGCTCTTTTTAATGAAGGGGAATGAGGAGATGAAAGAAATTTTCTCTGTATGATGCTTTTCCAGAGGACAATTATGCAACTCATAACCTAAGAAACGAGTGCCAATGTAATAGGTAGAGGCTTCCTCTTTCGTCACGTGAAATGGAAGATGGGCACCAAGTTTTCCGTACTTTGAAAGCAATACATAGCTTGTGTACTCAAATATTATGGTCAAATTTGTACTGTGGTTTTTGGTGGATATAGTGACATCAACAGTAAAAAATGTGCATAGTGGAAGAGAAGGGTCCCCACAAAAACTTCAACTGACATCAATTTTAATGAAAACCTGACAGTCACTGTTCGACAGGAGCATTTTTCTCCCAAATGTGAAGAACAAAACCTGGCTTATAGAACTCCTCAGTGATAAAATGACAGCAAGGGGATACAAACAACAGTTATTACAGGCATTGCTGGTGGAACTATAGTGAGATGTGCATTAGAGAAAGCTGCCCTGCACCCAGCTGTCACAATAATAGTGAAAGGTGAAAGATGTGTACTCAATTGTTTTACTCATCATTTTTTCATGACCACCAGTAACGTAAAATTTATGAAGCCTGGTAGGGGCAAGGTACAATCCAAACTGTTTTCAACAAACTCTAAAAACTTCCTTTTGCTGAAACCATCCTCATCCTCTCCTCCTCCAGGCATTTAGCAGGTGTAACACAACCTCCATAACTTATAACAAACGTAAAGTAGCAGTGGTTAAACTTTCCACAAAATTCCTAGGCAAATGAAGAAAATAGCCAACATTTTCACTAAAAACTTCTGTTAATGCCTTTTTACAACACCATTTCCTGTTACTTACAGGTATTTTGATTACTTACTTAAAGGTACAATAATGGTTCAGTAGCCCCCTACTGCAGAGTGAATGGGGATGGAATCAAGAGGAGGATGGCTTGATCTACCAAATGGCAACCAAAGATCCAGTTGTACCTGAAGCTACACTGAACAACATCTTTTGCCATTGTTCTACTGGGAGTGGGAGAAGATGTGAATGCCAAAAAGCCAGCATTACATGTTCCACAGTTTGAGACACATACCACAGTACACGTACGAATGGTGCACCATTCCTCGGTCTGCAAGATGAGGTTTCAGTTGATTTTTGAAATGAACCCACTCAACAAAAGATGCTCTTCTATAATATTTTCTGTTATTTCCAAGTTCAAATGCCGAGTGAGGTGGTGCAGTGGTTAGCACACTGGACTCGCATTCGGGAGGATGATGGTTCAATCCCGCATCTGGCCATCCTGATTCCCTAAATCACTCCAGGCAAATGCCGGTATGGTTCCTTTGAAAGGGCAGAGCTGAGCCTTCCCCATCCTTCCCTAATCCAATGAGACCGATGACCTCACTGGTCTCTTCCCCCAAACAACCCAACCCCCTCTAAGTTCATTGGTTATTAAACATTAATTTTATACCATTAAGACATTAGTGTTAATAATTTGCAATTTTTCCATCCCCTGCAATGTGGAAACTATTAGTTTGACTGTACAAAAATTTGCAACTACACAAATTTTTTTCTTCATCATCTAGACTAATGCATTTCTAATGCAGTCTGTGAACAACTTATTACATTCCTCTTTCTGAGATCCAACCATATCATGCTTCACTTCTTACCGACAGCCACGTAATCATAATCTGGCCAATGGCCTTGCCACAGTTGTAACACCAGTTTTCAATAGATCAACGAAGCTGGTGCTGTTGGACTTTGTGAGCACTTGAATAGATGACTGTCTGGGTCTGCCGAGTGCTGTTGGCAAGTGGAGTGCTCTCAGCACCTGTGACGCCAAATGAGGAGAAACTTGACAGAGAAGTAGCAACTTCGATCATAAAAACTGATGGGAGGATCAAGATTCGTGACACACTCATCTGCTATGCTAACAATGTGTATGTCTTGAGAAATTAGCTATAATATTGTCCAAACAAGCATTCCCACACGTAGGGCTACTTTTAGTATAATATAAATTTAATTTTCTGAATAGGTTTAAAAATGATTTTAATTGAGTTCATCTGAGCCTAAAAAAAGGTTGAAACTGACACAAATTGCAACGTTTGTTTTAAATTATAATTTTTTTTTATCATTTGCTCAAATCTCTCAAAAAAATTATTTAGTGTCACTATTTGGAGATCTGCACAAACTAACAATATTACGATATTCCAGTTGAAGTCTTACACAACTAAATATGTTTTAGATAATGTTATATCGGGTGATCAAAAAGTCAGTATAAATTTGAAAACTGAATAAATCACTAAATGTCGATAGATAGGTACAAATTGACACACATGCTTGGAATGACATGGGGTTTTATTAGAACCAAAAAAATAGAAAAGTTCAAAACTGTCCGACAGATGGCACTTCATCTGATCAGAATAGCAATAATTAGCATAACGAAGTAAGACAAAGCAAAGATGGTGTTCTTTACAGGAAATGTTCAATATGTCCATCATTTGTCAACAATAGCTGTAGTCTAGGAATAATGTTGTGAACAGCACTGTAAAGCATGTCCGCAGCTACGGTGAGGCATTGGCATTGGATTTTGTCTTTCAGCATCCCTAGAGATGTCGGTCGATCACGATACACTTGCGACTTCAGGTAACCCCAAAACCAATAGTCGCATGGACTGAGGTCTGGGAGGCCAAGCATGATGAAAGTGGCGGCTGAGCACACGATCATCACCAAACGACACGAGCAAGAGATCTTTCACGCCTCTAGCAATATGCGGTGGAGCACCATCCTGCATAAACATCGTATGTTCCAGCAGGTGTTTACCAGCCAGGCTGGGGATCATGCCATTCTGTAACATATCGGCATACCTCTGACCCGTCATGGTAGCAGTAACCGACGTTTTGCTGTCCAGCACCATCTGTCTGACATTTTGTGAACTTTTTTTTTTGTTCTAATAAAACCCCATGTCATACCAAGCATGTGTGTCAATTTTTACCCCTTTATACATTATTCCATTGTTTACTAAGTTTTCAAATTTATACTGACTTTTTGATCACCCGATATTTTGTCTGATAAATATTGCAACAACCATCCCTTTTTCTCTCCGCACTGCACAATATATTGCATTTTTTTTATCTTACAAAAGCATTCAAACTCTAAAAATTTATTCCTAAAACTGTGAATGCTGAATAGCATGAAGGCAATTAATTTGCATCTGTTTTGCTTTCTCTCTAAGCCATTAGGATCCTGTGTTTTCACATGAAGTACTTGCACTCTGTGACGACTCCGGAACTAATGGCTTACAGTTTTTTTTTAAAATCCCAAAGCCTTTAATATTCCAGAGAAAGATTGTCAGTGATGTTTTCCAGAGACAGTTACAGTGTTTTGTCTAAAATAGAAATGGTAGTCTAGTTCAGGGACACTTTCTTGTCCTGCAGTTTTGAGAACCATATGTATAATGGGGTGTCTATATGCCCTGCTTTCCATAGAGTTGATAGTTGCTATATTTAGAAGAGTACTTTAAACTTTTTTCCTGGCCTGTTCAGGTGCATGCCATGGTTAGTACACAACTCTCCACTAAAGCTGCTTACATCGAAAACATGACCATAGGCAGCAATTAGAAAGTTTGAAGCTGGCCTAAGGAAATAGAGTGTACATTCTTGTAAAAACAGTTAATGGACTTTCACCGCAAGTTTCAACATACTTTATGTACCTCAGAACAAAGCCTTTTCTTAGAGTATTGTACAAACAATTCATAAGTATCATTATTTATGTCAAAATGATCAGATGTGCCAGTTTTTTGAAAACAGGCCTAGTATTTCTGAGTGAAAATTATTATTATTTAGGAATTACTTTTATTTCAGTGCCAGCACATTTTCTTAATACAATAGTTTAGAGCCAGTATTTTTTTTTCCCCCTTTCATGCAAGAATTACATAGTTCTTCGTTTATTTGCTTTTTTTTATTCTATTCCTACACTCCACACAAACTATTGCTGTCAGTTTTACTTCAGTTGTGATCAACAGACCTCTCCAAGTCCTAGCAATTCATCCTTTCAGACAAAAAAAATCTGCCTAAGTATATTGAACACCAAGCTACTTTGTATAGTTCAGTATTATGAATATGGAACTTCAGCTCCCACATATTCAAACACTCTTTTTTGCATTTCTACTCACTTTCAGGCACACACAAACCTGAAAATGTGCTGTGGAGGGGGGTGGGGGGTGGGTGTGGGGGGAAGAGAGAGAGAGAGAGAGAGAGAGAGAGAGAGAGAGAGAGAGAGAGAGAGACCCACCCAGGCCACTCTACTGCTTACTATTATTTACCTGAAAGAATTCAGACACTCCAGTTGAAATGGAATAAGGTTTCCTTCTCTGCTCTGTAACCAGGACTATTGCCAAGGGCAAAACTGTCCAAACCATATCACTCATCCTATGCTCCAGTCATGTACATTGTTGGACACTCAAGGCAAAAGGAGGGTGTTCAGTGTCGGCAGAACTGGAGTTCCTGGTCTTTGCTACACTATCATGCTCACCT
The DNA here is from genome assembly GCF_021461395.2 of Schistocerca americana. Taxonomy (NCBI): domain Eukaryota; kingdom Metazoa; phylum Arthropoda; class Insecta; order Orthoptera; family Acrididae; genus Schistocerca; species Schistocerca americana. The sequence goes on from NC_060130.1 coordinate 642,590,794, forward strand.
GACCTATGGGTGAGCAAAGTATCCTATCAGCATATAAAGTACTGGGATTGGGATGTTTTGTTGCTGATTAGTCAGATGTCCTCATTATTACAGTGGTTGAACTGCAATCCACTTAACTTATATGTACAATATCTATCTTCCTCCTCTCGTTATATATTCCTGATTGTTGCTAATTGCAAGCTGAAACTATCTTCTCATCCACTGACTGCAACTGCTGCTGCAGCACCATATCAGTGATTTCTGCTCGACATCACAGGGACACCGCCTCTGCTGTCCATATCAGTAACACCCCCCCCCCTCCCCTCCCCTCCCCAAACAGCAGGCCTGGTTTTCTGAACTAACCAAAGTTGTCCCATTAAGTATAGGAGACTGGCACATTTTTTGGTTGTAGAATATACGGTCCAGTCGCATTTATGTCACCACTGCCTATGTTCGCATCAACATGTAAAACCTCTCACAGATAGCAAGTGGTAGCACTAGCAATAGAGGGTATATAAAGCATGTCGGGGAGGAGGGGGGTTATGCAGGAAACAGTGCTGTAGTTGTCATAATGCAGAAATGGAAAGATTTACCTGATGTCCAAACAGGCAAGACCATTGGCTTTCAGGGCAAGGGTGGAAGTGTCTCTAAATCTTCAGAGTTTGTAAACTGTTTGTGTGCTGCTGTGGTAAAAATATACTGTACGTGGTAAAATAGTGCAATCCAAATCTAGCAACTGTGATGCACTATGGGCCATACATGACATGGGCAAACAACAGCTGCAGAGGCGTGCACAGGCAAATATATGTGCAACTAACAGCCCAGTTGAACCACGGGGCTATCAACAACCATTCAGCCTGGTTCATGCGCCCACAATGACTGCTGTTCGTTTATGATGAAGGCTGAAATTTGTACGCCAGTACTGCAACTCAACATCCACTAAGTGGTGACAGGTGGTACCTTCAGACAAATCACATTTTCCGCTCCATCAGGCAGATGGCCAACAGCCACATGTGGTGATAAAATTTATGATGACTCTAAATACGGTGTATTTGGAAAATCAATGTAAACTGCATAGAAATGCAGAAAGCTTCCCATCACTTTATAATAACTGTGCTGCTGATATGATCTGTGTGTGTACTAGATAGCAGCTTTTACATTTGCTGTGGTTGTGTAAGTCAGTTTCATAATCAAGGATCTAGAAGCTGAATGAATACCATGTAGAAATGAGGAGTCAAATTTATCACACTTTCCAACACTTTTTTTTCATTTACAATAAATTAACAAATTAATATCTGTAGAGAGCTAAGTATCATAAAACACCAGTTATGTGTTAAGTAGCTGACTGAAAAGTATGTTTTTTTTACAAACTGTGGTCAAATTATATTATAAATGAAATACTTAACTTGTTACTTAAAATTCATCTCATCCACTTTGTGTGTGTGTGTGTGTGTGTGTGTGTGTGTGTGTGTGTGTGTTTTCCATTACAAAGGAAGGTGATTGATTTTTAACAATAGTTATGCAAGTATATTAGATACTTCTATTTCTTCCATAAATACTGTTTTTTTTTTTACATTCAGTAAATAAGTATCTCGTTACTGCCACCTTGTATAAAGGAACTCCTTCCACAAAGAGGGTCCAATTATACATTATAAATCTGTGGTGAATAAACTCAACCTTACACCACTTTAAATGCATTCAGCAACCCAAATGCTGCAAATATTCAAAGTTCATCTTTTAAGTCATCATCCTCATTAGCACCAGGTGGTGGTGGTCCACCACTACTCTGATACAGTTTTGCTATTATTGGCTGAACCACATCTTCTAATTCCTTCTTCTGCTTCTTAAATTCTTCAGTTGATGCATCCTGGTTGGCTTCAAGCCACTTAATCTTTTCTTCAATTGCCTCCTCCATTGTAGTCTTATCTGAACCGCTCACCTACAAGAAAATTAAAAAAAAAAATGTACACACTGCTTACATACTGACCAACACAATTTACTTTTTACTCTAGGATTAGTTTCAACCATTTGAAAGTTAAATTTAAATTCAAATGCAAACACTGTACAGAAGCTCATTAAATATAAAAAACATCTGATTTAACACTAAGAAATTGTGATACATTACTACACTAAAGTATTAACAGCGCAGGGTACATAGTGAGACCCTTGGGATCCAAACCAACTGTCACTTCACTTCATGACCAGTGCTGTAAAGCTTTTGATATGATATGACAGTACTATATTATATTTTGTGCAACTGATAATACTGTCAACACCAAAAGTAATACTGAAGTTTCTCTTCACATTATACTAGAATACTACCTGACCAACACCTTTCAACTGCATTAAATAATTTAATGCTTTTAATGTTACCATGAATGATTGGTATAGTGTTCTTTATGTCATCATATTTCCTCTCTAGTACCAATAAACTATCTCACATTTGTCATACATGTATATTAACATTACCAATAACTATAGCATGTATTCTTGTATTACATGTATTCTCAAACAATACAAAATGACATTTTATATGCCACAATTACACATCACCACCTGTAGTACAGTACTCTATGCATTTTGACATTTAAAGATATCACTAGTTAATAAGGACAGAAAAAAAAAAAATTTTTTTAACAACTCAGTGTTATTTTTTGTCAGGTTATCTTTCAAATTATGTTCTTTATTTTATACCTATTAATTACATATTTATTGGAGTTCAAATAAGGAAGTGTTGTGTCAAAAATGACAAAGCAAGTGGAAGTCTTAGCTTCTCCTACTAAATTCCGTCTCTTACCTCCAAGTTTGTGAACCCGCAGATCCTCAGCAACCCTGTGGAAGATTGGGTATTGAACTCTGATTGGGAACACTGTCAGGGCAGATGAGAGAAGGAAAAATGCTCCTCCAAAGAATAGGAGTTGAACTATGGACTAACTCATATCTGGAAATACGTCTTTTTAAAGTAAAGTAACAATGGATGTGAGAAATGAATCATGGAACGTACAGACATATACAATTGGAGCCCCTGGAAGCCTTATTGGAATACTGGAACCATACAGGGTATGTATCAGCCTTGGACTACTAGTAACAGGATCTAAAGCAAGAAGACTAGGGATATGTTACATGCAAATGAAGGGGAAATTTTTCAGTTAAAGCCTCTGAAATGCACATTTCCTTACAAAGGAGAGGACGGCAGAGGAGTAGACCTACAAGGCACTGGAGCAAGCTTATCGACAGTACTCAAAAAATGATATTGGTAAATACAGCCTCCATAAAGAGTAATAACATCTACATAGATACTCCACAAGCCACTGTATGGTGCATGGTGGAGGGTACCCTGTACCACTACTAGTCATTTCCTTTCCTGTTCCACTTGCAAATAGACCGAGGGAAAATGACCTACCTATACACCTCTGTACCAGACCTAATTTCTCTTATCTTACCTTTGTGGTCATTACGCACAATGTATGTTGGCGACAGTGGAATCACTTGGTAGTCAGCATCATATCCCAGTTCTCTAAATATTTTTGATAGTGTTTTCCGAAAAGAATGTCGCCTTATCTCCAGGGATTCCTCATCTGAGTTCCTGAAGCATCTCCGTAACACTTTTGTTCAAATCTACCAGTAACTAATCTAACAGACCACCTCAAAACTGCTTCAGTGTTTTCCTTCAATCCAACCTGATATTGATCCCAAACACTTTAGCAATAATCAAGAACAAGTCACACCAGCATCCTATATGCGGTGTCCTTTACAGGTGAACCACTACGTCGACAATTTGCCTTCCCTACCACAGTTCCCACATGCGCGATCCATTTCATATTGTTCTGCAAGGTTACACTCAGCTATTTAAACAAATTGACAATACAATATTCAACCATTACAGGTTTGTTCTTGCCACCCATCTGCATTAACTTACATTTTTCCACATTTTGGGCTAGCTGCCATCTGTCATCTTGTACCTTTCTACAGTCATTCAATTTCGACACCATTTATCACACCAACTAAAATTTTTTTCTGTCATCTTGTACCTTTCTACAGTCATTCAATTTCGACACCTTACCGTACATCATTGCATCATCTGCAAAGAACTGTACATCGTGGCCCTCCCCGATGGCCAAATCATCTATGTATATAGATAACAGCAGTCCTATAACACTTCCCTGGGGCACTCCTGACAATACCCCTGTCTCTGATGAACACACGCCACTGAGGACAACATACTGGGTTCTATAACTTGGGAAGTCTTTGAGCCACTGACATATCTGTGAACCTATTCCATATGCTAGTACCTTCTTTAATGGCCTGGAATGGGGCACCATGTCAAATGCTTTCCAGAAATCTAGAAAAGCGGAATCTGCCTGTTGCCCATCATCTATAGTTCACAGTATATCAAGTGAGAAAATGGCAAGCTGGGTTTTGCGCAAGTAATGCTTTCTAAAACCACGCTGAGTTGTTAACATAAGCTTTCTCAAGAAAGAACTGAGAAAATGTTCCAGGATTATGTAGCAAACTAACGTCAGGGATTTTGGTCTAATTTTTGCAGGTCCATTCCTTCCCCGTCTTATACAATGGAGTCACCTGCCCTTTTTCCAGTCACTAGGGACTTCGTGCTGGATGAGATTTTCACAACAGATGCAGGCTAGGTAATGGGCCAATGCTGTAGAGTACTCTTTGTGAAACTGACTTTAGGTTTCATCTGGACCTGGTGATTTATTTGCTTTCAACTTTTTCAGTTGTTTCTCTACAACAGGGATGCTTATTATTTCACCCATTCGGGAGTATGTCCAATGGTCAAATGACGGTATGTTTGTACGATTCTCCAGTGAAATATTTCTGGAACATGAAATTTGAAACTTTGGCTTTTGTTTTGCCATCTTCAACTGCTCCACCAGACTGGTCAACAAGGGATTGAATGGAAGTCTTAGACTCGCTTAGCAATTTCACAGAGGACGAGAATATTCATGGGTTCTCTGCCAGACCTTTTGCTAAGGTGCGATTGTGATAGTAGTTGTATACTTCGTGCATGGACCTTTTCACGGAAGCAAAATCTGTACTAACCTTAGCTTGTCATTTATCAGTTCCTTTTGAATAGACTGCAACAGCGTCTGCTTACTCAGCATCTTCTGAATTTCATTGTTAAACCACAGTGAATGTTTCCCATCATTTATCCACTTACTACTAACATAACTCCACACCACGATACTCCATCTGCTTAAGCTTTGCCCATAATTCCTCTACATCATCTTACTGGAACTAAGTGATGTCTATTCACTGCCTAAGTGAGATGCTAACAACTGCTTATCTGCTCTATCTAGCAGAAACACTCTGCTAGTCTTCTTGACTGATTTCTTAACTTTCGTAATCTTAATTGCTATAATGATATTCTCTTCGCTAATCTCCGTTTCTATGCTGACACTGTTGATAACATCCAGCCTACTTGTAGCTATAAAGAGTAAGATATTTCCATTGCATGTGGGCTGCCAACCCAGTGTATACTGTGTAAGTTATGACTGTAGACTTACTTTGAATGACTAGAACTGTCACAGCAGAATCGGATGGCAAGTAAAAACAGCCAACAATTAACTTTGTTTCACGTACACCTGTTATGTACAACCAGGTAACTGTCACACTCAGCTTTGACCGCAAGAGAGAGAACATTTTTGTCAACTGCAATGGACACTCCCCCTCCTACAGCTTCTAATCTGTCTGAAATACATTCCTCCATGACTTGCTAAATATCTATGAGCTTTCCATCTGGCATTCCCACCTGTTCTCAGTTCCAAGAATAATTTGAGCACAAGAACGTTCCTGGAGGGCAGTAAATTCAGAAACTTAATTACGAATACAATGATAGTTTACTGAAAAAAAAAAAATTGACAGTAAGTGTGTATTCTGAATGCCATTTGACTTCCCTTGCTGCATATCGACTGGCGAGTGTTCCTCAGAGCACCTTCAATAACCATCCAGCCTAAAAACAGTTACGTGCACTCCGTAAGTACTCTGCTACCCGAGTAGCTGCATGCTTTGTGTAGTGCACCCCTGACCTATCAAGGGGAGTCCTATAAATCCCCTACACGATAACACAGGTCTAGAAATCTGCAGCCAAGACAGTCACACGAGTCGACGAAGCCTTTGGTTGAGAACCTCCACTTGGCTCCAAATCAAAGGACCCCAATCAACCCTGGGAAGAATGCTACAAATTGTGAGCTCTGGTTGCACCCCACGCATGAGGCCAGCAGTCTTCATTATCACTAGCCGCCTGTATGAACTGAGGATGGCCTCAGAACCATGTGACAGGCATCATCAGTGCTGATGCACGCCACAACTTGCCGACAACTGCACCCTGCACACTATAGCTGCAGGCAAGGCTGCCTCCAAATCTCTGATGCTGACCCCTGGCATACAAACTGAATGCACATTTGCTTTCTTTCTAGCCCTGAACGGTATCTGCCTAAGGGGCTCCATAAGACACCAAACATTGTAGCTCCAGATAACTAGCAAACCCCTTCCCTGTGTGCCTGCTCTGACACTGCTGAAGGCCCAGCTGTGAGGGTGGATCCACCGCATCAGGTGCACTAAGGTGTGCCTCGAAAGCAGAGCCCATGGGCACAACAAGCGTCACCTGAGATGGCCCATGTGATGCACCAAATTCTCCGCCACTGCTACACCCCGACACAGAAACCTGTAGGTGACTTTACTGTAGCCACAAGAGCATTCACCTGTTCACAAACTGTTGCCAGCCCCTCCTGCATCAGCACACATCCTCACCATCCAAGCAAGATTGACTAAAGCAGTTAACTATAAAAGCAGACATAATACTAGAGATGCAACTTACTACCCTCCTGATGGGTCACCATTGGATGCTAATGCATTAATGAGCAATGTAGATGGTTGTTCAGTGACCAACTACTGCTCTACAGAGTGAATGGATTTACTCTTACAAAAATGAGAGATTAAACTTCTTAGATAGAAAAACACGCACTAATAACAATGGAGCCTGCCTGATAAATTTTACAACATACCTTAGGTAAGTTTCCAGCACATGGTTCCAGCATAAAAATATACAGAAAATGACCTGGGTGTCGCCAGACAACAATACTATGAACCAAACTGACCACATATTTATAGATGGCATGGCACTGATGTACCATACTACTATATGTTTCAGTGGAATCTGATCACACTTCCTCGCAGCAAAAATTAGAGGGAGAATTTCAAACGCACATAAAAGAGAAAGACAATACAAGAGTAGTACCTCCGAAATAGAGGACCCTGTAAAAGATTAACACCTAGCTTTTCATCTGGAAAATACATTGACAGGAATCCTGCAGAACTATACTCATAAATGAGCAGTGGAGTGAAATCAGAAGTGATATACAAGCTGTTGCAGAAGTAGTAATAGGTATGGAACAACAGATCAGAAGGAATGAATGGTGCGATGGGTGTGAGGCAGCAACAAGAATGAAGAACTAAGCACACAAAAAGATGCAGACTAGAAGAACAATGCTAGTAGATGACTACAGAGAAAAAAAGGTGTTGAAAAGCTGGTTCTGAAAGCAAAGAAGAGAAGCTCTTTCTTCGAAGGTCAATAACCTTGGAAAGGGATTTCAAACAAAAGCAGCACAATGTGGAGGAAAAACAAAAGAAATGGTGAATTGATAGCTTCACAGGAAGTAGTGTTACATTGGTGGGAAGAGCACTTTAAGGAATAATTATATTCAGAATACTGAAGCATGGGAACTAACTGAAAACCCAACAAGTAGAAGAAGAGGAAAATAGGATGACCACAATGCAAGAGATTAAGCTAGCAATAAAGGAACTAGCCAACAATTGGTTACCTGGCAATGACAACCCGCCAGTTGAACTTATTAAGTAGGTGATGGAGAACATCTAGTTAAATGCATGCACACCCTGATTTCATATGTACACACAAAAATCATCCCATATGATTGGAATATTGGAGTAGTATGTGCTGCACATAAGAAAGGGGGGCACCCTGCAATGTACGAACTACAGGGGAATTACATTACTGAATGCCCCGTATAAAATATTCTCCTCCCTGATTTGCACCCATGTAAAAGCTTTTGCAGAAAAAGCAACTGGGAGATATCACGCAGGCTTTAGACCTGGCAAATCACCTATAGACCAAATATCCACCCAGAGACAGATATTAGGGGAAAACAAAAGGGAATACCATATAGAAACATCGTATTTCCTGATTTTAAAGCAGCATATGACATCACATAAAGAAACAAGCTTACTGAAGCCACGAATGAACTAGGCATACAACAACAGTTAATATGCCTCATAGATCTGATTATGAGAAAAGTAGTAAGTGAAGCATAGATACAAAGAAATTTAACATCAAGTTTTGGAACTAACTATGGACTGAGGAGGTAACGGAATGCAGTCTCACGTATGGTTTTCGACATAGCGCTACGAAAGGTAGGCACAATAAACATAATGGGGTAAGTTCTGGCCTATGCAAATGATGTAGATACTACTGCAAGAACAGAACTGGCTGATAAAGAAACATACAGGGCACTGGTGGCAGCAGCTATAGAAATGGGACTGGAAGTAAAGATCAATAAAACCAGACATGAATAATAAGTCCAGAACCAAACACAATGTCAGAAATTCACCAAGTGCAAACAGAATCTGTTAGGGAATTCAGTTTATCTGGGAACACTGGTAACAGCACAGAATTATATTAGTAAGGAAATAAAGCAGCATATCGACCTAGCTAATACGTCCTATTATGGGCTGGCCCCACAACTTAAGTCAAGAAATCTGCCCGGAAGAACAAAATGTCAACTGTATAAAACTTTACTACATCCAGTATTAACATAGGGCTTAGGTGCATGAACACATAACAGTGAGAAAAGCTAACTGGATTTTTCGAATGAAAGGTGTTGTGCAGAAACTATGGAGTGACTAACGAAGATGGAATATGGCATAGACGATATAATTTTGAACTTTACAGATTACATAAAGATCTTGACATCAAAGTTCATTACAATAAACTGCCCGATATGGGTCACCACGTTTTTCACAGGGAACATGAGAAGCCAACAAAAAATAGCATTGCTACTAAACGCAGTGGGACAAAGAAGCAGGGAAAGACCAAGACTGATACTTTGATTACAAGAAGATTTAAAAATTATTAGTGTCAGAGGCAGGAGACGAGACACCAGACAGGGAAGAGTGGAATGATGTCCCTAGAGCAGGCCAAGGCCCATTAAGAGCTGTAAAGCTAGGAAGAATTATACAGGGTGTTACAAAAAGGTACGGCCAAACTTTCAGGAAACATTCCTCACACACAAAGAAAGAAACTGTTATGTGGACATGTGTCCGGAAACGCTTACTTTCCATGTTAGAGCTCATTTTATTACTTCTCTTCAAATCACATTAATCATGGAATGGAAACACACCGCAACAGAACGTACCAGCGTGACTTCAAACACTTTGTTACAGGAAATGTTCAAAATGGCCCCCGTTAGCGAGGATACATGCATCCACCCTCCGTCGCATGGGATCCCTGATGCGCTGATGCAGCCCTGGAGAATGGCGTAGTGTATCACAGCCATCCACAATACAAGCACAAAGAGTCTCTACATTTGGTACCGGGGTTGCGTAGACAAGAGCTTTCAAATGCCCCCATAACTGAAAATCAAGAGGGTTGAGGTCAGGAGAGCGTGGAGGCCATGGAATTGGTGTGCCTCAACCAATCCATCGGTCACCGAATCTGTTGTTGAGAAGCGTACGAACACTTCGAATGAAATGTGCAGGAGCTCCATCGTGCATGAACCACATGTTGTGTCATACTTGTAGAGGCACATGTTCTAGAAGCACAAGTAGAGTATCCCATATGAAATCATGATAACGTGCTCCATTGAGCGTAGGTGGAAGAACATGGGGCCCAATCAAGACATCACCTTCAATGCCTGCCCAAACGTTCACAGAAAATCTGTGTTGATGACGTGATTGCACAATTGCGTGCGGATTCTCGCCAGCCCACACATGTTGATTGTGAAAATTTACTATTTGATCACGGAATGAAGCCTCATCCGTAAAGAGAACATTTGCACTGAAATGAGGATTGACACATTGTTGGATTTACCATTCGCATAAGTGTACCCATGGAGGCCAATCAGCTGCTGATAGTGCCTGCACACGCTGTACACGGTACGGAAACAACTGGTTCTCCCGTAGCACTCTCCATACAGTGACGTGGTCAACGTTACCTTGTACAGCAGCAACTTCTCTGACACTGAAATTAGGGTTATCGTCAACTGCACGAAGAATTGCCTCGTCCATTGCAGGTGTCCTCATCGTTCCAGGTCTTCCCCAGTCGCGAGTCATAGGCTGGAATGTTCCGTGCTCTCTAAGACACCGATAAATTGCTTCGAACATCTTCCTGTCAGGACACCTTCATTGTGGAAATCTGTCTCGATACAAACGTACCGCACCACGGCTATTGCCCCATGCTAATCCATACATCAAATGGGCATCTGCCAACTCCGCATTTGTAAACATTGCACTGACTGCAAAACCACGTTCGTGATGAACACTAACCTGTTGATGCTATGTACTGATGTGCTTGATGCTAGTACTGTAGAGCAATGAGCCTCATGTCAACACAAGCACCGAAGTCAACATTACCTTCCTTCAATTGGGCCAGTTAGCAGTGAATCGCAGAAGAACAGTACATACTGATGAAAATAAAATGAGCTCCAACATGGAAATTAAGCGTTTCCGGACGCACGTCCACATAACATCTTTTCTTTATTTGTGTGAGAGGAATGTTTCCTGAAAGTTTGGCCGTACTTTTTTGTAACACCCTGTATACTTATTGTCACCATACACCTCATTTATTTCCATAACTAAAAATACTTTACGTCAAGCTTATTAATATTATCCACTTACACAATAAATACCTCCACATCCAAACAGAGTCTTATGTTTATCGAAAGGAAGCGTTCTCGTAATGTCCAATTTCTATTTGGAGACAATACGCTGTGAACACTGATCTTTACCACCTCAAGATACTTTTTGTTTATAAGTAAAATAAATGTAGCAAGCTATCAGGATCCACAACCAATACTAAAGAGTTGCATGTTTGCACCTGTTACTGCCCTTCAAAGTAGTCACGATTGTTGTATAGAACCCATTGCCAACAATGTGGGAGGTGTAGTATACCATTAGCAGAGCCTGTTCTGTTGATGGAGCGAGTAGAACGGCCTACTGCCTGTAGAATCTCTGGAACAGTTCTGAAGCGAATCCCACCGTCAATTCCAAGTATTACTGTTCATTTTTGGAGCATCACCTGCAACCAGCTTTGCAAAAGAAGCAGCGACACCTTTCTGCACAACCCACCCATCATTTTGCATGACAATGTGCAGGCACATACAGTGCTGCTTTGTTCGGTCGATGGGACTGGAAAGTACTCTTACCACCCCCCATACTCCCCGGACTTACGTCCTTGTGACGGATTTGATTCCGAAGATCAAGGAACCACTTCATGGCAATCACTTCAGAACTGTTCCAGAAATTTGACAGGCAGTAGACCCACTCCATTAGTGGTGGTGGTGGTTAGTGGGATGTTTAAGGGGGACTAAACAGCGAAGGTCATCAGTCCCCCATTCCAAAAACAGGCGAGACAAATTCGCGGAGCAGGTAAAACCCCAAGGGGAAGGAGACTCCCCCCCAGGCACTGAAAGAACACAAATTAGGCAACGAACACTACAGACAAGAAGAGTACAGATGAACACCAGACAGAAAGAAACAGAAGAAAAGAAGATGGCCGGAGACTGGTTGACTGACCAAAAAAAAAAAACCCCGGGGAAAGAGTCAACCATCCGACGACACACCAAAACACCAACAAATATTGAGAGACGCAAGGACAAAAGACACAGAAAGGGAAAGCTGCAGGACCTCCCTAAATGGAACCATAAAAAGGACTACCACGGATAAAATTTAAAACGACATCAGCCATGGAGGCATCGTCACATAAGACCAAAGGCAAAGTGCCCGGGAGATTAAACGACTGCCAGAGGGTGCGCAGTCTGAGACACTCCAGCAAAATGTGGGCAACCGTCAGCCGGAACCCACACCGACACAGGGGGGGGATCCTCCTGACGCAAAAGATGACCGTGCGTCAGGTAGGTATGGCCTATGCGCAGCCGACACAGGATGACAGAGTCCCTGCGAGAAGCCCGCAGGGAGGAGCGCCACACATCGGTCATCTCCTTGACAGCCCGCAGCTTATTCGGGGATGTCATGCCACGCCACTCAGCAGTCCACATCCCAAGCACCTTACGGCACAACACCAGCTGCTGATCGCGAGCCGTAAGGCTGATTTCCAAAGCTGGGGCGTCGATCGCCCCTTTGGCCAGTCTGTCAACACGTTCGTTCCCCGGGATGCCAACGTGACCTGGCATCCAAACAAAGACCACCAAACGACCAGAACGGGTAATGGCGGAAACAGACTCCTGAATAGAGGACACCAGAGGAGAAAAGGTATAGCAGCGGTTGATGGCTTGGAGGCTGCTCAGGGAGTCACTGCAGATGATGGACGTACCTGAGCAGAAACACATATGCTCAAGAGTGCGCAATATGGCCACCAGCTCTGCAGTAAAAATACTGCAGCCAGCCGGCAAGGAGCGCTGCTCAACATGGGCAGCGTGAGCAAAAGCGTAGGCAGTGCGACCACCAACCAGGGAACCATCAGTGTAGACAGTCTCACCGCCCGAAAATGAGGCGAGGAGTGCAAGAAAATGGCGACGGAGGGCCACGGGCGGAACAGAGTCCTTGGGTCCCTGTGCCAAGTCCAGACGGACGGACGGCTGGGGCAAACACCAGGGAGGCGTAGGTGCACGGACCCGGAAGGGAGGCAGAAGAGGGAATGACCCTAGTTCCGACAGCAGAGACTGGACGCGGACAGCTATGGGAAGCCCAGACCTAGGTCGCCTTTCGGGCAGATGGAGGACCATGGCAGGGAAAAGCAGGCGACGATTGGGATGGCCCGGCGAGCAATGCACGTGGACAGCATAGTCGGCGAGCAGTCGATGGCGGCGAATCCGCAGTGGGGGAACCCCGGCCTCCACCAGTAGACTATCCACGGGGCTCGTACGAAAAGCGCCAGTTGCAAGCCGAACCCCACAGTGGTGGATGGGGTCTAACAACATCAACACTGAGGGTGATGCAGACGCACAGGCCAGGCTCCCATAATCAAGCCTGGACTGCACAAGGATCCTGTATAATCGCAACAGCGTGCAGCGATCCGCACCCCAAGATGTGTGGATCAGGCAGCAGAGGGCGTTGAGGTGCTGCCAGCACTTTTGCTTCAGCTGAGGAACCCATGTGAGCCGGGCACCAAAGACGAGTCCTAAGAAGCGGCAAGTGTCCACCACTTCAAGCAGGTGGTCGTCGAGGTGAAGTTCAGGATGAGGGTGGACCGTCCGACGCCTGCAGAAGTGCATAACTCGAGTCTTGGCTGCAGAGAACTGAAAACCATGAGTCAGAGCCCATGATGCTGCCTTGTGAACGGCTACTTGCAGCCTGCGTTCGGCGACTCCCGTAGTCGTGGAGCTAAAGGAGATGCAGAAGTCGTCGGCATACAAAGAAGGAGACACTGACGACCCCACGGCTGCAGCCAGACCATTAATGGCCTTCGGCGTCCACACCCTAACAGCGACAGCCTCTAAAGCTGTTTGTAGAGGGACAGACTCGCTGTGAAGAGAGTTAAGGACATAGATGCAGACGCCACCTGACACCCTTTCATAAGCTGCTCGGTTCTTATAATAACCCCGATAGCCACGGAGGGCGGGGGTTCGCATTGCTGGAAACCAAGTTTCCTGCAGAGCAATGCAGAGGAAAGGATGAAGGCTGATAAGTTGGCGGAGCTCAGCTAGATGGTGGAAGAAACCGCTGCAGTTCCACTGGAGGATGGTGGTGTCCATGGCTGGGAAAGGCGTGACGGGACTGGGAAGGCAGATTACGCCGCTGGGTCACCTGCTGCCTCCGAGAGAGCACCTGCGCTAGTGCTTTCCACGGCGTCGGAGGGACCGGCGAGATCGAGGTCCTCAGCGGACGCCAGAATCTCCACCTCGTCCTCAGACGCAGAGCTTGTAGGAAGTGGTGGGACGGGTGCCACCGCAATGTCGGTATCCTTCGGGACGTTGTTCTGTTTCTGTGTCCGTTTCCCTCATTGTGCCTTCGGTGGTTCAGGCTTGGAGGGCTTCACAGGGTCAGTCTCAGGGACGGACGATGACTGTGAGGCCCTATGACCAGGGAATGGTGGTTTTTTAAGCCACGTGCGGGTGTCTGCTGTGCCGCTGGTCGGAACTTGCGAAGGGAGGTCCCCAAGGAACCCCTTCCTTGCGAGAGTAGCCAAAGAAGTCTTATGCTTCTCCGGCTGGGAAGGGCGAACTGATGACCCCGATGGTTGGGGGGGGGGGGGGGGGGGGGGGGGTGTTGCTCCTGAAGGAGATGGAGCAGGAGCAACGGGGAGTTTAGTGCCCCCCACCATCAAGGGGGCAGGTGTGGGCCTTCGACTCAGAGCTGACTGGAGCTGATGGAACTGTAGCAGGAGTGACAGTTGCGGCATAAGAAGATGTCATACACACTGGATGAAGCCGATCATATTTCCGCTTCGCCTCAGTGTACGTCAGTCGGTCGAGGGTCTTGATTTCCATGTCTTTCCGCTCCTTCTGCAGAATCGGACAGTCCGGCGAGCAAGGCGGATGGTGCTCACCACAGTTCACACAGATTGGAGGCGGGGCACAGGGATGATCAGGATGGGATGGTCGACCGCAATCGCGACATACGAGGTCGGAAGCACAGCGTGAAGACATATGGCCGAACTTCCAACACTTAAAGCACCGCATCGGGGGAGGGATATATGGCTTGACATCACAACGGTACACAATCACCTTGACCTTCTCAGGTAACGTGTCACCCTCGAAGGCCAAGATTAAGGCACCGGTGGCAACTTAATGATCCCTCGGACCCCGGTGGACGCGCTGGACGAAATGGACACCTCGTCGCTCCAAGTTGGCCCGCAGCTCGTCATCGGACTGTAAAAGGAGATCCCTGTGGAAGATAATGCCCTGGACCATATTCAGACTTTTATGGGGTGTGATAGTTACAGAGACATCCCCCAGCTTATTACAAGCGAGCAAGGCTCGCGACTGGGCAGAGGACACCGTTTTTATCAACACCGATCCGGACCGCATCTTGGACAAGCCCTCCACCTCCCCAAACTTGTCCTCTAAATGCTGTACAAATAACTGAGGCTTCACGGATATAAAGGATTCCCCATCAGCTCTAGTACACACAAGATACCTGGGCGAATACGGCTCACTTGCATTTAATGCCTTTCGTTCCTCCCGTGGTGTGGCGAGGGAGGGGAACGATTTGGGGTTATAAACGTTACCTTTAAAATGGGCCCTCGAACGCTTAGAGACTGCTGGTGGCTGGCCACCAGCAAGAGATGTGCCACGCTTCATTGCGTGTCATCCACCCTGATGCCACCTACTCCGACCAAGGGCCCTCCCCACGGGCGCCACCCAGCCACAGCAAAGGCCACCTGGCAGGATGGCCATTGCCGGGAGTCCCGATGCCCCAAGAAAATGGGCATCTACTCCTTGGCATATGTGGGGAGTTAACGGCACAGGCATCAGTAGAGCGATCCCTGTGTTGTCAGGGGGCTACAACCAACAGGGTACATGGCGGCCCCACCACAACGGACTGGCTACCGTGCTGGATGTTAGGTGCCATGTGGTCCATGGTCGCCGTCAGTGCAGATAGTAGCCCTGCACATTGCTTGGCATAAAGTGCACGCAGGAGCGTATCCATGCCCAAGAGATGTAGAGCGGGCAGGACTGCAACGCAACGACGAATAAGCTGGCGAAAGTTCTCAACGCAAGATGGACACAATGCACCAAGTAAGGCGCCCTTCCCCAATCGGCTCGCTCTTCGGAAAAATTTTGAGATATGGAGGTCAAACCCGACAGGGGACCATCATATAAGGCCGAAACGTTTGAGACTCCTTTTAGTCGCCTCTTACGACAGGCAGGAATACCGCGGGCCTATTCTTACCCCCGGACCCGCAGGGGACTCCATTAGTACCATCAGCAGAACAGGCTCTGTTAACAGTATACTACGCCTTCCACATCGCTGGCAACATGTTCAACACCACACTGTTGACTACTCTGAAGGACAGTAACAGGTGCAAACGTGACTTTTGTGTTGGTTGTGAATAAATAGTTGCCACTATTTAAGTTCCAACCCTCATAAATTTAAGGTGGCTGGGAGGAGGATGACAACCTGTACCGAGTGACAATTTACACTCTTGAGCCTATATTTCAACACTGAAGCCAAACTGCTTTCAGTACAACAGCAGACTTTTAGCAATATCCATATTTTCCACTGGCATGAAAAGTTGCTATTTCATTAAATTTTGAAAGGATTTGTGTCCTTCCTGAATATCTATATTGCAGAGACCTGCAGGTAAACATAACAGGCTCTTTGCCAAGTCGTCATTAATGGAGTTCATCATGGTCATCCTACTATTGAAACAAAAACCTACTGCTGTGAACTCCACAGTCTTATGTATCTGACCACAAGAGCTGGCACCAGAGCCTCAAGGTACAGCCCAGTTTGTTTCAGTATTTCCTCCACTTCTGCATGAGGTAGTACACATTTTTCCAATATTTTGCTAGTTTCATCATTAAAAATTTCTTTTCCCATAATAATGAATCCACCTTTAAACCATTCTAATATTTAATCAATGTAGCAGTCTTAACTGCCTATGTCATTTCCCATTTGTTTTACAGCAAATCTTACAAAAAAATATGCATTTTGGAGAGATCATTAATTCTGTTCATCAAACTTATGCTTTCGTATGACAAATGTAAATATGAAGACCATCAAATACAGCACATCAGCTTCAAAAACACACAAATCAACATGGCACCTGCTTGGGTGCTCCAATCAAACAATTTCAGTACGAGACATGACATCGCCCAAACATGGTTCTGGTGGCAGAACAACACAATTATTGCAATATTAACATTATTTTTATTATTTTGAGAAATAAATTTGTGGAAACAGCCTGGTCCATAGTATAGCTTGAGAGACTGAACTAAGCAAAACAATGAGGTGTGTTGTTTAATATTCAAGCACATATTGTATGCCTTCTGGCTAACCACTGCAGTTAGAGACTGAAGAGTGTCTCTCAATGAGATCTATCTATATGGCATGCTCTTGAGTCAGTATACACTAAAAACTATCTTTGTTATGCACATTTTTAAGTATTTTTCTGTGTGTTAATTCTCACACTATATTCTTTCAGAATATTTCCACAAAACTGAATCAAATTGTTTCTCTTCATAATGATACACAGCGATAAATTTCTGAGCAAGTCTTTAAGAGGGGCAGTCAATTAAAAATAAAAAATATAAGATACTATTTAAAAACAACACACTGCTGTTCGTATCTTTGTTAACTCATGAAGTTACAAGAAAGGATATCATGCTGGTTAAGTGGTAATTAAACAGCCACACATCAAAATTCTCTTATTCTTTATATCACCTTTGCCCCAAGCTTTTCTTTATCTGACAGCTGGTTTTTCAGAGAGTAGGCGTACGATTCCAATTCATTGCGAGCTTCAACACGCTCCTTCAGCTTTTTATCATCATCAGCAAACTTCTCTGCATCTTTGATCATTCGCTCTATGTCATCAGGAGTTAATCTATTCTGGTCATTTGTGATTACAATCTTCTCACGATTGCCAGTGCCTTTATCTTCTGCTGAAACCTGCAAAACAAAAAATCAACTTTATAGATGTATCAAATATAAAAGCAGTCATGAAAGCATACATTCTTACACAACTGCGTCATAGCAGAATAAAAATGATTAGCTCACTTGTATGTGAGCCTGTCTGCACTTTGACATCTCCCTAAGGTAAGTAGCAATCTATCCTTTCACGATATTGTTCCTCCACCCTGAACTTTATTTCAATCAAATAATAGATAAACATTCAGATGTGACTGGCCCAATGTTTGAATGAGGATCAAAGAAACAAGCAAAAATCAAGGTTCTAGCTGAACAATCACATCTCATCATAACCTCTTCACATCTGAACTTTCAATCTTGTAAATGGCAGCCTCCCTAAAATGTCATATCATCCAACACTTTTGGTTGGAGACCAACAGCTGGGCTACTGAAACAGTCCCACATACAGCTACTCATTATTAACATACAACTGGTTACACCTGGAGTAGCAATCTACCTGGAAAGCAAGGACAATTAGTTCTGTCACATTGGGGAGGGGGGGACCAGACAGCGAGGTCATTGGCCTCACCGGATTAGGGAATTGCGGAGAAGCAAGTTGACCGTGCCCTTCCAAAGGAACCATCCCGGCATTTGCCTGGAGCGATTTAGGGAAATCACCGAAAACCTAAATAAGAATAGCCAGACACGAGATTGAACCATCGTCCTCCGGAATGCGAGTCCAGTGTGGTAACCAATGCGCCACCTTCCGCAGTCACAGTGTGGAGATTTAAGGTCTAAGTTCAGGTCATGTCTGCCAGTGATTCAAGAAATATTGCAGCAATGGTACATTGTAGATATACAGCACACACTTTTTCTCCCTCACAAGACCTTATCCTAGCACCACCCTTTAACAGGATAATGGTCATCCACAAACCATGCATATGAACTAGTTGCATGAAGCTGGGATATACTTCACCACCAAGCTTTCATGCTGTACCTGACAGAACATGGTTGAGTACATCTTGGCTATCAACCCATTCCAGCGCCAGTGTTCAGGTAAATGGGAACCACTTACAACTGTTGTAAGCTAAGTTGCCTCAATAGAAAATAAAACAACACTATGAAAGCCTTCTCAACAAAACCACTGCTCATTCCAAGGCTTTATGTCATGTAATCTTGACATGGGTCAGTACACTTTTACCACCTATACTTATGTTTCATTTTATTTTTACGCACAAAATTTCTCACACCTAAACACGGGATTTCATTTTCTCTGATGTCCTTTAAGGTTTCAGACAGTATATACTTGATAGAATGAAAGAATTGAGCTCGGCCCAGCTTTTAGCCTCAGTATATTTAAAAGCAACTTAACTATGTTCACTGGTATCACAGATTTTGAATAAACAGTGATTTTGCTGCAGGAGGCAGCAAAGTTTCAATAAGTTTCCATTTTACACTACATGCTCTACGCTAAAATCTTACTATATTTTAAATTTCACATACCTGAAGAATGCCATTGGCATCTATTTCAAATGTCACTTCAATCTGTGGAACACCTCGTGGAGCTGGGGGTATCCCAGTTAAGTCAAATTTTCCTAGCAGATGGTTGTCTTTTGTCATGGGTCTTTCTCCTTCATAAACCTGTAAAAAACCACAATTTTAATGCTCAACCATGTTGACAATATGGAAACAAAACATAACTTTCTAAAATAAGATACCTGAATTGTTACTGTGTGCTGGTTGTCAGATGCAGTAGAAAATATCTGAGACTTCTTTGTTGGTATCACAGTATTTCTTGGTATCAGTTTAGTCATCACCCCTCCAACAGTTTCAATGCCCATAGTCAGGGGATTAACATCCAAAAGAACAATTGCATCTGTGTCTTGTTCACCAGACAACACACCTGCCTGCACAGCAGCACCATATGCCACTGCTTCATCAGGATTTATACCCCTTGATGGTTCTTTGCCACCAAAGAATTCCTTCACTAACTGTTGTACTTTCGGTATCCTTGTGCTTCCACCTACTAAAACTATTTCATCAACATCATTCTTGTTCATGTCAGCATCCTCCAATACTTTCTGTACAGGCTTCATTGTAGATCTAAACAAATCCTAAGTGCAACAAAAAACCCAATATATAGCACACCACAGGGACAGGGCACAAAGAAATCACACAGCTTACTAACTTACCATGTTAAGCTCTTCAAACTTTGCCCTTGTAAGTGTCTCTGAAAAATCTTCTCCTTCGAAGAAACTTTCAATTTCTATTCTGACTTGGTGACCAGAAGAAAGAGCTCTCTTTGCTTTTTCAACTTCACGGCGAAGCTTCTGCACAGCTCTGTTATCTTTACGGATGTCCTTTCCTTTCTTCTTCTTGTACAGTTTAATAAAATGGTCCATTACACGTTGATCAAAGTCCTCTCCACCTAAGTGGGTATCTCCATTTGTTGACACAACCTACAACCAAAATTAATACTTCCACTTAACACTAAATCAAGTCACAAAAAAAGATAAAACTACTTTCTTGTATTTAAAAATTGATTCCTACACCTTAAATTAAGTTAGAATGAGGAATGCCATGTAAGTATGAGATCTTTGTGGGAGGCGGGGGAGCAAGATTCCAATATTTAGCTATGTTTTAGGAAAAATTTCCTAAAGTAGCTCAAGATTAGTCTGCATTCTGCACTAGCTTTCAGCTAATTCACTCTGGAAATCCCCAAAGTGGTTGCCCCACAGCACTCCATTTAACTTAGGTATGTACACCCAAGGCCAATACAACAAAATGATTCAAAATGCCTGCTTTAGTGTGAAAGTCAGTTCTAAATTTTTAGACTATATAGGCCTACTTTCACAACTTTCTAAAAAGGAAACAATCAAACCCAGTTATAGTCAACACTAATATCTCCTCCCCCCCTCCCCACCCAAATGCCATAACTGGTTCCTGGAATCACTATTTTGATCTGTAACATGTAATGACCATGACTACAGCCAATTACAAACCCTACAAGCTAGAACAACTATTTGTGATATTCAGTGGAATCTTTTACTACACTGTGTAAAAAAGTTCTCTCTCTACATAAGGATCTGTACTATTTGTAGATTTGTAAGCACTGTATGTTTAGTCCGATTAACAAAATTAACTATTTCTTCAACTTATCAATACGTAAACTAATGTTCTAACTGTACACAACCATTTAAATACCATAACAGAAGACCCATATAAGAACCAATTTTAACTAGTAAGTTTTAACTTACTATCCTTGTGTATCATACACTTTGTCATAATGACATTTCACAAACCCAACAAAGGTTAGATGAACAAAAGGGAAATTAGTTGGCAAACCTCTAACATAAGCACACAATTCTGGCAAGTTTTCATGTGCTGTCATTATTGTAAATTTTAGGCAACAGCTAAATTCACAACCAATACATCATAACCTATGAATTTGCACTGACACCTACAGTACAAGTGCCAACACTTTACTCTTAATTCTCCACTTTTATTAAGCTATGGACTTTGCCATTAGTGTCTTCTGTTTGCTGACAAAATGTTCTCAGCATTGGTTAAACTTTTCATCTTGCCTTGCTGGTTTTGAATTACTCATGTCAGAATGAATTGAGAAAGCAGACAATT
Source organism: Schistocerca americana (assembly GCF_021461395.2). Taxonomy (NCBI): domain Eukaryota; kingdom Metazoa; phylum Arthropoda; class Insecta; order Orthoptera; family Acrididae; genus Schistocerca; species Schistocerca americana. The sequence goes on from NC_060130.1 coordinate 642,612,190, forward strand.
TTCCATCACGAGAAACAACTCACATTTCTGTTTTGGCAATACTCGCCAAAGACGGGGTAAAAAAATGAAAATTTATTAAGTGTACTGCATGATTAAGATGGAGCTTACTTCCATCATTCTCCCCACATCAACCTATTAAATTTTTTTGTATTCTCAAATATTACACCTATATCCAGGGAGACAATTACACAGTACTGTAGTTTCCACATATAACCCACAAATACTGTAGTACCTTAATGCTTCATAAACAAGCATACTTATCTGATTGTTTAACTATCTTGCATAAAAATTACAACAAATACCATTCTAAATTTGCCTAAATGCCCTGTAATCTATAAATCTGTGTGTTCGTGTAAAGTATGGGCTGTACTTATGACAACAGCTTTTGTACCAATGGTCAAGTACAGTAGGAACTATTCTAATAGTTCTAAATTCCTCTAGCAACACATGTATTTCAAAAATCTAAAATTTTTTGTGATCAACTGTGCTGAGAATGTTGGACATATACTCCTGCCATAAGTTACAAAACTTTCCTGGGAACACACAAAACAATTAGACTACTGTTATTCATAGAAAGTAGCACCATACCTCAAACACTCCATTGTCAATAGTTAGCAATGATACATCAAAAGTACCACCACCAAGATCGAAGACCAGGACATTCTTCTCTCCTTCCCTTTTATCTAAACCATAAGCAATTGCAGCTGCAGTTGGCTCATTGATTATTCTCATTACAACAAGTCCAGAAATAGTGCCAGCGTCTTTCGTTGCTTGGCGCTGAGCATCGTTGAAGTATGCTGGTACAGTGACTACAGCATGGGTGACCTTCAAAAACATAATTACGTTTTGCAATTTCAGCACAATAATTGAAATATATAGCTTAGAAATAAGATTTCAAATACACGTCAAATAGGCTTTAAAAATATTATAAATACACAGCAAATGGGCTTTGTTAGCTACTCCCTAAACAATATGAAATCACAGCCAGCCAAAGTACCCTCTGAAAATTATGCTCGTGATAATTTAATTGATTGATGATTAAACAGATAGAAAACATAAGAGTACAAAAAAGTGGGCACTGAAGAGTAATTCACAAATACTAAGCTTATTTCAGCCAAAACAATGTTCTTTATGCTCCACTTTATTTCACTGTTTGCAGCCTGAACTTCCCTCACAGTAAAACTAGACCAAAGCAGCCAATTCTTTGTGGCCCTTTTGAAGTATGGTTACAAGTGCTTGTGCATTGAATGTTACTTTCTAATTACACGGTGAACCTAAATGCCAAAAGTTTTTTTTTAGGTTGTTCAGGGACATTATCCAAGTGTTTTTGTATAAGAGGCTCTGTATCTCCAGCAGCTTATTACAGAGCAGTACAGGAATTTTAATTTACTTCATTTGTTACCCCTATTACTTATGTTTCCATGAAAATACAGTTTACAACAGTGAGAAATACTAATATTCAAACATTTGGCATGGTTGCTATTGCTGCAGAAACAGCATAAATGTCAAGCCACATTCAGAAACTACACAGGAGTGCGTGTGCCAACTCTTCATCAGCAAACCTACCCACATAGCTGTTTATCACTGTCACTTTATTAACAACACTGACAGAAAAAAAAACAGTTTGTTTCCAACAGACCATGCACATGGCTTCAACATATGCTCTGCTGTGCACTTTCAGTTCAATCCAGCTATAAAGTGAGTAAGAGAAATTCAATTTCTCTTAACAAGCCACTGGACACCACAGGTCATTTATACCAAAATATTCAGAAAATATCTGAACGACACCTAAAATTTTCAGTTTTGGTTCACCCTGTATAACCTACCACTGACCATAACTCTTACCTACTTAAGATGCCTTATTCAGTTACAAAAAGTTAGCAAAGTCGTGAATTTTTGTCCACTCTTATAAACAGGACATTTACATTCAGAAGTCCTTAACACATCTGATTTACCATTACAAGACAAAAATCTGTTAAGCTTTACATTCATATGCAATCTTCAGCAATACTTCTAGACAAATTATAAATTGGAAACTACTACTGAATCAGCACAGAATTTAGTATTTTAGCTAAGAATACATGGTAGCTGTTGGGAATAGAGGATACATTTATATTTTAAAAAAAGGTGGGGTGCTATTCTCCAGTCTCACTATCCAGACTTTGTGAAGCAGTGTCTAAAATTATAAAATGTTACAGTCAGTCACTGAACACAAAATATCTACAATTTTTATCCCTCAAACAATATCACCAATTTCCCCTTATACCCCTTAACATATCTGTAATGGGCATATCCATTCGTTATTGACATTTTCAGTTCCATGATGAACTGCCAAACTTTCTCTTATCCTTAAGCCCTGTGTTCATTGTTCCACCAGCCTGGCACCGGTACACACATGCATGCTACTAACCTTGTACACAGCTCTAGCACCATTCTCATTATGCTAGCAACTAATTGCAGCCACAGGGACTACATAAAAAGAACTCCCCAAGATACAGCAATGCTTGACATCCACTTTAGAAAGATCGAAAATTAATAGCCATATACTTATTAGTGGCTTATGGAGTACAGATTTAGATTTCAGTTTAGCAGAATTTAAAACAGTAAAATGAAGGCTATGAGAACAAGAAGGCGTTAATATGATACAGTGACGCTATTAAACAGTGTGGAAACTTATTTCATACAACCAAGTATGTGGTTAAAGTGCACTTACGGTGTTTATGGCTCTTCCACTGCACGCTGCTGTTTGCAATTTGTTTCCACTGATCATAACCAATTGGGTTATAGGAGACAATTGCCAATGAGAATCACCAAATCTAATGACTTGTTTTGGCAGATGATATGTATTTATTACTGTCTGGACATGGGCAGCATGAGTGACAGTTATTGACCTGGCTATTGTCGATTAAAGAATTTTTACTGGTTTTTGCATATTTTTATTTTTCTCTAAGACAGGATTTTTTGGGATACTTTATTTTTATTTTTTTTCAGCATATAGTTTGGTTGTGTGTTGAAGCCAAGCAATGTGGCTTGAGGAAAATGGGCTGGGGCGACAGACTAATCTGCAGTGTAGATTAATGATCATTTTGAAAACTCAGTGAGGTATTTTAAAAATGTCCAGATTTCCAAGATGGTTGTTACCACAGGAACCAAACAGTATAGTTTCAATTTTACACAATATTCTGTTTTATATGACAATTTGCACAATATATTCCATTGCACCACCTCACAACTTCACATCACGACATTTATCGAACACAATTATGATTGTGTTCTGCCGTCTTGTCTATCCATTCGATTTTCATCGAACTTCCCATGTTCCACCCTTCTCACAGTAACCAACTGCAGCATGTAACAGAAAAACCATCAACACCATATGTGCTCTTTACTCGTGTGCACTTTAACTAAGACATTGATGCAACCTCATATGTACATAGGAGGGGATGTTTTCGTCATACTTCAGATCAGAAATATTTAAACAGAGCAGTTGGGCACACTGTAAACCTTTTCCAATGGGCTTAGTCTTCTGCTGCTAAAATATGAAGTTTTAACTCACTATTCATGGCGTATGTGGAATTAAATGAGATCAGCAACAGTATTTTACATTTATATAATAATTTTTGCTGCTTCAGTCACTTTTTACTGATATTTATTACCATGACAAGCTTTCGCAGCATGCTGCCATCAGCTGCATTACAGTTATATGCACATTTATCTAAATGTGTGAATTTTTTGCTGGGTGTGCCAGTGTTATTATGTATTGAAATTCAGCTCTGTACAGAAAGATCCACCATTTTTAACAGTTAACACTTATTATTCTTATACTGATAATATGTCCCTCAAACTTCAGAACTATTAAAATTGGCCACTGCAGAGAAACTGCTCCTACATATTGCCAAGAGAATTTACCCCTGAATTTCTAGCCCAACTTCATCACTTGTCATTTATGGGTCACAGGTTTCTGTTAACAATCCAATAGTAGTGTATGAAAAATTTATTGGTAGGACTAAGTCCAATTTACTGAATCATTTGCAATACTTCTATTGCAGCTAAATACTTGTGATTAAAAAAGTAATAAAATTTGAAAACTGACACGTATACACACTGTGTGCAAAAATGTAACATCACCTTTTCTCAACATATCCTTGAGGCCAGTTTCCACAGAAAAACTTATCTCAAGGTTAATTTTCATAAACCTAAGACAAAGTCACACTTCAAACATGCTCAACAAATCCAGCAGTTGATTATAGCTACATCATGAAAATACAGTATACATACTGTAGCACCTATACCTTTAGTGTACAAGGCAGTTTCCCTGGAAAACTTAGTAACTGCTCAACAGCCACTGTTTACACATTAAGTTTACATTGAACAAGTCTAACACACTAAAGTTATTCCACATCCCCTGTCAAATACTTCTGAAGTAAAGTCAATCTAAAAGTTTTTCATACTTTTTTAGACCAATATTTGACAATCTATTATAAATGATAAATACCAAAGTCTTTCATATTTCCTCCATTTCTTTCTCAGCACTACACTTGGTCAGCAGCAAGGCCCTGGGCAAATGCACAAAATATCCAGCCATTGCTGAAATACCAATATTTATAAAAACTGTCCAACTGACTTAAGGACACAAAACGTTTTGTAGCAATGTAATAACCTTTCCCCTTTCAAAAAGTTTCACTGTGCAAGCATTTACTATAAGGGCAGGAAAGGTAGAAAATAGGTCCCTGCACACACATTAACAAACCTACTGTTTGAATAACAAACTGTGCAACAAGAAGCTGAAGATGCACTGTGAAAGACTAAGCAAATACAGTGCATCAAAAAGTTACATTTCAACATTAATATTCATTGGTAAACATTACTTACAGCAGTCTGTTACGGCTTTTAAATGTATCAAAACAATACCCACAATCTGAGACATTACAATCAAGTAGGTGGCGTACAACGGGATGCTACAGGAATTTATATTTTGAACAAGTCTCTATTTTGAGCTTCAGTTTCTAATCAAACACTGTACCTGAAAATTATAGTTTTATTGTTGCTATGCAATTAACCATTTAAAAATACATTACCTTTTTCCCTAAATATGCTTCGGCAGTTTCCTTCATTTTGCCAAGCACCATAGCAGAAATTTCCTCGGGAGCAAACATTTTTTCACCTTGTGATGTTGCCACCTGTATATGTGGTTTGCTGTTTTTCTCCTTCACCTAAAACGACGATTAAAATATTTTCCTTAACGCATGAAAATCGTTGCAACTGCAATAATTTATTTTTAAAAACCTTAAATGGCTTAGGGTCATATTGATACTACAGTACCTTAAAAGGAAAGAATTTAATGTCATGCTGTACTGTTGGGTCAGTCCACTCTCTGCCGATCAAACGCTTGGCGTCGAACACAGTATTTTCTGGATTCGTTGTAAGCTGATTCTTAGCAGCATCTCCAATTAATCTTTCGCCGTCTGGGGTGAATGCAACGTATGAAGGTGTAATACGATTACCTTGATCGTTTGCAATTATTTCTACTCTGCCATTCTTGTATACCCCAACACTATTAACACAAAACATTAAAATATATTAGGTAAAAAGTTTTCGTTGTTTACCTTGGAAGAGGATACACAATCCATATGCCGGTGACAAATATCCACCACACAGGAATTTTACTTACCAGGAATAAGTTGTTCCTAAATCAATCCCAATTACTGTTCCAACATCCTTATTCTTCTCTTCTTTCGCTAAGCAAATACTGATTATTACGGCTAGAAACGCCGACAAACATTGGACACGCATGGTTTCTGAAATCAAATCTGTCATTTCATAATTAGAATTTACCGTCTGGAACTAAAATCATTTGCTACATGCGTACCTGGTATAAGATAGAGCAACTTACTTACTTTCGCAGTAAAAACTTAATAGATCCTCCAGTAAGCTAACTCACACGTATATACACCTAACATTCAAACACACATTGTCGACTACAAGACACGCTACGTCAATTCCGTGAGTTGGGGTTATTGGTCATAGTGTGTAGTCTACGGAATCCCATTGGTCCGAATTCTCAGAGGTGGCTAAATTCTATTGGTTCACGCATGGAAGATCGCAGGAGCCCTCAGAAGTCAATGAACATTTTTTATGCGAGCTTGCATGGAAAATTATAACGATTTATCGCCGTTCTTCGTCTTGGAGGCAAACCTCAATTTGAATTCTAACTTCAAATTAGACTGACATTTCTTTTACTTATTTATCTTTATGCATTCAAAGGACCACTTCGCAATGACGTAGGATTTGTCAAGGTAATACAATGCAAATCCATTGACCAAAATCTACAACACACAGCATACATAATATGTTTTCTGAGGATATGATTGGTAACCTTATGGGAATAGGACAGGTGGTCGGTAGTGGTCTTCATTAAGGAACCATTCCGGTATCTGCCGTAACGATCACCGAAAACCCAAATCAGGATAACCGGACTGAGAAGCTCCATTCTCCCGATTATGAGTCAGTGACTTAGCAGCTGCACTGTCTCATTCGCTAATTTCAGGACATTTGTACAGTAATATTATGTTAAAGTTAAATCACTGAAAAAACAGTAGTTCGTCATGACTGAATATATACTGAACTTCGATCGTACGCGTAGATATTTGGAAAAGCTCATAAGATAATTAATAAATGTGAAACTTCTGGGTCTTATAGTCATGGTCCATGAAACATTTTTATTCCTAATGGTACGTCCAGACCTTTGTTGGGTATCTTCAGAGGTACTCATGCATCCTCTGAGCTGGCAAGGTTCATGGACCACGACCATATAACACGGAGGGTTCTCCAAAAACTAAAACAACTGGTCCTGAAAGTCTTAACTTTATGTTTACCTCCTTATACTACTTCGTTCGGTTGTATGCAGCTTTGTGAAGCTACTTTCGCGATTGATACTCTCTTAATTTGGTGTACTGTGAGCCACCAGTCTGTAAAAACGTATATTCTTTGCCCCTTTAATCTTTGTTTTTGTTTTTGACAGTGTCCTGTACTATTTTTTTACCTCACCACTTTACTGGTAACCAGTATCTACAAGTCTACTGAGCTATGGTTTCATGATGGGGGGGGGGGGGGGGGGGGGGAGGGAGGGATTGCAAATTTTTGGTTATTTACAGTATTTTGGAATTTTGTTTCTTTCTGTGTATTCCGTTAAGATATGAACTGCATTCTGTTTGTGGGTAGGTACTTAACTTGAAATGGTTTGGCGCATTTTTCTTTTCGCATGACTATCACTGATGTAGCTAAAATACTTCACAAAAGCGCGGCTGCATCACACACAAGGTGCATGAATTTTTTTCTGTTTTGTTTAATGTGAATATGGTTTCCATTATAATTAAAAAAGACACATCGTTAGTTTTAATTATATTTGTTCTAATATAATCCAATACAACAAGTCTAAATCTTCTGACGATTAACTTCTGCTCTCTTACTAGCTAATTTCTACATAAATGTCAAATTAATCCAAAATTTTGGTGCTTCCAAAGGATAGGCCTACTCCTACAGTGAACAAATAATGAAATTTCAAAGTGGATTGCGCATTATTTGCTGTAGTTTGGGTCATTATCCTTTTTTATTTTGGAAATGAACAACATTTATGATAATAGAAACTTAGTTGAAGACATGCGACAATTTATATGCCATGTTTTGTCAAACCATGCAGAATAAGAGTAGCGCATTTGTACGACTTTAATACACAACTCTCTGTTCTTTTGTACTGTGATATGACTAAAACTGATTCTCACTGAGCATCAATGGAACGGAAGGCGACACCATCATCACGCATTAAATAATGGCTGTCCACACTAAACAGAATGTCAACATAACGTCACTTTGGTCAGTCCAGTACCAAACCGTGAAAGCGAGGTTATAAGATACAAACTGTGATACGAACAGACAAATTATACGAGGAGCATTCAAGTTCTAAGGCCTCCGATTTTTTTTCTAATTAACTACTCACCCGAAATCGATGAAACTAGCGTTACTTCTCGACGTAATCGCCATTCAGACGTACACATTTTTCACAACGCTGACGCCATGATTCCATGGCAGCGGCGAAGGCTTCTTTAGGAGTCTGTTTTGACCACTGGAAAATCGCTGAGGCAATAGCAGCACGGCTGGTGAATGTGCGGCAGCGGAGAGTGTCTTTTATTGTTGGAAAAAGCCAAAAGTCACTAGGAGCCAGGTCAGGTGAGTAGGGAGCATGAGGAATCACTTCAAAGTTGTTATCACGAAGAAACTGTTGCGTAACGTTAGCTCGATGTGCGGGTGCGTTGTCTTGGTGAAACAGCACACGTGCAGCCCTTCCCGGACGTTTTTGTTGCAGTGCAGGAAGGAATTTGTTCTTCAAAACATTTTCGTAGCATGCACCTGTTACCATAGTGCCCTTTGGAACGCAATGGGTAAGCATTATGCCCTCGCTGTCTCAGAACATGGACACCATCATTTTTTCAGCACTGGCAGTTGCCCGAAATTTTTTTGGTGGCGGTGAATCTGTGTGCTTCCATTGTGCTGACTGGCGCTTTGTTTCTGGATTGAAAAATGGCATCCAAGTCTCATCCGTTGCCACAACCGATGAAAAGAAAGTCCCATTCATGCTGTCGTTGCGCTTGGCAACATGCCACACGGGCAGCCATGAGGTCATCTGTCAGCATTCGTGGTACCCATCTGGATGACACTTTTCGCATTTTCAGGTCGTCATGCAGGATTGTGTGCACAGGACCCACAGAAATGCCAACTCTGGAGGCGATATGTTCAACAGTCATTTGGCGATCCCCCAAAACAATTCTCTCCACTTTCTTGATCATGTCGTCAGACTGGCTTATGCGAGCCCGAGGTTGTTTCGGTTTGTTGTCACACGATGTTCTGCCTTCATTAAACTGTCGCACCCACAAACGCACTTTCGACACATCCATAACTCCATCACCACATGTCTCCTTCAACTGTCGACGAATTTCAATTGGTTTCACGCCATGCAAATTCAGAAAACGAATGATTGCACACTGTTCAAGTAAGGAAAACGTCGCCATTTTAAGCATTTAAAACAGTTCTCATTCTCGCCGCTGGCGGTAAAATTCCATCTGCCATACGGTGCTGCCATCTCTGGGACGTATTAACAATGAACGCGGCCTCATTTTAAAACAATGCTCATGTTTCTATCTCTTTCCAGTCCGGAGAAAAAAAATGGGAGGCCTTAGTATTTGAATGCACCTTGTAGTATCAAACTATAGAAACTGGCAACGTTATTAATGGCCAAACCAAAACTCATAACGAATGATATTTACAAAGTTTATATAGTACACTATTGAGAATTGTAGCAATAAGAAATGTGTCTTCCAAATATTTCAAAACATCAGCATTTTATCTAGGAAAAAGAAGACGTACTTACAAACACAAGTAACCGGCAGAGCACTGTCACCATTCGAGTTGTCAAGGTGGTACACGACGATGTTATCGACCCCATTTACAATCTTGTTCATGACTATGTTTCAGTCGAATACCCCTTTGTGCCTTTCTGTGTATTTCAAGATATACTCTTATACATTTGGTACGCATCCACATTAATATCTGATAGAGCTATATTTAGCGACATGAATCAGATATGTTTTCCAAGCAATATATCAGACAATACGTCAGTGCAGCGAGATTTCGTTTGTGTGTTGTGCATGGTGCAAGAAATATTTGTGTTTTGCTTGCTTCTGTGACAGGTTTCACCCCACTGAATGCGCGCAAGCTCACGAATAGACTATCAGTAATTGGAATTACTCAATAATACACTTAACAGGTGTATTTTTGCATTATATAACCCGATCAAAATAAGTGCAAACATATAATATGCCTACTTGCTTATTACTCGCGCTTATTGATGCTTTCCTCAAAAAATTAAAAGAAAAATAAATAGGAAAAGGAAAAGAGAGAAAGAGATAGAGAGAGAATATAGAAATGTATTTCAAATATCAGCTCGGTGACGCCCTGTTCGTCTCGTGATGTTAAGCAAGGATAGTTGACAGGTTATATCTCGTTGTACTAGCGATATGTATGGCTACAGGGTTCTCTCTTTTCCCTCTGCAAACAACCAGAACAGAATGTGTTCAGGGTGATATGAAAATCTCAGAAAAAGAAGACAACAGTGGGATGCCGGTGACGCACGCAATAATACCCAACTATGTCTGTCGACTTAACACCATGACGACAGACAAATTGGCGTCTCAATGTGTTTTGATTATACTTCGTTAGCCTTCTTGCGACCTCGTTCTAATACCTCGTGGGAGGAGGCATAACATTTTGCTTTTTGAACACCAAGCAATAACACACAAAGATAGTAAATGGAAGGATACAAAGAAACAATCAGACTAATGGGTGTGGATCCAGTTCATCATTAGAAGACTAAACCAGAGGGAAACATTACGAAAGCAATGAATACGCTGGTTAGTATACATTATTTGTATAGATCTGAAGATGAAAAAGCGCAGATCTGCACAGTGCCCGCATCTGCACTTTAATTTCTGTCTTAATGGGCATAATTTTTAGTATCTTCTCGTCTGAATTTTCAAATGTATTGGTTATTACGTGGCACAGAATAATTAGTTAATTGTGTTTCTTATAGCTTCCATTCCCAGCAACATTTTTCTACATTCTCGTGCAATTCATGAAATTCTATTTTTATGATCACAAGACTGTACATAGATGTAATCGATTTCGAGGTGCAAAGTGTTTGTTATCTTACTTTTCGTGACAGGTGGGCAAAGACTTTTTGTTGTACTGAAATAATCTGTTGTCACAAAGTAACAGGATAAGTGTTTTATTCGTATATATTTTGTGGGAAACTGTGATCGTGCTGGAAGTTGATACACCTGAATATTTGACACAACTGGCAGGAGAAAACGCTGCGTATTAACCAAATCCTGCACCTCCTCTCCGTATCCTCCTATGACACGAGCATGGGATTCTCCTCACATACCGCTACATTGCTCCTCCTAGCACAACTGAGAATTGGCAACATCGTGAAAAAATTTTGCAACACTGTGACAGTACAATCACTTCCAAGTATGGTAGTGAATTGACTCGCTAAATTCACTAGATATTCCCTTTCCATTTGAATGACCTGTGCTATATAACCCCTAGACACTGACACAGAAAATTCAATCTTTTGGCTAAAGAAATGCTATTCTTCACGTAAGTGACAACTTCTATTATCGTTCACAATGCGTTATGAGGCTGAGCGACCAATACCACGATGAGAGTGGCGTGCTGACAGCAGTGTGTCCGTAGCCCCGTGCCCCCGCCCGTATCTCGTGTTGCAACGGCTCAATCAGACGTCAGTTTCTAACCGTGGCACGGATCAGCATGTCTGAGCTTTTTTGTCTGATTTATTTTATGGAGCTGCGAATTTCCATAAAAATTTCTGTAACGAAATCGGAAGAAAATCTTTACACATCGAGTCCTCTTGGTAGCACGACACAGCAACTTATGTTAATGGTCACAGAGCTCGGCTTTCTGACTGCCAAGCTGCTTCACAATACAAGCGTCTCTGAAGAAATTCGAATCGACCGTCAACAATACGAATTTCAATATTGTTCTTCACTTAAGACTCACATGCCAGGGTGATAAGTATGAAGGAAATGAACATCTTGATTACTATAGGGCCTCTATGCTCAATTGGCTCTAGCAACTTACTTTTTCTCTGGGTAGCTTCAAATATGGGCAATTTTGTCACCTTAAATCCAGTTGAATATTTTAAATATCACTTTTGAACAGCGTTCACTTCTCCATTAATTAATGTCTGGACCTCAAAACAAGCAATTTGCCTGAGTAGCTATAGAGCAGATTCTGAAAGGTACTGACACAATGTTTCGCATCCATTTACCATAGGGAATCAAAGAAAGAAACCAAATGCATTACATTGCACTACTCTCTGTGCCTTGACTAACACACATGAATCCATGACAAAAATAAATTGTTTGAAGAATCCCCTGTGAAAGGAAAAAGAACAGGATGTGACGCTTTAATTATAGCACACTGGATCAGGAACAATGAAATTAATTCTGTAACACATTGATGTATTGCATACTAGTGTAATAAAATACTCATCAAATAAAAACGGTTTTGTGCTTTCATTGCTATCGAGTTTGAAACACAAATCGTAGACAGATTTTATGGGTCACCACTCAACAATGTTAAAGTATGCTACAATGTCGAGAGTGAGGAGTGGAGCAGACGTTGTCGGCGGAAGGCGAGGCAGCGCAGTGCCTCAGTCCCCGCCTGTAGGCAGCAAACGGTTTCCAGAGAACTCAGACGCATGCGGTGTTCAGAGGCAGATGGCCGGCCAAGAAGTCTCTCGCTAAAGTAGTGTTGAACCAATTGTTATTACCAATGTAACAGAAAGCGAAATGTATTGTAGATTCACTTGAATTAAGCTCATAGCTTCAGCACCGAGAGGAAAGGGGCGATAAAAGTTTTGTCGATGTGTGCTTTCTGTTGCCAGATGTCGTATTAGCTAGTCTCGTGTTTTACCTCAAGACTACGGTCGCAGTCAAGACTGATGTACTCAGACTACAGTCAAGACTTCCTCCGGGAAATGACAGTCTACAATGTTGCCAGATCGACCGTATTACCGGACACAGAATTCTGAGGAGAGCACGACAGTATTGTCCACCTTACGTGAACGACTCAGAGGTCAATTTTTTTTGTCTAAGACTGTATCTACAACACATATTGCACGCTGAGGACCCAGAAGAATTAAAAAAAAATAGTTTATGAGAGCAACGTTAACTATAGCATTCGAAGTATTCATAGTATTGTATACGTGTGTGTAAATGCCTTCCAATGCCCACTCAAGGAAGACAAGGATACATAGTCTAGCTTCAGTTCGTGAATGAACTAAGTCTTAGGTTGTAAATCATTTTGAATATTTAGCAGTACTGTACCCATTGGTGTGAAACTCGTTTTCTACCAATGATTCCCACAGCTACAGAAACACTACTTGTGATACCTCTTAGACAAAATACTTACGCAGTGCTATCAGACGAAAAGATCAACCTGACACAAACTGTGGGAAGTTTGTTTTACAACCTTTGTACCTGGATAAAGAGATTTTCCTATTTGAGATACCTGTGAACTTTGCTGCATAAGACGATTTAAGAAGAAGCTAAATTCCTTCAGCTACGAGAATGTTTAAAGAAATCGTCTTAACGGCACTAACTCGTGGTTTGTGAATCGGCTCAATCAGACGTCAGTTTCTAACCGTGGCACGGATCAGCATGTCTGAGCTTTTTTGTCTGATTTATTTTATGGAGCTGCGAATTTCCATAAAAATTTCTGTAACGAAATCGGAAGAAAATCTTTACACATCGAGTGAGACGATTTAAGAAGAAGCTAAATTCCTTCAGCTACGAGAATGTTTAAAGAAATCGTCTTAACGGCACTAACTCGTGGTTTGTGAATCGTTTACCAGCCGTACTCTGCCGCATTTCGCTGGTTGGAAGGCAACAAGCTTACTGACAAATTTCACAGAAGGAAAAGGGGCACGAAATGTCTCCCACTGGAAGGTCATGTTGTTTTATTTGAATGACTACAAAATCAGGAAAAACGAACATTGAGGTTGTCAGTAAAAGCACATTACTGTTGTCAGTATGCTGTACTGCCCAGGGCCTGTAATTATAAAGGGCCCGTTTAGATCAGGCATATTGTATACAGAAGTGGAAGAGAGAGCACCACTAAATTCTACAATCCATATGCATTGCATACACACAGAAATTACTGTTACAGTGTACTTATGGAGCCCAATGGGTTAGTTGCGTATTTTCCGATGAGAAAGAGCACTGGCAAACAGTCCTCGCTACATTAGGTTACTTAAACTGGTGTCACTCTGAGCTAGAATTCATGGTCAGCGACTAAGTGTAAGGTCAATGGGTCGGATGCGGGTTTTGCAACTGTGAAATACTTTCCCACATTACAGAAGCGAATATTAAATTTGAACTAATATTGCGAAAATTTTGAACTTGGATAGCTTAGAATGAAAATCTTTCTGTTTATTGCAAAGGAAAAAATTGATTTTCTAAAACATTCTCTGTCATACACAACTGGATACAGGTCATGTCGACCAAATCATATGGAAGAACGGACAGCGACTTATATCGGAAGGCAGTTAGATACCTTGGCCTTTGGTTTGACAGTATTCGACAGCCATTTCTAGGGGCAACTAAATGAAGAAAGACAGCGCGTTTTTGTTATCAAGTGACGTCTTCAGCAATTACTTCAGTTTTAATGTATTCTACGAGTAATTACTGATGTTTGATATTAACATGAAAAGAATTCCGTAGACAGGGAGAGAACCTGTTCTTGGGCAACTACTTCTATAATGACCAAAAGGCATTAAATGATGTTCAAGCACATGTGTTCCAGGAGCAATATGAAGAAAATGATAGTAATAATCGAATTATCCGGCAATTTCACACTTCACAGTGGATTTTCTCGAACTAAGAAATTTGATGAATTAGTGAACATTTCAAAATGTCTTCACATCGAGGCTATGATGACTAGAAGAGTCTTTACATCCTGCTGAAATGAGAATAGTATAATCTCCGCGTCAGAAGCTTGCTTCTGCTTAACCATTTCAGAGACTCGCATTTTTTCCACCGTGATTAATTTTGTAAGCTAAGCATATCAATGGTCTGGTGGAACGAACTACCACAGGTGCAATGCGTGGGTTCAGGCATTTACTTTTAAGAGGCACAAACAGATTTACTTTACCTCTGGTAACCTCAAGAGAAAGACGTTGTAATTCAGAATCCACATTAAACATCGCGTTCCTTCATTAACAACTGGACAGAGCCGGTTTACGTTGGGAAATGACACAGGAGGAAGTCATGGTAAACAGAAATACTGTCGCGAGTAAAATTACTTACATTAGGCAATTTTATTTTAATTGATGAACCGATAGCCATTTAAAGGAGCAGGGCTCTTATTTTACTTGTACTTGATTGAACTACAGACGTTGAAAAATCTGGTGCTGGACTGTGATTTGAATTCGTATCTCCTCTCTCGAGGATCTGAATCTCTCGGAACAGTATAGTTCAGTCATTTCGTTCCTTTTCCCAAGACTGTAGTCTCCTCTAGGTCTAGTATGTGGGTCCGAATACTGATCTAGTACAAAAATACTCTTAATTTCATTTCAAGCCCTATCACGTGCACACCGGCCTGCTAATGAAAATTAACTTGCATTTTAAATGTCTGTTCGTGTGTTGCCAACATTCGTAATAGGTGTCGCTATTTCTGGCCAAACACGCACACATCTTACTGTTGATGAGTAACCAACTGCTACTTTAGCTGTATTCGTGGACGATAAAGAAGGTCGGTAGGTGTGCGGTTCGATTGTCGCTCAGGCACAAAAATTTGTATCCTTATTTTAGATTCAAACACCTAGCAGCTGGTAAGAAAAACCGATACATAACATTTGATTTTACTTAGTTAACAATCCGATTACGTGTTGGGTTCGTATCTCTGTCACAGAACTTCACATTATGCTCTTCATCTTTAAATGCATTCACACTTTGTTACTTCTGAATGGAGGTATATCAGACATCTTTCGTGGTTAGTTAACAGAGACGAAATGGTCTTGATAGGAGTCCCGGTTTATTACAAAAACTGTGGTCTTTTATTTTCAAGTTTAGATTTTTTTACTGATACTGGCGAAAATTTCGGTAATTCGTGACTCTTCATGGCTAGTCAGCAATATGATTAGATTAGATTCGATTAATATTTGTTCCATAGATCATGAATACGACATTTCGTAATGATGTGGAACGTGTCATTTTAATGAAAGATTTCTTTACATACCACAAAGCAATTTCTTTACAACAATTATTTACTCTCTCTCTCTCTCATTCTATCTTCTCACACACACACACACACACACACACACACACACACACACACACACACACAAACACGTTGTTTTTTATTTTTCTTGCTTGTTGTTCTCGACTATCGGCCAGGCACGAAAACGTCCATGAATGAGTTTCTTAGTTTTGAGTACACTTACGAAAGAAATATAAAAACAACTACCGGTATGAGAGTTACTGATTTATGATGCTTAGTTTACAGTCAGTTCTGAGTATTATTAGTAACTACGCTCCAGTCCCTAAACCTAGTTACAGAAATGCGAATCAGACGCATTCCAGGCCGTGCCAGCCGCGTCTTTGAGAGGCCAGCTATGGTCACTCCCCAGCCCTCTGTAGGAACACATCAGTCCGTCTTCTTCCTGCTGGTACTGTAACTGAGATTTGGCAACAAGGCAAGGTATGTCTGACAACTCTGTGATCGACGAGTTACTTCCTGGTGTACACGGAATTAAGCCTCAAAGCTACTTGATTTTTCCTGTCATTTCCACTGAATAATCTGAGTTATTATCGCTTGAGGTGTAACAAAAGGGTGTAAATTCACGGTTTTCAGTCCAGGAAAGTCATTGCACGTGGAAATCGCAACTATTCGTGTCCTTTAAATAGCGATTTACGAGTTCTAGTCACTATTGGCCTCGTAATAGGAATCGCGATTATGTACTGTCACTTCTGGGTCGTGGTTTCAGTGACAGTGATGTTTTTATCCCTTCTGTGAAAGAGCGACAAGCAGTCAGATCAAACATCGATAAGGAAAACGCAAGAAAATACTTTCGGCTCATAGTGCAATGGTGAAAAACTTACAATGCTGCACAACCGGTAACGTCTCTTTCCGCTGCTGACAAGCAAATTTTCGGTTGCTAGGGATGCATATCTTTGTTTATGAAATGCTACATTTGCATACCTCCTGAGTATGATACAGCATACCAATTAAACACAGACCCAATCGAAATCTAAGTGAGTAGTATTTTACTAATTCGGTTCGATACAAGCACGCTTGTGTACAGATACTCAGCTTTATTAAAACAGACTTTCGTTGTAAGGTTATCGTGGGTAGTTTTATTTCATTTCTCATAATACAGTGCACAATTTTCATAGGGTTTCTTTTAGTGTTGTTTCAACAATAGTAAACATGAGAGAGAAATTAATCATCAACGATATATGCGAATTCTCTGATGTTATGTATAACAGTCTGACAATGCACGTGCAGTTTATTGATTACATGCATGTAGAAAACTTGTCCTGAGTTAAAGCTGTCAAACAAGGTTTGAAGAAGAATAAAGTGCCACTACGACACGACAGCTAATGTAGAAAATACTTTTCTGGCGTATTTTGGCACGTGCGCTCTCCCCATACATAACACAAAAGTTTCGAGATGCATCTGCTGCCTGGACGTCTATTAAACCTGAAAAGAAGAAAATGTCGCAGCAGTTGGCCCGTTTTCCACATGCGACTATTTTGGATTGAGAAGTGAAGGGAATTCTGTTCAGAGTTCCATTATATTGATAACTTCAGCATACAGCAGAATAGCATTTTTAAAAATGTCACAATGAATGTATTTGAACTCGCGATGCTTTGTCTAGGATACACTACAGTGATCCTTAAACTACTAGCTGAACCGTAGCTACACCACCTCCAGAACTCAACAACAAATCCTCTAGAACTTCCGCATTCCACAGTGTTATCAGATAATGCATATGGCTGGATGTAGACTTCTGAGAGACAGACAGTTACAGCTTTTCTTTTACACTGCATGACGTTTTCAACAAACAGATGGCGCAATAGAGTAGCTCGAGTGGAAAGGAACACCTCCTATTTAAATTTCTGCATCCTACACTGTTGGAAGTTCTGTGTAGGTGGCAGTTATGTGATTTTATTTCGATGATTACAAAACAGAGTCGAATGTATGCACTGGATAGCTGAGGCAGCTAGTTCATGGCGATTCGGTCAACAAAGTTAATGAATGTACTAAACACGCTGCAAACCACTACAGGGAACCTGTGTATCAGAATTCTCATCCAGTGTGGCGCAACGGCGTTACAATAGAAAAATGAACTACACAGGCGAGGATTTGGTGGTTTCTTGGATTGCTTATACGTTCGTATACTCATGGTCTGGGTTAGATTCCAACTTCTGCTGATGATTTTTTGATAGGAAGATACAGATTCTATTTTCTTCTGGCTACGCCAAGTGAAGAAGGAATAATGGCATTGTGGTCTGAAATTCACACTAAACATAATATTCCTTCTCTACCAAGTAGACATTAGGCTGAACCACAATAAGGTCTGGAGTGGCGACATGTAGAAACTCTATCACCAGTAACCTTTCTTATACTAGTTATTTATTTCTAGTGACGAAACAAACGCTATGTAGGGTCACAAGACTCTTATTCCATCTTTTATTTGAGCTTCTGTGTGGTGATAAATTTGGTTCTGAACTGGGAATGCAACACAGACCGCCCTTAACGCGGAATTTGATCCCTTCGTGACTATACAGCTCGACTCCAATTTGTTGTTTGTTCAAAACTGCAGATTCCTCAACATCTCCACATATTGGGCGTGAATGGGTTCGAATCCCAGCCCGGCACTAAAGTTTTCATTATGTATTATCAAGCTCTAGCATGAGAACACCTATCTGCTGATGGATAACAATTTTGAATTTTAGTGTATTTTCATTCGTTGTCAACACTAACGATATCTGACGTTTTTGACTCCCAGTGAGACACAGAACTATTTGCGAGATCACTGTAAGTTCAAGGATGTTATTCCGAGCTGCTGGTGGAGAAAAATTCGGTAGCTGACGTCTCTTTGTGCGTAATCTACAACGATATGTGTGGGGTTCGATTACCAGTCAGCACTGAACTCTTCGTCATATTATTTCTAGTTCAAACATGCTCACATGTCGCTGCTGGTGTAACAAACCCATATTTGACGTTCGTTTTCTCTAGAATATAACAGCGATAGGTGCCGTGTTGGAGTCATGGGAAAGAAAAAATTAATGTTTCGTTTCGTCATTTCAGTTAAAACATCTAACTACTGCCGAAAAAATCCGATAAGTCACAGTTGATTGTGCTTCGATAACAATCCGATTAGGTTCTGGGTTCGAATCTCTGTCCAACACAAAACTTTACCTCACGGCATTTCAAGTAAGTTACTTGTGAAGAAGCAATATTTAACATCTCTCGTAGTTCGTTAACAGGTACAGTAGATGCTAGGTAGTAATTCGCGTCCGTTAAAAATGTTTACGTTATATAATTTAAAGTTGATATTTCCTAGCTGATACTGTCTAAAATCGTGGTATATCACTCTCTGTATGCCTAGTCAGGAATGACTGTTAGTTTCCGTCAGTCACGAAATCTTTGCTTAATCTGTATGACCTGGGTTTGTATCTATATGCAGAACGAGACGGTTCGTCGGGTCATTTGAAGTTCATACATATTCTCAACTAGCAGCTCGTGAAAAACTTAGATTTTTAATGTCATTTTGCGTTAAATAATAATTACGGTATCTTAATTTGAAGAGGAAACCATGAATACGACGAATTTACTACGTGCATTACCTATCTGGCGTAATAATGAGAGTGGTAACATTTAGGTATGTCATTTATTGTAATAAATGTGAGCTTACAAGTCTTAAGGACAGTCTTATCTGTGATAAGGTGTTCCCTGATATTTGTAGTATCGTGGTATTACTTTACATCTTGAGTTACTGCGATACAGAACAGTGTTTTCTAGTGGTGATTTGTTGGAACCATTTTCAATAGTCAAGTGACTGTACCGAGAAGCGATTAGAGGACCTGCTAGACAGCTGCCTTATGAGGATTATATGCGAATCAGGCAAAATGCAATTCAGATCGTTCAGATACTTTTGAGCACGACTGTACATAGCAGTAGTGGAGCTACATTCGTTTCAGTCCATTTTGTTATTGTGGGTTGCCACATTAGTGGCAGGTATACACTCAGGGGCAAACATATCGTTCTCCTTTGACTAACAGGTACTTATTGTTCTGTTAAGTGGTTTTCCATGTCACCACCATTTCCTTTTGATTGACATGCACTTATACTATTGTTCCCCCACCCTCCCCCTCCCCCAAACCCAACCCCCTTACAGCCCCCTCCCCTCACTGCCACAGGTACAATTTCAAGTCTGAGTTATTGGAATAGAGCCTCTCTCACTTATCAATTTGATTGACTACTTAATTAAATTGATCAGTTAATTAATATCTCACCCAATGGTAAACCCCCCTCCCCCTCTCACCCCTTGCCCCCACCAGTAAATGGTGGTAAGTTCAAATTTCATCAGGACAATGCAACACACCATGGCTATCTCCACTAAACTAAGAAAATAACATGAAAAAGGGCACTTTGGCTACCTTTAGTAACCTAAGTCATCAGAACGCATCGTCAACCTTTTTTTTCTGCAGACGAGACTTTTACAAGGATCGTCATATTGCACCAACAATTAAACCTTCCACAGTGCCCTACATATCCACAAACACAGACAGACTCTTACTCAATAACACTGCTCTCTCACTAAGGAGAGGAGCTTGAATATTAGAGCGTGAATCCGATCTCCAACCCAGCAATATATCACCGCGTACTGTGTCGATGTAGTAAACATACAATTCGTATCCTGCGCCATACAGAATCACCCCTTTCACATCATTCGTACATATACCGCAAAGACAGACAGCATAAGCACATACACCACCGGTATACCCGCGGCACTAGATATTTACCGGAAGGTTGGGCGCTCATCCAGTCCCAACATGTGACCAGTGTGCCCTCAATGGATCGAAGTCACTCTCAGGACTGTTTGCAATGATGGGCTCGTTTCCCCCTTGGCACAAATGCGTTGTTGTTTCTAGTCCAGATCTGCTTGCTTGCTTGGTTTTCTACACAAATCTCCAGACTCTGGGATTACAAGAACATATGTAATTTCGCATGGTTTGGTAGAATATCATACCATTTTCGCAGTGCTTGTAGACATCAAGCACATAGTAATATCGATTGCATGGCAGTATAGCTTGCACGAAATAATTCCGAAGATATAGACTGGAAATTGTTTCTCTAGAAACCCTAAACTTTAGTTAGGTGGAGCGTGCTGTAAACCATAGAGTAAATAGAAACTTATCCTGTCTGCGAAGACCTTTACAGGAGAACTCGAAAAAAATAGAGGAAACTGATATTTGCACTTGTGAATACCGATGTCAGTGATGTAACAGATTCTGAATCATTCCTATAATTTACAAATTCAACTACGGTGTTTCTCGTGTCTAGAGAGCCAGCAAACATGTCTTCCGCATGTCTTTCACCTGCTAGATGCAAACACCACAATCGATGTCCTCTCAACTAACTAAAGACGCGAAATGTGAAGAAGCAGTCAACCGAACAATTTACGTGAGAAGGAATAATGGTACAGTGCAAACACTTGTCCATCTTGAATCTTCTCAGATTACCACGCGATCACGAAAGTTACCCAACACATACTAAGTATCAGATCGCTATTCGGCCATCTAGATGACGATATGGTTAAGTCAGCTACATTCCTACACTGCCAACAGACCTTTTCATTCGAACAGCTCCTGTTGCTAACGGGAAATGTGAATCATTAGCACTACAGGACACCAGCGCTGCACACGAAGCACCCCTAGACAGAATTGTCCTAGGAAATTGGTCATATATATTTTATTGCTATACTTACAATTAAATGTTACGACCGCGGTCTCAACTGAACTACATTCGACAATACACCCTGCTGACAGCTGTGGCTCTGGAAATAGAAATATCTGTACCGTTCTTATGACTTTACATACTCTCTCCTTTGCTATCACAGTATTCCACGTCAAATCCATAGCTTCCTTACAACTGGACATAGTCATTTTCTTTGCACATGTCGGAACGCAAACACATACTTTATAAGCCTGATGCTCAATGCGAACCTATCACGCACCCCCTACTACTGAGTATAATACTTTGCCAATAAATGGTTGCCGGCGATACGAAATAATACTGAGCGAGAATCAACGATGGGTGGACATGTCTAATAAGTTTTCTTGTGAGTGGTATCACTGTGTCTTAGAAAGAGAGGCATAATAGTCTTACAAACCGCCAGATGTTAAAAAACACAACCATATTACCATCACAAGCGGTCTTGGTTCTACCTATGCATACAAGTATCTATGTTAAAAGATATACAGGCGTTATAAATCTCGGAAGGCATTATCTCTGAATGAAGTGGTTTGTTCCAGACAAATACCGTGACGGTGATTGTAGCAGTGTATAGTATCAGACCAACACGTCGCTGACGGTGCTACCTCGAATAAAATTACCGCATTCTGATAGCGATATGGCTAAGGGGCGTGGTATGGAACCCGTATTAGCAACTCCCTCACGCCGCCGCCGCTAGAGATTTCTCGAGTATTTGTAATGCATTCTGTCTCGATGTAATGTCAGAGGTTCCGCGATACATCCACTGAGTTATAAGCGATGATTGATTGAGAAGGATCACAAACAGTGGTAGATGGTGTGACGAGTGAGGTCATAAGAAAAGTACACTAGCTTTTCAGATCTCTAGTGCTACGCTTTCGGTAGAAATGATGTCTATGATTTGGAATCAAGTCTTTCCATTCAACCACATGCCTGCATTGGATCCTATGGAGTAGTCCATTAATGTTGATAGCCACTGGTGAATCATATTTCTGACACACTCTTATCTCGAAACGAGCCACCTTTCTCGAATCTATCTGCTACAGTAAAATTCCAATATGACTTTAGGTAGCCCCTATGCATCTTGCAACTATCCCGCAGACTTTGCGCTACCATCCCTGCAGCTTTGCACATGTGATTGTCCCAACGTAAGTCGGAACTGAGTAGAAGTCGGAGAAAGCTATATCTACCATCTTCTGCAACCCGTGTAGAAACAGATGAAGCTGAGTTACTGCGACAGAACTGTGTTTTAACCATTCGACGGATATGAAACCTGCTCCTGCAACACAAGGAAGTATAAAAGACAGTACGGGAACTGGGGGAAGGACGTCGATTTTGCTACTGCATTGTGGTGTTTCTCCAAACTACAGGCAGGTACTGCAGATCCGCGTCCCTCAGCGCCCATTCACGTCTATCACCCCAACATTATATCATCGTTATTCTGTACCATCCACCAGAGAAAAATTACGAACTATAAAAGCTCCACTAACTTCATCCGATAGAGAAGTCGATAAGATTTTTACCGCATATCTCTCCTGCCATAATCTAAAACAAATACCACATGCGTGCCGGCTTCAAGCACATGTGGCAATCCTATTAAATATACAGGTATTGATCCACTGCACAGACCAGTTTAAAGTTTCATCACCAATACTGTAGGACGAAATTGGAATTATACAGTAACACCTTCAGCTGCTGACAGGCATTGATATATATCAACGGGGACAAGTGAAAATGTGTGCTCCAACTGGAACTCAAACCCGGGATAGCCTGCTTACATGACAGATGCTCTATCCAGCTGAGCCACCAATGGCCCAGAGGATCATGCGACTGCAGGGACTATCACATGCACGCCAACTGCGAGACCCATATTCTCATCTTATATGTCCACACACTACATTCGAATCGGTAATTGTAAAAACAACACATGTCCACTCTTTGGCAAAAATTAGATATATCCAGAGAAGCCTTCATGATACTTAGATGCAGCATCTATGCAAAAATCACACTTGTCCTACACATATTAATGCTTTTACAGGCACACAGTTTTTCGCGTTCTTTGCGGTAACAACATCAGTCCAGGACTTATGTTATTATTACAAGAAATGGCAGATGGCAGCACCAAACGTGCATACTCAGATCTTGTTTCATGTAGTGAAAAGAATGCATGCCAGATGGCAGCACATCTGACGCCTGTGATCTTGATACCAGTGTGCTTTGTTGTAGCAGTTGCGTGTGCATTGTCAGTTAGTTTTGTTTATAGAAGATGTTTCTTTGGATTATCTATGCACAATGTCGAAGAAGAGAGGTGCGCAACCGGAACTATATAAAAGAAATCTCATAAAAGCTGCCAGAACGAAGGGAATTGGTTACGTGAATCACAGTGAAAGAGAAATTAATGCTGTAAAAATAGGACCTGACTGTGGGTAAGTTCAAAGGCTATGTGAATTAATCTTTCGCCTGTGTATTTTTTACTTCTTAGAGGTTCCCATCTGTTCTCTCTATCAATAAAAAATAATTGATTTTACGTAAATAATTTTTTTTGCAACTCTTTTACATTTCCTGACATTGGTATTCGTGTATTAATATGTTTCAGATGTAAGAAACTGTGTTTCAAGAGGATCTCTGAACATGAACAGATCGATATATTCACTAAATTTCACGATTTTGAGAGTAAGAACACACAAGATGGTTACCTTGCAGGGCTCATCGAAAAAGAAGACGTGGCACGCAGAAGACCCCGGAAAAGTGATGACCAGCCTAAGCCAAGAGCACTAAATTATCGATAGCACGTGGTAACTGGAGATGCTGGGCGGGTCGAAGTGTGCAAAAAGGCATTTTGTAGCCTTTTTGGCATTACAAATGAACGTGTGCGACGAATTTGTAACTGTGTGAAAAATAATGTTCGCCCATGTGACAGTAGAGGATGTACTGCTTCAACCAATGCACCACCACAGGAAGTCCTATCGATAATTGAGGAGCATATTAAAACATTCCCTACGAAAATCTCACATTATTCAAGCAAAGAAATGCATTACTTAAATCCTGAATTATCTGTAAAAAGTATGTACGAACTGCTCATAAAGTTATATCCTCATACCAGAGTGTCATATGGAATTTATTTAAGAGTTTTAAATGAGCGTTTTAACCTACGCTTTGGGCGGCCGCAAATCGATACTTGCTGCTCTTGTGAGTCACTTTCAGTGAAGATTAAGAGTCCATCATTGAACGATACTGCGAAGCGTGTGGCTGTAGTGGAACTCATGGTACACTCTGACATAAAACTCGACCGGCGGCCGGCCGCTGCAGAGGCTAAGTACGCGCCGATCGCGGCATGGGACAAATAAACTGGCCACCTCACTAATTCTCTAAGTCCGGTAAGCTGCACAATCTGGCAACACTGTAGACTGCGGCACTTCCTTGAGGAAAACTTGTCCCATGATGGAAAAACTATAGGCTGATTGCGCCTGTGGTCTAGCGGTAGCGTGCGTTGTTTGTATTCATAATGTCAGTGGATCGAGAGCAGCTGGCAAAAATTATTTTCATAGCCTCTTCTGCCTGAATACTGAACACGTGAATGTAATAGTAGCGCAGATTCAATCTATTTCGCTTTCTGACACACCGATATCAAAATTTTATCCAGTAACCATTTTGCGGCAGATTTTCTGCAGACTGTCCTCCTCTGGACGCCGTATGCGGCAAAGCTCCGGGATCCATTTGCTGGCTACTGGCAGCGGCCGTGGCGACAGCAGCGGCGCTGCACTCCCCCGTTCTTTATCGAAAGCGCCTGCTACCGCTCATCGCTTTTGATGATTTAAAACGCTTTATTATTAAATGTTGCTCCACAGAAAATTTCTACAATTTCCATTCACGCTCAAAAGCAACGGAGACAGACGCCCTGATTAGTAGGCGGGTATTATATTACATTAATCGGCAAGAGCTGAGTATGGCCCGAAATTAATTTTATAGACTGGGACGAAATTAAACCACATCACTACATTCGATGAATTTATAAATGCTTCACACCTCGTTTCTTTTCCTTTCAAACTCAATTATTTGTGCAACTTTTGGTCAATGTTTGGATGTTTTCGTCAAGCCAGAGTGAGCGTCTGTGGTGTAAAGTGTATTACAGTTCTTGTTTCATTCCTTATGGTAAGTCTATGCGATAAACTGTGTGAATACCTTGCAATGCATGCTCTGTAGCAGTGCAGGAACACTGCACATTTGGAGTTCCATGTATGGGTTCATGAAGTATTTATTGCTGATCGGAAGTGATAGTTAAGGTCATCAGATTTAAACCAGAAAACTTTGTCGTTTTGAAGGTTTCAGAGAACGGAAAGGAATTGCTAACGCCGGTGTTAGAAAACGTCTACAGTTAAATGCTATTGCAAAAATTTAGAAGAAGGGAACTATATTAATGAACATGTGCACTTCATAAACAACCTTCTGACATGTTAGACCTATATGACGAACAAAGCTCAAATTTATATCGTTGACAGTCGGTCTGAATCTTTTCAGGACCTATTTTACAGTGAAGCAGCCGGCCGGAGTGGCCGAGCGGTTCTAAGCGCTGCAGTCTGGAACCGCGCGACCGCTACGGTCGCAGGTTCGAATCCTGCCTCGGGCATGGATGTGTGTGATGTCCTTAGGTTAGTTAGGTTTAAGTAGTTCTAAGTTCTAGGGGACTGATGACCTTAGCAGTTAAGTCCCATAGTGCTCAGAGCCATTTTACAGTGAAGCACCTTGGAATTTGCAAAGTCGAATCGGACGAAGGTTGATGTTTAAAGGCATTCTTCAGATTTCGCATAAGAAATTTTTACTAGCAGTTTGCAACTCCATTAATTAAAATGGAAAGTAAAAGGTTGTAGTCAGCGGCTTCTACCGTGATTCGAACTGCTATGTCTTATAGTACAAGCACTGCAAAGCACAAGGGAACCTCTGAGCTAACGACACACTGGCGGCCAGAGGCGGACTATAGTCACTGCGATGTTGCCTGAGCCTCAAAACGCAACCTTAAACACACAGAGGAGGTGGAGATTACTGTTTTAATGTCCCGTCGACAACGATGTCATTAGAGACGGAGCACAAGCTCGGATTAGGGAAGGATGGGGAAGGAAATCGGCCGTGCCCTTCCTAAGGAACCATCCCGGCATTTGCCTGAAGCGATTTAGGGAAATCATTTGAAACCTAAATCAGGATGGCCGGGCGCGGGATTGCACCGTCGTCCTCCCGAATGCACACACAAACAGGTGTTACTTATGTGAAGAACGCCGTTCTTGGAGTCCAGAAATTAAATATACTTTCTAATTGTGTCATCTTGCAGTGGATCATATCGTACGAGTCTTCGATGTGGGAAACGAATGTCAAGTGAATTTAGCGAGGTAACGCCGACCTACACCCGGAAGTAAATGCACTATCAGAGTGTTGACAAATACTTGCTACGACGCTGCCATTTCTCGGCTCTCTGACGAGGCAGCTCTTCAGCGAAATGCTTGCCGTGATTCTCCGATACGGTTCTTCGGAGTGGAGACGCGCGCGCACGTTTGGTTTTTACGCGGCGTTCTCCCCTGATGGTTTCTGACGTCGCCTTGTGGGCTATGTATACATATGAGACATTCAATTATCATTAATCCAGAATGATACAAGTTTCAGCTTCCGGCGTGGAAGAAGGCTGTTGACGCCGACATTATATCATTTCAACGTAGGGAAAGCAAAACGGATCATTCAATGTTTCTCATTCAACATAAAGCATGTGAGATAAATTTCCGTAACGTTCATAATCATCTAAAAATACAAACGAAGTAAAAATACACCGGAAGCTTATTCGAATTGAATATAATGTAAGATACCAAACGCTTTGCACCTCGATGTCGAATTTGTCCACTTGCAATCTTTTGCAGCATACACATAGAATGTCATGATTACCACGAGAATGAAGAAATATGTTGGTAAGGATGGAAGCAAGAAACGACGCAGTCAACAAATATTCTATTCCTCATGGCATACATTTCATTTGACACGTAAGAAGAGGTAAAGCGGGAATTTACTTTCGTTAACACGAAAGATATGCCGCACATATTGATAACGAGGAAGTCTGCGTCTTCATACGTTTCCTTAGCAAATATCAACTTTAAATTGCATAACGCAAACATTTTTAACAGACGCGAATTTCTACCCAGCATCTATTGTCCCTGTTAACGAACGACGAGAGATGTTAAATATTGCTTCTTCACAAGTAACTTACTTGAAATGCCGTGAGGTAAAGCTGTGTGTTGGACACGGATTCGAACCCGGAACCTAATCGGATTGCTATCGAAGCACAGTCAAATGTGACATATCGGAATTTTGCGGCAGTAGCTAGATGTTTTAACTGAAATGACGAGGCGAAACATTAATTTTTTCCTTCCCAGGACTCCAACCCGGCACCTATCGCTGTTATATTCTAGAGAAAACGAACGTTAAATATGGGTTTGTTGCACCAGCAGTGACATGTGAGCATGTTTGAACTGAAATAATATGACGAAGAGTTCAGCGCTCACTGGGAATAGAGCCCCACACATATCGTTGTTGACTACACACAAAGAGAAGTCAGCTACCGAATTTTTCTCCACCAGCTGCTCAGAATAGCATCTTGAACTTACAGTCATCTCGCAAATAGTTCTGTGTCTCACTGGGAGTTAAAAACGTCAGATATCGTTAGTGTTGACAGCGAATGAAAATACATTAAAAATCAAAATTATTATCCACCAGCAGATAGGTGTTCTCATGATAGAGCTTGATAATACATAATTAAATCTTTAGTGCCGGGCCAGGATTCGATCCCATTCACGCGTAATATGTGAAGGTGTTGAGGAATCTGCAGCTTTGAACAAACAACAAATTGTAGCCGAGCTGTATTGCCACGAAGGGATCAAATTCCGCGTTAAGGGCGGTCTGAGTTGCATTCCCAGTTCAGAACCAATTTTATCGACATACAGAAGCTCAAATAAAAGATGGAATAAGTGTCCTGTGACCATACATAGCGTTTGTGTCGTCACTTGAAATAAATAACTAGTATAAGAAAGGTTACTGGTGGTAGAGTTTCTACATGTCGCCACTCCAGACTTTATTGTGGTTCAACCTACCGTCTACTTGGTAAAGAAGGAATATCATCTTTAATGTGAATTTTCAGACCACGCAGCCATTATATCTCCTTCACTTGGTGTAGCCAGGAGAGAATGGAATCTGTCTCTCCCTATCTAAAATCATTGACAGAAGTGGGAATCGAACCCAGACCATAGGTATAACAACCTACCATCCGTCCAACAGACCACGAAATCCTCTTCTCTGCGAGTCATTTTTCTATCGTAACGCCGTTGCGCCACACTGGATGAGAATTCTGACACACAGGCTCCCTGTAGTAATTTGCAGCATGTTCAGTAAATTCATTTATTTGGTTGACCGAATCACCATGAACTAGCTGCCTCGGCTACCCAGTGCATACATTCGACTATTTTGTAATCACAGAAATAAAATCACGTAACTGCCACCTACACACAACTGCCAACAGTGTAGGATGCAGAAGTTTAAATAGGAAGTGTTCCTTTCCACTTGAGCTATTCTATTGCGCTATCTGTTACTAGAAAACGTCGCCCAGTCCAAAAGAAAAGCTGTAACTGTTTGTCTCTCAGAAGTCAAGACCTGGCCATATGCATAATCTCACAGTGCTGTGGAATCCAAAAGTTCTGGAGGAATAGTTGCCGAGCTCTGGAGCTGTTGTAGCTACGTGTCAGCTTGTAGCATAGATAAGATGTCGCGAGTTCGAATACATTCAGTGCTACATTTAATAAAACGCAATTCTGCTCTCTGCTGAAGTTATCAATCTAATGGAACTTTGAACATAATTCCCTTCACTTCTCAACCCAAAGTAGTCGCATGTGGAAAAAGGACTAACTACTGTGACATTTTGTTCTATTCAGGTTTAATAGACAGCAGGCAACAGATGCATCTCGAAGACGTGCAGGGAGAGCGCATCGTGCCATAACATGTCAGAAAAGTATTTTCTACATTAGCCGTCGTGTGGTAGTGATATTTTATTCTTCTTCAAACTTTGACAGCTTTAACTCAGAACAAGTTTTCTACATGCATGTAATCAATAAACTGCATGTGCATTGTCAGACTGTCATAGGTAACATCAGAGAATTCGCATATATCGTTGATGATTAATTTCTCTCTCATGTTTACTATTGTTTTAACAACACTAAAGGAAACCTTACGAAAATTGTCCACTGTATTATAAGAAATGAAATAAAACTAACCATGATAACCTTACGACGAAAGTATCTGTACACAGGCATGCCTCTATCGACGCGAATTAGTAAAATACTACTCACTTAGATTTTGATTGGGTCTGTGTTTAATTGGTATGCTGTGTCATACTCAAGAGGTATGCAAATGTGGCATTTCACAAATATAGTTACGTATTCCTAGAAACCCAAAATTCGCTTGTCAGCAGCGGAAAGAGGTGTTACCTGTTGTGCAGCATTGTAAGTTTTTCAACATTGCACTATGAGCTGAAAGCGTTTTCTTGCGATTTCCTTATTGATGTTTGATCTGACTGCTTGTAGCTCTTTCACAGAAGGGATAAAATCGTTACAGTCAGTGAGACTGGAACTGCGAACCGTAACAGACGCTGTTTCACAGGTCAGCACGTTAGCACAGAGCTGGCGAGGAGGTATGGGTCTCGGCTTCCTATTTCGAGGGCAATAGTAACTAGAGCTCGTAAACCGCTATTTAAAGGTCGAGATAGTTGCGATTTCCACCTGCAACGACTTTCCTGGGCTGAAAACCGTAAATTTTCAATCTTTTGTTACCCTTCAAGCGATAATAACTCAGATTATTCAATGGAAATGACACGTAAAATCAAGTGAACTTTGAGGCTTAATTCCGTGCACACCAGGAAGTAACTCGTCGATCACAGAGTTGCCAAACATACGTTGCCTTGTTGCCAAATCTCAGTTACAGTACCAGCAGGAAGAAGACGAACCGATGTGATCCTACAGCGGTCTGGGAAGTGACCATAGCTGGTGTCTCCAAGTCGCGGCTGCTACGGCCTGGAATACGTAATGCGTCTGCTTCGCTTTCTGTAACTAGGTTTAGGGACTGGAGCGTAGTTACTAATAATACTCAGAACTGACTGCGAACTGAGCATCATAAATCAGTAACTCTCATTGTTGTTTTTATATTTCTTTCGTAAGTGTACTCAAAACTAAGAAAGTTATTCACAGGCGTTTTCGTGCCTCGCCGATAGTCGGGCACAACAAGCAAATAAAAATAAAAAAGAATGTGTGTGTGTGAGAGAGAGAGAGAGAGAGAGAGAGAGAGAGAGAGAGAGAAATAAAAAGCAATGAGAGAGAGTGTAAAAAATTGTTGTAAAGAAGTTGAATCATGGCATTTAAAGAGATCTTTCATTAAAATGACACTTTCCACATCATTACGAAATGTCATATTCATGATCTATGGAACAAGAGGTAATCTAATGTAATCTAATCTAATCTATTCACATCATATTGATGATTAGCCATGAAGAGTCATGAATTACCGAAATTTTTGCCAATACCAGTAACCAAATCTAAACTTGAAAATAAAAGACGACAATTTTTGTAATAAACCGTGACTCCTATCAAGACCCTTTCGTCCCTGTTATCTAACCACGAAAGATGTCTGATATACCTCCATTCTGAAGTAACAAAGTGTGCATGCATTTAAAGATGAAGTGCATGATGTGAAGTTCTGTGACGGAGATACGAACCCAACACGTAATCCGATTGTTAACTAAGAAAAATCAAATGTTACGTATCGGTTTTTCTTACGAGCCGCTAGGTGTCTGAATCTAAAATAAGGATACAAACTTTTGTGCCTAAGCGACAATCGAACTGCACACCTACCGTGCATCCACGAATATAGCGTATGTATCAGTTGCTTACTCATGAACAGTAAGATGTGTGCGTGTTTGACCAGAAATAACGACACTTGTTGCGATTGCTGGCAACACATGAACAGACATTGAAATTGCGCGTTAATTTTCACTAGCAGGTCGGTGTGCACTTGATAAAGCTAGAAATGAAATTATGAATATTTTTGTACTGGATCAGGTTTCAGACCCACATACTTACCTTTGGGGGAGACCTAGAGAAGATTGCAGTCTTGGGAAAAGGAACGAAATGACTGAACTATACTGTTCCGAGAGATTCAGATCCTCGAAAGAGGAGATACGAATTCGAATCACAGTCCAGCACCAAATTTTTAAACGTCTCTAGTTCAATCAAGTACAAGTAAAATAAGAGCCCTGTCCCTTTAAACGGCTATCGGTTCATCAAATAAAATAAAATTTGCTAATGTAAGTAAGCTTACTGGCGACTGTATTTCTGTTTACCATGATTTCCGCTGTGTCATTTCCCAACGTAAACCGGCTCTGCCCAGTCGGTAATGAAGGAACGTGATGTTTAATGCGGATTCTGGATTATAACGTCTTTCTCTTGAGGTTACCAGAGGTAAAATAAATATGTTTGTGCCTCTTAAAAGTAAATGCCTGAACCCGCGCATTGCACCTGTGATAGCTCGTTCCACCAGACCATTGTGGTCACATTACCCAGCCCCAGGAATGTGCTGTAGCGGATGATGTGCTTAGCTTACAAAATTAGTCATGGTGGAAAAAATGCGAGTCTATTAAATGGTCAAGTAGAAGCAAGCTACTGACGCAGAGATTATGCTATTCTCATGTCAGCAGGATGTAAAGACTCTTCTAGGCATCATAGGCTGGATGTGAAGCAATTTCGATTTTTCACAAATTCAGCAAATTTCTTAGTTCGAGAAAATCCACTGTGAAGTGTGAAGTTGCCGGATAATTCGATTATTACTGTTATTATTAATATCATTTTATTCATACCGCTGCTGTAACACAAGTGCTTGAACATCATTTAATGCCTTTTGGTCACTATAGAAGTAGTTTCCCAAGAACAGTTTCTTTCCCTGTCTATGGAATCCTTTTCATGTTAATATCAAACACCAGCAATTCCAAGGTGCTTCACTTTAAAATAGTTCCTGAAAAGATTCAAACCGACTTTCAACGATATAAATTTGAGCTTTGTTCGTCGTATAGGTCTAACATGTCAGAAGGTTGTTTATGAAGTGCACATGTTCATTAATATAGTTCCCTTCTTCTAAATGTTTGCAATAGCATTTAACTGTAGACGTTTTCTAACACCGGCGTTAGCAATTCCTTTCCGTTCTCTGAAACCTTCAAAACGACAAAGTTTTCTGGTTTAAATCTGATGACCTTAACTATCACTTCCGATCAACAATAAATACTTCATGAAACCATACATGGAACTCCAAATGTGCAGTGTTCCTGCACTGCTACAGAGCATGCATTGCAAGGTATTCACACAGTTTATCGCATAGACTTACCATAAGGAATGAAACAAGAACTGTAATACACTTTACACCACAGACGCTCACTCTGGCTTGACGAAAACATCCAAACATTGACCAAAAGTTGCACAAATAATTGAGTTTGGAAGGAAAAGAAACGAGGTATGAAGCATTTATAAATTCATCGAATGTAGTGAGGTGGTTTAATTTCGTTCCAGTCTATAAAATTAATTTCGGGCCATACTCAGCTCTTGCCGATTAATGTAATATAATACCCGCCTACTAATCAGGGCGTCTGTCTCCGTTGCTTTTGAGCGTGAATGGAAATTGTAGAAATTTTCTGTGGAGCAACATTTAATAATAAAGCGTTTTAAATCATCAAAAGCGATTAGCGGTAGCAGGCGCTTTCGATAAAGAACGGGGGAGTGCAGCGCCGCTGCTGTCGCCACGGCCGCTGCCAGTAGCCAGCAAATGGATCCCGGAGCTTTGCCGCATACGGCGTCCAGAGGAGCACAGTCTGCAGGAAATCTGCCGCAAAATCGTTACTGGATAAAATTTTGATACCGGTGTGTCACAAAGCGAAATAGATTGAACCTGCGCTACCATTACATTCACGTGTTCAGTATTCAGACAGAAGAGGCTATAAAAATATTTTATGCCAGCTGCCCTCGATCCACCGACATTATGAACAGAAACAACGCACGCTACCGATAGACCACAGGCGTAATCAGCCTAGGGTTTCTCTATCATGGGACAAGTTTTCCTCCAGGAAGTGCCGCAGTCGACAGTGCTGCCAGGTAGTGCAGATAACCGGACGTAGAGAGTTAGCGAGTTGGCCAGTTTATTTGTCCCATGTCGCGATCGGCGCGGACTTAGCCTCTGAAGCGGCCGGCCGCCGGTCGAGTTTTATGTCAAAGAGTGTACATAAATGAAGAAGCAAAAAATTCTATTTAAAGATGGATGCTGTTAAGGAGAAGTGTGCAAAAAATGAGTATGTGGTAGCATATGTCTCGATTATATGCAAAATCTGCAGTTGCCTAAGCTCCCAGTACAGGAAGCTTTTTATTTACGGCAAATTAACGTTAATGCAACCTGTATTACAGACCTAAAGAGCAACAAATCCAAGGTATATCTGTACCACGAAGGTACTGCCCACAAAGGAGTATGCTCGTTTTTGGTTGATTACATCAACACAGAGATACCTGATAGTGTTACTGAATTACACCTGCTCTCAGATGGGTGCCCTGCGAAAAATAAGAACAACACAGTGGTTAGAGTAATGAACTGCCTTGTAAGTTCTGGCGGATTCAAAGATGTATTCCAGCATTTTCCTGTGCGTGGCCATTCATTTTTACCATGTGATCGTACATTTGCTTCCATAAAGCAGGTGATAAGAAGAAAAGACAGAATATATTGCTTGTATGAGTATGTTCAATGTATGGTGACATCATCCAAAAAACTAAATATTAATGTAAAACTTGTTACCACGGAAGAGACTTTTGGTTAAAAAAAACGGTGGCCCAAATTTTATAAGCGATCCTGTTTGTCTGACGACAGTTATGGGACGAATGTGGACAAAAGCATTAAAGTGAAATTCACAGTGTCATTTATGAGCTTCCATCACAGTGAAATGTTTCCAGGTAAAGTTGATTGTTACTATCATATTGATGGTTTCGTAAAACACCGCTTTTCATTGCGACATTCATTACAGACTGAACCAAAGTTGCCTGCAGAAATTGCATATAATAACAAAGTTACAATCAATGTCAAAAAATTGAAAGATGTCGGACAATTAATGCAGTATATTCCTGATGAGCACAAAGCCTTTTATCTGTAATTGACTGAGTGGCCTTCTGTGGACACTCCTGAAGATGATTCCTAATACATTTTTGGTGTAAAATAACCTGTATAGTGTAGTGTTAATCCTTCATTGTCCTGTTAGGTGAAATAAGAAATTTAATTCCTAATGTCACGATTTACATTGTCATATCTTTAGTCTTTCCACACAGTGTGTGCATACATTAACAATACTTTTCTATTTCTCTGTAAAACAATAATAGACAATGTACAAGTAATATTGTAAAATAATTTATACAATACAGTAATTTTTGATAACATAAACAAATGTTGATGTTAAAATGTCAGTCCAGAATGTTTATCTTGCAATAACAACATAAGACCGTACAATTAAAAAAAATCGTTCATGCAAAGTTATTACATTTAAAGCACTTTGTTTTATTGTTAAAACTTACCTAACATACACAGTCAATATTAAAATTAATGGATTTATCATACTGTCCATTATTTAGCCTCTATACAGTTTTTTGCTTCTCTTGAAAAATTTACTTTTTTGGACTAATGTTGTTTTTACAATTACTGATTCATTCGTAGTGTCCCTACTCAACATACATTACTCGTGGAAGACATTCTTACCAAATCCCTTAAGAGTTCGGGTACTATGTGTGCAGCTGCACACAAGAAGAAAGTCATGGCCGGTATCGCCAGAAATATATACTTATAGGGATATGGTGTCTGTTCTTTCAGACATATGCGAAAGAGCAGACACCATTGATGACCTACAGCCATCTAGAGCGAAATTAGAATTTTATATTAATACCTTCAGCTGCTGACAGGCGTTAATACACTCCTGGAAATGGAAAAAAGAACACATTGACACCGGTGTGTCAGACCCACCATACTTGCTCCGGACACTGCGAGAGGGCTGTACAAGCAATGAACACACGCACGGCACAGCGGACACACCAGGAACCGCGGTGTTGGCCGTCGAATGGCGCTAGCTGCGCAGCATTTGTGCACCGCCGCCGTCAGTGTCAGCCAGTTTGCCGTGGCATACGGAGCTCCATCGCAGTCTTTAACACTGGTAGCATGCCGCGACAGCGTGGACGTGAACCGTATGTGCAGTTGACGGACTTTGAGCAAGGGCGTATAGTGGGCATGCGGGAGGCCGGGTGGACGTACCGCCGAATTGCTCAACACGTGGGGCGTGATGTCTCCACAGTACATCGATGTTGTCGCCAGTGGTCGGCGGAAGGTGCACGTGCCCGTCGACCTGGGACCGGACCGCAGCGACGCACGGATGCACGCCAAGACCGTAGGATCCTACGCAGTGCCGTAGGGGACCGCACCGCCACTTCCCAGCAAATTAGGGACACTGTTGCTCCTGGGGTATCGGCGAGGACCATTTGCAACCGTCTCCATGAAGCTGGGCTACGGTCCCGCACACCGTTAGGCCGTCTTCCGCTCACGCCCCAACATCGTGCAGCCCGCCTCCAGTGGTGTCGCGACAGGCGTGAATGGAGGGACGAATGGAGACGTGTCGTCTTCAGCGATGAGAGTCGCTTCTGCCTTGGTGCCAATGATGGTCGTATGCGTGTTTGGCGCCGTGCAGGTGAGCGCCACAATCAGGACTGCATACGACCGAGGCACACAGGGCCAACACCCGGCATCATGGTGTGGGGAGCGATCTCCTACACTGGCCGTACACCACTGGTGATCGTCGAGGGGACACTGAATAGTGCACGGTACATCCAAACCGTCATCGAACCCATCGTTCTACCATTCCTAGACCGGCAAGGGAACTTGCTGTTCCAACAGGACAATGCACGTCCGCATGTATCCCGTGCCACCCAACGTGCTCTAGAAGGTGTAAGTCAACTACCCTGGCCAGCAAGATCTCCGGATCTGTCCCCCATTGAGCATGTTTGGGACTGGATGAAGCGTCGTCTCACGCGGTCTGCACGTCCAGCACGAACGCTGGTCCAACTGAGGCGCCAGGTGGAAATGGCATGGCAAGCCGTTCCACAGGACTACATCCAGCATCTCTACGATCGTCTCCATGGGAGAATAGCAGCCTCCATTGCTGCGAAAGGTGGATATACACTGTACTAGTGCCGAAATTGTGCATGCTCTGTTGCCTGTGTCTATGTGCCTGTGGTTCTGTCAGTGTGATCATGTGATGTATCTGACCCCAGGAACGTGTCAATAAAGTTTCCCCTTCCTGAGACAATGAATTCACGGTGTTATTATTTCAATTTCCAGGAGTGTATATATCGATGGGGACAGGTGAAAATGTGTGCCCCACCTGGGACACGAACCCGGGATCACCTGCTTACGTGGCAGACGCTCTATCCATCTGAGCCACCAAGGGCACAGAGGATAGTGCGACTGCCAGGACTATCTCCCGCACGTCCCCTGTGAGAACCACATTTTCACCTTACATGTCCACACACTACATTCGTCGTGTCCCTGTCCCCACCCAACATACTCATTACTCGTGAAAGACATTCTACCAATTCCCATAAGAGTTTGGGTACTATGTGTGCATCGGCACAAAAGAATAAGGTCATGTCCAGTATTGCCAGAACTGTATACCTACAGGGATATGGTGTCTGTTCTTTTGGATGTGTCCATAAGAACAGACACAATATACATATAAATACACTACTGGGCATTAAAATTGCTACACCAAGAAGAAATGCAGATGATAAACGGGTATTCATTGCACAAATACACTCCTGGAAATTGAAATAAGAACACCGTGAATTCATTGTCCCAGGAAGGGGAAACTTTACTGACACATTCCTGGGGTCAGATACATCACATGATCACACTGACAGAACCACAGGCACATAGACACAGGCAACAGAGCATGCACAATGTCGGCACTAGTACAGTGTATATCCACCTTTTGCAGCAATGCAGGCTGCTATTCTCCCATGGAGACGATCGTAGAGATGCTGGATGTAGTCCTGTGGAACGGCTTGCCATGCCATTTCCACCTGGCGCCTCAGTTGGACCAGCGTTCGTGCTGGACGTGCAGACCGCGTGAGACGACGCTTCATCCAGTCCCAAACATGCTCAATGGGGGACAGATCCGGAGATCTTGCTGGCCAGGGTAGTTGACTTACACCTTCTAGAGCACGTTGGGTGGCACGGGATACATGCGGACGTGCATTGTCCTGTTGGAACAGCAAGTTCCCTTGCCGGTCTAGGAATGGTAGAACGATGGGTTCGATGACGGTTTGGATGTACCGTGCACTATTCAGTGTCCCCTCGACGATCACCAGTGGTGTACGGCCAGTGTAGGAGATCGCTCCCCACACCATGATGCCGGGTGTTGGCCCTGTGTGCCTCGGTCGTATGCAGTCCTGATTGTGGCGCTCACCTGCACGGCGCCAAACACGCATACGACCATCATTGGCACCAAGGCAGAAGCGACTCTCATCGCTGAAGACGACACGTCTCCATTCGTCCCTCCATTCACGCCTGTCGCGACACCACTGGAGGCGGGCTGCACGATGTTGGGGCGTGAGCGGAAGACGGCCTAACGGTGTGCGGGACCGTAGCCCAGCTTCATGGAGACGGTTGCGAATGGTCCTCGCCGATACCCCAGGAGCAACAGTGTCCCTAATTTGCTGGGAAGTGGCGGTGCGGTCCCCTACGGCACTGCGTAGGATCCTACGGTCTTGGCGTGCATCCGTGCGTCGCTGCGGTCCGGTCCCAGGTCGACGGGCACGTGCACCTTCCGCCGACCACTGGCGACAACATCGATGTACTGTGGAGACCTCACGCCCCACGTGTTGAGCAATTCGGCGGTACGTCCACCCGGCCTCCCGCATGCCCACTATACGCCCTCGCTCAAAGTCCGTCAACTGCACATACGGTTCACGTCCACGCTGTCGCGGCATGCTACCAGTGTTAAATACTGCGATGGAGCTCCGTATGCCACGGCAAACTGGCTGACACTGACGGCGGCGGTGCACAAATGCTGCGCAGCTAGCGCCATTCGACGGCCAACACCGCGGTTCCTGGTGTGTCCGCTGTGCCGTGCGTGTGATCATTGCTTGTACAGCCCTCTCGCAGTGTCCGGAGCAAGTATGGTGGGTCTGACACACCGGTGTCAATGTGTTCTTTTTTCCATTTCCAGGAGTGTATATTATACTAGAACTGACATGTGATTACATTTTCACGCAATTTGGGTGCATAGATCCTGAGAAATCAGTACCCAGAACAACCACCTCTGACCGTAATAACGGCCTTGATACGGCTGGGCATTGAGTCAAACTGAGATTGGATGACGTGTACAGGTACAGCTGCCCACGCAGCTTCAACACGATACCACAGTTCATCAAGAGTGGTGACTGACGTATTGTGACGAGCCAGTTGCTCGGCCACCATTGACCACACGTTTTCAATTGGTGAGAGATCTGGAGAATGTGATGGCCAGGGCAGCAGTCGAACATTTTCTGTATCCAGAAAGGCCCGTACAGGACCTGCAACATGGGGTCGTGCATTATCCTGCTGAAATGTAGGGTTTCACAGGGATCGAATGAAGGGTAGAGCCACGGGTCGTAACACATCATAAATGTAACGTCCACTGTCCAAAGTGCCGTCAACGTGAACAAGAGGTGACCGAGACGTGTAACCAATGGCACCCCATACCATCACACCTGGTGATACGCCAGTATGGCGATGACGAATACATGCTTCCAATGTGCGTTCACCGCGATGTCGCCAAACATGGATGCGACCATCATGATGCTGTAAACAGAACCTGGATTCATCCGAGAAAATTACGTTTTGACATTCGTGCACCCAGGTTCGTCGTTGAGTACACCATCGCAGGCGCTCCTGTCTGTGATGCAGCATCAAGTGTAACCGCAGCCATGGTCTCCGAGCTAATAGTCCATGCTGCTGCTGTTCGTGCAGATGGTTGTTGAGTTGCAAACGTCCCCATCTGTTGACTCAGGGATCGAGACGTGGCTGCAAGATCCGTTAAAGCCATGTGGATAAGATGCCTGTCATCTTGACTGCTAGTGATCCGAGGCCGTCGGATCCAGCATGGCGTTCCGTATTAGTGTATTACCCTCCTGAACCCACCGATCCCATATTCTGTTAACAGTCATTGTATCTCGACCAACGTGAGCAGCAATGTCGCTATACGATAAACCGCAATCGCGATAGGCTACAATCCGACCTTTACCAACGTCGGAAACGTGATGGTACGCATTTCTCCTCCCTACACGAAGGCATCACAACAACGTTTCACCAGGCTACGCTGGTCAACTGCTGTTTGTGTATGAGAAATCGGTTGGAAACTCCTCATGTCAGCACGCTGTAGGTGCCGCCACAGGCGCCAATCTTGTGTGAATGCTCTGAAAAGCTAATCATTGCATATCACAGCATGTTCTTACAGTCTGTCAATTTTCACGTCTGTAGCACGTCATCTTCGTGGTGTAGCAATTATAATGGCCAATAGTGTATCTGTATTATCCGCAACCTGCAACATTAACAAATTCACATGTCCCTCACGATGGTGTTTTGTAATAGTATAACTCTAATTTCTTGTCTTCTACAGTTATCCACTCATAACCTGAATACTGGATGCCGTAAACGTTTACAGACATGTAGTCATTCCGTTTTTCGAAAATGTGAACATGATTAAGCTGGGAAGGGAATGGTATGTTGGCAAAGATTAATTCGATTTTGTACTGCTGATATTTAGAATCACATTGTGCATCCTTATTTCAAGCATATAATCATACTAGAATTGACCACTTAAAACGTGCTTTGAGTCGACTTTTGTTAGGTTTATCTGCTACTACCTTGGGAAGTTTGATGTGTACTCCTGCATAAAATCCCTTATTTTCATTAATTTGAACACACAATTGAATTATTTCTTCTGATGTCCACCAGAATTGAAAGCTTGGAAAGTTTCCACATTTTTAAAAAGTAACTTTATGACGCTGGTTGAATACTATTCACTGATGTCAGCAGACAGCGATAGAAGCGCATTCTTCGTATTGAGGTACATCTGTTTTTCCTGAACTGTCTTCGGCAAGAAAAAGGTGCAGAAAGGCACAAATTAGTAGGTTGGTTTATTTGAACGAACTCTGGTCACGAAAAAGGGACAAGTGGCATCCAAGAAATGTCTAGGGTCGCTCAATCTAGGCCAATTATCGTTAACACCAGTACATATTCGTCTTCTAAATCCAAACTCAGCATCAAGCCATTCGAGATCGTGATGTAATTTAACACGGTAACACAGTTTGGTGATGGTTCAGCCATTATGTTATTATTATTGTTATGACTGTTAGGTTAGTTCAGCCTACAGAAGTGGTGATCTTCTACTGCAGGTTCCTGCTGTTGCAGCTACTGCTGCTTCTTGCAAATTTCCCAGTTGCTCGATAAGACCGCTGCTCGATTAGTAGCAACATAAACTCTGTTACATTAAATGAGAAAAAAATCCATGTATTCATAGATATCACAAACAAAATGTTTGAATGATAAAGAGCATAAGAAGAAGAATCTAATATTTTTTCTCGAATTTTCGATTCCCAACTGCTTTTGTACGGAAACTCTCCTCCTTCTTGCAGATTTTTTCCCCAGATGCTGTCACTCCAAGAGCTCAAAAGATATTTGCAGGTCTGAAGGAACTTCAGCAAGTTAGCTCTGCTTTTTATAAGCTCCGAAAAGTTCCGAATATTTTTGAGAGAATCGTCCTGCTGCTGCAGGTTAATATGGCGAGTGCTCGAACAGGAGGATCGCAGATTACGTGACATTAAATGTAAAAAAAAAGTGTTCACAGAGATGACAAAAATGTTTGAATGACAGTCTGGATAATCAGAAGAATACTTACATTTTCGTCAAATTTTCGACTCTGCTCCCTCTCAGCTGCCAGCTGATCACGATGTTAACAGCTGGGCTGACAAAACATGAATTACTTAAGCGACTGGCTGGCTGGCTAGCATAACGAGCAACCTAAGCTCGTAGTGGAGCAAGATAAGCGAGGCTAAGTCGCTGTACCTGCAGGTCCTGAGGTAGATGGGAAGGATAGGTTGTAAGTAGGCTGTTTATGTTTTCTTATTGGCAACGTTACGTAGCGCT
Organism: Schistocerca americana; assembly: GCF_021461395.2. NCBI lineage: Eukaryota > Metazoa > Arthropoda > Insecta > Orthoptera > Acrididae > Schistocerca > Schistocerca americana. Next base: position 642,654,148 of record NC_060130.1, read on the forward strand.
CTTTATGAAAATCATTGGCTGTGCTGTGTGCAGTCTGTGGCTAGTTTGCATTGTTGTCTGCCATTGTAGTGTTGGGCAGCTGGATGTGAACAGCGCGTAGCGTTGCGCAGTTGGAGGTGAGCCGCCAGCAGTGGTGGACGTGGGGAGAGAAATGGCGGAGTTTTGAAATTTGTAAGACTGGATGTCATGAACTGCTATGTATATTACGATTTTTTCAACACTATTAAGGTAAATACATTGTTTGTTCTCTATCAAAATCTTTCATTTGCTAACTATGCCTATTCGTAGTTAGTGCCTTCAGTAGTTTGAATCTTTTATTTAGCTGGCAGTAGTGGCGCTCGCTGTATTGCAGTAGTTCGAGTAACGAAGATTTTTGGTGAGGTAAGTGATTTGTGAAAGGTATAGGTTAATGTTAGTCAGGGCCATTCTTTTGTAGGGATTATTGAAAGTCAGATTGCGTTGCGCTAAAAATATTGTGTGTCACTTTAGTGAATGTTTGAGTACGTTCAGTTTTGCTCAGCTGTTTGAAAAGCAAATAATGTAAGGGGTTTATCAGCACAGTAATTCATAAATTTTTCTAAGGGGACGTTTCAAGGTCTGACGGATTGGTTGGTACCTGGTGGACGCGAGGCGTCCGGAGAATCCCTATGGGTAATTCCTAAGAAATTCGAACATCCGTCCTTGTGACTGGGGACTGAACAGGTCCGGAAGAAAGTTACGCGGCGGAGATTGCCGTGGACAGGAACTGGGCTATCCTGCGACACGCACCTGTCTGAGACCACAAAAATGTGTTCCCAGTGAGAGGGTGTGAAGATGGGGTGGCGATTGATCAGATTTATGTCTTCCCTCGGCACTAATGAGCGCAGGACCCGGTGGTGCCTGACGAGGTCGTATGGCTCGTGAGGAGTTTGAAGACCTCCTTTTATACCCTTCTCTCCCTAGCAGGAATTTGTTATCTCGTGTACTGGATCAAAGATATGTATAACACCTTACGGCTAACGCCTAATGGCTAACAGCTAAATGCCTATGGGCTAAAACTTAATGCATAACGCCTAAAGTGTAGTACATATCTGTGGCGTAAGATTAAATGGTGTGTGTGTGTGTGTGTGTGTGTGTGAGAGAGAGAGAGAGAGAGAGAGAGAGAGAGAGAGAGAGAGAGAAAGGTATCACACGTGCGTATAGTATTTTCTGGCACATAAAGTACAAGTAAAAATGACTGCTTTGAAGGTGGCGGTGTTTAAAGAGTATAGTATTTGACGTATAAAATGCAGTAGCCATTGTCAAAGAATGGGACGCATCCCCACCCCCCACCCCCCTCCATCTGGGGTGGGCACAAAGAGTTAGAGAAGGGGGCGCTAGCTTTCAATGAAATATTTATATTTTATATTATGTAAGAAAAAGTTTTCCAATGGACAAATATTGCTAGTGTCAGATTCTCATTTTCATAGATCAAGTTAGGAAGCTGGCACATCGTTAATTTGCGGTCGTATTTCACAAGAACTGACCAGTAGACCCTGTGAGCACGAATGGTGAGAAAAGTCACAGGTCGTATTTCTTCACACAGCCCCTGCTACCTATTACCCATTGGGTTAGCTACTTACTAAATATTTTTAACAGCCTAATGACAATAAGCCGCTATGAAGTTGATTATCTGACATTAGGTTTTACCAGCATTCTCTTGAATAATGAGAAACGACCTTAATGTTTTCTTTGGAGATTTTAGCTAACGATAGCTTGTAGCCCATAAAACTGAAGAGACACCTGTAGACAAAAATCCAGACCATGGTAAACCCTTCGAATTTTTTTAAGTTCCATGATCAATAACTAAAACGAAGTGGCAGATTCCTAAAAAAAAAAGTATCAGATCCTAAGAAAGTTCTAAGAGCATCCCCTTGTACCGATGGAGTGACAGCATGGAATTAAAGCCGGCCGAAGTGGCCGTGCGGTTAAAGGCGCTGCAGTCTGGAACCGCAAGACCGCTACGGTCGCAGGTTCGAATCCTGCCTCGGGCATGGATGTTTGTGATGTCCTTAGGTTAGTTAGGTTTAACTAGTTCTAAGTTGTAGGGGACTAATGACCTCAGCAGTTGAGTCCCATAGTGCTCAGAGCCATTTGAACCTTTTTAGCATGGAATTAAAAGGGGATTCATAACAAGAGTGTTTGCTGTTTCTCCTTCTGCAAAATTCACATATTGCGCGATACACAGTGAGGCATTGGCTTCTAAAGTAGTACAACCGGAAATCTATGAAGAGTCGAATGATGCAATCAGTGTTGTAAATTTTACGAAAACCCGAGCTTTAAACAGTAGGCTATTTCTCATTCTTTGTTAGGAAGTGGGCTCTACTCCTGATTCACTTCTACCGCACATTGTCTCGTGGTAAAGTTCTTCGTTGCGTTGTGAAACTGAAGAATCAACTTGGTCTTTTCCACTTGAACAGCAGTCCTACACTTGCAGCTCCTAATATTGTGCTACTTAGCCGACCTTTTTGAGAAACTGCATAATCTTAACATATCACTTCAAGCCCGAAATATCACCTTTCTAAGCAAGAAAATGCTTGTGTTTAAAAGAAAACTTGGACACATGGAGAAAGATATTGTGTATTGAACTGGGGACCTAGAAACGATTGAGAGGCTTCGTCCCGCCGTAGCCCTCAGTGGTTCACAACCCCACTAGAGGCCACAGCTGTCCACCCACCGCACAGCCGCCCCACACCGAACCCAGGGTTATAGTGCGGTTCGGCCCCCAGTGGAGCCTCCCCCCCCCCTTCCCCGAACTTCGCATACCAAACGAGTGTACCCCAAATATTTGCGTGGTAAAGCGATTATGGTGTATGCGTATCTGTAAAAAGCGTTTGCACAGCAATCGCTGACATAGTGTAACTGAGGCGGAATAAGGGGAACCAGCCCGCATTCGCCGAGGGAGATGGAAAACTGTCTAAAAGCCATCCACAGGCTGGCTGGCACACCGGACCTCGACACTAATCATCCGGGTGGATTCGTGGCGGGGGCCGGCACGTCTTCCCTCTCGGGAAGCAGCGCGTTAGATCGCGCGACTAGCCGGGCGGACTGGAGAAGGATAACTGTGAGATGTGTTCCTGTCTGAATGATTTCGTGGAGGAAAATGAGTTGGATGTCGGTAAAATTAGTAGAATTGGTGTACTGCATTTCAAAAACCTTCGTCAACAACTGAAGGATCAATTTCCAGAACCTTCATCTGAGTATGACTGGATCCACAATCTGTTCGATCACTGACCACTTGTCAGCAATAGAAAAGGAGGAGATAACAGAACTCTCACGTGACAGAACACCTCGAAATGAATGTAAATCGAAGTCTCTTGAAAACTCTTGGGTGCAGGCGCGGAATGAATATCCTAATTTAGCAAGACGGGCAACTGACCCTTCGGATCTGCTTACTGGTGCTTCAACATCTTCTGCAATGGCATTAATCAAGACTAAACATCGATTTTGACTGCAGATGGAAGGCGATCTGTGAGTTGCTATTCCAAAGATCCAATCAAGACTCAATATGCTTTCTTCATAAATTCAGATTGGCATTTAAATGGCGAACATTTTCCTATGATCATTTTAAAACTTTCTAAGTTAGCTAAAATCATTGCAAATGAAAACAGTTAAATTTTGACTAACTAACGAATTTGTGAACTAATCTGTAAAAAAAAAAAAAAAAATGTAGTGAAACACATATTTGCTGAAATCCGATAACTGCACTCGGAGCCATGGTTATTTATTTACTAGTTGTAATTGTCGTCTTGCACCATCTTTGAATAATACTATTGTGTGATAATTTGAAACAAAATGTTTACCTCTAATATGCTAAAAGGACACTATTTATTGTTATTATTATTATTATTATTATTATTATCATTACTGTAACTGATAGTAGCAGTAATTAGACAGAAGTAGATTGATATCATGACATTTCTGTGGCAATTACGAGAAGTTCAAATGGTTCAAATGGCTCTGAGCACTATGGGACTCAACTTCTGAGGTCATTAGTCCCATAGAACTTAGAACTAGTTAAACCTAACTAACCTAAGGACATCACAAACATCCATGCCCAAGGCACGATTCGAACCTGCGACCGTAGCGGTCTTGCGGTTCCAGACTGCAGCGCCTTTAACCGCACAGCCACTTCGGCCGGCAAGTACGAGAAGTGCTGGGAAGGAAAGGAAAATGGGGAGGAGGTCAAAATGATTTATGTTCCAGAAGGGGCTGTGAAGGCAAAAACTTGAGAACTCCTGAAATACAGAATGAACACATGTTTTAAACATACTGAGTGGATAGCCCAATGTGAAACTCTTTTTTACAGACAACTGGAGGCGGTTAAGGTGTTTTCCAATTGTGAAATATGTATATGCATATATATGTAAATGCAGTCCTTGGACATGCTTCTTATCTCTGCAGCAAAACAGGGTTCAGTTCAACAACAACAGCAACAACAACAACAACAATGACACAGTTTTCACGAAACTCTTCTGGGTAATTTTTTAGGAAACGTACGTTTGGGGTCGGTTGCATGATAATTATACCCTATACCATCGTACATCCCAATCTATTAATCCAACCTTGTAAGGGTTATACGCTGACTAGCAGTTACTGTAACTGGGTATATTCTTATGTACCACACCATGAAAAACGCACTTGAGACCGCGTGCCCTTCGACAGGAGGGACATCCCATATTACTATCTGCTGGTATGTGTCTAGACACTAACGTGGAATATTGTAAGGTGTTTTATGATAAAAACCGTGTTAAGAATGTGGAAAAATCTAGTGGAAGCCATTGTCTCGATGAGAGTTAATCTGAGAATGCAAAGAGCATCTATACTTCTCTGCTAAAAGAAGGAGAGATCTGACTCTCTTGCTCGCATGACAACCTCTGACGCTAAGTGCAGTCGTGTATAACTGGAGTTGTAAGCTTACCACTACTTACAGAAATACAGTATGTTTGCAGTGTTTCGTTCCCAACTGGGTAATACCTGTGCCCACCTCCAACTGTTGTAATAAAGGACATGTTTGACTTGAAATCCTCCAGCTGTCGAAATTCTTTTCGAAATATATTCCCTGAACTGCTGATTCTTTTAGCATCAGCTGTATTAGATGTATCTGTACTACCCACAACTGATGTTAAAAGTATTCTCAACTCAGCGAATATATTTCGAAAAACATTTCGGCAGCTGTTGGGTCGTCAAATAGGATGCACTGATAAGCCAGAACATTACGACCACTGAACTGCTATCGATATAAACCCGTCCAGCGTCGTCTGGCGAGGAATGACTGCTAGTCAGACACACGCACGGTGCATGTAGTACCAGTGACCGTGCCGTCCGTGTATGGAAGGGGGAAGGCGCGCAATCTATCTCAGTTTGATTGAGGGCAGGTTATGATGGCCCGGAGGCTCGGCACGAGCATTTCGGAAACTGCACGACTTCTCGGGTATTCGAGGAGTGCTGTGGTGAGTGTCTTCAACAGGTGGTGAAACCACATCCAGACGTCGTAGGGTTGGGCGGCCACCACCCGTTACAGATGTCGGACGTCGCAGGTTGGGCAGACTGGTAAAGCACGACAGGCAGTGAACTGTGGTGGAACTAACATCAGACTTTAATGCTGGACAGAGTACAAGTGTATCTGAACACACAGTGCACTGAACATACCCCACGCACATGTCAATGATAACACCATGGCATTGGTAACTAGGACTGAAACGGGCAAGTGGCTACAGCACTGAACATTGACGTAGTGGCAGAGCGTTGAATGATCTGATGAATCCCGGTACCTTCTTCATCCGTCGTCTTCCAAGGGAACAGCTCCTTGACACCTGTACTGCAGGACAGAGACAAGCTGGCTGTGACTCCATTATGCTCTATGGAACATTCGCGTGGGCATTCATGAGAGCTCGTGCAAGGTACCATGATGGCCAAAGAGTACCGTACACTGGTTGCAGATCACGCACACTCCTTCATGACAATGATATTTTCCGACAGCAGCAGCATTTTTCAACAAGATAATGCGCAATGTCACAAAGCCAGGACTGTGATGGAGTGATTCAAGCAAAACAGTGGCGAGGTCCAATTGATGTGCTGGCCCCCAACTCGCCAGATCTGAACCTGATCGAAGCCATCTGGGATACGTCTTAGGTTGTTTGCAGATGATGCTGTCGTTTATCGACTAGTAACGTCATCAGAAGATCAAAATAAATTGCAAAACGATTTAGAGAAGATATGCATGGTGCAAAAATTGGCAGTTGACCCTAAATGACGATAAGTTTGAGGTCATCCATATGGGTACTAATAAAATGCGTTGAACTTCGGGTATACGATAAATCAGACAAATCTAAAGGTCGTAAATTCAACTAAATACCTAGAAATTACAATTATGAAGATGTAAGGTGTCAGGCAAATCCAACACCTTCCATGAAAACCCTGACATGATAAGCAAATCCGGCAGTATGTCACATAGCTCCGAATAAATCCTGACATTAAATTAACCAAAGTAATACGATCAACGAGTGAGCAAATGGAATACCACAGACTAACACAAGAACGCCTAAATCCATGTCATACCTTCCCACCGTGAAACAGACGCAGTTCCGAGGGAAGAAACGAGAACAGAAGCCGAGAGCAGAACCGTGTTAAGCTTGAAGGCCCTACGATAAGGGACGGACACCCACACCGCCTGCCGACCACCAGGACCACCCCCCAGCCCATGTTAAAAGATAGAGCCCTCCAGAAGAACAGTATAGATCTTACGATAGCACTAAAAGGGCCACACCAGCTGCAAGTTTTAGCGTGAGACTTTTCGCGTCTCTGTTACGTTGCAAACGTTAAAAACATTGCCCCACCACGAAAAGTATAACGATTCTCATTGGATAGACAGAATTTTGTAGACGGAGCTTAAGGTTAACATTGAGACCCTGATTGGTCTGTTGAAAACACAGCCAGATAGCTTTTTTTAAACCAAATTAGGTAAATTGTAGTAAGGAGAAGTTAGGAGACAGTTGCTTCCGAGACGGCGAGGTGCGTGGAGCTGTGCCGTCCGTTACCCCCTGACGCTGCCTAACCAACGACAAGGTAATGAACGCACGTGATGCCGCATAACAGCGCACATAGCTTCTCTCAGAACTGCACAAGTCTCATCTGTAACACCCCCTTTTTGCATAATACTAGTGTCGATCGTCAATTAAAGCTCATTGTGTTCACATTTGCTACTTGAAGTAAAAATCTGAAACATGATGATTTTTCTATTATATAATTATTGACAAGCCACATCAGCCATTGTAATTTACGACAAGTTAGATAAGTAATTAAAGATAATTGAGGGTCACTGTAGACCATTTTGATAGTTTTCGCATTTATGAAACTTAACTTAAATCTAGATTATAGATGTGATATGGCATAGTCATCCTTCGATCCATTGTAGAACTTGGAAACCTATTCAGGGAATATTCGTTCACATTTTGTTGAGCGAAGTTGGTTTTTATCATCCTGTATTAAAATATTTCCTTTTATCGATAGTGCAATTTATAAACAATTTTTTGTGAGTAGAATAAAATTTCCAATGGTAAACTTAACTGCTTTTTCGACGTTATTTTACAAGCTAACTAAAAATAGGAAAGCCTTGAACCCCTTCCACTAAATTTAGTTAGTATTAAGATTCTTTTACAGAGAGCGCAGTGAAGCTGACGCTGAAATCATTAAGTATTTGATTATATCATCGCTAGTCTCACAGAACTCTTCTGAACTCTACATGTCATGTGTGGTCTGGCGTCTCCTTACCAGCAACAGGTCCCAGGTAAAACTAGTCAATTCCCTAAAAAACACGCTCAGAGCGTCGTTGCGAGAAAGTGGTAGGGAGACACGACTTAGAACGAACAGACACCACGCAGAATGTTAGAAACGGCTTAAATTGGAAAGAACACATAAAAAAAGTTGTGGGGAAGGCAAACCAAAGACTGCGTTTTATTAGCAGGACGCTTAGAAAATGTAACAGATCTACCAAAGAGACTGACTGCACTACGCTTGTCCGTCCTGTTTTAGAATACTGCTGCGTGGTGTGGGATCCTTACCAGGTAGGACTGACCGAGTACATCGAGAAAGTTCAAAGAAGGTAAACAAGTTTTGTATTATTTAGAAATAGAGAAGAGAGTGTCACTGAAATGATAGAGGACTGGGGGTGGACATGATTAAAACGAAAGCGTTTCTCGTTACGGCGGAATTTTCTCAAGAAATTTCAAACACCAACTTTCTCGCCGGCCGAAGTGGCCGAGCGGTTAAAGGCGCTGCAGTCTGGAACCGCAAGACCGCTACGGTCGCAGGTTCGAATCCTGCCTCGGGCATGGATGTTTGTGATGTCCTTAGGTTAGTTAGGTTTAACTAGTTCTAAGTTCTAGGGGACTAATGACCTCAGCAGTTGAGTCCCATAGTGCTCAGAGCCATTTGAACCATTTGAACCAACTTTCTCCTCCGATTGCGAAAATATTTTCTTGACGCCGACCTACACAGGGAGAAACGATCATCATGATAAAATATGGGGAATCAGAGCTCGCACGGAAAGATACAGATGTTCGTTTTTTCCGCGTGCTGCTAGAGATTACATTAGAGAATTATTGTGAAGGTGGTTCGGTGAACACACTGCCAGGCACTTAAATGTGATTTGCAGAGTATCCATGTAGATGTAGATGAAAAACGTTAGGCTTCTGAATCTCGTTAAAAGTGAATGTGATATCGAGTTATATTTAGCGAAGAGAGGAGGGGAGTATCGGACACTATCATTCTCCGTGGAATCGAACCCTAAATCCACATCTACAGTGATCAGCAAGAACATTATAACCGCCTACCTAATAGCCAGTATGATTACGGATAACAGCGGCAACGTGTCGTGGCATGGGATCAATGAGGCCTTGGTAGGTCGCTGGAAGGAGTTGGCACCGTATCTGTACACTCAAGTCATCTAATTCCAGTAAATTTCTGTGAGGGGCCGATGAGTTCTGATGCCATGTTCAATCCCATACCTCATGCGTTCCATATGGTTCAGATATGGCGAGCTGAACGGGGGGAGGGGAGGGGGGGCGGGGGGCAGTACATCGATTGGATCTCGTCACCGTGTTCCTCAAACCACTCCACCAAACTCCTGGCCTTGTGACATGGCGCTTTATCTTGCTGAAAACTGCCACTGCTGTCAGGAAACACGATCATCATGTAGGGCTGTACGTGGTCTGTAACCAGTGCCCTTGACCGTTATGGTGTCTTGCACGAGCTCCACTGGAACCATGGAATGTTCCCGAGAGCTTAATGGAGCCGCGGCCAGCTTTTCTGCGTCCCGCAGTACAAGTTCCAAAAAGTTGTTCCGCTGAATTCATCAGACCGTACAACGCTCTGCCATTGCACCAATGTCCAGTACTGATGGTCACGTGCCAATGTCAGTCGGAGTTGCTGATGTTATGGCGTTGACATTGGCACATGTGTGGGTCGTCGGCAGCGGAGGCCCATCATTAGGAGTGTTCGACGCACTGTGTGTTCAGAAACACTTGTACCCTGCCCAGCATTAAAATCTGATGTTAGTTCCAACTCGTTCGCCGCCTGTCCTGTTTTACCAGTCTGCCCAGCCTACGACATCCGACATCTGTAATGAGGGGTGGCCGCCCAGCATTACGATTTATTGATGTGGTTTCACCTTGGTTTTACCACGTGTTGAAGACACCGCAGCACTCCTCGAACACACGACAAGTCGTGGCGTTTCCGAAATGCTCGTGCCGAGCCTCCGGACCATCACAACCTGCCCTCGGTCAAACTCAGATAGCTCGCGCGCCTTCCCCATTCTATAAACGGGCAGCCCGCTCACTGATACTACAGTGTGTTAACTGTAAGACGGCAGAGTTGTGAGGTGAGTGCGGGGAGAGGAGGAAGCAAGCATTGGCTGGCGAGGGGTGAGGAGCCGTTGGGGGGGACAAGGCACGCCTATAAGTTGCAGTGCTGGCACTACAAATTGCGCGTCATGCTGATACGAAAGCAGACGAAAGGCTAGGAAGTAAAACTCGCTTTAAATGTTGTTCGTAAACGAAACCGAAATCGTCATCTACATTAAAATCTATATATATATATAAATGAATGTATGTATGTTCGTCTACTATGCGCTCACAAACCATTCATCCGATAATTCTGCAAGCATCGCTACATAATACTGGTTTCCTTCTAACCGTAGGCCTACCGGTAGGGGTTGTTGGCGACTCCCGAGATGGGCCAGCAACTGCCTCTTCACTCATTTTGATAATGTTTAGCACAACTGCACAATAAAAACACGCAGAAGAGTACAGCGCAAAACAATAACGAAGCAGACGACAATATCTACGTTGTACAACAGAGTGAGCTACGTAATGTTGGCAGCAGTCGAAACTGCGTGCCTACCGAAGCCTCCCGACGTTTACCGACTTCTACCGATTCAGGACTAGGGAGAGGTCTGCCATCTAAAAGTTTACACACTGTATATGCACCGTGCGTCTGTCTGCCTAGTAGTCATTCCTTGCTAGATGATGCTGCTGTCCCCTGGACAGGCTCACATCAATAGTAGGTCGGTAGTCATAACGTTCTGGCTGATCAGTGTATATCCCGCTAGGCGCCTGAATGTGTGTGCCTGAGAGTATTTCTGGTACCACTATGTAATCCCCCCTTTCCTGTTCCATTCATGAATGGCGCTTGGGAGGAATGCTTGTCGGTAAATTTCCAAATTAGCTGTATTTGAACATGCATGCCTAAACCAGTTTCCTTGGTGCTTCAGTGTATTAAGTTTGGTTTATAATGGAGTGAAAAGATTTGAGCATTAGGGAACAAGCTGTAGAGAACGTTCTTTTGGGTATTAATAGCACCAGAGTGTAAGCAAACAACATTCATTCATTTCCAGTTCCTGTTCAAAGGCAGTCATGTTGTTCAATCAGTTGTTAGTCTTCCATCAAATCATTGAAAGAAGTTTGTGCATTTCACCTCAGCACTTGTCTTGATGCAGACATTACACAACGTTAGCTACAGCAATCAGTTTTTGTGTGCATGCATATTGTCATATTATGGTATTTATGAGCATTTTGTGAATGATGATTAATCAGAGGAAAAGGTTTCGGTAATAATCGTAGCATATTGGCATGAGCTGCGCTGCATGCAATATGACATAGCAGTTAGCACAGCTGGTGGGTGTGATGCAGGTCATCACTTCCCAACCATCACCAGTTATTTTTTTTTTACAGTCGTATTGACCAACTAGGATTATGTTAACAACTTCAGTTCCTCTTCTTCCTTTGTTGTTGTTTCCTGTTTTTTCCAGTATTACCTCATTTTCTCCCCATGAAGTCTCTTCCTTTCTTCTATCCATGTTGTTCCCGATTTTCTATTTCTTCTGCTTTGAAAGCTTTCCAAATTTAGTATTTTATTTTTAAAACGGCTTCTTTCTGCTGTTTCTGATTCTTTGATGTTGTTTCTTTCTAGATTTTTCCTTACTTCTGTAATCCAGGCTATTGTCGATTTCTTCTTGCAGAAATATAGAAGTATTTGCTTTGTTAGTCTATGTCCATCCATTCAGTTGAGGTGTCCGAAAAAGGCTAATCTTCGTTTGGCCGTTACTTCAGATGTTTTCTCTCTATTTTTTTTTTTTTTGTAGATTTCATTACTACTTATTTTCCAACCATCTGCAGTTTTTATTGCACCAATTATTTTTCTAATAATCCTTCTTTCCAGTACCTCTAGTCTGTCCATCTTATAGTTCATCGTTAGGCATTCAGATCTATTTTCAAACCATATGCTCTTTCCATTTTGTTAATTCTTACATCCATTAAAGAGTTGTATAGCCTCTCACAGATATTTAAATTTATTTACTCGCTCTATTTTATCTATTTGTGTTTCTATGAATTTTGGTGCATTTTTTTTTATTTTTCATGAAATTTGTTTTCAGCTGAAATATTGAGACCAGTTCTATTTGCTATTTTATTGTTTGCTTGTTATTTAGTATTTATCATTTCTAGAAAGTTTTCAAAATTTCTTATGTTTGTAATGTTTGTGTAGTCTGGAATATTTGATGTTTGTGTAAGCAGCAGCACATTCTGTTCAAAAGTTCAGTTCGGCTCTGTCTGTACATTGGTGTTCGTAACAAATGTGCTTTCGGTGCTAAGTGTTGCACTTCATTGACAGCCCTACTTTCAGATTTTGACTTTATTGTGGTTTCTCGTTGTGGTCATTTCGCGAGACGTATGTGGGAGGAAGTAATATGTTGTTAGACTCTTCCTGGAACGTACTCTCTCAGACAGTAAACTTCTCCGTGATGCACAGCGCTTCTCTTGAAGCGCCTGTCACTGGAGATTGTCGAACATCTTCGTAACAGTCTGGCGTCGACTAAAAAACGGTCCCGTGACGACACGTGCTGCTCTCAATGCGAGATGCTTTTAATAGTTTCCACAATGAAACATTGCCTCAAAATATGGTAGAAAACCCAAAGAGATTCTGGTCGTATGTAAACTACACCACATGGCAAAAAATAGTCAATCGCGATAGTGATGGAAATGTGACCGATGATGGTGCCACTAGAGCGGAGTTACTAAATACAGCTTTTCGTAATTCCTTCACGAAAGAAGACGAAGTAAATATTCCAGAATTCGAAACCAGAACACCTGTTAGCATGAGTGACATAAAAGTAGATATCTTAGGTGTTGTGAAACGCCGGCCGGGGTGGCCGAGCGGTTCTAGGCGCTTCAGTCTGGAACCGTGCGACCGCTACGGTCGCAGGTTCGAATCCTGCCTCGGGCATGGATGTGTGTGATGTCCTTAGGTTAGTTAGGTTTAAGTAGTTCTAAGTTCTAGGGGACTGATGACCTCAGATGTTAAGTCCCATAGTGCTCAGGGCCATTTGAACCATTTCTTTATGCCCATGAAGTAATGAGTGCTGTCGACAAGGGGTCTCAGGTCGATTCCATATTCCTAGATTTCCAGAAGGCTTTTGATACCGTTCCTCACAAGCGACTATTAATCAAATTGCGTGCATGTGGAGTATCGTCTCAGTTGTGTGGCCGTATTCGTGATTTCCTCTCAGAGAGATCACAGTTCGTAGTGATAGACGGTAAATCATCGAGTACAACAAAAGTAATATCTGGCGTTCTGCAAGGTAGTGTCATAGGTCCTCTGCTGTTCCTGATTTACATAAATTATCTAGGTGATAGTCTGAGCAGCCCCCTTAGATTGTTTGCAGATGACAATGTAATTTACCGTCTAGTAAAATCATCAGACGATCAATTCAAATTACAAAATGATCTAGAGAGAATTTCTGTATGGTGCGAAAAGTGGCAATTGGCACTGAACAAAGAAAAGTGCGAGCTCATCCACATGGGTACTAAAAGAAATCCGATAAATTTTGGGTATACGATAAATCGCACAAATCTAAGGGCTGTCAATTCGACTAAATACCTAGGAATTACAATTACGAGCAACTTAAATTGGAAAGACCACATAGATAATATTGTGGGGAAGGCGAGACAAAGACTGCGCTTTGCTGTCAGAACACTTAGAAGATGCGACAAACCCCCAAGAGACAGCCAGCATTACACTTGTCCGTCCTCTGCTGGAATACTGCTGCGCAGTGTGGGATCGTTACCAGGTAGAATTGTCGGAGGACATCGAAAAAGTGCAAAGAAGGGCACCCCGTTTCGTGTTATCGCGCAATAGGGGTGAGAGTGTCGCTGATATGATACGCAAGTTGGAGTGGCAGTCACTGAAACAAGGCGGTTTTCTTTGCGGCGAGATCTGTTTACGAAATTTCAACCACCAACTTTTCTTCCAAATGCGAAAATATTTTTTTGACACCCACCTACGTAGAGAGAAATGATCATCATAATAAAATAAGAGAAATCAGAGCTCGAACGGAAAGATTTAGGCGTTCCTTCTTCCCACGCGCCATTTGAGAGTGGAATGGTAGAGAAATAGTATGAAAATGGTTCGATGATCCCTCTGCCAGGCACTTAAGTGAGAATTGCAGAGTAACCATGTAGATGTAGATTTCTACGTTAGATCTTCTCCATCTCTTCTATTAATCCAACGTGGTAAGAGTCCCAGACTATTCAGCTGCACTCAAGAATTGGCAGAACAAGTGTTTTGTGCTCCGCTTCTGTAGGGGATAAATTACATTTCCTTAAGATTCTGCCTATGATCTCAGTTTTGCTGTTATTTGTTTGATCTGGTCATTCCACTTAAGGTCGCTCCAGCTGGTTACTCCTTGATATTTTACGGTAATTACTGGTTCCACCAATTTGCCACCAATGGTGTAAAGTACAGTAGTGGATATCCTCTATGTGTGCACAATACGCTGCAATTATTTATGTTCAGGGTCAACTACCAAGATCCGCACCATTCATCAGTCTTCTGCAATTCTTCCTGCAGTTCGGTACAGTATTCTGACGTTGCTACCTTTTTGCAGACAACCGCATCATGTGCAAACAGCCGTATGGAGGTTCCGACGTTACCCTCTAGATTATTTACAAAAGTTGCAAACAATAATTGTTGTATCACACTTCCTTGGACCACTCCTGGAATTACCGTTACATGTGTCGATTTTGTTCCGCTGAGAGCGTCGTTTTGAGTTCTGTCTGCAAGGAAGTAGTGAATCCAGTCACATATCTAGTCCGATGCCAGGTATTTTTTTCTTTTATCAAATGATTTCCTAAAGACAAGGAACAACGTGAGCGCCGATGTCTATGGACGGTCAGAGCGAGCTGGTAGCACACCGCTCCTGGTTGTGCACTGAGTTCTCGCTGTACACGGTCTGATGACATCGCTCTCATGCGACAGGTCGAACCATTCCATTCTCTTTGGTGACAGGATCTATTGCTACCGTAAAGTGAGTCTTGTTCTCGGTGCATGACTGTGCAGATATCATCAATAGATGGCGCTGTTACGCCAATTCTTTGTGTAGAACACTGCAATGGCGATTAAACATAAATGCTGTAAATCGACTTCTCCTATTATGCTGTAAATACTTTTCTTGGACCTCCTGAAGTAGTTTGAGGATGTGAGAATGTCCTGAGTCTTTAGACTAGTAGTTTCGAAAAATTTGAAGTTGTTTGGCGCGTAACTGAATGAAAATTAAACAGTATGTAGCGGAGTACAGAGCAAACGCTGTAGCTAGAAGCTGCACATCGGCATTTGTTTAACGTCGCGCGTAGTCGTTTAGCCAGGCGGTGCGGGCACTCACGTTGAGCGAAGACGTTAACACTTCACGACACGTGCGCGATCCCGCTACACGGCAAACGGTAACGTATCCGTGCAGGCGTAGCAGAACCAAGCTCTCCGTCCGTACTGCAGAGGGCTCTGACGAAAGTGTTGTCTGGCTCCAGGATGTACCGATGACTGAGATGCTCAAAACCGGAACTTCAAGGAACCGGTATCTATGTCCTCACGAACCGAAATGAGTCGAATACACTTTCGAGAACTTGGACGAGTCGTTTTCCACAGTTATTCTTAGTAATCCCTTTGTGACCCTTTACGCAGTTTTTCAGCCTCCAATCACCACAATTAAATGACGGTTTATGTATCTAACTGTGTAAGAAGATGAACGATATCTCAGAACGTAACACACTGGAAAAATTATGTCTTGCATTTCAGTTCCTTATAGAAGATTCTAAAGAGCTATGTTCTTCTTGTAAAGAATTCTGTGTTGCTCTACAGAGCTCTATACAATTAGCCTTTGAGGTAAACATTGTTAGGTGTATTATCAATTGGCGTAGCGATCTCGGAAGCTGTGGATGAAACCAGTATCGGTTGCTGTCGATATAAGTAACAATTTTTATTTTTATACCCTTTTCTTTTTACGTTGTTGTTGTGGTCTTCAGTCCAAAGACTGGTTTGATGCAGCTCTCCATGCTACTCTGTCCTGTGGAAGCTTCTTCATCTCCCAGTACCTAGTGCGACCTACATCCTTCTGAATCTGCTTAGTGTATTCATCTCTTGGTCTCCCTCTACGATTTTTACCCTCCACGCTGCCGTTCAATACTAAATTGGTGATCCGTTGATGCCTCAGAACATGTCCTACCTACCGATCGCTTCTTGTAGTCAAGTTGTGCCACAAATTTCTCTTCTCTCCAGTTCTATTCAATACCTCCTCATTAGTTATGTGATCTACCCATCTAATCTTCAGCATTCATCTGTAGCACCACATTTCAAAAGCTTCTATTCTCTTCTTGTCTAAACTATTTATCGTCCACGTTTCACTTCCGTACATGGTTACACTCCATACAAATACTTTCAGAAAGGACTTCCTGACACTTAAATCTCTACTCGATGTTAACATATTTCTCTTCTTCAGATACGTTTTCTTTGCCATTGCTGGTCTACATTTTATATCCTCTCTACTTCGACCATCATCAATTATTTTGCTCCCCAAATAGCAAAACTTATTTACTACTTTAAGTGTCTCAAAAAATGGTTCAAATGGCTCTGAGCACTATGGGACTTAACTTCTGTGGTCATCAGTCCCCTAGAACTTAGAACTACTTAAACCTAACTAACCTAAGGACATCACACACATCCATGCCCGAAGCAGGATTCGAACCTGCGACCGTAGCAGTCGCGCCGTTCCGGACTGAGCGCCTTAACCGCGAGACCACCGCGGCCGGCTAAGTGTCTCATTTCCAAATCTAATTCCCTCAGCATCACCCGATTTAATTCGACTACATTCCATTATCGTCGTTTTGGTTTTGTTGATGTTCATCTTATATCCTCCTTTCAAGACACTGTCCATTCCGTTCAACTGCTCTTCCAGGTCCTTTGCTGTCTCTGATAGAAATACAATGTCATCGGCGAACCTCAAAGTTTTTATTTCTTCTCCATGGATTTTAATTCCTACTCCAAATTATATCAATACATATTTTGGGACGGCTCCGCCTCAGAGCCTTTAATTACGAGCCGCGCCAGGAAGAGATAGAAAAGATACAACAAAGAGTGACGCATTTCGTCACGGCATCGATTAGTCAGCGCGAGAGTGTTACAGAGCTCAAAAAGAGCAGACGCTACAAGAGAAGCGTTTTGCATTACAGAGAGGTTTACTGTTGAAATTTCAAGAGAATTCTTTCCGGGAAGAGTCAGACAACATATTAATTCCTCCCACATACATGTGTGAGAGAAAAATATTCTTGTATTTTGTGTAATGCTTGCTTTATTTCTCATTATTAAATTAAGCTGATGTGCGTAACATCTACATCTACATCTACGTGATTACTCTGCTACGTACAATAAAGTGCTTGGCAGAGGGTTCAATGAACCACCTTCAGGCTGTCTCTCTACCGTTCCACCCGCGAACGGCTCGCGGGAAATTCACTTAAATTTTTCTGTGCGAGCCCTGATTTCTCTTATTTTATCGTGATGATCATTTCCTCCTACGTAGGTGGGTGCCAACAGAATGTTTTCGCAATCGGAGGAGAAAACTGATGAGTGAAATTTCATGAGGAGATCCCGTCGCAACGAAAAACGCCTTTGTTTTAATGATTGCCACTCCAATTCACATATAATGTATGTGACACAATGTCCCCTATTTCGCGATAATACAAAACGAGCTGACCTTCTTTGTACTTTTTCGATGTCATGCGTCAGTCCCACCTGATGCGGATCCCACACCGCAAAGCAATTCTCCAGAATAGGGCGGACAAGCGTGGTATAAGCAGTCTCTTTAGTAGACCTGTTGCACCTTCTAAGTGTTCTGCCAATGAATCGCAGTCTTTGGCTTGCTCTACCCTCAATATTATCTATGTGATCGTTCCAATTTAAGTTATTTGTGATTGTAATCCCTAAGTATTTAGCTGAATTTACAGCCTTCAGGTTTGTGTGACTTCTCGCGTAATCGAAATTTAGATGATTTCTTTTAGTACTCATGTGAATAACTTCACACTTCTCTTTATTCAGGGTCAATTGCCACTTTTCGCACCATACAGATATCTTATCTAAATCATTTTGATCGTCTGATGACTTTACAAGACGGTAAATGACAGCATCATCTGCAAACAATCTAAGACTGCTACTCATATTGTCTCCTATGACGTTGATATAGATCAGGGGGGAACGCCGATATTACTTCTGTTTTACTCGATGACTTTCCGTCTATTACTACGAACTGTGGCCTTTCTGACAGGAAATCACGAATCCAGTCGCACAGCTGAAGCGATTCTCCGTAGGCACGCAGTTTGGTTAGAAGACGCTTGTAAGGAACGGTGTCGAAAGCCTTCTGGAAATCTAAAAATATGGAATCAATTTGACATCCCCTGTCGATAGCACTTATTATTTAATGAGTATAAAGAACTAGTTGTGTTTCACAAGAACGATATTTTCTGAATTCGTGCTGACTATGTGTCATTAAACGTTTTCTTCATTGTACTTCATAATGTTCGAATACAGTATACGAGGTGCGACAATAAAGTAATGAGACATGTGAAAAAAGTGTTGCTTACCATTTTAGTCAAGTTTAATGTTCTCTCCTTAAAAGTAGCTCCTTTCTGATTGCGCACACTTTTTACAGCGCTTTTGCCATTGATGGTAACATTTCTGGAACTCATCTTTTGTAATATCCTCCAAGACCCTCGCCACAGCTTTTTGGACATCTTGTGTTCCTTGAAAATGGTGTCCCTTGACCGGCGTTTTGACTCTTGGAAATAGAAAAAAGTCGCACGGAGCGATATCTGGTTAATAAGGTGGCTGTGGTAGTACTGAAATTTGTTTTGAGGTTAAAAATTGCTGTACTGACAGAGCAGTATGGGATGGCACATTATCGTGATGCAGAATCCAATTATCAGCAATGTTGGCATTGACATGAAGAACTCTTTTAAGAAGTCTTTCTAAAATTTCTTTGTAGTAATGTTGGTTAACTGTTTGTCCAGGAAGCACCCACACTTTATCTAAAATTCTCTTGGAATCAAAGAAGCACACAAGCATGCATTTCACTTTTGACTTTGACATGCGAGATTTTTTTGGTCTGGGTGATCCCTTTGAGCACCATTGCAAACTTTGGCGTTTTCTCTCTTCCGTTTGCTCTAACAGATCGGCTGCCACATTTTTCCGTGTTTCTCGCTGTTGTGGTGTGAGATTTTTGGGGACCATTTTTGCACAAATCTTTCTCATACCAAGATATTCAGTTATTATTAGACAAACCGTTTCTCAATTGATGTTCAATTCTTCTGCAATCATTTTCACGGATAATCTTCCATCAGATCGTAAGAGTTCACAAACCTTGGCCAACTTGACATCTGTCCGTGTGGTTGATGGTCGTCCACTGCGGCCTACATCTTCAGTATTCGTTCTGCCTTCATTTAACATTTAATGCCAACGAAAAACTTGAGCTCTTGACATAACCTCCTCTCCAAAATCCTTCTGAAGCTTACTATAAGTTGTCGTCGCGTTTTCACCCAATTTAACGCAAAAAGAAATGGCATACTGTTGTGCAATATTATGCGGTTCCATTTCCGTGACGAGAGACACAGACACGTGTCAACTTATTACAGCACAACTCGTGACTGAGCAGTTGCATTGATGTGCTGCTTGGACTAGAAGCAGCTTATAGACCAAGGTCAAAGATATTGTGCCTACGCAAGCCTGCAGGGTTGCCACATCTTACAAAGGAAATCAGTCTCATTACTTTATTGTCGCACCTTGTATGTTCCAAAACCCTACTGCAAATCGACGTTAGTGATATAGGCCTGTAATTCAGCAGATTACTCCTACTTTCCTTCTTGGGTATTGGTGTGACTTGAGCAATTTTCCAGTCTTTAGGTACAGATCTTTCTGTGAACGAGTGATTGTATATAATTGCTAAATACAGAGCTATTTTATCAGCATACTCTGAGAGGAATACAATCTGGAATACCAGTATACAATCTGGAATGCGCATTACCATAAACAGTTTTTATTTTTGATTGACCTCTTCCTGTTTTGCCTTTCAAGATATTTGCACAATCAGATTTCTGTATTATCAATTTTTGATCATTTCCTAGAAGGATTATATCCAATTATTTTAAAATACATTTTGATATATCATCTGCATTTTGACTTTATGGAATAAAGAAATCCCAATAACGCTCAACTATTTCTCCATTCAATATGTAAGGCAGAAAAAGAACGAATGGAGTGTGTCTCGAAACATCTGTTGTGCCATCTGCTGTGAGAGCTACAAAGGAACCTTTTCCATTGTCTATCCTTATCTCCTTTGAAGCAGGCAGCAAATCATCTCATTCTGAATGCTCTCAGAAACACCTTTGAAGACAGCAATGATTTCTAAATTATTCTTCAAATAAGAATCTAATTTAGATACAAAAACTACTAACCCTCCAAATATCCCTGGATATACAGAATCGTCTTTTTCATCATATCCACGTAAGGGAGTTTCAAAGTTTCCATGAAAGAAAATTGCAGTCTATTATTTTGGGCCAAATTCCACAGTTGTAACCTTTATATTTAGCTCATTGACTGAATGTCTGTATACCTCATTACGTTTCTCCTTAATGAAAACGGTTCCTAAAGGTGTCAGCGGAGCTACACGATCAATGCATGCCTTTGACGCCTCATGGTTTTCAGTTTTTCCTTTCATTTTATTCATATTTCTAATGTCATCTTTTGTCCACGTTACATCACCTCCAAACAGCAAACACTGAAAACAACACAATGCATTTTTACTTCACAGCCAGAAAGCCATCTTTTCCGTATGAACCCTTCAGAATTAAACCTACGAGAATATTTTTTATTGTTGACTACGCTTGGCTGAGAAATTATAATTTCAGGTGTTGAACGACCTCTTTTCTCAACTGTCTACATCTACATCTACGTGATTACTCTGCTATTCGCAATAAAGTGCCTGGCAGAGGGTTCAATGAACCACCTTCAAGCTGTCTCTCCGCCGTTCCACTCTCTAACAGCACGCGGGAAAAACGTGCACTTAAATTTTTCTGTGCGAGCCCTGATTTCTCTTATTTTATCGTGATGATCATTTCTCCCTATGTAGGTGGATGGCAAAAGAATGTTTTCGCAATCGGAGGAGAAAACTGGTGACTGAAATTTCATGAGGAGATCCTGTCGCAACGAAAAACGCCTTTGTTTTAATGATTGCCACTCCAATTCACATATCATGTATGTGACACTATCTCCCCTATTTCGCGATAATACGAAACGAGCTGCCCTTCTTTGTACTTTTTCGATGTCATCCGTCAGTCCCACCTGACGCGGATCCCACACCGCACAGCAATACTCCAGAATAGGGCGGACAAGCGTGGTGTTAGCAGTCTCTTTAGTAGACCTGTTGCTCCTTCTAAGTGTTCTGCCAATGAATCGCAGTCTTTGGTTTGCTCTACCCACAATATTATCAGTGTGATCGTTCCAATTTAGGTTATTTGTAATTGTAATCCCTAAGTATTTAGCTGAATTTACAGCCTTCATGTTTGTGTGACTTCTCGCGTAATCGAAATTTAGCGCATTCTTGGAACTTCCTCACTGAGAGACGGCTGTGAAAATTTGAGCTGTTAAATTTCACTTGCAGTCACAGAACAAAATTCGTGGGGATGAAAGGCCATAATTTCAGTTCTCTATAAAATAAAAAAAACCGAAGAAATGAATCAAATAGAATAGCTGGAAGCAGAATAATAATCTAATTCCATACTTTAATCATTTCAGAAAATGGTACACTGTTAGGAACAACACATGAAGACAAAAAAAAACTGCCTTCCACGACAGCTACAGATTGCAACCTTGCGCGCAGCTCCTTATGTGCGCATGCACATAACAGTCAAACACAACGCCACCGGGACTGA
Source organism: Schistocerca americana (assembly GCF_021461395.2). Lineage (NCBI taxonomy): Eukaryota > Metazoa > Arthropoda > Insecta > Orthoptera > Acrididae > Schistocerca > Schistocerca americana. Next base: position 642,675,966 of record NC_060130.1, read on the forward strand.
GGAAGGTTACACCGGGACTGGGAAAGGTTACGGTTCCATACCAAGATCCTTGTATTTTTTTTCATAAATTGAGCGATGGCTACTGACATTAAGCTTAAGGAGTGCATATTGTGCAAATGTAAAGAAATAATTACAGTAAAAAAGACTCATTATATCAAATATTATCGATAATATCAAACGGAGATAGGGGATGGTGCAGTTCCAAAGTGCCTCTACATGAACCGTCACTGCAAATAATACTAACGCAAGTAACACTCACCGGCAGATTCTACGTAAATCTATGCACACTGTTCTACCGTGCTACAGGGGAGAGTGATTCTTAGTTACATTAAATGTATTTGCAGTTGTGAATATAGACAGCCATCAGCTCTATAACTGAATGACGACGATGGAAATTTGTGCCTGGCCAGGAAATGAACACGGATTTTCTGCTCCTAGTGAGAGGTCGCCTTACCATTTTTTTAAAGTAATCTTACCTCCCTGACGCCCACAGGAAAAAAATGGGGTCAAAGTGTGCAGGCGTGGCCACCATGTCCCGTTCCCACCGCCCAGGAACCAAGAAAACTGTAAGGAACATAGAGTAGAGGTACAAAGAACAACAATGATTGATTTATTTATTTCCATTTTTTGTGTAAATTATTATTAATACCACCGACAATACCAGGAAACTGGCGTCGCGAGAAGGAGGGAGTGGCAAGTTGCTAGATTTGGTGAGACTGTAGATGCATAGCCTTTTGGAGAAGCACATTTTGATGTACAGAGAATAACTGGTTCTAAGAGAGGAAAATGCGAGGATAACTCCTCATCACAATAACATCCCAACTCTTAAGTGGATTAAGAAAGATACTGCGAAGGAAACTGGAGAAAAATTTTCTTTAGTTTGGATTGTAAACAACTGCACAGGAAGCGCCAAAAATCAAGGATATTTTTATCGCCATCAGAAAACAAGTAGTGTACTGTGTGTGCATAAATCCACTTCACGGAGTTCACCTCTTCTTGTGGGAAGTATCCCATGTCAGGGAAGAGGAGTAGGTATCTGATGAGGAGTTGTACGGGTAATTGGGGCCAGCATATGTCGCACCGAGAACCAGACACCTCTCGCTGATCCACACTCCAGGAGATGGTAGTTGGTGTCCAAAAACATCAGAGGTGATGCATCAAAGGCGTCACACAATGGGTTGTCTGTGAGGTGAATCCCATGAAGGCCTGACTGGCATACTTGTTTCCCATTGACAACAAAGTGGACATCAGTGTCAAGATAAGGCACACACACCGACTGCTAAACGGCATGCCAGTCGACGTGGGGATGCTTCCCCTCAACCACATTCGGTGAGCTGTGTTGCAGAAGAAAGCCATAGATGACCTTCGTGGCTGGCCGGGGTGGCCGAGCGGCTCTAGGCGCTACAGTTTGGAACCGCGAGACCGCTACGGTCGCAGGTTCGAATCCTGCCTCGGGCATGGATGTGTGTGATGTCCTTAGGTTAGTTAGGTTTAATTAGTTCTAAGTTCTAGGGGACTAATGACCTGAGAAGTTGAGTCCCATAGTGCTCAGAGCCATTTGAACCAAGTTCAGTCCCATAGTCCTCAGAGCCATTTGAACCATTTTGACCTTCGTGGATGTCAAGCACGTCGGCAGTATGTCAGTAGGGAAGAAGCTCAGTTTGAGAAAAAAGTGGCGGAAGTAAAGAAAGGCAGTGGGACCTCTGAAAGCTGGATAGGAGCTGAGAGAGAGTGTGGTGCAAGGACCTCCAGTAACAGGCTAGTAAGGCATGTAGGACAACGGCGCTACAGCGCCATGTGAGAGCAGACGACAAGGTCTATCGCTCTGTCAGGCACATGATAGAGACCTAATCCACCCCTGCACTGCAAGACTGTGAAGGTCTCGTACCTTGTCTTGAACAGCAAACCATGGTAAACATATGAAACCCATGCCGCAAGCATGCGGTAGGCCATGAACGGCACAATAGGAAATGTTTGTGTCACATGGGGGATACATGACACCAAATATACATTTACATATTGTGTCCACTGCTGAGGATCAAGGGTTCATAACTGATGGTGTAGGAGCCCAGCTCGTATTTGGGACAGTAGGCGCTGGCAGTTGAGGGCAATTGTGCACTGCAGATCACTTGCGAAATCAAGTCCTAAGCATCGGATAGTAGCAACTACACACAACAGAGCAGCTCTGTTCTCGGGAAGCCCCACACCTGTAGCCATCACTCTCGGTTTTTGGGCATTAAGGCAGCTACCAGAAGCTTTGCCATAGGGGGAACCCATGCCACTGACTCCCTGACCTCAGCACTCCTACGAAGAACAATAACAAGATTGTCTGCATACGCAGTGCAGCTGAATACATGGCCGCTGAAAGACATCCCAGATAGGCGCTGATTGGGGCTGCAGAGCAGGTGTTCCATGGTGCAACCATACAACAGTGACAGAGCAGGCAGCCTTGACACACTGAATAATGGATAAAGATGGGAGGAGTGAGATAGTCATTGTAGAGCACATGGGATGTAGCTCCACAAAGGAGACACATTAAGATGTCAATGGTAGTATCAGGGAATCCCACATTGCAGAGCACCCATTCCAGGTAGCCATGATAGACCCAATCAAATGCCTGGCTTAAGTCAAGAACTGGCAAAAGCCCAGGCATATGAAGAGTGTGAGCAAGAGCGATTATGTCCCAATAGTGACAGAGGACAGTGCAGAAGTTATTGGCACCTCCCAACGAAGCTTGATCAGGGAAAAACACGTACCGGGCCGTCCGTTTAAGCTATACAGTATACAGCCAGGTAAAGATCTTTGTGTTACTGTTGAGCAACATCAAGGGGTGGTAATCGCATATCTGTGAGTTACCGTGTGGTTTGTGGATGAGATTGAGGAGATCATTGAGGCAACTATCTCGGAACCGCAAAAGAAGTGACATAAAGTCCCAACAAATTTCCATCCACACTGGCGCAAATAGGGACGAAATGTCTGATAAAACTCCAGTGGGACACGGTCAGAGGCGACTTGTTCGTAGAACCAAACTGACTGGCACCATAGACTTTGTTCCCCATGACATCGGCAAGCAGATCCACCATTTCATCTCCAGGAACCAAGCCACAGGAGAGTCTGGAGACCATTGTAATGTTGGCAAGTTGGTGACATTGTTCAGAATTCAGCGTAACATAATGTGTATGAAGGGCAGACCCTATTTTGCGTTGGCTATCTAAGCGCCACCCAGCATCCCTCATAAGAACATTAATCACAGTCCTCCAATGGTGGCACAAATCTGCTGTCGCATGATACATGGATGGACACTCCTGCTTTAATCCAGTGTGTGCGCACCCCGACCATAATTTCTTCAAGACGAGGGCGAGAGAGAGGTGTGAGCTGTGCCTTGGCACTATTCACTATCTCCTGATGCTCTGGCGAATACAGCATCATAGTATACTCCCAGAGAATGGTGAAATAGAAATCCTGGGTTCATCGTTGCCATGCTGCGGCCTCCCTTCTGTAACCATTCAAGGCCTTGCAGAGGGCAGGCTTTGTGAAGAGTACTCACCATGATAGGGCAGACTGATATGTATCACGGCATTGACGAAAAGCTATCCACGTCGTCTTGATGAGCTGCCAGCAGTCAGATAAAGTAAGTTGAATCATGTTCAGTTTCCATGGTTCGCGAATGTGCCACGACCTTTGGCAACAGAGATTGATGCCACAGATATATGTGTCATGGTCAGTGAACGCAATGGGCCAGACTTCAGTTGACAATATCACGGGAGAGGTAAACATGATCGAGGTAGTGGAAGAATGGCTAGTGAAACGCATAAACCCCGGATGATCACAATGAACATGCTCCCAAGAATCCACAAGGTTGAAGTGCTGGAAAATTGTCACTAGCACCACACATGGAAAGTGACGTGGTAGTTGGTCTTTGTGTGCCTGGGTGGAGTTGAAATCGCCTCTCATGATCAATGCATCCTGCCGACCCAAGAAAAGAGGTGTGTCTGTCACGAAGAAGAAAGTGGAACACTGGTGGCAGCCACACAAACCAGATGGCGCATAGACATTGATGATCCTGACGCCACTAAGTGTGCTAGCCATACTTATGGTATCAGGGAGATAGGCAATCGTATCAATGAGGATACTGCAGTGTAGGAGGATCACCACCCCACTACCAGTGGGGGAAGTATGGGAGACGTGCTGTAAAACCATGGATGAAGGGCAACGTCAGCATCCACAGCATACAGCATGCCATTGAGTAAAGCCAGTTTGTGGGATATGTGAATGGTATTGACATTGACTGTGGCTGTGTGATAATTCTGAAAAGCTGCCATCGCGAAGAGGATGTTCGATTCGAACACGTGGGAAGCACGGGGAGCTCCCTGGTTGGCCCCTGTGGAAGGGCACATCACTGTGACAGGTAGGGAGCCAACCCCACCAAGAGGGGTCCATCTTCAGCATTGATGTCGTCCGCCCAGGAGACAGACGTCTCGCCGGACCACTTTAGTGGAACAATATCAGAGGTGCACCCACAGGTAGTATCAGACACTGAAAGGGAGGCAACTGCATCAGACGCAGGCGGGGGAAGGCTGGTGTCCTTAGGTGGATGCTGACTGGAGACGGAGGTGGAGAAAGATGTCACATTATCAGCTGCTAGGACATCAGAGGATAGCACATCATCAGTACAAGGTTGTCATCCTGTGCACACATACAATGCAGGCAGTCATCAGCCTGGGTACAGCGCCATCTCTTCCATTTCCTCTGCGACCATTGCTTCCTAACATTTTATTCCATATCAGATGGCACATTGCTATCGTCTGACATGTGGCCAGATGGCAGAAAAGGGGTAGGGATGGACAGCTTGCGTCTGTTGATAGCCATCATCTGTTGGTACTGCCTCCGGCAGCAGTGTAGGACAAACAGGTAAAACGTCTACTGTGTTGTCCAGAGCAATCGACGCCAGTGTCAACTGATTCAAAGTGGGCGCAGCAGGCAGCCCTGCCAAAGATGCATAAGATAGTGGTAACACAGTGGACGCTGCAGGAAGAGCGATGTCTCCAATCGGCCTCTGAACCAGTATATGTCGGAGACATTCAGAACAGACATGGTCTTCCTGGCCTGAACAAGTGTGTGGCTGCCCACCATACATTACCACAGCTCTGCAGCTGGTAATTACCAAGTAGGAAGGTACGTGACTCCTCAGTTCAATTTTTATCTGCCGGACGCCATTGAGGACACGGTATGTTTTGAATGTCTTCCACTTTTTAGCAATTGACTGATGTAAGATCTAAAGGTGGTCACGACAACTTCTGACGGGACCTCAAATGGGAGTTCGAAAACCCCAACCTCCTATATGGCCGTCAGAATATCGGAACTTGAGACTGTTAGCATGGCGCCACACAACCTTGGCGCACAACTCTTCATTCACCAGCTTTATGTACACATTGGATATAAGGATCGGAAGATGAATTCCGAGAACGTCTTGCGGCGGGAGATACATTTCGTCCTGTATAAACTGTTCAACCTCATATGCTTTGGGTCGAGCATGATCCAATGGAAACTTTAATTTAATCGTGGCTTGGCGATAGGAAAACGCCATGATGGTTGATGAATTCGGAAATGAAGACAAGCCGCAACGTGGAAGTATAAAAAACGCGTGGTCGCTTGCAAGCAGCTCAACAGGCGAGATGCAAACAAGGTGTGCATGTGTGTATGAATTCCTAAGGGACCAGACTGCCGAGGTCATCGGTCCCTTACACACTACTTAAACTACATTAAACTAACTTATGCCAAAAACAACACACACACACACACACCACACACACACACACACACACACATGCCCGAGGGAGGACTCGAACCTCCGGTGGGAGGGGCCGCGCAATACGTGACGTGGCGCCTCAAACCGCGTGGCCACTCCGCGCAGCAAACAAGGTGTGCTCGCCTCACCACTGCTGAAGGCCGACTGACCAGTAGACTACCCCATGATGTCTGTCAGCCAAAACCAATCTTCCATATGTCGCCAACAACGTATCTGCAATCTGCACTCGTATATTCATTATGTACATTCCCATGCAGGGGAGAAATTTTAACCCTGGAATAGTCAGGCAAAAAATAGTTTCAAGAATAGTCAGGCTGTGTCTGTGGCGCTCAATAAATAAAACACTTATAACAAGTGACAAACAGAATGCTTACATCAAATATAGAGTTTTTATTTCGTTCATGTAGTCCCAAATACTACAGTGACGTTATTTTAACTTTTTGAATTATACAATAATTGTAAAAACACTGAAAATATACTTCTTTTTGTAAGGAATGTAAGTAAACTGGAAATACAAGAAAATTTAATTGAGATATTAATATGAATGAGAATACGTCGTAGAAATAAAATGTTGAATTTTCATTCATCCTCTAAAATCATCATTTTTTTCAAAACAGTAGCTGCAAACCATTTTAGCATATTGCAGGCATAACCGCACCTCGCAAACTTTCCAAAAGTATTTAGTTTTGCTGTCCTTACATTTGTAACACCGTCCCCTTTTTCCTGGTTGTGGATCTTCAGCTATTCTGTGTTCTTGGGTGCTGGAAAGATTAGAGGCAAGCCTGCGTATTTCACGTGAGAGGTTTGCTGGGTTGCACACATTGTCAAATATGGTGTTATGAGAGACTTTCCTAGGGTTTTGAGGTATTCTCATCTAGCTGAAACGTGTTTGTTTGCTTTGAATACAATGTAGCCATTGAGAGTTGCAATGTTCAACAGCTTAAAAGTTGACAGAGGGGCCACTGTCTTGTCGCTCTAGCTATGGTATATTCACCACACATAGTATCTACACCATCCTTTGTTTTGTGTATTATACTTGGATTTTCTTTTCACTGCTGTCACTGTCCATTTCATTGTCATGATGCAATGACGAAGTAAGCAGTACTGATGTGTTTCGTTTTGGTACATATGGAAGTAAAGTGAAGTCTTCCTGAAATGCTTGTATAAAAACACAGTTAGAATTTCAGGCTTATTTTTTAACGTACCAACAACAGTGATATTCTTTCCTTGTAACACTTTTTTGAGGACTGGGTAAAAAGTAAACCAATTGTCTATTGTCAGATGTATGTAATGTATGTGATTTAAGAACTGTCTACTTGCGATCGTTTACGGTAAAACTGTCGGTCATCAGAGGACTTCCATCTCATGTGTGATTAAACGTGACACATTCCTCTAAACGAACTTTGATTTATGCGATGTACTCCTTCCCTCTGTCGCATCTTGGGTGTAAAATCGAGACTTCACCGTCATAAATAAGTTCGTGATAGGTGCTTGTGAGGTTCTGCAATCCTCGTGTATTCATTTACCTAACAGATGTGGTGTTTACAGAGTTAGTGGCTGAATGACTTGTAATTTTCACATGTCGGACGCTGCTGCTATGAGTTTATCTGTTCCTTGTAAGAGGTATCCACCGTTCATAACCATCATTTTATATAGGGCTGATGCAGGCATAGTATAATTTCTAAACCGTGATCGGATGTGAACAGTGGACGCTACACGTCTCCGGAAAGCTATATTGTGCTCGTATCACGCAGAGCAAATGTTTTACGGAAGGAGATTTTTCGTTTTACGGTTCGATAACATAGTTTATCGTAGAGAAACCAGGTAGGAGGATGTATGTTGTCATGCACTGGAAATATATTCCTTGCATTGGAATATTAACAGCGCTACATCCCATATGTCTGATAGGTCGGAAACGCATGCAATCTAACATTATCTCTGGAAATTTGTGGTAAGGTCTTATGGGACGAAACTGCTGAGGTCATCGGTCCCTAAGCTTACACACTACTTAATCTAACTTAAACTGACTTACGCTAAGGACGACACACACACCCATGCCCAAGGGAGGACTCAAACCTCCGACGGGGGGAGCCGCGTGAACCGTGGTGAGATGCTACAGACCGCGCGGCTACACCATGCAGTGATATAACATTATAGCCCACTTTAAGTGCAAAACGTTGTAGCCTTAGGAGTGCATGTGTTTATGTTCTCTCTTACCAATACTTTCCAGGTACTGATCCTAGACTCCATAATAATAGTTAAAAATTGGTAGCTTGGTTGATTTACACAAAAATGCTTCGAATTCTGTCCATCTGGAGCTCCATCACGCATAAAAATCATCCATTTCTTATTCTCCTTAACCGTCTGCTATTACATCACGACACTTTCAAATCTGTTACTATATATCAATAAGGAGCACTAACCTCCTCGACATGGGTGCATCCCGAGAAACCTCGTGCACTTGGATGGGTGAGCTTGAATGGGCAAGCTCCATTCATTCACGAGACGTGGAATGTAGTGGTCTTGTTCTTGTCGGTTGCGTATTAAATCGGTAACGGTGCTGCAGGTTGGGTTGGTCAATGACAGTGTGAGGGGGTCTTTCACTCTCTAATTTTACCCTAAGACAGCGAGAATGCTCTGTGACTCCCATACGCAGAGAGATAGATCGTAAATTAAGCACTATGCTCGAGGTGTTATAAGTATGTAGAGCGCTGTCTGATATACTTTGATGGTGTAAGTGTTCGAGAATTAACAATGAATGGATATACTGCACAGTCATCTATCTACGTTCGCAATGATACTCGCAATGTGGGGAAGGGGTGGTTTAGCTATAATACCGAAATTGGGAAACATGCTGTCACAAAGTTGGGTGGTGTTGAAATTACCGTAAATTGCTAAAATTGTTCACACTATCAACTGTGATGCTTATTATTAGAGTACATCGATGGTGTCTTTTCCATCCCATCCGTGCACTGGCACACTGTTGGTTACCGCATAATGACTGACTGATATCGCTTGAGAAAGAGTTTTGGTGGATGGGCAGCACCTTCTGGGGTGGATAGTATCGAAACAGTGATCACGTACATGACAGCAATATGATGAATCAGTCGAAAGGGAATGTAGAGACATCAGCTATTCAGTCACTATGACAGATGAGTTTAGATGTAGTTTGGAAACCTACGCCAACGCCCTAAAACTCTTCCAGTTTCCTTATGTTGTAACTCTCTCTTATTTAAAACCATCCAGTGTGTGCGGCGTGTTATGGTAGGTGCAGTAAAAACTTGATTTTCACCATGCGATGCCTAGTTTTAAGTGAGAGGCAATGGATCAGATCTTGTTAATGTCAGTTTAGAACCTGACACAGACCTCGAAGTCATGGCGGAAAAACAAAATGTATGGCAGTGTACAAAGCGTGTTACAGCAGAAAAAACAATTTTTCAAACAATGACACAGGGTCACATGGAGCGTCCCTTGCGATTTACAGTATATTCCGTGGGATGCAATCATCCTCCTACAGTACAGGTGATGAAACTATAAAGTGGCCTCTGCAGTGGATGAAAAGCTGTATATTTAATACGATCGTCCCACACTGGCAGCAGTAGCAGTAGTTTGACGGGTAAATCCAGTGATGGATAGGGTGCCCCATTAGGATTGCCAGGAGGAGTGTACCCTGTGCTATTCTGGGAAGCATTGTGACATCTCTCTCTTAGCGCTGGACCTCCGTCGAAGCTATCATCTCACCAGCACCGGTGCCTATGTGAGTTCCACATCGGATAAAGTTAGTGGAGCTTTTATAGTTCGTAATTTTTCCCTGTAGGGTGGTACAGAATAATGATGATAGCATGTTGGGCTGATAGATGTGAATGAACGCGGATCTGCTTCAGACTGTAGCATCTGTATCTGGTTTGGAGACACACCACAATGCGCGCATTTCCACCGAATGGTCAAAACACGGTCCTGTTGCACTAACTCAGGTCGTTCTGTTTCTACATGGGTTGGAGCAGGTGGTGGATATGGCTTTCTCCGACTCCTGCTCAGTTCCGACTTAAAATGGAACGATCACATGCACAAAGCTGCAGAAATGGGGACAGTTGCAAGATGCTTAGGGACTGACTAAAACCACGTTGGATTTTTACTGTAGCAGATAGGTTCGAGAAAGGTGACTCGTTTCGAGATATGAGAGTGCCAGAAATATGAGTCACTTGTCGCTGTGATCCAACGCAGCTATGTGGTTGAATGGGAGGGCTTGACTCCAAATCATAGACGTCATTTCTAGCGGATACCGTAACACTAGATGTCTGAAAAACTAGTGTACATTTCTTACCACCTCAATCAGCACACCATGTACTACTGTTTGTGATCTACTCAATGAGTCGTCGCCTATAACTCATTGGATATATCGCAGAACCACTGACATGGTATCAAGGCAGAATACATTACACATGCCCGCATCTCGTGGTCGTGGGGTAGCGTTCTCGTTTCCCACGCCCGGGTTCCCGGGTTCGATTCCCGGCGGGGTCAGGGATTTTCTCTGCCTCGTGATGGCTGGGTGGTGTGTGCTGTCCTTAGGTTAGTTAGGTTTAAGTAGTTCTAAGTTCTAGGGGACTTATGACCACAGCAGTTGAGTCCCATAGTGCTCAGAGCCATTTGAACCATTTTACATTACACATACTGTAGAAGTATCTAATGGCGTGAGGGAGTTGCAAATACCGGTTGCATGCCACTTTCCTTAGCTGACTCACTTTCAAAATTCAGTGGTTTTATCGCGAGGTTGCATTTTGGGCTACGTGTAATTGGACTGCTGGTCTGATAATATACACTCCAGCGATCACCGTCTCGGTATTTGTCTAGATGGAAGAACCACCTCATTCAGAATTAATGTTGTACCTAGATTTATAAAGCAAGTACAGCTTTTAACATCGATACTAGTGTGCACCTGTAGAAACAAGACCGCTTGTGACAGTAACATGCAGTAGTTGTGATTGGGTTTTCTAACATCTGGCCGATTACGCCTATCTTTCTAAGACGGAGTGGTACCACTTGCAAGAAGAACTTATGAGACATGTCCACCCATCGCTGATTTTGTCTCAGCATTATTTCGTATTGTAGGCAATCATTTATTGGTGAAGTGTTATACTTAGTAGTAGTAGTGGATGTGTGATAGTTTACAAATTTTTAACATACTGCAGCGTGTCAGCAACCGGATGTACAGAAAATACACAATTTTTTCAGCCTTCAGTTGCAAGGTAATTTTTACTCGTTTACCTATGTTTCGATTCCAGTAATGGAATCTTCTTCAGAACCTATAAATTAAATCACATACGGACATATATTACTCACTGAAATGCATCATCAGTCTAATGATTGAATAATAAAGAATCGTGATACTTACAAAAAAATAAATTATTTTGAGAGTCAAACACAGACCATGTCACAGATTAAAAATTAAAACAATAAAGACGCATAATCATAAGATTATGTCTGTCAAAATTAAAACCATTAAGGCGAGCGTAGACGGAGCTACGCCGGCCAGAAATAATGACCACACGCGAGCGGCACGGAAACTAGGCGTCGCGGGCAGTTCCGCGGCGAGGCTCGGCCGCGGCCAAGCGCATGCGCGTTTAAAGAGCATCTGCCGACAAAAAGCGGTGATGGAACACGAGGATCTACATTCGCTGAACATCTGGTCCAAAAGACGCATGCTCCCGAGCCTCTAAAAGACGCAGAGCTTTTGCATAATGAAATCAAGGGATGTAGGCTAGACACCCTCGAAGAATTGCAAATTTTTAAACATCTTAATATTGATAGAGACAACTTACTCAATGATCAGCTGCAACTAAAAAATAGAAGTTTTTCGAAGGATTTTAACCTTTACTCCAGTGGAGTTGACCCACAATCCGCTTCGAATGGCCGATGCTGTTTCCCTATATGCTTTGTTCCTTTATTATAGTGCGATTGTACATGTGTGTCTTTGTATTTCGTAATATGCTTGGTAATGACACATAGTGGCTAAGGCGTTTTTATGTTATAGACATTGTATGCTTAGCATGCATGGTTTCGACATTAATTTTTTAGCTACTGTAGCGGGGCTTCGCCCTCTTACTATAATATTTAAATGTAAAAAAAAAAAATTGTATACCTTGGCTTTGTAGTTTGTTCTCAGGTAAATTGTTTAATGTTGCTATACCAATAGATAGGTTTGTCCATTTGTATGACGGCTTTCAGTCACAATTTGTTTAAAAGTATAATTGCTCTAAGTAATTTTGAGACGTTTGTCTCTTGCGCCTGCGCTTGCGCATGCGCTTGGCCGCGGCCGAGCCTCGCCGCGGAACTGCTCGTGACGCCTAGTTTCGGTGCCGCTCACGTGTGGTCATTATTTCTGGCCGGCGTAGCTCCGTCTACGTTCGCCTTAATGGTTTTAATTTTGACAGACATAATCTTATGATTATGCGTCTTTATTGTTTTAATTTTTAATCTGTGACATGGTCTGTGTTTGACTCTCAAAATAATTTATTTTTTTGTAAGTATCACGATTCTTTATTATTCAATCATTAGACTGATGATGCATTTCAGTGAGTAATATATGTCCGTATGTGATTTAATTTATAGGTTCTGAAGAAGATTCCATTACTGGAATCGAAACCTAGGTAAACAAAAAATGGTTCAAATGGCTCTGAGCACTATGGGACTGAACTGCTGTGGTCATAAGTCCCCTAGAACTTAGAACTACTTAAACCTAAGTAACCTAAGGACATCACACACATCCATGCCCGAGGCAGGATTCGAACCTGCGACCGTAGCGGTCGTGCGGTTCCAGACTGTAGCGCCTTTAACCGCTCGGCCACTCCGGCCGGCTCCTAGGTAAACGAGTAAAAATTACCTTGCAACTGAAGGCTGAAAAAATTGTTTATTTTCTGATGTGTGATAGGTTCATCTTGAGCATCGGGCTTATAAAGAATGTGTTTGTGGTCAGACATGTGCAAAAAGAAAGATATGGATTTGACGTGGGATATTGTGATAGCAAAGGGAAGAGTATCTAAAGTGATAACGATGGTACACATGTTTTTATTTCCAGGGCCTCAGCCATCAGCAGGGTGTATTTCCGATACTTCGTTCATTGTCGAATGTCATTCAACTGAGACCGCATTTGTAACATTTAATTGTAAGTATAGCGATCAACTACATAGATATGACCGGTTTTGTAGGATGATTCCGTCTATATGTGGCCTGTGGTGGGAATGATTCACATTTCCAGCTAATGGCAGAGGCCGCCTGAATGGAGACAGTTGAATAGCAGACTAATTCTTAGTATGTGCTGGATAGCTTTCGTGATCAAATGGAAATCTGACAAGATTCAATATGGACATGGGTTTGCACTGGGCCATTATCACCCCCCCCCCCCCCCCCAATGTAAATTGCTCGGTTGACCATTTCTTCACATTTCCTGTCTTTATGTAGTTGACAGAATATCAAATGGTTCAAATGGCTCTGAGCACTATGCGACTTAACTTCTGAGGTCATTAGTCGCCTAGAACTTAGAACTAATTAAACCTAACTAACTTAAGGACGTCACACACATCCATGCCCGAGGTAGGATTCGAACCTGCGACCGTAGCGGTCGCCCGGTTCCAGACTGTAGCGCCTAGAGCCGCACGGCCACTCCGACCGGCCTGAGAGAATATCGATTGTGGTGTTTGCGTCTAGCAGGTGGAGGACATGTTTGCTGGTTCTCTAGATATGAGAAACACCTTAGTTGACTTTGAGAATTATATGGATGGTTTGGAATCTGTTACATCACCGACTTCGGTATTCATGGTCATGTTTGCTGGTTCTCTAGATATGAGAAACACCTTAGTTGACTTTGAGAATTACACGGATGGTTTGGAATCTGTTACATCACCGACTTCGGTATTCATGAATGGAAATATCTATATTTCCTGTATTTGTTTCGAGTTCTCACGTAAATGTCTTCGCAGATGGGATAACATTCTAGTTACTCAGTGGTCTAGAGCATGCTCCACCTAGCTTAAGTTTCGGGTTTGTTGAGAAATAATTCCCAGTCTGCTACTTCGGAATTATGTTGCATGAGCGATCGGTAGGACACTGCTGTGTACAAACCATTCGAAAATATATTTTTTCTTGTAATCCCAGAGTCTAGAGATGGGCGTGGAAAAAAGCAAGCAGGGAAGCAAGTCTGGACCAGAAACAGTAACGCATTTGTGTGGAGGAGGAACGAGCCTGAATTTGTAGAACAGTTGTGAGAGTGACTTCGGCCCGCTGAGGGCGCTCTGGTCACCTGTCGGGAGTGGATGACCGCCGACCTCGCAGGGAAATATCTAGTGCCGTGAGTGTACCTATGGTGCTGTCTGTCTTCGCGGTGTATGTAGGGATGATGTAAAACGGGCGATTTTTGTATGGCGTAGGGTACGAATTGTGTGTTTACTACATCGACACGGTACGCGGTGATATATTGCTGGGTTGGAGGTCAGATTCACGCTGTAATATTCACTCTTCTGTCCTCAGTGGGAGAGCAGTGTAATTGAGTAAGAGTCTTTCCATATTTGACAATATGTAGGGCACATTGCGAGGTTTAGTTGTCGGTGCAATATGGCGATCAGTGTAAAATAGCTTTTGCCGCTGAAAGTCTCGTCTGCAGAAAACAATGGCAAATGGTGCTCCCACTGGACCCCCATCACAGCTATGTGTGATCGTGCCAGCAACAGTAAATTTTCACATGCCTTCGGCAGTGGTGTGAGGGTAATGGCTCGTGCTAGCTTGCGTCCGGCGTTGATGCGCTCTGCAAATAGGTCTACACTCCCATCTGGTCACGTCAGCAATGGTGCCTAGGTGAACACATGTTTTGAGAGGAATTTCTCAGGTACCAAGTATGAAAGCGATGTTGCTGCCTCATGCTTGAGGGAGCTGAATAGGCACCTGTGCATGGCATGGCAGCTGGCAGCTGTGTCACTTCGTGGGGGCTGTCTGTGGCGGGTGGTGCCTGTGTGTGTCTGTTGCATTATTTTGCGAGTAGGTCTGTAGGCTGTGCTATGTGTTAATTGGATAGTTTACGAGTACTGAGTGTGTCTACAAATCAGTGTACCGCAATAATTAGGAGGAGTTTGCATGTCTATGCTGAAATTATTTTGGTAATTTAGGAGTTGTTTGGGTGTCTGCAGAGCGATATCTAGGAGGAGTTTACTGGTCTGTGGGCTGTGTTGCGTGACCCCCAGCATGTGAGGGCATGTGTTTTGTATCAGTGTGATAAATATACTATCTCTCAAAATCCTTCCCTAAATAAATTGTTGCAAAACAAATAAAGTACACTCCTTCCGTCATCAGATGATGTCATGGCCGCCATCTTGGATGACGTCATCACCGCCATCTGGGATAATGGTACTTTGGGGAAGAAACCGCCTTGTCCCAATATTAGCCGGCCGGAGTGGCCGTGGGGTTCTAGGCGCTACAGTCTGGAACCGAGCGACCGCTACGGTCGCAGGTTTGAATACTGCCTCGGGCATGGATGTGTGTGATGTCCTTAGGTTAGTTAGGTTTAATTAGTTCTAAGTTCTAGGCGACTGATGATCTCAGAAGTTAAGTCGCATAGTGCTCAGAGCCATTTGAACCCAATATTAATGCCTGCATGAATTACTGAATTCACAATCCATATTCACTGTCTTACGACTTTTGATATGATCGCGAAGGATCGTCAGAAACTGCATCGCTATAATCATTCACTTTATACATGTCATTTGGGTCCACTAGAGATTGTTTCAGACTATTATAATTCTCTCTAATCTCGGAAAGGCTTGACTCAGGTAAACCATTCGCTGCATTATTTTCGATATTGTTCACCATATTACTATAAAAATATTTTTAAACTTGAGTTTGGCCGGCTGGAGTGGCCGAGCGGTTCTAGGCGCTACAGTCTGGAACCGCGCGACCGCTACGGTCGCAGGTTCGAATCCTGCCTCGGGCAGGGATGTGTGTGATGTCCTTTGGTTAGTTAGGTTTAAGTAGTTCTAAGTTCTAGGGGACTGATGACCTCAGAAGTTAAGTCCCATAGTGCTCAGAGCCGTTTGAACCATTTGAAACTTGAGCTCGAGCTGCAACTAGGTGGCTGTGTGTGATTTTTAAATAGCACATCGTTTGTTGCACTCTTTCTTACAATTTTCTCTTTCTTTATTGCCTTATCGTTCTCAATTTTCCGATATTGAGAACCACTTAATCTTCTTCGATTGTCACACTTTTTAGTTAGTACTGAAATATAAATCACAATCTAAAAACTAAGCAACTGCACTCTTTACAGTTTCAAACTAAACTGAACTACCAACCAAGTGGCCATCTGCTAGAACGACAAGAGTTTTTTTTTTTTAAATCTGAAGAGGCATTATTGTTCCTAACGTAAACCACATCAAAAGGCATGACAAAGGATAAAGTGAATTATGGTCACATTGTCACGACGTAACGTCGTTACTAAAACAAAACCTGTCCTTTTCTCGTTAGCTGACCAAAGTGTTCATGAAATCTGACTGATTGTTACCACTGTTAATCATATCCATTTAATTCTGAGTTAAGTTGGCATTTCCTTTTCAAGACTTATGAATAAAATGTTAAATAAAAAAAAACAGACAGCTTAAGGCTCGTCCACAGAGGACGCGCTGCTCCTCATGGCGCAGACGAGTGTAGAGCTGTTCAGGACGGAGTAGAGTGTTTGTAGGTACGCAACAGTGTTTCAGTGTGCATGCACGCCCGTCCATAAAAATGGGAAACGAGTAACGCCGTTCAAACAGAGCTGCGCACGAACGAACTATTTCCTTCGGTGTTCCGACAGTGCGCGGAACGTGTGAGTTGTTGCAAAGAGCGACGCCGTTTGACGTCCTCACCGGCCACGCCCAACGCCGATTCAATGATGTGGAGTCGTCGTTGCCACGCCTCGCTACGCCGAGCCTCATTTCTTGGTTTTGCGCAGCGCAGATGGTGTGAACACAGTCACCCCTTAAAATACGCCTCCCTAGGCAGCCGCCCAGTCTGCCTACACCTAAATACGCCCCTGGGGAGACTACACAAATCAATCCCATTCAGGAATACTGTTACTGCACTGCACTGAGTGAAGCCACTTGTCACACATCCAGCCATTATCTTGCAAGGGTGGTATAAATATGTCTGATGGAATGGGACTAATCATGTTCAAGTCTAGAACAGTAATCTGCTGTAATGCATTGTTTGACTTACGTTGAAATTTCTGAAGTTCCTTAACACCTAGGCTACCTATTCCTGTTGCAGAGACAGCCAATTTAAGCCTCTGGGTTTATCCAGATATTGGAAGATCTGAGGCATTTGATACCCTTTATGCTGTAAAAAGCATCCCAGCCATTAATAGTAGAGACAATGAATCGACATTGTCGACTGCGTATTATACAAGTTATACTTGTTATATACAAGTTATACTTGTGACAGGCTCTTCAGTGTGATAGGCAGTCGGCAGCTCCAGCTGTTGAGCATTTTTACTTCCTAGCTCACTTACCAACTGCAAATAAGTACCCACTTAATAAATTGAAAATAGCTTCACTATATAAAAACAAGCTCTCTGGATTCAAATAGTTTAAATGGCTCTGAGCACTATGGGACTTAACATCTATGGTCATCAGTCCCCTAGAACTTAGAACTACTTAAACCTAATTAACCTAAGGACATCACACAACACCCAGCCATCACGAGGCAGAGAAAATCCCTGACCCCGCCGGGAACCGAACCCGGGAACCCGGGCGTGGGAAGCGAGAACGCTGCGGACAAGCTCTGTGGAGTTAATTTGTCTACTCACATAAGAACATAAGAGAACTAGTCTGCCTGCATAGTTGAATGGTTGGCATACGTGGCTGCAATACAGAGAAGCTGGGTTTCATACGTGGTTCTGGTGAGGATTTTTCCTTGGGGAAGGACTAGTATGCTCAGCATCATGATACCAAATGAGAAGCTATTTATTTGAGAAGTAGCGGCTCTGAGGTCTGGAATGTAATAAAAACGGCCAGAAGAGCGGTATGTTGACTACGTGCCCCCATACCACACCCGCATGGCAGAGGATGACACTGCGGCCAGTCAACATCCCTTGCTCCTCCAGACTCTAGACGAAGAGCTCGTTGTATAAGAGAAAAGGACAGGAAATGCTGGGGACGTATAATCTGTCTGTAAACTGAAAAGCAAACAGCACTCGTTGTGGGGTAAGTTGCCTTCCCAGACAAACGCTACAGTTGTAGTACAGACTAAGAACGAATTTCCCATCCAGCAGTACAGAACAGCGTACATAGATTTACGTAAATTCTATCCATATGCATTTCTTGCTTTCATATTATTAGTAACTCATACCTGTACTCCGTCTAGTGTTAACGCACTTTTTGGAAAATGATCACACTTAGTGCCGGCCGGTGTAGCCGAGCGGTTATAGGCGCTTCAGTCTGGGACCGCGCGACCGCTACGGTCGCAGGTTCGAATCCTGCCTCGGGCATGGATGTGTGTGATGTCCATAGGTTAGTTAGGTTTAAGCAGTTCTAAGTTCTAGGGGACTGATGACCTCAGATGTTAAGTCCCATAGTGCTCAGAGCCATTTGAACCATCACACATAGTGTGTCATAAGGCGAGCTGTGGAAGGTTTGGTATAACTTTGTGAAACAACCTGTAGTTGTGACGTAGTAAGGTAGACAGAGTGGGGAATCACCTGCTCGCCCTTCAGTTTAGAGATCTATGAATGAGGAAAATAAATGAACAGAACTTGGTGAATCATTCACCCATCTACTCCACTCCCCCTTTTCAGCCTGTTACATCCCCAGATCACAATGTGTCCCTTACATGTCTCTACTACACTTAGATGTGGTACACATATTTAAAATTTGTTCTTAACCCATTCCATCAGAAACAAACAATAATTTTATACCATTAAAACTCAATTTTTGTCAATCTTCGATTTTTATATTCTCTGCAACATGGAAACTGTTAGTCCTAAAGGACATTTTTTGTAGGAAATTTAAAGTTGTGTAATTTTCTACTCGGAAACGTTCTCGCTAGATGTTTCAGTTGTAGATCTATTCAAGAAAACGTAAAAAAGGTCTTTAAAACCGCATCCCCCCTCCACCACTCTCACACCACAGAGGTCCGGATTTTCTGTATGTTGTTCATGGATCTCCCTCTGCCAATATACAAACACCCACAACTACAGGAATTTTTTCCCCTAATATTCTGTTAGATGACCCACGAATTGTCATGCGTGGAGAGTGAAATAAAACGTCAGAACAACAGTAGATTTTGAGAGACACACACATGCCTTGCTCATACTCTGGCGTCAAGCAGTCAGGCCTGCAAGATGAGTGGTCTGCCAAGCGAGTGGATTCATTCTTATTTCTCGCAAAAACATCAATGACTGATCATGATCTCTAGTAACCACAGTTAAGCTACAAATTATTCTCCTGTTTGAACATTACGATACGGGAACGGATAACGCACATCTGACTACCAAACATTTACACAACTCTGATTGTTCACTACGCACTGGCAATACCACATTTTCTTTCTCACCCAACGGCTTTGATCAACACGTGGCCATCGCACTGAATATGAATGGCGCACACGTTATAAATTCTGGATATCATGACTACACACTATTCGAAGAACAAGGCCATCAATCCTTTTCTTTTCACTATCTTTTTTATTCAAATAAATTCTGTTATGATTCACAGATAACCTAAACACACCATTACATTTTATACTACAATTACACATGAGAAACTCCGCCCAGTGGGCATGGCTTTACATTGGTGACTATCTTATGGCCTCGTAATGATCTAACGCTACAGTGCACTTTCTGGATAGGATGGTGGATCTTTTGCTATATCTCACACTTCGACTCTCACACCCATCATCAGGAAAATTTCCTCCAGACCGAGCGGTACAAAAAGGAACATGCATAACCCACTGCCTCTGAACCTATCTTGCTACTCTCCCATGCAAACCACACATACTTAAATTACATGAAATACATCACACTGGCAGCAAAGAACACAACACAAACAATAGTCAGAACGTTAGAATCACATCACTTTCAGCTTTCCCATTTCAATTAATATTCATCCCAGTTTCACACGACACTGCCCCACTTCGTAACTTTTCTTTCCTACTACGAACTCTGGTGGATATCTGCACGTCTTCCTGTGCAATGCAAGCCAAGTGGCGTTGCTGGATAGAAGGCTGACTCACCTTGCTTCTCTCTCAGAGTATTAGAGTTTGATTCTAGCGTCACACGGAAACGTAACACGCAAAGTAATATTAAGAACTTCGTCACACACGCGGGTCCTCAACTGATACCATGGACGAGTACTTCTCCTTAGCCTTTGCCTCATACACAGATTGAGACTCACACAGTACTCATCACGTGGAAGTACTCGTCCCTAATTTCAAGTCCTACACACGCCATTTCTTAAATATTTCCAACTTATAGTACACACGCCAGTAATTCAGCTTAACTTTAGCACTCGGAAGTATTTCAACTTATTGCTACACGTGGTTTCATTGTGAGACGGATGACCTCGCTGTCTGGTTTCCACCCCCACACAACCCCCAACTGAATGCACTCTGGGATAAGCAAAGAGTAGGACAGTTATAAATGGAGAGGTAGAACTGACGTGTTATTGCCATCTAGGGGTCAAGAAGCCAACCAGCTGATCGATCCATATTCATGGTTCATGGCACAGGGATGCTTCTCTAGGAGAGGCAAAAAACAATAAAACTCGGCATCTACAATGATCCAGCATGGAGCTGCATTGTGCTTGCTGTCCAGCCGACTGCCTGTGTGCATTGACTCAAAAGGTTACATACTGATGCATTTGTCTTTGCATGACACTAGATTTGGAGTCCTCGCAGACAGAGTATATGAGATTACCAGAAAATAGCCCCTTGCATCCACCATTCTCCATCACTGTGATGGGCCATATCTGTACTGAGCGCCCACACAGATGCCAGGCTGTCTTCCCTGTGTGTGCTTGTACTCCACACATCTGCAGCAGCAGGATATCCTTTCCCCTTCGGCTGCCTCTGTCACTTGGACAGGTGGGCAGTGGTGGTCACCTTACTTATGAACCCCTAGCCAGCCAGGTGCAAGTGAGCCTCGCCAGAATGTGGGATGGCTCTCCACCTACTCAGCTGAGCTGCTCCTTGTCCTTGACTGCCAGCCGGTACCATTGCTTGTTGTAGGCGATTTCCAAAACTGGTTCCTGCAAGTTCTGCTGCACCCCTCAACTCACCATCTGCACTTTACTAATGTGAACCCTGTCAGTTGTCATTTCCAAAGCGTCAAACGACATAACAATTGTTGAAGAAGACTATAACAAAAATTATCAGTACAAAGACATATGGAAGTTTCCCTTAACTTTATAACTCCCACTAGTTAGTATAAAAAATTAAAAGAAGAAATTATACATTCTCTCTGATATACTACATTTAGAATTGTTATACTATGACACATAGGATAGACATATATTTATAAATTATTAACCGTATTATAATCTACCTATGCTATACAACTACTCAAGGGCTGTTCTAGCTTATGATTTATGTGCATACAGACTTATGGAAGTTACAGTTTTACAATTACCACCACCAAACAGAAAGAAGAAAAGAAACTACATGGATATGATTGCGCTTTCTAAAAGGGAAGTTGATTATTGTGTCCATAAGTAGGGCCTACTTATTCTAACATGTGGACTAATTACCGAAAATTTTAGGAAGCTGTGCCCATCACCAAATCTTCTATCTAACTACTACAGTCAAATCTAATAGCTAATACTGTGCTCAATCCAGCCTTCATCGCGATGAGGTCCCTGAGGGTTTCCTGCACACCATCCTGTGAACATTTTGAAACCAAACACAAAACATAATGCAACAGCATTAGACAGAGAAAAAAAAATACTGGTGGTACCTACAGTCTTGGAAGGACCACATCAGTCGATAAATTTTACTATTCTCACTGCGCGCACTGATGTGCTAGTGAGGTGTTGTGCCACTGGCCTTGAGGCAGTTGTCAAACGGGTTATGGACTCTGGATCTTCCTCTCGCTTCCGAACAACAATTACTGAAACACGGATATATAGAGTGGACCATTTGAATCCATAATGCAGAATAACTCGGAATGGAGATGAGACACAGGAAAATGTTTTACAAACAAGTTGTAGGTAGTACAGGGGGTCACGCATTGCTACTAATGGCCGTGACCTTGAAAGTGATTTTCAAGGTGATTTGGAGGTTAAAATGATTTTTTAATTGGAACCGTAATGTTTTATTTGATATTTGAAAAGTTGGCAAATTTTACATATAAAGCGATACATTATTCAAGACCATGGGTTTGATTAAGGTCAAATAAGCAAACATATTTCTAGTTCAAGTAGGAATTATCTCAGAACAGAGGAGGGCTACAGCAAACTACAATGTTAGATACAATCTGGAAGGGGCATCCCAAGGAATGACAGGCGAGGGGACTCATTCAACGACTTGTAAATCAATGGCCTACGTTTATTTATGTTTGATGTGTCTTTCAAATGGCAAAATAACATTTATACCTTCTGATGTATTATTCTTGCCAATAAACACGTTAACCAAAACTTAAGGGGCTCCAGAAAGGCTCAAAATCATGAAAAGTTCAATTTTTACTTTTTTTCGTTTTCTGAATCTGCAGACTATTACCTTTTAATATATATATAATTTATTCAATTCCGAAGACTGCAACTATTTTTAAATTTTTTTTGAAATGTGTTCTACATGGGCGTGACCCACTGTGGCGCTGTTAAACTGGTGTCAAATGGTGTTATTATTAACGTCCGTGTTCATCAGGTACATTTTAGTAATGTGAGATAAAGTATGTGTTGTGGCTAACCTGTGATGGTTCAATGTATATCGCTGGTGTGATTGTTGATTGTTTCATGTTCATTTACTCTGTCGTTATCTCGAAAATATTCGTAATTAATTCTGTTTCTTGAGTCTCTGTTTTGTTGAAGTATAATAATGAGTAAAAGTAAAGTTATTAGAAATCCTCTGAAGGCTTTTAAGAAAAGAAGAAATGTTGGAAAGCCAAAGGTATGTGTTATTACTGTAAACAATAAAGACGATAACCAAGTGAGTGAACCTAACCTCTCAAGTACTCCTGCCCATAGCAGTCAAAGTGGGAAAGAAAATACTTCACAGAAGAAGCTTGGTTCAATGAGTGAAAACTATGAATGTTTTATGGGCGAATCTGATGTGAATGAAATATTTGATATGTCGGTTCTCAAAGGAATTTTTTCAAACTGTGTAAGATGTATTCATTGTAGTGAAGTTGGTATGGAACTCTCCATAATAAAGCACGTAGGACTTGCTAGTGAAATACAACTGAAATGGGATAAGTGTTCATACATGACCACTTTTTGGAACAGTGTTGCAGTAACTGCAACTGAAGAAAATGGTAGCAAAATCTATGAACACAACAACGAGCGATGCTTGCTTTAGACAAGGAACGCCTTCGGGCTGCAGACAGGGCTGTAAAGAGTCTAGAAATACAAGCAAGAGTAAACAGGAGGAGGAACAAGAGGAAGCTGGAGGAGGAGTTTGCAGAGGATGAAGATAATCCATCCTATGGACCTGGAATGCACTAAAAAGTTAATCCAATCTTTGTCGCTCGATTCCCAAAACTTTTATTTTCTCATACTAATTACATGTTTTCTGAGGATCTTCCAAACATATTTGTTTCAAACTTTCAGTAAATGTTACACAGTACCTTCTGCATAATTTAACACAGCCTTTTTCCAATAAACTGTATATTTTTGAATATATAAATAAAAACTTGCAAAAAAATGTTGTGAATTTTCATTACAATTAAAAAAAAATCATCTTTAATAACTGAACTAAAATTTTGTAAAATCCCTGTGTTAAGTTGTAGCCCATATTCCAATAAATAATCTGTAAAAAGTTCAACTTCCTACCTCAAATACTTTGTGAGGAAAGATGTAATTTATAAGCGTTATTTTAACATTGCAAGTATAGGGCGTTCCGGAGCCCCTTAAAGCTCAAATCCATCTTCGCTCTTTCCACATACGACGTCACGAATAGGGGTTTCCATCAAAAAGAACTCAACCTTCGAACGACTTTAGATAATTAACTTTAACATCGTGTTCCTTCCAATTTGTATCTAACATTGTATTTTACTGACTCCCTACTCTGTTCAGAGATAATCCCTACTAGAACTAAAAATGTATTTGCTTATTTGACCTTCAGTGAACCATGTTATGAAGTTGAATAATGTATCATTTTATACATAAAATTTGCCACTTTTTTCAAATTTTGAATGAAATATTGGGGTTCCTATTTAAAAAGATGACTTTAACCTCCAAATCACCTTAAAAATTTTGTTCAAGGTCATGGCCATTAGTAGCAATGGGTGACGTGCTTTGCCAAATACAACATTTACCTAAAACATTTTGCTGTACCTCATCTCTGGCTCGTGTTATTCCACATTTTGGATTAAAATGGTCCATTACACAAAATATCACATCTTCCCTTATTCACGTAGTGCCTTTGGAGCGAATTTACAGCAACATCATGTTTTGCAGGTGCCTCTTACACAGTCGGCCGTTATTCATGGAATTGACGAAGAGTTGCAGCTCACACAGCCCCACACTGGCTCCCCCATTCCCATACTATCGAATACACACGTCCGAAGATGTGGCACTTTTGCGAATAATTCGTGACTTGAACGAGGATGGAACAATGCTACAGTCACATCGGCGCAGTGGCCCCTTATCATTATACTCTCTCGAAATAGACGCGAAACGCTACTCAGGTGTGGCCATATTCATATGAAATTCGAGCGAAATTTGATGCATCGCAACTAAGGCGTGCCCAAACATTCTCTAAAAATGGAGCAATGCAACTGTGGCGTGCCCAAACTCTCTCGAAACTCTCTCAAAAAATGGCGAACGCAACTGAGGCGTGCCCAAACTGTCTCGAAAGAACAAGCTCCTCCTCGACGTCATAAATGAATTAAAGCCGTCCAAGATTCGATACACAGTAAAACGAGTCTGTATCCCTCACACTCTGATACGAATGCAGCCCACGTAACAGCAGGCCATTTGATGTGAGTTATAAGCATGTCACACGACTTTCATGACCAAGTTGGTCATGAAAGTCATGAATAACGATATACTAAGGATGGTCGTTACTGTCGGTCATCCAGACAACAAAAAAATGCCAAATACTTAGCTAATAACAAGAAAAAAAATAACTGTAGTACTACCTATACTTTAATATTATATACATGCACTACCAAAATTAGTCAACCTCAATCCTAACAAATTTGATCTAGCAAAAATAAAGTTCTTATTCTATGACATGTTTATATGTGATGTCTGGTGGGAACCAACTGAGTTCCTCGTCCTCAGCGACTTGGCTCATGGATATGACTTGATCTGACAGCCAGAATGCATGTTTCGTATGCCTCTTCCTTACTCGTGTCACACTAATATTGCCTAGAGAAACGACCAAAACATCGACCCACGTCATGTCCATCGGACATGTTTCAGTCTCGCCTCCTATCCGAGTTCCGTCTGCTATAATCTTGTCCTTCAGCAATGCGCCATATTGGTAAGATGGAACTGTGAGTGCACCCGCTGTCGGTCCTGCACCATGTGCCCTGCAGGTCGATTCTTTGCGGTGAATCCGTGTGCATCGATCCTCCTGGCTCTGACACAATTCTATGTGCGGCTCCAGTCACCTTTGATCATAACGGTGCCCTTTCGCAACTCGCCTTCTAACTGGGCTATTCGATACTTCATCTCGTCTAGCCACTGCGAGATCCTGGTAACTGCATTCTGACCTAGCATTTCAAGTGATGACAACGGTACAGTGTTCACATTTGCATGCCTAGCTTGTTTGGCACGACTATTTGCCACGTTAGCTAATTTATTAGCGCTTGCCGCTTCTACACTGGCCAAGCCAGCCTGTTTCTACGCCCTTAACGCACTTGGCTTAGCTTTTATACTAATCTTGCCTACTCCCGTTACATAGTCATCGATCTTGTTCCCTTTTCTGCTCTGCCTCCTCTCTCTTTCCTCCATACTCCTCTCGCTTCCTTTGTAATTCCTTTGCTTCTTGTTCTCTCTACTGACTTTTCTCGTTTCTCATCTAGTTCATTCATTTCCTTCAGTATTTGAAGGACTAATTTTGGTTCCTTCTCGCACTTCATCATGATTATAGGCGACGAGACTCGTGCTTCACCTTATCCACTGACCTGACCTAGCTGGATTGACCTCTATTCACTTTCAAACATGCCATTTCAGGTTGGTACTACTGCATCAATAATCCTTTTATCATTTACTCCAGTTTCTTCTTGTTCTAGGTTGGATGTCTTGAACCTTTCATCTTTTGCTATTGATCCTGATGACGATGCCACTGCACTCGCCACGCTGCTGTCCTTCTGTGTCTTGTGTGACCCATCATGAGTGCCAAATGTGTTCTTACTCTCAACACCGACAGCAACCATATGTCATAAAGATATTCCATCTTCAACTTGAGCATTTTTACATGCATCGTTTTCTGAGATGCTATGCATACAGGTCCTGTATGCCCCATGCCCAATGGACCTATCTTGCACGGTTTGCTTTGTATCTTCCTGTTAAACAGTTTCATCCAATTCCTGGTCTGTCCCCTGGCCACACTGCCGTTCCTGCTATTTTTCTATGCATGGCTCTCCCTCTTCATCTGTATTGACTGACTCCATGTCCATAATAAGGCTCATTCTCTTCGAAATTGTGATGGCATGTCCCCGATGGTTGGTTCCCTTATGAAAGATACCAACGTCAGAAATGCTTAATATTGCACATTAATGTCTATGTCGCAATTTGACCCAGTCAAATATGACATGCCATCCATATGGATTCACCCCATCATTTATCATTAGTGCCAGAGCAGCCTGGATGTTTGCTCTAAGGAAAACTGCTGCCCATCAATGGACAATATGACTTCAAACACTGGTCTAATTTTGGCAACAGGAAAGAGACAGTAAAGAAAAAGAACGAGCATTGTATCTCATGTCTGCCCCACTTCATTCAGTGAAAGTTTACTTTGTTTGCTACTTTCTTCTCCTAGCAATCCACCTGCATTTGGCACAGTTCCATGCCGTGTCACCAGGGGGTTTTGCAGGCGACACAGACTGTGTTCGCTGCTTAATTGCGTGGGGCTCTGTGTCCCAGCGTTGTGAGCATCAAACAACATACAGACTCATGTCAACTTCATGTAAAATTAATCTAAACTGAGTTCAGACTATTCCATCCTTCTTGACTCCACAGTGACTTTGAGCATAGGATAACTCAACATCATTCTTACAAGTATGACACACTTACTAGATTACCCCTTGTTCACTACACTTGATTAAGATCGTTAACCCACCAATTTCAGGCATTCAATCAACAGTGCATACATACATACACTCCTGGAAATTGAAATAAGAACACCGTGAATTCATTGTCCCAGGAAGGGGAAACTTTATTGACACATTCCTGGGGTCAGATACATCACATGATCACACTGACAGAACCACAGGCACATAGACACAGGCAACAGAGCATGCACAATGTCGGCACTAGTACAGTGTATATCCACCTTTCGCAGCAATGCAGGCTGCTATTCTCCCATGGAGACGATCGTAGAGATGCTGGATGTAGTCCTGTGGAACGCCTTGCCATGCCATTTCCACCTGGCGCCTCAGTTGGACCAGCGTTCGTGCTGGACGTGCAGACCGCGTGAGACGACGCTTCATCCAGTCCCAAACATGCTCAATGGGGGACAGATCCGGAGATCTTGCTGGCCAGGGTAGTTGACTTACACCTTCTAGAGCACGTTGGGTGGCACAGGATACATGCGGACGTGCATTGTCCTGTTGGAACAGCAAGTTCCCTTGCCGGTCTAGGAATGGTAGAACGATGGGTTCGATGACGGTTTGGATGTACCGTGCACTATTCAGTGTCCCCTCGACGATCACCAGTGGTGTACGGCCAGTGTAGGAGATCGCTCCCCACACCATGATGCCGGGTGTTGGCCCTGTGTGCCTCGGTCGTATGTAGTCCTGATTGTGGCGCTCACCTGCACGGCGCCAAACACGCATACGACCATCATTGGCACCAAGGCAGAAGTGACTCTCATCGCTGAAGACGACACGTCTCCATTCGTCCCTCCATTCACGCCTGTCGCGACACCACTGGAGGCGGGCTGCACGATGTTGGGGCGTGAGCGGAAGACGGCCTAACGGTGTGCGGGACCGTAGCCCAGCTTCATGGAGACGGTTGCGAATGGTCCTCGCCGATACCCCAGGAGCAACAGCGTCCCTAATTTGCTGGGAAGTGGCGGTGCGGTCCCCTACTGCACTGCGTAGGATCCTACGGTCTTGCCGTGCATCCGTGCGTCGCTGCGGTCCGGTCCCAGGTCGACGGGCACGTGCACCTTCCGCCTACCACTGGCGACAACATCGATGTACTGTGGAGACCTCACGCCCCACGTGTTGAGCAATTCGGCGGTACGTCCACCCGGCCTCCCGCATGCCCACTATACGCCCTCGCTCAAAGTCTGTCAACTGCACATACGGTTCACGTCCACGCTGTCGCGGCATGCTACCAGTGTTAAAGACTGCGATGGAGCTCCGTATGCCACGGCAAACTGGCTGACACTGACGGCGGCGGTGCACAAATGCTGCGCAGCTAGCGCCATTCGACGGCCAACACCGCGGTTCCTGGTGTGTCCGCTGTGCCGTGCGTGTGATCATTGCTTGTACAGTCCTCTCGCAGTGTCCGGAGCAAGTATGGTGGGTCTGACACACCGGTGTCAATGTGTTCTTTTTTCCATTTCCAGGACTGTATACCACTCATCCAAAATCACCAATAATGCTAGTTTTGATACCATTTATCAGCCACTAGATAGGTCATGGTGCAGAAACCACAAAACAGTTACATCTACAACAGATAACATCAGATAAATCAGAATGAAAGAAACACATGAATTAATAAATTCACACTTGCAGACTATTCTACTGCAGAATAGAGAAAAATAAAAAATTGTAAAATTAGAACTCATTACTGAATGCCTTTCAGCGTCTTCCTTGTAAAGTTCTTATCCTGGCAGGGTCGCCATTTTATGAAAGAGTGCCTGGTGGCAAGACGAAACTAGTCTCCTCATTTGAATACAACCCGTATCTCAATGTTGTGAAGATACACACCACCCCTAGGAACTATCACTCTCCCTATTCAGTGCAAGGATGTCTGAATGCAAAAGAATCTATTTTGCCCTGTGTTTAATGACAATTCATGGATTGACCCCTTTACATAATTTCCAATGCATTGAATAATCTCCCACCCCCCCCCCCCCCCCCCCCCAAAAAAAAACTGATTAAGTGCAAGGTATTCAAATGTGCTTATATAATTACTGACAGTAAAGAAAAAGAACGAGCACTGTATGTCATGTATGTAAACGTTTCCGAGAGAAAAACGAGCAATCTTTGGTGTGACGTCATAAGTGCATGACTGTGTTTGAGATCGCTCTCTAAGTTTTTATATATTTTTAGGTTTCAGATACATATTTTAACGGTTTTTGTGTATAATATTTACTATATAAGTGACTTATTAGTGGTTTCTTCATTCACCTCTGCCTTTCTTGTGTTATGAGCTGATATTTGTGAGTGTTTCGTATCGAGCAACTTAACCTCTTCCCTGTGTTTACATTCTGCGCTGACCAGTTGCAACTGTAGCGGCGCATCGAAAGCTAAGTACTAAATAATTATTTGTGTATAGTGGTTTATTTAGGAAATTTAGTAGTCTTCAACCGGTGTTCTTGGTGTTTTCTGGTGAAATAATTTCAGAAGAACTTTTTGGGATCTGTTTTCAGTTTCGTTACTGTGTCATTAGACGTTTGATTTTCTTTCTGTGTAAGTCTTTTGTTATATTGTCATTTGTTGTTGATTAATACTGTTAATAATAGTAGTTACTTCTCTTGTAGAGTAAGTTTGTGATTATCGTAGTCAGTTTTTAACATCTTCTTATTGTACTAGATTAACTTAGATAAAGTAGTTTTCTTGTTTCAATAACTGTAAAATTTTACCATGAGTGAGAAGTGTGGGCTTTGCAATAGGTTCGTGAGTAATGGATTGCGGTGTGAGACTTGTTCGAAGTATTTTCAGTGGGGGGAATGCAGTGGTGAAGCCAGCGGGCATTCTCGTGAGATCCTCTCCTGGAACTGCATGTTATGTAGCAAGAGTAAGTTGATAGAGGAGCGTAAGATCTGTGCCCTTCAGGTGCAGCTGAAAAACGCAAAGGAGGAGGTAGATAAGATGAGGAGGGAGAAGGGGGTTGGGGAATGGGAGCTGGCTGTTGGCAAGAGATCTGCTAGGAGAAGGAGATTTTCAGATAGTTTTACTATTGGTGTTTGCAATAGATATGACCAACTGTCAGAGTCTAGTGGAGAGGAATCTCTAGTAGCTGTAGATGTAGGAAGTATGCAGCAGACCTCAGTAGTTACGGTGGCTAGGACAGTTGCAAAGTCGAAGAGAAAGAAGAAGGTTCTGCTGTTAGGTAGTTCTCATGGCAGAGGTGTAAGCCAGTAGTTGCAGGAAGTGTTGGGGAGTGAGTACCAGGTCACCAGCATTGTGAAGCCTAATGCAGGATTGGCTCAGGTGACTGTTAACATAGGGGAGCTATGTACGGATTTTACTAAAGAGGATCAGGTATTGATTGTGGGGGGGGGGGGCTGGTAATAGTATTGATAGGGATGGGGAGTATGACATAGATGGTGACCTGGAAAAGATAGCCACTCAGACTGGCAACACAAATGTGCAGTTCGTGGAACTGTTTCAGCGTCACGATCGGCCTCATCCTAATACAGCCATCAGGCATAATAACATCAGACTTGGGGGTGCACTGATGACAGAAGGCATGGGTCATATTTCAGTGGTGTTGGTGGAGTCTATCAGCAGGACGGGTTTCACTAGACATGGCCTGCACCTCAACAGGTATGGGAAGGGGAGGTTGGCAAAGCTTTTAGGTGACAGCATAGGTGGGGGTGGTGGGATCACTCATGGAAAAATTCCTGTAGTAGTGGGTGTTAGAGCTGCACCTTGTTTAGACTGAAGTCAGCTGATAAGTATTCCTGCTTAAGGGAAGTCTCTCTAATAAAGGAACCACTTTTGACAAAGCTTAGGTATCTCAGTAAAGAGGGAATTAGTATATTTCATTAAAATATACAAGGTATTAGAGATAAAGTAAGTGAACTGCTTATAGATGTTGACTCTGAAAGTATTGGTATGTCTGAACACTTCTTAAATAAGGACATAATTCAGAGGCTTCCTTAACCTGGATACAGGTTGGCTGGCAGCTTTTCCTAGGAGCTCTTTGCGGTGTGGGGGAGTAGCCATGTACGTGAAAAACGGCATCCCATTTGAGTCAATTGATGTTTCAAAGTACTGCACTGAAAAGGTGTTTGAATGTTGTGCAGGTGTGGAGCTAAACATCTAACTGTTGTTATTTATACAATCCCCAGACTCCGATTTCACAACATTTTTGCTAAAGCTAGAGGAGGGTCTTGGTTCACTTTATAGGAAATACAAAAAGTTAGTTATATGTGGTGACTTCAATATTAATTCATATAATCTTATGCAAACTGTATTCTTTCCAACGAGAGTGCCAGGGAACAGTAGAACAACCATAGACAACATTTTTGTTCATTCCTCACTACTAGAAGGGCATTCTGTTAGCAAAAAGGTGAATGGCCTTTCGGACCATGATGCACAAATTTTAACTCTAAAACATTTTTGTGTTGCAAAACATGTTTAATATAGTTATCAACTTTTTAGGAAAGCTGATCCAGTTGCTGTAGAGACCTTTGTGAACCTTATCAAGGAACAAGAGTGGGAAGATGTTTATAGTGCTGATACAGTAGACGATAAATATAATGCTTTCCTCAAGACTTTTGTCGTGCTCTTTGAAAGTGGCTTTCCGTTAGAACGTTCATAACAGGGTACTAGCACAAACAGGCAGCCTAGGTGGCTGACTAAAGGGATAAGAATATCTTGTAGAACAAAGTGGCAATTATATCAAAACATTAGAAACAGTCAAAATCTAAATGCAGCAGCCCATTACAAACAGTACTGTAAGGTGTTTAAAAATGTTATTAGAAAGGCTAGAAGTACATGGTATGCAGATAGAATAGCTAAGTCTCAGGATAAAATTAAAACCATATGGTCAGCTGTAAAGGAAGTGGCTGGTCTGCAGAGACAGGTCGAGGATATAGAATCAGTGCGTAGTGGGAATGTCCGTGTTACTGATAAGTCGCTTATATGTACAGTATTTAATAATTACTTTCTGAATATAGCGGGTGAACTAAATAGAAACCAAGTCCCAACAGGGAATCATATCGCGCTCTTAGAAAAAAGTGTTCCAAGACTGTTACCTGAAATGCTCCTCCATGATACTGACAAGAGGGAGATTGGGTTAATAATTAAATCAGTAAAGACCAAGAACTCTCCTGGATATGACGGGGTATCTAGCAGAATACTGAAGTATTTTTCTATGTATGTTAGCCCAGTACTTAGCCATATCTGTAACTTTTCCTTTACGAGTGGTCGGTTTCCTGACCGATTAAAGAACTCGGTAGTGAAGCCACTTTATAAAAAAGGGAACAGGGATAATGTTGACAATTTTAGACCTATTTCTATGCCATCGGTGTTTGCTAAAGTTATCGAGAAGGTTGTGTATTCAAGGTTACAGGAGCATTTAAATTGAGATAATTTGCTGTCAAATGTACAGTTTGGTTTTAGAAATGGTTTAACAACTGCAAATGCTGTATTCTCTTGTCTCTGTGAGGTTCAGGATGGATTAAATGAAAGGTTGCGAACGCTAGGTGTTTTATTTGATTTAACGAAGGCTTTTGACTGTGTTGACCACAAAATATTACTGCAGAAGTTGGAGCATTATGGAGTAAGGGGAGTAGCTTACAACTGGTTCGCCTCTTGCTTTAAGAACAGAAAGCAGAAAGTAATTCTCCGCAATGTTGAGAGTGGTAGTGATGTTCAGTCCCGATGGGGCACTGTTAAGTGGGGCGTTCACCAAGGGTCGGTGCTGGGGCCACTGCTGTTTCTTATTTATATACATGATATGCCTTCTAGTATTACAGGTGATTCAAAAATATTTCTGTTTGCTGATGACACCAGCTTGATAGTGAAGGATCTTGTATGTAATATTGAAAAAGTATCAAATAATGTAGTTTATGAAATAAGTTCGTGGCTTGTGGGAAATAATTTGATGCTAAATCACAGTAAGACTCAGTTTTTACAGTTTCTAACTCACAATTCAACAAGAACCGATATTTTGATCAGACAGAATGGGCGTATTATGAGCGAGACGGAACAGTTCAAGTTCCTAGGCGTTCGGATAGATAGTAAGTTGTTGTGGAAAGCCCACGTCCTGGATCTTTTTCAGAAACTAAATGCTGCTTTATTTACCATTAGAACAGTATCTGAAATAAGTGACAGTTCAACACGAAAAGTAGTCTACTTCGCATATTTTCATATGCTTATGTCGTATGGTATTATTTTTTGGGGTAATTCTTCTGATTCAAAAAGGGTATTTTTGGCTCAAAAACGGGCTGTTCGAGCAATATGTGATGTGAGTTCGAGAACCTCTTGTCGACCCCTATTCAATAGTCTGGGAATTCTGACATTGCCCTCACAGTATATATTTTTTTTAATGTCGTTTGTTGTTAGCAATATTAGCTTATTCCCAAGAGTTTGCAGCTTTCACTCTGTTAATACTAGGCAGAAATCAAATCTGCATGTGGAATGCACTTCCTTAACTCTTGTGCAGAAAGGAATGCAGTATTCTGCTGCATCCATTTTCAATAAGCTACCACAAGAACTCAAAAATCTTAGCAGTAGCCCAAACGCTTTTAAGTCTAAACTGAAGAGTTTCCTCATGGCTCACTCCTTCTATTCTGTCGAGGAGCTCCTGGAAGAGCTGAAAAATTAAGCAAATTCCAGTGTTACGTTGTTGATTTTCTTTATTTAAACTTACGACTTGTCGCCTGAATATGTTTCTTATATTTCATTTTATCTGTTTCTACTATCATGTTATAATTTCATGTATTGACTCGTTCCATGACCATGGAGCCTTCTCCTTAATTTGGTCCTACAGAACAATAAATAAATAAGCACTATAGTGGGATGTAGTATCACAATGAGATTTATTGATTTAAAGAACTAATAAATCCTATATTCAAATATTATGACAACATGTAGCTATGCAAGTACATAACAAGTACATCAAGTTTCCATGAATAATTGGTTGACGAAGTTGGAGTGGCAGTCTATGAAATGATTGTAGTTCCCTTTCATCTACCGAATGTGGGTTGATTATCCTAACATACAGATAATTTGCTAACTTGTGGTACTGTGATTGAGCAACAGGACTCATCTATAGACTACCATATGTAAATCAGTTCTGATATGGGAACTGTCCAGGCAGGCATGGTGCCGGCAGTGTCAAAATAACTGACTGAGCTCCTACTTTACCAAATATTGTGTTCAATTTGTGTGGAGTCAGCTATCAGCGATGGACTGCATTGCAGGTTGCAGTTGGGCTGCTGTCCACCCTGTACTGATAAGTCATGAAATCAAACATGAGTTATGCTGACCGGTGGTTACGATCAGAACCTACAAAAACTGTCTGGGCTAATGAGACAGTGAATACCGTTAACTCAATGGATCTCCCATCTGTACTTCATATCTTCTCTCTCCAGTTCGAGAAATTTGGTGCTCTACACAAATTCCCAAAAAATTAAGGTGCGCCTACCCTATCAACCTGCATGGCTGCCAGTAGTTGCCAGTTGCGGATCTTAGCACCAGTCACAAGTGTACAAATCACTGGGAACAACCCCTCGATAGCACCATGAAAAAACTGACTCCAATTGAGAGGTTTGCCACCAAAGCTAGGGGCACAGTGTTATCTCAGCAAGCATCAACATCTGTCCGGCAATCAGCTTGCTCTTTTAAAACCCACGTGGGAAGACCTCGACATGCAAAGAGGAAGCAAGATACAACATTAATATGCAACGATCTGCTATTCTAAGAAAGCGACAATACACACCCCGACTGTCCTGGCCAAGGTGCCATGGCGTCACACTGACACATGCTATGCAATTGTCATTGTCTTCCCTCCTAACCGACATAGCAAAGTACGAAGTGCATTCAATTTTAAGTATTTAAAACAGTTCTCATTCTCGCCGCTGGCGGTAAAATTCCATCTGTCGTACGCTGCTGCCATCTCTGGGACGTATTGACAATGAACGCGGCCTCATTTTAAAACAATGCGCATGTTTCTATCTCTTTCCAGTCCGGAGAAAAAAATCGGAGGCCTTAGAACTTGAATGCACCTCGTACTGTGCCTACATGAGGCGCTGGCCTGGCAGGCAGCCCACTGTCACCGAGCAATGATTCTAAGAACGCTTCAATACAAAGACCAACTGCTCTGGCCCAGGCACCATGGTGTCACACTGGCTGATTCCACGCAATCCTCATTGACCTGCTTCTGGCTGAGAGAAAGCCAAGTGCTCCTTTGAAAGAGAGCCCCCACTGACCACTCTTGTCACCTGGGCCCAACCTTCCTGGAACCCAGTGGACGCGGCCGCACACCACTCACCTATGTTGCGCACCTCTCCCACACAGAAGTAGTAGAACAAACTGTGTACGAACGCGTTTCTTTAGTGCGGGTTGCCTACATCAGGAGCAGGTATGCGCTCAGGGGTAAACCTATTCTTCTCCTTTGATTGACAGCTACTTAAGCTATTGTTCTCCTTTGATTGACATGTACTTAACCTATTGTTCTGCTAAAAGAATCCCTCCATTTGACTGACAGGCACTTAACCTATTGTTCCCCACCCCTTCCCACTCCCCTCTTCCCCCAGGAAACCTTACCCCTCACTGCTACAGGTATACCTTCAGGTCTGAGTTATTGGAATAGCCCCTCTCACTCTTATCAATTTGATTGACTACTTAATTAAATTGATCAATTAACTAACCTAACATCCTTCCCCCTCCCCTCCACTCCACTCCTCCAGAAAATGGCGAGAAAATAGGTCACTTGGGCTACCTCCACTAACCTAAGTCATCCGACCGCCACCTCTTCCTAGGAATTGACGGGAAAAGAACTCAGCCTGTGCTGGATGGGATGGATGTAAGAGAGGGAGGGAGATGTTGGCACAGGTTATTGGACCATTTTTTCTGCTGATCTGTCAGAATGCATCAGTCGCATTACGTAGCCTCCATTCGACTCATATTCAACCATGTGTCCTGTATTTGACTTAGAGCACTGTCTACTTGCAATCGTTAACAGCAAACCTCTCCATCATCAGAGGACTTCCATCTCATGGGTGATGAAATGTGACCACCCTGTTTCGACACATTCCTCTAAACGAATGAAGATTTATGCGATGTACTCCATTCCCTTGTCGCATCTTAGGTATAAAATCGAGACTTTAGTTTCCTAACTTGGATGATTCTAAGTTAGCGATAGGTGTTTGTGAGATACTGCAATCCCCATGTATACATCTGCTTGAGAGGTGTCCTGTTACAGGCAACATGAGATGTAATTTCACATGTCGGTCGCCGCTGCTATGCGTTTATCTGTTTCCTTGCAGGAGGTATTCTCTGTTACTAACGATCATCTCATATAGCACTGATGCGTGCATAGTATAATTTCTGAACCGTGGTTAGATGTGAACAGTGAACGCTATACGTCTCTGGAGAGCTACATTGTGCAAGTATCACACTGAGCCACTGTTTTAAGGAAGTAGTTTTCTCGTTTTACACTTTGTTACCTTAGTTTATCGTAGAGAAAACTGCAAGAAGGATGTGTGTCAAGCACTAGATATATTTCTTACATTGGTATATTAGCAGCGCTACATTCCACATGACTGATAGGTCGGAAACTCGAGAGATCTAACATTATAGCCTGTTTTAAGTGAAGAACTGTGTAGCCTTAGGAGTGCGGGCGTTTATGTTCTCTCTTACCAATACCCTCCTGGTACTGATCCCAGACACTAGAACAATACTTTAGAATTGGTAGCATAGTTGATTTACGTAAAATTCTTTGAAGGCCATCTATCTGGAGCTCCATCACGCATAAAAATCACCCATTTCTTGTTCTTCTTAACCATCTGCTATCACATCACAACACATTCAAATCTGTTACTATACACCGATAATGGGTGCCAGCCTCCTTGAAGTGGGCACGTCTGGAGATATTTTGTGCACTTGGACGGGCAAGGACTCGGCAAGCTCCATTCATTCACGAGACGCGGAATGTAGCGGCCTTTCTGATATTAAATTGGTAACCGTGCTGCAGAGCGGGTTGGTCAATCAAAGACAGTGCGAGGGGGTCTTTCAGTCTCTAATTTTATCCTAAGACTGCGAGAATGCTCTGTGGCTCCCATCTACATAGAGATAGGTCGTAAATTAAGCACTATGCTCGAAGTGTAGACCGCTGTCTGGTATACTTTGATGATGTACACTCCTGGAAATTGAAATAAGAACACCGTGAATTCATTGTCCCAGGAAGGGGAAACGCCGGCCGAAGTGGCCGTGCGGTTAAAGGCGCTGCAGTCTGGAACCGCAAGACCGCTACGGTCGCAGGTTCGAATCCTGCCTCGGGCATGGATGTTTGTGATGTCCTTAGGTTAGTTAGGTTTAACTAGTTCTAAGTTCTAGGGGACTAATGACCTCAGCAGTTGAGTCCCATAGTGCTCAGAGCCATTTGAACCATTTGAAGGGGAAACTTTATTGACACATTCCTGGGGTCAGATACATCACATGATCACACTGACAGAACCACAGGCACATAGACACAGGCAACAGAGCATGCACAATGTCGGCACTAGTACAGTGTATATCCACCTTTCGCAGCAATGCAGGCTGCTATTCTCCCATGGAGACGATCGTAGAGATGCTGGATGTAGTCCTGTGGAACGGCTTGCCATGCCATTTCCACCTGGCGCCTCAGTTGGACCTGCGTTTGTGCTGGACGTGCAGGCCGCGTGAGACGACGCTTCATCCAGTCCCAAACATGCTCAATGGGGGACAGATCCGGAGATCTTGCTGGCCAGGGTAGTTGACTTACGCCTTCTAGAGCACGTTGGGTGGCACGGGATACATGCGGACGTGCATTGTCCTGTTGGAACAGCAAGTTCCCTTGCCGGTCTAGGAATGGTAGAACGATGGGTTCGATGACGGTTTGGATGTACCGTGCACTATTCAGTGTCCCCTCGACGATCACCAGTGGTGTACGGCCAGTGTAGGAGATCGCTCCCCACACCATGATGCCAGGTGTTGGCCCTGTGTGCCTCGGTCATATGCAGTCCTGATTGTGGCGCTCACCTGCACGGCACCAAACACGCATACGACCATCATTGGCACCAAGGCAGAAGCGACTGTCATCGCTGAAGACGACACGTCTCCATTCGTCCCTCCATTCACGCCTGTCGCGACACCACTGGAGGCGGGCTGCACGATGTTGGGGCGTGAGCGGAAGACGGCCTAACGGTGTGCGGGACCGTAGCCCAGCTCCATGGAGACGGTTGCGAATAGTCCTCGCCGATACCCCAGGAGCAACAGTGTCCCTAATTTGCTGGGAAGTGGCGGTGCGGTCCCCTACGGCACTGCGTAGGATCCTACGGTCTTGGCGTGCATCCGTGCGTCGCTGCGGTGTGGTCCCAGGTCGACGGGCACGTGCACCTTCCGGCGACCACTGGCGACAACATCGATGTACTGTGGAGACCTCACGCCCCACGTGTTGAGCAATTCGGTGGTACGTCCACCCGGCCTCCCGCATGCCCACTATACACCCTCGCTCAAAGTCCGTCAACTGCACATACGGTTCAGGTCCACGCTGTCGCGGCATGCTACCAGTGTTAAAGACTGCGATGGAGCTCTGTATGCCACGGCAAACTGGCTGACACTGACGGCGGCGGTGCACAAATGCTGCGCAGCTAGCGCCATTCGACGGCCAACACCGCGGTTCCTGGTGTGTCCGCTGTGCCGTGCGTGTGATCATTGCTTGTACAGCCCTCTCGCAGTGTCCGGAGCAAGTATGGTGGGTCTGACACACCGGTGTCAATGTGTTCTTTTTTCCATTTCCAGGAGTGTATGTGTTCGAGAATTAACAATGAACGGACGTACTGCACAGTCATCTATCAACATTCGCAATGATATTTGCAAAGTAGAGAAGGGGCGGTTTAACTATGATACTGAAATTGGGAAACATGCTGTCACATCGTTGGTCGGTGTAGAAATTACTGTAAACTTGCTAAAATTGTTCACACTATCAACTGTGATGCTTATTATTACAATAGATCGACGGTGTCTTTTCCATCCCATCTGTTGACTGGCATGCTGTTGGTTACCACATAATGATTGACTGACATCGCTTGTTTGAGTTGGAGAAGAGTTTTGGTGGAGAGGCAACACCAGCTGGGGATGGCTAGCACCGAAACAGTGATCACGTACATGACTGCAATATGAGGAATCAGTCGAAATGGAACAGGTGACTTTCGGACTGCAGTTTGGAAACTCTCCACAATGCCACCAAACTCTTCCAGTGTGTGTGGTGTGTTATGGTAGCAGCAGTAACAACATGATTTACACTATGCGACGTCTGGTTTTCTGCAAGAGGCAATGGATCAGAACGTGTTAATGTCAGTTTAGAACCTGGCACAGAATTCAAAGTCGTGGCGAGAAAAAACAATGTATGGAAGTGTACAAAGAGTGTTACAGCAGAAAAACCAATGTCTCTTGCAACTATAGTCTGTGGGATATGATCATCCTACAGTACAGGTGATGAAACTGTAAACTGGCCTGTGCGGTTGATCAATACCTATATATTCAATAGGATCGGATCGTCATATGTGCTCGAGGCCGGTATTTGTTTTCGATGTATGGGAGGAGAGAGATGCAGTAAAAATCTTATTGAGTTCTGTATTGGATGAAGTTAGTGGAGCTGTTATAGTTCGTAATTTTTCTTTGTTGAGTGGTACAGAATAACCAAGATAGTATTTTGGGGTGATAGACATAAATGGGCCCCGAGGGATGCGGATCTGTAGTACTTAAATGTAGTTTGGGGATATACCACAGTGCAGTAGCAAAATCTTCGTCCTTCTCCCAGTTCCCGTTTCCATCGAATGGTCAAAACACAGTCCTGTCGCAGTAACTCAGCTTAGACTGTTTCTTCATGGGTTTCAGAAGGTGGTAGATCGAGCTTTCTCGAACTTCTACTCAGTTCTGGCTTACATTGGAATGATCACATGCGCAAGGCTGCAGGGATGGTAGTGCAGAGTCTGAGGGGCAGTTGCAAGATGCATAGGAACTACCTAAAACCACGTTGGAATTTTACTGTAGCAGATAGGTTCGCTAAAGGTGACTTGTTTCGAGATACTAGAGTGCGAGAAATATGATTCACTAATGGCTGTAATCATTAAAGGACATCCCCATAGGATCAAATGGTTGAATGGGAGGACTTGATTCCAAATCCCAGACAGTATTTCTACTGAAAGCGTAGCACTAGAGATCTGAAAAGCTAGTGTATATTTCTTATAATCAGAATCAGAACACCATGTACTACTGTTTGTGATCCTTCTCAATCAGCCATTGCCTATAACCCAGTCGACATATCACCAAACCTCTGACATGTCATCGAGACAGAACGCTTTACAAATACTGGAGAAATATCTAGTGGTGGTGACGTGAGAGAATTTCAAGTACCGGTTTCATACCACACTCCCTACCCGAATCACTTTCAAAATTCGGTAATTTTATAATGAGGGTGCACCGTCGGTGACGTGTAACCATACTGCTGGTCTGATAAAATACACTCCAGCCATCACCGTCTATATTCAGTGTCATGGTATTTGTCTGAAAAAACCATGTCATTCGTAGGTAGTGCCATAAGTGGATTTATAAAGCCGGTATAGCTTTTAACATGAATACTTGTGTGCACCTGTAAAACCAAGACCACTTGTGGTGGTAATATGGTTGAGTTTTTTTTTAACATATAGCGGTTTGTTAGACGATTACCCCTCTATTTCTATTACAAGAAAAACTTGTGAGACATGTCCGCCCATAGTTGATTTTCGGTCAGTATTATTTTGTATCGCTGGCAATCAGTTATTGATGAAGTATTACACTTAGTAGTAGGAGGTGCGTGATAGGTTCACCTTGAGCATAAGGCTTATAAAGTATGTGTGTGTTCCGACATATGCAAAGGAAATGACTATGTCCAGTCGCAAGGAAGATATGGATTTGACGTGGAATACTGTGACAGCAAAGGAAACAGTATCTCAAGTCATAAGAATCGTACAGATATTTCTATTTTCAGAGCTACAGCCATTAGCAGGGTGTATTTCCGATACTTTGCTCATTGTCGAATGTCGTTCAATTTAGACAGTGATCATAATATTTAATTGTAAGTACAGGGATAAAATATATATGAGTCTGGTTTTTTTTCCTAGTACAATTGTATCTATGCGTGCTTGGCGTGCAGCGCCGGTGACTTGTGGTGGGAATGATTCACGTTTCTGGCTAGCGGTAGGATTTGTCTGAATGGATAGGCCTGTTGGGATGTAGGAATGTAGCTGACTTAATCGTATCGTTCTCTAGACGGCGGAAAAGCAAATTAATACTTAGTGTGTGTTGGAGAGCTTTCGTGATCGCGTGGAAATTTGAGAAGATTCAATATGGACGTGTGTTTGCTCTGGACCGTTATTCCCTCCCGTATAAATTGTTCGGTTGACTGATTCTGCACCTTTCGTGCATTTATTTAGTTGAGGGAACATCGATTGTGGTGTGTGCATCTAGCAGTTGACTTTGTAAATTATAGGGATATTTGTAACCTGTTATATCACCGACATCGGTATTTCCGAGTGGAAATATCAGTTTCCTCTATTTTTTTGTCGAGTTCTCACGTAAAGGTCTTTGCAGACAGGATAAGTTTCTAGTTACTCAGTGGTTTACAGCACGCTCCACCTCACTAATGTTTCGGATTTGTTGAGAAATAATTCACAATCTATATCTTCAGAATCATGTTGCTCGAGCAATCGGTTAGGTTACTGCTATGTGCCTGATATCGAAAAGTACCACGTAAATGGTATAATATTCTGGCAAACCATGTGAAAATACATGTGTTCTTGTAATCCCCAGTATCTGGAGATGGGTGTAGAAAAGCAAGCAAGCAAGTAGGTCAGGACCAGAAACAGTAACGTCTTTGTGTCGAGGGGAACCGACCCAGCCTATGTACAATAGTTCTGAGAGTGACTTTGTTCCACTGAGGGCGATCTAGTCACACGTCAGGAGTGGATAACCACTCGACCTCGCGGGAAATATCTAGTACAGTGAGGAGTTTATACGATGCTGTCTGGCTTTGCGGTATATGTACAAGTGTCTGGCAGTCGATAGCTATACAGATGATGTAAAAGGGGCGACTTTGTA
The DNA here is from genome assembly GCF_021461395.2 of Schistocerca americana. Taxonomy (NCBI): domain Eukaryota; kingdom Metazoa; phylum Arthropoda; class Insecta; order Orthoptera; family Acrididae; genus Schistocerca; species Schistocerca americana. The sequence goes on from NC_060130.1 coordinate 642,718,343, forward strand.
TGGCGCAGGATACGAATTGTATGTTTATTACATCGACATGGTATGTGGTGATATATTGCCAGGTTGGAGATCGGTTTCACGCTCTAATATTCAACCTTCCGTCCTCAGTGGAAGAGCAGTGTAATTGAGTAAGAGTCTTTCTGCATTTGACTATCTGTATGACACTTTTGCAGAGTTTAGCTGTCAGTGCAATATGGCGATCTGTACAAAGTACTTTTGCCGCTGAAAGTCTCGTCTGCAGAATACAATGTCAGATGATGCTCCCACACTGGCAGCAGCAGCAGTTTGACAGGGAAATTCAATAAGGGCTAATCAGAATGCTCCATTCAATCACAAGTCGTCCTTCATGCTGGGGCATAGGAGCATCTACAAACTGATTCGAACAAGATGGAGGCTAGGTATTTATGGAAAGTTCTGAGAAAGCAAGTGTTCAAAGACAAGTTGAAGCAGACTATCCATCTCTGGCGGGGATGCCATCACTCATCCGCCACTGTGGCATTAGGAACTCTCCAGACCAGTAGCTGTAGGATGCCGAAAATCCCCGCCATTTTTCTCTTTTGTAGGACAGTGCTTCAAATTCTGTTTGTGTAATTGTTCTGATTTCTCCCCATGTGTGCTTAGACAGTGCTCTCTTTCCAAAAACCAAGAATGCTTTTATGACTAATGGTATTTTCGCAAGTGTGCACAGACGTGATGAAAGCTTTTAGCAGTGAGAATGTTTAACTTTTCTGAGACGTATATAGACAGCAGGATGAACATTTCATGGTGATGCGTCAGCCACACTGAGCACACATGCATGTCCCATTAGGATCGCTAGGGGGAAACATTCATTGTTATTCTGGGAAGCATTGGAACAGATTTCTATAGCGAGACCTGTGACGTCAGTATCCATGGGTAGAGAGGTTTTGCGCCAGCAGCCCATAGGGTGAGATGGCGGTCATTTAGATATATATGTGATGTCAGTATAACACTGCGAACCTTTTAGCTGCTAAGCAGACATCTCTCGTGGTGCTGGACCCGCACCGCAGCTATGCGTCATCACACCAGCAATGGTGCCTAGGTGAACAAGTGTTTCGCCAGGTATTTCTCGGATGTCATGTATGAAAGAGATGCCACCACCTCATCCATGTGAGACCCGAACTGACACCTGTGCATGGTTTCGCAGCTGATGGCCTTGTCGTCACTTTGTGGGGTCCGCTGGTGCATCCTGACTCTTGGGGACGTATGTGGTAGTGTCCTGTACGGTTCAGTGGACAGGGGATGGCGGAATGTGTTTTTTATTAGTGATCTTTCGTTTAAACTATATTCCATCGATTTCGCCGACCAGTAGGATGCAGCGAATTAAGAAAAACTACCCCATACATGTGAAGAATATCGATTTAATTAATTTACATAAATTTTTTATGTCAACAGGTGTTAGCAGTACAGTAGTTAAGGGGAGGGTGTGCATGAGTGGGTGCCATGGAGCAGAACAGTGGGTTAAGTGCAGAACACTAGGTTAATTTGCATAATTTTTATGTAAAACGCAGTACAATAGTTTAAGGGGTGGGTGACAAAGAAGAATGTGCCAGAAATGGCTTTTAGAAGCATGTGAAATTCGAAAAGTGTACCAGAGGACAAAACTAATTACTTAATTTGGTATCAAAGGCGGTAAAATAGTTTAATGAAATGAAGGTGATGTGGAAAACCACTTAGCAGAACAACAGGTTAAGTATCCAGAATGAGATTTTTCACTCTGCAGCGGAGTGTGCGCTGATATGAACTTCCTGGCAGATTAAAACTGTGTGCCGGACTGAGACTCGAACTCGGGACATTTGCCTTTTGCAGGCAAGTGCTCTACCATATGAGCTACCCAAGCACGACTCACGCCCCGTCCTCACAGCTTTATTTCTCCCAGTATCTCGTCTCCAACCTTCCAAACTTTACAGAAGCTCTCCTGCAAACCTTCCAGAACTAGCACTCCAGAAAGAAAGGACGTTATGATATCAGCGCACACTCTGCTGCAGAGTGAAAATCTCATTCTGGAAACATCCCTCAGGCTGTGGCTAAGCCATGTCTCCACAATATCCTTTCTTTCAGGAGTGCTAGTTCTGCAAGGTTCACAGGAGAGCTTCTGTAAAGTTTGGAAGGTAGGAGAAGAGATACTGGCAGAAGTAAAGCTGTGAGGACAGGGCGTGAGTAGCTCAGATGGTAGAGTACTTGCCTGCGAAAGGCAAAGGTCTCGAGTTCGAGACTCGATGCGGCACACAGTTTTAATCTGCCAGGAAGTTTCAATAGGTTAATTGCTGACAAAGGGCTGAACATTAGATTAAGACACCCAGAGTACAGTGCTGAACATTGGGTTAAGCAACATGTTTCCCTCAGTTGTTTGTGTCTCTGCATGCGGTAGCGTTCTCGCTTCCCACGCCCGGGTTCCTGGGTTCGATTCCCGGCAGGGTCAGGGATTTTCTCTGCCTCGTGATGACTGGGTGTTGTGCGCTGTCCTTAGGTTAGTTAGGTTTAAGTAGTTCTAAGTTCTAGGGGACTGATGACCATAGATGTTAAGTCCCATAGTGCTCAGAGCCATTTGAACCATTTTTTTGTCTCTGCACATCAGTGTGCTGCATTATTTACGAGTAGATTGCAGGTCTGTAGACTATTTACTGCGACTTCAAGAACATCAGGGTGTGTTTTGTATCAGTGTAATAAATATACTATATCAAATCCGTCACTAAATAAATTGTTCTTAAATAAATAAAGTACACTCCTTCCTCTCTCCAACAGCCCAGAACAGGGTGAGTAATTTTCTGACTATTTTTCCCCATCCAGACCGCCATCGTGGATTACTTCATAGGGGGGATGACAGCACCCTCTGGTGACAGTACTGTGTACTATGTCACTTGGACTGTGGACCTCGTGGTGGACACACTGGAAGGCGGTACTGCCTCTAATTGTTTAAATAGAGACTGCCCGCAAAATAAAGACTTATGTCCATCCTATACAGCACAAGCTGAGGCCTTTTCCCACCAATTCCTAGGAAGAGGTGGCGGTCGGATGACTTAGGTTAGTGGGGGTAGCCCAAATGACCTATTTTCCTTAGATTAGTGGAGTTAGCCATGGTGTGTTGCATTGTCCTGATGGAATTTGAACTTCCTGCCATTTTCTGGTGGAGGGGATGGGAAGGGGGAGGCGAGGGGGTTAGGGTAATTAATTGAGCAATTTAATTAAGGAGGCAATCAAATTGATAAGGTGAGAGGGGCTATTCCAATAACTCAGACTTGAAAGTGTACCTATAGTAGCGAGGGGTGAGGTTTCCTGAGGGGTGAGGGGAGTGGGAAGGGGTGGGGGAACAATAGGTTAAGTGCCTGTCAATCAAATGGAGGGATTATTTTAGCAGAATATTAGGTTAAGTACATGCCAATCAAAGGAGAACAATAGGTTAAGTACCTTTCAATGAAAGGCGAACAATAGGTTTTCCCCTGAGTGCATACCTGCCCCTGATGTAGGCAAACTGCACTAACGAACTGTGCTCATACATATTTTTCTCTACTACTCACAGAATGACCACCAATAGATCTTAGAAAAAGTAGCAAATGAAGCAAGACCCAACATCTGATTTTATTTGAGCAGAGAGTAATTTACGACATAGATACCCCATCACCTTCCTGTCTTCATCCCCCCCAGAAGGAAATTAATGAAAATAAATAAGAGAGGACAAGACAAAAGGATTTGGTTTCTGTCAATCTAATGGGAGGATGACAGGAAGAAGGCCAAAATACTAATTTTCGGTTTCTGAAATTGTTCTACCGAGGAAGTCATACTACACTCTCTCTTTTCAATCGGCACACCAATACCAAAATGACAGATACCGAGATAACTGACTCCATGACACAAAATAATTAAAATTGTCAACAGAGGAAAGGCGTCAGATATGACAGAGGTACTATACAATTCGAAATTAAATACAGTACTGACACGTGACAAAATTTGCTCCTCTACTAGCAGCAGTCTATTTTACGCCAAATAGAAATGACATGATCAAAATTATCTGAAAAATGCGCAGGTCATTGCCATTTTCAGGAAAGGTCGTCTAACAAATGTAAACAACTATAAGCCTATATCGCTGACTCCAGTCATGTGTAGAATTTTAAAACACGTGTTATGCTGACTTATTATGGTGACTTTTCGAAGACCGAAAATCTGCTTTGTGACAATCAACATTAATGCCACAAACAACGATCTTACAAATATCCAGCTTGTTCTGTTCGTCCATGAGACCCAGAACCGGTGTTCAAGTTCACGCCATGTTCCTTAACTTCTGGAAGGCGTTCAGTACCTACACTGTTGCCTAATGAACAAAATACGAGCGTGCAGAGCTTCGTGATTGGATTGAAGAGTTGCTGGAGAATAGAACGCACGTCTCTTAATGGAGACAAATCATCAGACGTACAAGAAGCTTCGGGCATACTCATGGGAGTGTTAAGTGGGTATTACACGATGATCCACCACGAACGATACTGGTCTAGCGCGACAGCCATCTAGTGGTAGAATAGGTGAAACTACGAAAATTAGCAGACAATTATCCTCGCACCAGGACAGAGAGCAGTTCTAAACTGCAGTCAGTCCTCGCATGTGCAGTGGGCAGCGATAACTCGCGCATACGCAGAAGGGTGCTTTCTGCTTGTTCGCTTATTGTTAGATCACTAGAGGCTAATTTCAGATTTTCGTGTTAGGGATTTTCCACTTTTTTTAGTAGGTAGGTTTCATAAATGCAGAAAAAACATTTTTGCAGTAGACTCTTTTACACTAACTGTTTGTGAAAGCATTTTTTCTATTGATTGCTTCGTATTCTAGAAATGAATTGGAGCAAACAGGCATTAAGCGTCTAAATTCAGGCATATGGCGAGGAAATATATATATATATATTCCAAACTTCGAAAAATAATGCATGTGCACCTTAAGTGTTGGTGCTTTAAAGTGTTGCGAATTGCAGTGTATATTATATTCACAACTACTTTTGAAATGGTGGGCTGTGCTATTTTGTGGCTAAAAGCCAGACTCTTAAAAGATTCCCCAGTAGCCAGGAAACCTAATGTTACAACCAGCCTTCAACTGTAACAGGGCATTTACTAGGATCTTATTAGTGATCTAGTCTGGTATGGTCACAAAATGTATAAAAATATGATTTATTCTTACTTTCGACAATGTGCGACAGCCTCTCTCATGACTGTCACTCTTGCTAACTCCATCTTCTATCATAGACAGCAGCTTCTCGAAACAGGCCATATCCATCCTCACGAAGCGCCGAAATTCACGCGGATCTTTGAGTCTTAATTCGTTCCTAAACTGTTAATATAATCCACTGCCTTTGTTTGTTCTTTTCAACCAAGGTCTAAGTCAACAACGTCTGTTTTTTTTTCCCCGTCGTTCTGTTCTAATCCGAAGATTTACTGTCACAGCCAGGGCACTAGTTCCAAAAAGAAGTGGGTCCACAGTGTGCAAAATGCTGTATAAGTACATATACCTACGTAACCAAGTGTCATAATATAAAACTAACTGTTGAGTCTGTACTTCAGAACAGTACATAAGAGAATAACAATTACTTAACAACTAGTGATAAAAAACAATTTCTTATTAACAAGGAATCTTGACTCACATAAATATTTTGAACGAATGACGTACCAATACGTCACATGATCCCCCTTGTGTTTCGCTTGGTATAACGAACGACTTTACAAGAGATCAGACGGTTCTGTTTGCATTTCGCGCGTTATCACTGTCTATTGCGCATGTGCGCCAGGTATATCCCTCGTGGATGGTGTAATAGGTCTACGTGAACCAGCCTGTAGTTACAGATATGCACGCTTGAGGCGTTGGTGCATAGGTGTACTGTTTAGGCGCATCGTGTAATAGGGGCTTTACAGGGCTATTACTGTCGATAACATTTGTGTAAATAACCTAGTCGATAACGTCAGTGGCTCCATGGGGCAGGTTGTGGTTATGCTGTTGTATACAGAGAGGACGTAACACTAGAAAATTGTAACAAAATACAGGGAGATGTGCAGAGAATGAACGTTTGGTGAAGGGATTGTCGGTTGACACTCAACATAACGAATTGCGCATAGATAAGCGGAAATAACGGGTATCCTTTGATTAGGCCTACACGATTGCTGAACAACCATTGGACACAGTCACATACTTTAAATATCTGGGAATATATGGAGAGATTTAAAGTGCAACGACAACATAAAACCAATCGTAGGAAAGACAAGAGTTCGCACAGATTCAGTGTAGAGAGCCTCACGAAGTGTAGCCAGTTCACAAAGGAAGTCGCTTATAAAACCCTCATCTGAGCGATGATTGATTATTGCTCCTCAGACTGGGGCCCTTAGAAAAAAATGGTTCAAATGGCTCTGAGCACTATGGGACTTAACATCTATGGTCATCAGTCCCCTAGAACTTAGAACTAATTAAACCTAACTAACCTAAGGACAGCACACAACACCCAGCCATCACGAGGCAGAGAAAATCCCTGACCCCGCCGGGAATCGAACCCGGGAACCCGCGCGTGGGAAGCGAGAACGCTACCGCACGACCACGAGATGCGGGCGGCCCTTAGAAGATAGGAGTTATAGAGGAAATAGATAAACTCTAAAGAAGAGCAGCAAACTGTGCTATGGGTTCGTTTATAAGTGTGAACTCATCATAGAGCCACTCATTAACTTCCTGCGGCAGACATTGCAAGAGACATGTTCGGTATCATAGCGTTAAAACAGCGAAAGCATACATTCCCAGAAAATTCATCCAAAATAAAGCTTCTTCCTATATAAACGCTTGTGGCAAAAAAGTGAAGTATCCAGAGGACATGGTCGGGGTCAATATTAGTTTGTGCGCGCGCGCGCGCGCACACACACACACACACACACACACACACACACACACACATCATTGGCAGGTATGAAAATGATTAGAGCTGCAATTCTCTGTGACTGGTATTAGTCGGCCATGATAGAGGTCACTACATTCAGCTAATCACGAGTTTATATCACGACATTTCACGAGGGTATCCAGAAACAGATGATAGTATACGCACAACTGTTTTGAACTTATTGACAGCGCCATGCATTTCCGTTAGCCACCACTACACTTTTTCACTGTGAAGTCATCACTTGTTTCCGCTAATGGCCAATAGTGCATTACTGGTTTTTGCTTTTAATATTGTTACCAGGCCTGGTAGAGCATGCATGGGGGCACGAACAGTGTCACATGTTGAGCAATGACTGCAAAGGACACGGAGACGCCACATACTCATTTGAGGCAGTATTATCAACACCTGATAGCGTTTCAAAGGGGCCTTCTTATGGGTCTCCACTTGGCCTTATGATGGAATCATGCAATACCCAGATTTGTGGGGCATTCAGATGGGACAGAGGCCCGATGTTGGACTGCATGGGAACGTGAGGGTAGGAATACTTAATGTCGAGTTTCCAGTCAACCACATCGACCTCAACAAGGTAAGGTCGCCATGTTGTGCACCTAGCGCATTATAACTCACCACTTCTGCACCTGCATTGGCTGTAGGCCTATTTTAGAGCAGTGCTGTGACTGCTACTGAATGGCGTCACATTGTTTTCAGTGATGAATCGCTGTTACGCATTATCCTGAATGATCATCATTGGCGATTATGCTTGTGACATAGGGAGGGGTCCCATTTTTACAATGTTTAGGAGAGGAACAGCACTGTCACTCCTGGCGTCACAGTGTTGAAAGGCATCGGGTATGACTTCAGGTCGTGGCTGTTGGTAATGGCATAATGGTATGTCACAGACATTCTACATCCTCATGTGACAGAATCATGGTGCCATTTTCCAATAAGATAATCCTTGTTCACACACGACATGTGTCTCTATGAACTAGCAGTGTAATGTTGAGGTACTCTCCAGCAAAACCCCAGATCCCTCCAATATAGAACATATGTGGAACCAGCTCAGTCATCAACACCATCCAAGTGGCAGTATCCATGATATCAAGGACCAGTTACAACAGCTGTGGACGATCCTACCTCAGGAGAGGATACAACAGCTTTGTAACACCCTTCCCAACCGAATCCGCATATGCATCCAGGACAGAGAGAGTGCAATGTCATACTTCGAAGTTCTCTGTAAACACTGAAAAAAGCATTATGCTCCATGAAGGAATTATCCAAATGGGATGGAAATCAATAGATGTAATGTACATGTACAGACAAACAAATGATTGCAATTTCAAAAACTTGAATGACTTATCCAACAAAAGAGCTTCACAAATTGAGCATGTCAATAACGCATTGGTCGCCTCTGGCCCTTATGCTGTTATTCGGTTTGGTGTTTATACAGCTGTTGGATGCCATCCTGGGGGATATTATGCCAAATTCTGTCCAAATAGCACATTAGATTCTCAAATTCCTGTGTTGGTTGGAGGGCCCTCCCCATAATGCTCTAAATGTTCTCACAAGAAAATGGTCCAACCCAAAATGTCGAATCATACACTGAAATTTTCCGCACAGGAAGAATACAAGGAAAGAAATGCACTCTCAGAATTTAAGTTACTAAGGTGCACATAAAGTATTACAAAAAAAGGAAAAAGGTATGTAAAGCTACTCATCTTTGATGCACAACCACTTAACAGTGGTTTGTACAGCCCTTCCTGCCTAGTGCACAAGTAGGCGAATAAGCTGACGCAACCATGGTGGGAGGACGTAGCGCTGCGTACAGCGAAGTCCAAAGTGCACACACACGAATTTTAAACAGTTAAACCATACAAAAAAATGCAATTCATTAATTTTTTGAGTAAATTGCAGTTCATATCGACAGCTAAACTGCTGCATATGTAACTGTTACACAAGTGACTAGCAGAGGAGAGAAAATCAAGGCGGTTCATGATGTTACATTACAGACAACTGCCATCAATTAGGACTTTAATTTGTTGGCATTAAATATATTATACAAATTCCTGTACCACAGATCTTCTGATAATTTTTGAATAATGTATATTTTACTAACAATTAAACAGTTCCTTGTTTATTCCCAGTAGTCATCACAAGCAGGCAAAGTGTCTATGGCATAATGAAAACAAACAATTTTCTTACACCAGGCACACCTGGTAAAAGAAAAATTAACGCACTCAGATACTTCACGGTAATTACAAAAGTGGAATGTAGTAAGGAATGATCACGGCTACTGATCTGCATATTGTGCTCCATTACGTAATCCAATTTGCAAAATGTGGTGAAGCAAACTGATAATGCAGAAATGGCTGAAGTTCAACAATATTGTTCTGCTGATAAACCTAAAATGACAAAGATCTAATGGAAGTTATTTTCTAGAAAATGCTTTAGACTGTCGAAAATTTCTTTTATTATGAGGCTGAATCCCACTATTAGTCGCAGGTGGAATTTGAAATATATTTACAGCCTTTTTGTCGTCCTAAACACAGAGGTATTGTTAGGTCCAGGCCAAGAGTCCAACAAGAGCAATGAATTATTTTCTGCAAGTGGTAAGAAGACGTTACAGATATAACACTGAAAATGATTTTCTGTCTTTTTTCCATATTTTGCTACGGAAGTTACAAGATTTTTGCAAGTAAATAGTCTTCTCTTTTTTAATTTTTGATATTAATATGGCTTCTCCTGAAGACAGATATAAATCTGCAGGAACAGTAAGCTACTGTTACTTATAACTGACACTGTTGTACATGAATATGCCTTAGCACTCATCGACTGCATGAGCTAATCTGTCTTCTTTTCAAGCGAAATGATAAAGTGCTTTTGCACAAAACGTGACTGACTGGCTTTATACATGACTTTCTTTTCCATGTAATTTCCTGAATCCATTTACCAATACTGGAAATGCCTGGAAGTCAATAATGTTCATCTCACTTGCAAATCTGAGCATCCAGTCTCATAGATCTCCCTCAGTAATGGTGCACTGACTCTAATGATCAGTTCTAAATCTTTTGAATAGTTTTTATTATACGCTTTTGTGAGTTTCAGTTTGGCACATATTTCATACTTCGAGTAAATCTTTCTTCCATTTACATAATTCATGTTCAGATTTTACAAAACTAAACAAGCCTTGTACAGTGCTTAGACATAAATGTTCCTCCTTCATTCAACTAAAAAAATTAATAGCCTTTTCGTTCTCACTGGGAACTGATACTGTACATGTTTTCTGTGGGCTTGGGAGGTACTCTGTTTTTGTTCTGGACTTTAATTAGCACAACAGTCATTGTTTAAACCACAGTTCACAGAATCAACCGAGTTATTTCCTGTTTGCACTGTTTCCACAATTTCTAATGAAATGCCAGCATAATCCGAAATTAGCTAACAAATAAAACATTTTCAGTAGAAGTTTAAGTTTCTTAGCCCGACAATAAATATATTTGACTTGGGATGACACGTTTTGAAAATTTTCTTTGCACATCAATTCAGTTTTTGGGGCAGGACATTTTGGTGTACAGTACATTACATACTTGCTTGCCAGTTGCTGTAAAAAGTAATGCACTGTTGTAACAGCGACTCGAACAGTCGTGGGGTTGAAGTGACGGAAACACGGCGGGACCCGTGGAGTGGCCCACGAACAACAACACAACAGGAGAGGACGGACACGACCAACAAAGGACCTTACAATAGCAACAAGGACGGAACAACAGAGTCAAGAAAACCAACACAAGACAACCACGTCCACTCGTAAAGAAAACACGAAAGTAAATACGCTGTCTAATGCGAGGCGATGTGTCCTGAGACGTGCGCAAGGTTAGACTGGCAGGCTGAGCAACAGGCGCTTTAGTACTCTATCAGGGATGCCGGATTGGCCACTCCAACCACGTGTTCCACTGTGGTGCCCTCACTCTAAATGCGGGCCAGGAGGCGTGAGCCGCCACAGCTTACGGCACGATGGTGCAGAGACCTCTATGGGTCTTTGATGTACATTACATCTGGCGGGGATTCAAATTTTGCGGCATGTGGTACCAGATCCCTCCCTCCTCAAACTTGCGCGTAGGGGCAGAAACGCCCCTGACGGTGCCGAGGCGGGCGGCAGTGGGAAGAGGAGCTGGGCTCATCGACCGTTATTGGCGGGGAGGAAGGGATGGTATCCATGACAGCCGATCTAGAGTCTACGGTGGAGGAGGGAGCCGCCGATCCACCTGGAGGCGGAGAGAGCCGGCAGCAGGCCCTCAGGGAGATGGCAACCAGGGGCAGGGATGATGACTCGAGGACCAGGTCCGTACCCGAAAGAGATAGGGACAGAGGCGGCGACGTAAGTCCCTTGGTGGCACGCGGGCAGAGCTGATTATGATGGTGGCGCTTCAAGCCTTTCGATGTCTACACCGACGTCACACGCTGCCCATGGGTCGCGACGACCGTGGCGGGTGTCCAACCTGCCTTGTGCCCATACTCGTGGGCCCACAAGGCCATGCCAGGGGCGTACCGCTGCGAGGGCCGGGAGGAGGATGGCATCATCAAATGGAGCAGGATCCGTGGCTCTCACCCATGAAGGAGCATTGCCGGACTGCGTCCATCAATGGGCGTAGTGCGATAGGTGTGGGCCGACGTGGTTGGAGATGTGTCGACCGCCTTAGTCAACTGTTGTTTAAAAGTGCCGACAAGCCTTTCCACCATGCCGTTGGAGGAAGGGTGGAAAGGTGGGCTACATATACGTTTGATATCGTTGGCCTGACAGAAGTCATGGAAGGAGGACACCATGAATTGGGGACCATTATTGAAGACCAATGTGTGTGGCAGACCCTCGATGGCAAGAACCTGGGTGAGGGCCATGAGTGTAGCCTCCATGGTGGTGGATGCCATTCGGACAACATATGGGTATTTGGAGTAGGCATCAACGATGAGTAACCACACGGACCCCACAAACAAGCCCGCAAAATCGATATGGATGCAATCCCAGGGTCGATGAGGGACAGGCCAGGGTACAAATGACTCAAGGGGACTCGCCTGGTGATGTGCACAGACAGTGCACCCACAGACCAGGCTCTCAATATCGCCATTGATGCCGGGCCAATATACATGCCGCCAAGCCAAAACTTTCATACGGGACATACCCCAGTGCCCGAGGTGTAACAAACGGAGCACCCGAAGCTGCAATGCTGGAGGGATGACCACCCAATTGGCATCTGACTCCGTGGCCAACAGAAGGACATCATTGATCACAGAGAGCCTGTGGGACAGGTGGCGCCAGGGGCTGAAATCAGACTGCATCTGACGAGTGACGTAGGAAGGAAACCCATGGACCATGAAGTTGAGAACCTGCCACAAGACAGGGTCACGGCAGGTAGCCACAGCAATGTGAGGAGCCATAAGAGGCAGACCGTCCAGCGCATCCCAGTGGGCGGAATCAATGTGGAAGCAGAGGACCTCCTGTTGGTCAAAGGCAGGATCGGGACACGCTGGGAGACGTGACAAAGCATCCGCATTAGCATGGTGGGCTTATACTGGATGGTGTAAGTGTAATTACGTAAAAACGATGCCCAGTGCTGGAGACGTTGAGCCGTCCGCTCTGGAAGGTGAGAGTGGGGTCCGAAAAGTGTAACCAAGGGTTTATGGTCCGTCAGGAGGGTGAACTTTGCCCCAAAGAGATAGGTGTGAAATTTTTGGACAGCAAACACGATCGCCATAGCCCAGGGGCGCCCGCAGGTTTTTGTCTCAGTAGGGGCAAAAAATTTTCACCATATATATATATACTCGTATATATATATTCCCAGATTTTATGTTTCTGAACCGTATTCTGCCAATAAATTGTTTTCTTACCACTAATAATTGTTTAAGCACTTAAAAACACTGCTCATGCAGTGAACGCAGTTGGATTTAAATTAACAGTCCGGAAAAAAACGGTTCACTACACTCAACTGTGTGAACCTGGTCAAATTCACTTACATTACTGTGAAAGCTTCTTTTATGCACTTAACAATAGTGTTCTGCAGCTGTGTAGTGTACTAATTAAGGATGATTCTTTCATGTGATACAGCTCTATTTTGGAATAGGCCTACACATTCTAATATGCTTACTGAATTACTGTTGTTCTCTGAAGAGCATTTGTCTCGTTTCATGGTAAGCCAGATTTTTCCCCTTATATGCAATTTAGAAATGCTGATGCACTTTTAGTGCCATGCCAGAGTTATGAACATAAAAAACTAACATTATAACTATAGTAAAACCTGTTTTTACATTAGCAGACTGTACATTTTGCCGCCATTTTCGTTTGGTCCTGTCCTAAGCTTTTTCTCTCTGAACTACTCGTTTTCCTGCTATTAAAAATCGACATTCGGAAGTAATTGAAGGATATCTTGTCATCCTTTCCTTCAAACAACGTTTAGAAATATCCATCCCTCCCTCTTCTTAAATTAATTGGCTGATGATCCCAAATTATTCGGTTTTTCCTTCTCCTTTTCATTAGTCGAGACAATAACAATACTTAGATTTTACTGTCTGTTCATTTCGAACGAAACTGTACGTTCAAAAACAATGAATAATTTATGTAACACATTAAAATTAAATGAATCGGTTTGATGATGGATGTACATTGCCTTTAATCTGCTGACTCGGGTGGTGGTGACGGTGATTTTACCGCCGTGTGTGTAATCACTGGACTTCTGACAATGGCGATGGTCCATTGACCTGGTGGAAAATATCCGCTGTGAGTGTAAACGGCCTTAAAGACCTGGTCAGAAAGAGCTCGGCCTGGCAGTCCAACCTTTGGTCTTGAACAGCAATGGCAATGGCAATGGCCAGGCCGCATCGTTGTTGTACAAGGTGCATTCAAGTTCTAAGACCTCCGATTTTTTTTCTAATTAACTACTCACCCGAAATCGATGAAACTGGCGTTACTTCTCGACGTAATCGCCCTGCAGACGTACACATTTTTCACAATGCTGACGCCATGATTCCACGGCAGCGGCGAAGGCTTCTTTAGGAGTCTGTTTTGACCACTGGAAAATCGCTGAGGCAATAGCAGCACGGCTGGTGAATGTGCGGCCACGGAGAGTGTCTTTCATTGTTGGAAAAAGCCAAAAGTCACTAGGAGCCAGGTCAGGTGAGTAGGGAGCATGAGGAATCACTTCAAAGTTGTTATCACGAAGAAACTGTTGCGTAACGTTAGCTCAATGTGCAGGTGTGTTGTCTTGATGAAACAGCACACGCGCAGCCCTTCCTGGACGTTTTTGTTGCAGTGCAGGAAGGAATTTGTTCTTCAAAACATTTTCGTAGGATGCACCTGTTACCATAGTGCCCTTTGGAACGCAATGGGTAAGGATTACACCCTCGCTGTCCCAGAACATGGACACCATCATTTTTTCAGCACTGGCGGTTACCCGAAATTTTTTTGGTGGCGGTGAATCTGTGTGCTTCCATTGAGCTGACTGGCGCTTTCTTTCTGGATTGAAAAATGGCATCCATGTCTCATCCATTGTCACAACCGACGAAAAGAAAGTCCCATTCATGCTGTCGTTGCACGTCAACATTGCTTGGCAACATGCCACACGGGCAGCCATGTGGTCGTCCGTCAGCATTCGTGGCACCCACCTGGATGACACTTTTCGCATTTTCAGGTCGTCATGCAGAATTGTGTGCACAGAACCCACAGAAATGCCAACTCTGGAGGCGATCTGTTCAACAGTCATTCGGCGATCCCCCAAAACAATTCTCTCCACGTTCTGAATCATGTCGTCAGACCGGCTTGTGCGAGCCCGAGGTTGTTTTGGTTTGTTGTCACACAATGTTCTGCCTTCTTTAAACTGTCACTCCCACGAATGCACTTTCGACACATCCATAACTCCATCACCACATGTCTCCTTCAACTGTCGATGAATTTCAATTGGTTTCACACCACGCAAATTCAGAAGACGAATGATTGCACGCTGTTCAAGTAAGGAAAACGTCGCCATTTTAAGTATTTAAAACAGTTCTCATTCTCGCCGCTGGCGGTAAAATTCCATCTGCCGTACGGCGCTGCCATCTCTGGGACGTATTGACAATGAACGCGGCCTCATTTTAAAAACAATGCGCATGTTTCTACCTCTTTCCAGTCCGGAGAAAAAAATTGGAGGCCTTAGAACTTTAATGCACCTCGTATATAGGTGTCAGTCACACAGAGCGCCACTCTGGCCGGCTCGCCGCACTGGCTGACGTCTAGTTTCAACACAGACAGATTCGCAGCAGCCCGGAGCGCCTGTTTGCATTTGCTGGCGCATTTGACAGCAACGGCGCGAGGCAGATCTTTGATACCACGCTACACGTGCAGGCTGTTAATGTGATGAGGATCCATCCATTTCCACAGTGTGACAGCCTTTGCCTGTGCGGCGTTCCTTGCCCCGGTCATTCGCCTTGCCTGACCCGCACAGGCAGACTGTGGCGTTGTGTCTGACCAGACCTTTAAGACGCTGAAAATCAGTTTTAATCTTTCCTGTATGTTTGGAAACTGGCACATCCGGGATGTATCATAGGAACGAAGACTAAAAACACAGGTGGCCCTTGTGACTCCTAAGGGATTGAGACCACTCATTTCTAAATCATTATCAAACTATCACAAATAAGCCATCATTGTCTCATTAATCATCAGTCACTTATTAGTTACCATCTCTCTACAATATGCCGTATCGATCAAATGCCTGGATGGTTAATGGCGTACCCTCGCTTGCAATACTGAAGTAAATGGCAACTGGCAAATGTTTCAAACTTGGTCCCAGTGTGGCGACTCCACATGGTCATAGAAAGGAGACAAATAAAACTGGAAGCGCATTTCCGTATAAAATTTGGCATCTCTTTAAAGTTTAGATTCGTGTGTTATGCTGCATTCTTAAAGGCAGACGCCCTAGTGTCAGCCACATCGGTTTTAGATGAATTCGCTGTTTCTCACACATTTGCTGTTAAGGTGTCTCATTTTAAGAGTTAATGTTGTGGGAATATTTTGAATTACTCTCGTAAATGCACATTTTGAGGCACAACGCCATGTCAGTAAGTGCACCACTTCTGAGAGATGTTAATAGGTGCTTAAAATAAATAATAACAATTTCAGATTGTTAAATAGGTAGAAATAAATTATTTTCTCTTTTTAAGTAAGAATAAATCGTTCATTTTTCCTGCCTTAACACATTTTCTTGCTATTTACACTTTTCTCTGTTAGTCCCCCGAAAAGTGAAAGAAACAGGGCTTTACTTTCTATTTTGTAAAGTAAAAACTAAATGTGCACAGTAATTTCCACAACCCATAACAGATTCATGTCTTAACAAATTTTGTGAACTTTGGTTGTAAGGATCATGTGACTGTTTTATTGCTACAAACATATTAATGTAGTTTGAAATACTGTTGTAAATTTAATATTAAGCACAAAAGAAGGCATACGATTGTGGAAATCGGTTCTGTTACTAATAATGTGCAAAACTTGACTACTCACATACCTGCATTACTTAAACAGAAATTGAATTCGTCTCAGGTCCTTCCCTTAACTGTCTACCACTTTTTCGATAAAGGTCTCCTCCTCTGATTTCATCTTATCACGATGAACTGACACCAAACACAAACAACTGAGTCGATTATCTGCCATGGTAGTTCTTAGCCACGTTTTCACGCGCCTGAGAGTGCTGCAAAGAAACATGACGTAGGCCTATACTAATTCATACAGTGTAACCTTCTTTAATTACTCTACTGTGATAATATTTCAAACAAGATTTAAAAATAATTAGAAGAAATGTTTCATCTGACTTAAGAAATTGCTTCAAAGTCTTTCTAATTAAGTAACTACAATCAGAAAAATGTTACTGTGGTAATTAAGTACCTGAACGATCTTTCTGCAGAGCAGGTGGTTGCCGGTAAGCTAAGGGCTATCTTCAAAGCCGAAGCTACGGCGGTCAAGAATTTGGCTTTGTCCAGTAGATCAGTCAGGCTTAATTCAGCAATATCTCCTTCAGTTACTTTATCGCGTTTCCACATACTGATCCATGTCCATGCTTCTTCAGTTAAGTTATCTAAAAGATCACCATAAAATCTTTTGATATTTTCAATAATCCTTTTCATATCTATGTCGCTGTGGGATTTCATTACCTTTGGGTGCAAGCAGAAAATCTCAAAAGATGCCTTGTTTTCTTCTGAAAACCGTTCTTGTGAGGACTGGACTAGGGAATCCAAATATGGAATAGAGAGAGATTTTCTGTAGTATTCAGTGACAGAAACTGATGGATGATTTGAACGATACATTTGTCGTACAACAACTTACAGTTGTCGAATGCCAGTGACATCTATTCCTAGTGCACTATAGTTGCTTTCAGCACTTTTCATAATCATTTCAAATTCGGCTTCCGCATTTTCTCTGTCATCCAATAACATTTTTACAATTCCTTGAATGTGTTCTGAAACTTCGAACAAGTTAATGTTTACTGATTGTAGGATATTGGTGACACGTTCTAGTTTGGCTGAATATTTTGCTATGACTTTTAATGTAACAATAAATGTTGGAGAAGTAAGTGTGCAGTAAAGTTGCCAGGCTTTCTACCTAGTTTCACGATCTCCTTCTTTATGTAAAATTGCTAATGCTTCAACAATTTCTAAAAACTTATCATTAAATTTCCTTATAGACTTATGCTTCTCAGACCAGCGTGTCTCACACAGTTTTTGAAGGTTCACAACTAGGCTTTTCCTTTGCGTGCTCCCCCGGAAAAAAGAAATTCCTTCTTTGATAGTACCAATGGCATTTCTGACCTCTGGTAAGGTGCTCAAATCATTCACAACTAAATTAAGTCTATGGCTAGCACAATGATAGAAGCGAGCCTTGGGATATTTCTCACAAGGGAACCTCCCCATCACACCCCACTCAGATTTAGTTATAAGTTGTCACAGTAGATAGGCCTTGAGAAACTGAACACAGATCAATTGAGAAAACAGGAAGAAGTTGTATGGAACTATGAAAAAATAAGCAAAATATACAAACTGAGTAGTTCATGGGAAGATAGGCAACATCAAGTACACTGACAACGTAGGAGTGTTGTGGTCTCGTGGTAACGTGAGCAATTGCGGAACAAAAAGTCCTAGGTTCAAATCTTCCATCGAGTGAAAAGTTTAATTTTTTATTTTCAATTTATGTGACAAACTCTTATGTTTTCATCACTTTTTTTGGAAGTGATTATCACATCCACAAGAAAACCTAAATCGGGCAAGGTAGAAGAATCTTTTTACCTATTCGCCAAGTGTACAAGTTAGGTGGGTCGACAACATATTCCTGTCATGTGACACACATGCCGTCACCAGTGTCGTATAGAATATATCAGATGTGTTTTCCTGTGGAGGAATCGGTTGACCTATGACCTTGCGATCAAATGTTTTCGGTTCCCATTGGAGGGGCACGTCCTTTCGTCTACTAATCGCACGGTTTTGCGATGCGGTCGCAAAACACAGACACTAAACTTATTACAGTGAACAGAGACGTCAATGAACGAACAGACAGAAAATAACTATGCAAAAATAAAGTAAAATTTTCACTCGAGGGAAGACTTGAACCAAGGACCGCTCGTTCAGCAGCTGCTCAGGCTACCCCGGGACCACGGCGCTCCTGAGCTCCCACTGTCCATGATGTTGTTTATGTGACCCATGGACTACTCAGTTTGTATATTTTGCTTATTTTTTCATAGTTCCACACAACTTCTTCCTGTTTTCTCAATTGATCTGTGTTCAGTTTATCAAGGCCTATCCACTGTGCCAACTTGTAACTAAATCTGAGGGGGGTGCGATGGGGAGGTTCCCTTGTCAGCAATTATCTTCTGTACTCCGCCAATTTTACCGGTCATCATACTGCATCCGTCATAGCCTTGTCCTACCATTTTATCTAGACTTAAACTACAGGCAGATAAAGTAGATATTATTGTGTTGGAGATATGTTTTGCATCTAACCTTGCTAATGGTGTAAATCCAAGGAAGTCTTCTCTGACAACATTAGTTGCAAGGTCAAAATAACGTGCAGAAAGAGAAAGTTGTTCTGTGCCTGCAATATCCATTGTTTTATCTGCCAAAACTGAAAATGATTCGCTGTTATTGATGGTATTAATCAAATCATTTCTTAGTACTTCGGCGCATACATCAATTTAATCATTTTGGGTTCTATGAGAAACATAGGTAGCATTTTTAGGCGCACCCTCAAAATGTTTCCGTAATCTTTCGTCACGTGACTGTACTCTAAATTGTAACAAATCATTAAATACAGCATTTGAATTTGTTTTTCCTCTTAGAGGTAAGTCATGTAATGCACAAAACAATACACAAGAAACAAGTGATTTTAACTTTGCACGATTAGTTTGTACTAATTTCGCAAGATTCTCGTTGGCGAGTTCTTCCACACTTTTAGTTTTGCTTGACACAACACCAATGAAATTATTTGACTTTTCTATTACATCTTTATGCCACTCGGAATTCATATGCGTTTTTGCACAGTCATGGAACTTTTTGAAATTTGTGAATGGGCGGCTTATGAATGCACCATGATGACTGTCATGCGTTATGCGTGGGCGGAAAAGCACACAAAACTTGCAGAGGGCACCTTTAACTGCTTTAGAATAAGACCAGCCACGGATATAATGACAGCCAGTCTGGTCGAAATGTTCTTTTTGAGCTGTCTATGTCATTCTTAAAATTATAACTTTTTTCAGGTTGCCATGGATTCAATAAAATCTTATATTTTAGGCAATTGTCAATATCCTTTTTTTCAATATAATTTCCGACATCGGGAATACTGACCAGGATACTACTACCCTTTTCATCAACGCACTTGAAGCCAGCAGAGGTACTGGCTTTGTCTTTATTTTCTCCATCAGCACAACTACTGGAATTTTTAATAGTGATGGTTGCGTTGGACTCACCCTTTTCCTGTGATACCTCATCATAGACAGTATCTTCTTCGACACCTCCACTTTCATTTGTAGTTTTCATTCGCTTATTAGGTACAAAAAAATTACGTATATCGGTCATTTTGCCACTGTATACACTGCGCTTTTACATTCACAACGCACAAACGTCTATGCAAACCACAATCGTGCAACACTATCCACTTACAAGTCACAATGAATTTACACAACCCTTAACGCGATGCGATGCCGAACCGAGCTGATTGGTTGGTTGGTTGGTTGGTTTGGGGAAAGAGACCAGACAGCGAGGTCATCGGTCTCATCGGATTAGGGAAGGACGGGGAAGGAAGTCGGCCGTGCCCTTTGAAAGGAACCATCCCGGCATTTGCCTGGAGCGATTTAGGGAAATCACGGAAAACCTAAATCAGGGTGGCCGGACGCGGGATTGAACCGTCGTCCTCCCGAATGCGAGTCCAGTGTCTAACCACTGCGCCACCTCGCTCGGTTGAACCGAGCTGAGCGATGACTAAAGAATAGAAGCTGAAATCGTATCACAGTGCTGGGACGGAGGGAGGCGTTTTGGTTCAACAATGCGACAGCGCGATGTCTATTAGACTGCAAGCCAGCGACTTTGAGCTTCGCGCGATCGTTTGGAGCGGTTTCTTGTGATGGATGTGGAAATATTTATGCGATGTGTCCCTATTAGAACATAGCAAGACTCGTCTAGAACGTTCCGGAAATGAAGGTAGCTCACGCCACACCCTGCTAGATCACGTTCGTTGACAGTAGTTCCAATGACGAATATTGTCTACTTCTACAGACAAGTAGCGATATTAGTGGCCACACAGTACCCTCGAACACTTCTTCAGCAAACGAAAAGGAACATAATACAATACGCTAATTTAAATTAGCGTCTGACAATTGTTAACCATAATTTGAAATTTGAAAGAATAAAATTTTGCCGAGTGTGTTTTGTTGTGCAACTGTATTGTGTTGCCAGTTGAGGTTTATGAAGAGGTTTGTACCTAGTGAGGTGGGAACAGAGAGGGTGACATTTTAGTACCCTATAAGTCAACATTTTCGAGATGGAACTTTCACCATTCTTAATGGGACCACGTGCACATGTAGTAGTTTGTCGATCGGCAGATTTGCTTTATTTTATTATAGCTTATTAGTAATGCCCAGAGTTTGTTAACATGTAAACGGTCTTTCCTTATCAGATATGCATTGTTTACAGTTACTAAAATCTCGAATATTCCGGCTATAGGTATCTATCTTTAATTTTGTATTTTTCGTCATATAGATACTGTATCGTAGATTATTTTTCAAGGAAGATATCATGTTTTTACGTTTGTGTTTAGCGTCCCTTTATGACACAACTGATTCTTTTAATATGTAAAGAACGAACAATGGGCGTGCCTTCAGGAAAAACGCGTAAATGTTGCTCAAGAATGCGTTTGTAAAAGTTAACAATAAACTGCTGGTTCATCTGATTATTCCCATTGTTACCTCACTTGCTGCTGTTAATTTCTACCACGTGTGGGTGTAGAAATAAAAATAAAGATACTTCGTATGCAATAGCTGTAAGACGGATATATAACAATTTTGCACATCTTCAACGAACGAGATTTCGTAAAGAAAAACACACCATTTTTAAATTTATCAACATTTTTTAATTTTAGTGCGATTCTCCTTAAAAGTTTTTCATTGCTCTAGTTCATCCTGTAATTCTGTTTACATATGTTTTATATCATTTTATCGATTGTTCCGGTTATTTTAGTGGTAATTTTACAGGTATTTTAAATCATATATAACTGAGCCCTTAATTTACAGGTATTTTTTATATTCGTAAACTCCAGCACGCCAGCAGCCTGGAGCCGATCAAGTTCCTGCTTGACCGCTGGCCCTAACGCCACCGGAAGAGGCCGGGCCCGGAAAAAGAGAGGCTGTGCATCCGGCCGTAGGGTGATGTGCGACTGAAAGCCAGAAGCACATCAGAGATCCGGTGAAAACAACGACGCAAAAGCGGAGCACAGATCGACCAAGTCCTGAAAGGGAACAGCCGCGGAAACGACCTTAACTTCGTCGGAAATTGAAAAGCCAAACAGCTGAAACGCATCCCGGCCAAATATATTTGCAGCCGATGGATGGTCGACGACAAAGTGGGTAAGGAGCTGAGGAACACGCTTGTACGTCGCCTGGACACCGAACTGTCCACGAAGGGGAATGGAACCGTCTCCATAGGCGACCAAACGGCGAGAGGGAGGCGACAACGCAGGAGAGCCCAGCCAGGTATATGTCGCCATATTAATCAGGGAGACGGTGGCCCCAGTGTCGACCTGAAAACTGACATCCTCAGTGAAAATGCGGTGCGTGAGGAAAAGCTTCCGCACTGACGGGTCGTCCTGTGGGACGACCGATTGCAAAGCATGGACGGTATCTTGAGGCCCAGGAGGGGCAGGACTGGAGCGAGTCGAGCGACTACGACAAATGGATTGGATGTGGCCCTCCTTGTTACACAGCGTGCACATTTTCCAGCGGTGGAGCCAATCAGCCCGCAAATGTGCAGTAAAGCACTGTGGGCAAGATGGAAGTGTGCCACGCGACCGGCGACGAGGGGTGACCGAAGGCGCCGATGCCATAGAGATGTCGGACAACGAGGAGTCCCGACGGCGCTGGCTTCTGTCGGCCGGGCCACGTCAACGTCGCAACGGTGGAACCCGCCGTGACACCGCGATCGCCGCCACCTACGGTCGCGCCGTAAGATGCTCGTTAGCCGCTTGAGCAATTTCAAAGGAGTGGGCAATGCAGAGAATCTCTTCCAAGGAGGGGTTGCCGAGTTTCAACGCTGCAGGACTGACCTCAGGATCGGGAGCCAGCTGAACCACCACATACCGGATCAGGGAGTTTGCATACGAAGTCTTACATTGCTGACTGGTGCACGAAAAATCACACCGACGGATGAGACCCTGCAAGTCCATGACCCAGGAACGATACGATTGACCAGGCTGTTTATGGTACTGGTGGAACTCCAGCTGAGAGGCGAACACATGGTAACGTTAGGAATAATAGTTCGTCAGCAAAAGGCAGATCTCCTGGAAAGAGAGAGCCACAGGATCGGGCAACGGTGCCAATTTGCGGAGAAGAAAGAACATGTCCGGGGAGGCCCAAGACAAAGACTGCTGCAAGGAGTCGTCCGTGACTTGAAAAGCCGTGAAATGTTGTTTCAGCCGATGTAAGTAGGTTTCCCAGTCCTCATTAGCATAATTAAAGGGTGGAAATGATGGCAGATATGGGAAAGCATTGGACACACGAGGACTCTTAAGCTGTTGTGGTAACGTGTCCCGGGCATCGACTTTGTCTGTTAGCAACTGCAGTGACTTTTGTAAGATGTCTAACTGGAGCTGCTGCTGCTGCACGAGCTGCTGCTGCCGCTCTAGCAGACAGACCAACTTCGCTTCCATACCAACAATGACCACTGTTTACATCGTCGCCAAAATGTAACAGCAACCGGAACAGTCACAGGGTTGAAGTGACAGAAACGCGGCGGGACCCGCGAACAACAACACAATGGGAGAGGACAGACACGACCAAAGAAGGGCATTACAACAACAACACGGACGGAACAACAGAGTAAAGAAAACCAAACAAGACAACCATGTCCACTCGTAAAGGAAACACGAAAGTAAATACGCTGTCTAATGTGAGGCAACATGTCCTGAGACATACGCAAGGTTAGACTGGCAGGCTGAGTGACAGCCAGGCGCTTAAGTACTATATTGGGGACGCCGCTATTGGCCACTGCAACCACGTGTTCCACTGTGGCGCCCTCACTCTAAATGCGGGCCAGGAGGCGTGCGCCACCACAGCTTACGGCACGATGGTGCAGAGACCTCTATGGGTCTTCGACGTCCATGACGTCTGGCGGGGATTCAAATTCCGCAGCGCGCGGTACCAGATGCACCATCTTCAACTAGTCATGAACTGTAAAGAGTGGTACACTCCACCATGGACATATCACAGACAAATGTGTAGCCTTTTTATAGGTAGCACCAAAAATCAATGAAGCAAGCAGTTGTTTGTTATGAAACATTAGTAGTTTAGTATCAAATAACCCATACACTTTTCACGTTCAAGGCCTCAAACCAGCTAAAATATTTATTTTCAACCATTGGGTCCTTATCTCAAAATACTCAGCTTAGTATCCTCTTCATGGGTACAATTTTTCCCTGCAGATTTGGGACAACCTAGGCAGTGCAGCTGCCTCCAATGATCATCAAATCAGGAAGCAAACTCCATTTTCCTACAGGGTCATACAAATTCAGAAGTGTGCAACATGTGATAGGTTATCTGTCTTCACTCAAAGAGATTGTGCACCACATTGTCTATTGAAACCCAAAGCCACAGATTGGGTAAAAGTTTACTGTACAGCCGTGTTTTAACATTGGCACATTGCCTTGTGTTTTACGATCTTGCATCATCTCACATGCATTTACAAAGTCAGCCTCAGGTGGTACCTGATGAAGGTAGAGTCACATTTTCAAAAATATTGTGCATTAATGACACTGATATCTGGCAGAATATCAGACATCTCAAGATGTCAAAATCAGTTTGTTCTGGATAAGATGGCATCTTTCAATTGCAGGGATACCACTACCAATACTGGAACAACAATTATTGTTCTTGTACCCATTTTTTTATAGTCAGAAATTAAGTCTGTTTGCTAATAACACGAGAACCATAATCAAATCCATAAAAAATAAACTCACTGAGAGAAAAGTAAACAAAAATTTCATTAAAACAACAGATAGTGTTTCTGTAAATGGACTCTCAATCAGCATATGAAAAACACAGTTCATCCAATTCTATAAAATGCACAACGTAACAAAAAGGAGTGTGTTTGCTGAGGTAGTGCAGCAAATGTTAAGACAAGTTTATTTTGCATACTTACATTCATTAATATAACACAAAATAGTAATATGGAGCAAATGATGTAAAAAAGACTTGGTCCATAAAACTGTATATTAAGATTATGTGTGGTGTAAATCCTAAGGCTTATTAAAGATAAATGTTACTTCAACAAGGTAGGACCATTATCATTTCACAATATATTTATTCCATTGTAACCCTTTTCATTCACAAACATTTAGAATAGTTCAGATCCATCCATTTGTACTTAACTGAATGGTTGGACAACAGCCGATTAGTATGTTAAAAATGTCGAGACCATAGGCAACGGTAATTTCACCTCCTATTTATTGGCAACCAGTTTCAGAATTATAATACATCATCATCAGGCCCTCTATACCAGATAGCAGCTGAATTTACTTATAAGTGGTGTTGTGTGCAATTGTCGTGAGAGCAAGGGTTAGTGCAAAGGCTGGTTATTTTCAAATGTGGCATACATATAGTTGTCATTGAGGAAATTCTGCCACTATATGGTACAGAGGATCTGCTGATGGTCTGTCATAATGCTGAAACTGGTAACCAATAAACTGGGGATGAAATTACAGCTGACGTGTTCTTGACATGTTTAACATTCAGAATAGTAGTGTTCCCAAATACACTATGAATGAAAATGATTCCACTAATCAGATGTAACCTTGGATTGGTATACAAGCAAACTAGCACAGCATACAGGCAGACAAGACTAGCCATTATCTTTGATTCACCATATTTATAACATCTGCCACCACCCGTTGACTTATTAAGATTATAACAACAAATGAGTTCCTGGTATACACAAAGGTACCTCATTTTATATTTGCACCATACGTTAGGTAAGACTGTTTCAAGACATGCATCATCATTAGTTCTTTCAATGGTATAAGTCTCTGTACCAAGTTCCCTGAAAACACCTAGCACCGAATCACGTTATTCATGTTCCCACACCTGCTACAAATTTTCAAAACCGTCATCTCTTCAAATGAGTTTATTTTCTTGATGAATTATACTATGACAGGAAAGACAAATTGTTTTCATATAACACTTAAAATTTTATTTCAGTAGATGGTTACTATGAAATACAGTTCCAGTTTCATTTAGATAAAGTTTATATAAATTCACAAGGAAATACACACTATATTTAATCAAATTGTGTAAAATAAAGTTGATCCACTGAAATTATATGTAATTAACTGAAATACCTTATCATAACATGAAGAGCTACATAATTTCATGTTTAACAGGGAAAATCAACTAAAAGAAACTGCAAAATTCCACTCAAACCATCAATTATAACATACGATTTCAATGGTGTACAGTAACTCTCATAAAGACGACTTAGTCTGACAGCAATATTTCTTAGACAATAATTTATAACAGTAATATAGTCATGAACAGTTCTGCTCATTCAAATAACTCAGCTATGTACAACATAACATGATAAATAGACTTAGTATTTATGAACTCCATGTACTTCAGTATGACAGTTTTAAGTACATCTAGCAGTTTCTACAAGTGATACAACAATTTTGAAGAATATAAATTAAAATGGAAGTTAAGACACACAAAAATTGATTAATAACCACAGGTGACCGCAGAGTCAGTGTTTGACAGAAGGTCTGGAATGATTACAAAGTACAAAAAGAGGTTTAAAGAAATTTTCTACAAGTACTTGTTCCTGTCATCTGTAACTGGCAAGTTTACTTAGACTTTAACATAATAAGGAAATATATTTAATGATTAAGATACTTTCTCTGTCACTAATTAGTGCTTGTTGTTTACTAGAAAGGGCAAAAAGCAAACAAATGTCTTAAATACGGCAAGATAATAACAGAGAAAGGCAATGTATCTGTATGTAAAGTTAAAATAATTTTGTTGTTCACAACAGTAGTCATAAAATGTAAGTCGATCTATGATTATGAACAATGGCTTTCAGAAATTGCAAGAGTTGTAAGTATACTTAACAACACTGTTACTCCACTATAACAATTTATAGAGAGAGATGCAGTCTATATTATGAAATACAAGGAATTTTCCTATAGACAGTAGTATCTTCAACATTAAATCCTATTTTTTCTTGTGAGATGTATGAAGAAATTTTAATGGCATCAGTGTTGAAGTTTTCACTGCAGCACTCACACCCTTAAGCAGTTCCATATATACTCTGACACAGGTACATGTATAACAAAGAACTAAGATATTTACAAATCTGTATTACAAAGTATTTTGCACCTTTTGACTGCATTGTTCCTTACAAATATGGACTTTAGTAAGTCACTCAAAAATAGTCTACTCTTAAATCAAACTGGTATTAAAATTCATTGTGTACAAAAAATATCAAACTGATCAGTTGCAGTACTATTACCCAGATGATCATTTTATTTGCAGTGAGTGAATTATGATATACAAATACTGTGGAGTAATTATACAAACAGCACATCATTTTATGCTAATTACAAAATAATTTGTACAAGATATGTATTCAATAAACATTAATATTTTGATAAATTTGCTTTGGCACATTTTGTTACCTAAAAATTCACATATGTGTTTGAAATATCTGCAAATTGTTATATAACAGTCTTTCCAGTAGGACACTCTGAGTGCCTTTATGTTGTGTAGCATAACTTCAATCCCGTTTAAAAACAATATTTTGCATGAACTACAAGATTTTTAAGATAATGGGGCAATAAAGTGAAACAAATTTCCACCAGACCATAAATAACATGATATGTCATCGGTGTACGGGAACAGCTGCCACACATTCTCTACAAGCAATTATTAAGAAATTGAGTAAATTATTATAAAACTTCCTGCTGGCATAAATACAATAATTACTAATGCATGGAGGTAATTTTACCGCAGAATAAGCACAAAAATATATTTCCATGTGGCTTCTTTTCTGTAATGAACTATAAGGAAACGATTCTGAATTTGAATCTAGACTGCAAGTTTCACTATGAAGTGAAATGCATTATTCGAAAAAGCAAAATAAATCTATTTGCAGTAAGTCCTGTTAAGAGTGTCTAATGACTTCAAAAGGAGCATTTGATCCAGAGTATGCTTTTTACAAACATTAATTAACATGCAGAAAATTTCAGTACAACACATGACAGTAGCATATTTTGATTTTAGGTGTTTACAACCTATACTGGCAGAATGACTGTATTTAAAAGTAAATTCACCAAATACAAAGCTTATTTTAGCTATGTGCATCCTATTTTTCCAACAAAATTAGCAGATGCTAGAAAATATCCTGAATATATTATTAAAATAATGAGAAAGTGCAAACAATAAACATTTTTCACAATGATAAAATGTAACAGACAATTTCTAGAATGTGCTCCATGGTTATAAACCCTTGGCTGCATGACATTTATAATTTATGCACTTCTAATACTGGTGATAGAGGATTTGTCGGGTACAGCTGCCAAAAGAATGAATATTACATAGCATAGTCCAGATTCCAGACTCCATTCTGCAAGCATTATTTACCTAGATAACAGAACCAGTTGTTTCAGTCTTGAAACACTTAAGTGCATAATCACTGCATTTTGCCCATATTTTTATCAGCGAATGAAGGAAGTTCTTTGACATTCCATTTACTATAAAAATTCAAATCACAGTTTCTAAACTCTACATATGGCTTTATGGGCTAGGCACTTGTAAAAATAACAATGCAAAGAGAATTTATCCAACATGATCAGTAACAAACCAGACTTTGTGATGGGAGTTGTTTGCTTTTTTTCAATAACAGTTATGGTGAAATTTTGATTTCCATTCTACTGTATAAATGGAATGTGAAATTCAAGATTTGCTCAGAATGAATACAGACACATGTGTCAAAAATAATCTGGTTTTATAAGCACGTACTATAATTTGTGCTATTTGACCACATGATTGTGTGAGAGCACTGTACAACTCATAGTCCCATTGTTCAATTCTCAAACTACTATTCTTTTGAGAACTTCATTTTTACAACTATACCCACCCACAGGAAGGACTTTCAGACATAGTTTAGTGCATAGCATTCTATGTTACAAGAAGGGAGGTGAGCTGGACCAAGACTGAATTCATGTTGTAGATTAATGGCCATAGGTCCTGTGTTCCAATGGCCACCTTTAGTGCGGTTCTTAGGCAGTTTCCTACCATTATTTAAGCAAATGCAAGTCTGGTTAACAGTCTCCATCTCAGAAAACATGATACACAAACAGATCATATATGATAACACACTAAACAAAGGTCACATAAGGTGTAGATGGTGCACATGACCTTCCTCCCTTATTTTGAATGAAATGATCCACAGTGGCTGTAAAATACTTTTATTTAGAGTCACGACCAGTTTTACATCAAGTGAAGATGCTTCCTCAGGTGATAAGAGATTCTAATTAGCAACTTATAGCAGAACGGCAACTGCCTTAGACTCACTCCCCAGCATTCACATCAAGAGTGGCTCTAAGACAGTTACCTTTCCGCTATGAGTTGCTAAATAGAATATCTAGCACCTGAGGATGTGTCTTCACTTGAGCCAAAAGTATTTTGCACCCACTGTGGATCATTACACTCAGAATGTGGAGATATGGCTGCATCTCCCAGAAATTTAAAATAACTTCCTCCCTTAGCTTGGTTATTTGACAACTGTCTGGGTATCCGCCCATAAAATTTACCGACAAATCATGAAATGGCAGACTGTACTACAAGCAAAGCACATGGTGCTGGTGGAGCAGTTAGGAAGAAGTACATAATCCACTAATGGAATCATGCCATGGTGCGTACACACACACACACACACACACACACACACACACACACATACACACACACAGAGAGAGAGGGGTGAAGCAAGGGGAAGGGGGGAGGGAAGGAGGGGGGTTTGAGGGGGGGAGAGAGGGAGGGGGGAGAGAGAGAGAGAGAGAGAGAGAGAGAGAGAGAGAGAGAGAGAGAGAGAGAGAGAGTTACTGTGCGGTGTGACAAAATTACCTCCATTTCAGTATTGAAACTGATTGTAAAGTTACTATTTCAACCAGAATGTCCTTTCATAAACATAATGCAAGACAATAAACACATCTATTATTTACAAAGATTACACACGCTGCTGATATA
This sequence comes from Schistocerca americana, assembly GCF_021461395.2. Classification (NCBI taxonomy): domain Eukaryota; kingdom Metazoa; phylum Arthropoda; class Insecta; order Orthoptera; family Acrididae; genus Schistocerca; species Schistocerca americana. The sequence goes on from NC_060130.1 coordinate 642,748,244, forward strand.
TTAGAGAGGCTTTAACACACACATTATAAAACTGTTACGAAACTGAAATAGGATGACAATATCGTGTAACTGCCAGAATATCAAATGGTACAATGCAAATAGCACTGCCATTCATTTAGAAATAACCACCAATCGTTCATCTATTTGCTTGAAACTATACCGTTTTATGTTTCTCAGTACTGAGACATTTAGCTAATAGTGTGGGCTGTTACTACATGTAGCATAGTATATTATTTCCTAGAAAATAATGTTGTTGAACAGAATGACATGAACTCCGTTATACTTATTGTAGTATTCCACAGATGTATCATATACAATGACAAAAATTATGGTATGTGTCAATCATAAAATTTTTCTTTGTGTCAAGATGGGACGGTGTAGATGTCACTTGGGAAGTTATGGGTCTTATTATGCTGTTGAAATACTAACTCTTACAAAGTAATGATCAACTTTTTGTACACATTACAGCTACAGACTATTTATTTTTATCACAGTCAGTGAAACATTGTCATTGATTAACCTTTTAATAATAACTTACTGACAATGGTTAACTCACTAGATACTAATGGATGGTAACAGTCAGATGGTCGGAAGCCGCAACTCTGCTTCAAATCTTCAGAAAGAGTGTACACAAATGTGTCAGAAAAGTCCAGCAAGAATAACTATTCTTTAACAACAGTGAATGAGAACATTATATGACAGTTAAAATGTTTAAAGTTATACCTCTTCATACATTTTAATTCTATCAACAGTTCTTCATATTTATTAAAAACCTATAAACTCCAACAATAACAATTTGATTACTCCAATAATAAGAATTTGATTAAGTCCAAAGTTCTGTGCAGAGTTACATGTGTTTCTTAAATAACTGTGAGGACAAAATTTATTATGTTGTATTTTTTACAACAATAAAAAAAGGATAAAGATCACTAGCAAGAAGGAAAAAAAGCCCTGATTGAAATGCCATTGTGAAAATACCACACAAAATTAATATAATGAGTAACTTCTGTTAGGTACTGAATGTTCAACTGTACTGCTTAAACTGATATTTTATCTTATGTAGTTACAATTACAAATCCAAGAAACATGTCAAGCTTAAGCATATGTACTTTTCCAACAGTAATAACCCTATTTACTTAAACTGAAATGGAAAGCCAAAATGTGAAAATGAATATCTAAAACTATTGAAAAAATCACTCTGAGACTACTTTTTACTTTAATTTCATTTCCAATTAGATAAATTTGCAGTATGCATATACTGCTAATTATTTCACAGATTTTCATTTTCATAGAAGAGTATCAGATTCAGAATATCATACAATATCAAAAATGCAATTATTAATTCGTTTACCTTCAATGTTTAGTGTTTGGTGGTTAAGAGCCTAGGCCGATTATTAGACTACATGATGGTAGGACACTGAACAACTTACAGCAAAATAGAAGTTTCTTTTATAATATAGCATTTTGTTTTAAAATTCATATCCATAATACATTCAAAACTTACACAAGTGCCACTGTAGTTCATGTCTCAACAAATTTAGAGGTATCATATAATAATGGAATTTCATTTATATGTAGTCAATGAACTGTTAAGGGTAACTGAAAGGAAGTACTAAACACTTAAGATACTTAAAATCAACACATTGGTGGGAGAAATATTTCATACATACTTAAAGATCTAAGTTGAAAAATTTATGACCATTATGTTACTCTCCCATGACACTCACCTCTAAAAACATACTGAGAGCATGCTAATCATGAGTACTTCTGATATATGATATTATAATTCTTCTTTGTTAAACTATGCAAGTGTAAACAAATGCTTTGTAGCCATAATCAGGTAATGAACATGACGGCTATCAGTCTCAAATAAATACACTATCAAAACCCTTTTTTTAAACACAATCCCAGTACATAGAGTAAAGCCTACACTGTCTGACAAATGAAGATATGGCAGTGCACACTGACATTATAAAGGAAATGGGAACAGCAAAAAATATAACCTCCAAGATTATTTTCTATTTTGAGGTTAAAACAAATGGAAGAGCCACGACACTATTTGGTGGGATATCCACTTATGTAATTGTAAAGAAATGAAGAACCAGTAAGGTGAAGAAACTGATCAGGAAAGTGGCAAGAACATTGTGACTGATGATTGAGTGAGTTGACAGAAAAGGATGTTGCACTGCATGATTTATGGTCACCCAAACTAAACAATGATGCAAAAGTGAAGATGCAGATATAGAAACATCAAGGATAAATAAAAATTAACTGTAGTACTGCCTAATTATAAGGTAATAGCACATATGTAGACCAGTTACGTAAATGTGAAATATCAGAAATATATCCCATACCAATACCACGTTAACAGATATGAAAACTGCCAAAAATGAAACTACAAGTAGTGGAAGAAGTAGACGTAACCTCTCATTATATAGTTGAGGTGAGGTGTTGAGCTGTCTAAATCATTGCTAACCCCCCCCCCCCCCCCCCCCCACACACACACACAGCCAGATGGTTACACATTGCTGATTCTGTAGCCCACCTGAGGTGAAAGGTTTTGTCAGGTAGAGTAAGAGGAACAAAGAGGGCAGAGGGGGGATTGGTGAAGGGAAAGGCCACAATTTCTCACCCACAGTGGGCTGCAATGCTCAGACAGCGTAGAAGTGTATGCGTGGGTGCATGTGCGCAGGTGTGTGTGTGTTTATATTCAGTAAGTTTCCCTCCCTCTCTCTCTCTCTCTCTAAAACACACACAGACAACACACATGCAGCACCAGATGGCTACAGAGCCCAGGTGAAGTGAGAACTACAAGGGGAGGGAAGGAGGGGGTGGAGAGAAGGGACACAATACATCATCAGGGTGGGCTTGCTTAAGAGCCTGTTTACCAATCAATGTCTTAAATTACGCAATGAGTGGTTACCTTTACTCCTTTCATAGTTTGTATTCCCCCTAGAACTATAAAATATTGTAAAGCTCAAACTACTATATTTAATCACAAGATGACCATATACAAGACTAAGATGCACAGAGAAAATCCTGGTAAAATTTATTTCTGAATAACAACATGTAAAACACATTTCTGATTACTGGTGCCAGTTTCATTGTTCCTGCATAAACAATCTGATGGATGGGACTTGATATGTGCACATTACAGACTAGGATTACAAATGGATGAATAGCCAGCATTCGAAAAGATAAAACCACAGGAGCTGAGATGAAATAATAATTTTAGAATGTTGTACTGAGCTTCATCAATCAGTACTGAGTGAATTTTAGGAGTGGGGATTGTGTACAAAGTTATCTGCTAGTGGAAGTAACCTAGTCAACAAATAATGCTCTAGTCTACAGTAAAATGTTTTTGAGTATAGTACTTACATAACTTGGAAAAAAGGGGACTTTCAATAATTTCCTCTTTCAACTTTTAGATGAAGTTCTATTCGAATAATGTATGCACACACTGATGATAAGTTTCCAATGAGTGTCTCATTTGCAGTACATTTTATTATAGGTGTTGGCAACTGGCAACATATTCAGCAACTATATAACACAGTAATCACTTGCATCTATTAACATCAGAGATAATCCAGTACAGAACAAAAATATGGCTTGGCTTGACTCCTGACACAAGTTAATCAAAATGAATGGACAACTTCCTTACGGCGTGTGCTTGCAAACACCTCCCATATCTCAGCAGGTGAGTGAGAGATCTCTTAACACATGTGCCAACAACAATTTTTTCAGTAATTTTCACTTTCAATGACCAACAAAAGTACGCTTTTGTTTAACTTAGCATTTCACAAAGACAGCTTCCCAATGGACATTTGATCTCATGTGGTTTGGAGCTCTTTTTAACTGTTATCTTACGGGTATCTTCAAATTTGAGTGATAAAGAAGGAATACATTGGAAAATGTAGATCATTTCCCTTTACAGTATTAACTTAAGAGTCATTTCTAGTATACTTTATGTTACATACAGCAGAACATAGCCAACATTTTAGTTTTAATGTCACATGTATACATTTCTGAAATGGTGAAAACATATTCACAAGAGTGGATCCATGTTTGGGAAGGATATAATAGAAAATAGAAATAGAAAAAAAGTCATACTTAAATAATGGCCTACTTATTCCATATAAGACATAGAAATATATCATAGCATAATCAGATATAAAAGGCTTAGAGTACCTGGCAAAATGGAAACAGTAAAGAGAGGTTCATTTGATTCAGAGGTTTTTTTTCCATTTGCAGTTATGTACAAGTCAGCACTAACACAAGGAACCAAAGAAACAACTGAGAATTATCAACAGCACACCTTAACAAAATGAAAATTCATGTCCACGCCCTTTATAACTGTGTGGCATCCACACTGTCTGTTCACTTCATTCACTAATATGAGTGTTTGCACACAACAGTAATATATCGAGCAAACTATCCAAGATACTAGGTAAAATACATCAACCATGCATTAAGATAATTAGAAATTTTAACATACACAAAAACGTGTTCATTTTTTCATTTGATAGTTATCAGTCATAGAATCAGCAGCTTAATTTTCAGCAGCTGTGGAACTTATGGACACTGTCCATCTACACATCAATCAACACACTTCCACACAGTTTTTGTTCCTAATGTTGCTACACACTTCCACACAATTCAGGTAATGGAATACTACAAATAGCAAACATATCCTCTCATATAATAAGCCATCCACACACAGACATTAAATATTGACCTGATGCAAAATCATTAAATGCTTTTGTTTTTTGTAAAATCATTAAATGCACCAAAGTAATACAAGCAAACATTAAATAGACCATACACGCATTCAATGCCTCAAAATTCTTGGTTTAAGAGATTCAATCTTTATATATATTCAACATTTTTACTCACAATCTTCAGTAGTTCCTAGTTTTTACTCACATTTACTCTACGCTCTATATTTTACACAAACTGATTACAACACACAAATGATTACAATACACAAATGATTACAACACACATATGTGTGTTTGTTGAATTATCTTTTTACTGCTGAGAAGAAGTTCATCTACATGAAATACTTGACACAGTATTTTAAATGAGTCACAGAATCCATCCTGATGGATGATATACTACCAAATAATACACAGTAGCCTGAAAACAGGTGGATAGTGCAAACCACCTTCTACCTCTATAATTTCTGCCTACCGTCCATATTCTGCAGCAATCCTAGTTAATGGAATGGAAAACAAACTGCCACCATTCATCAGAACTGGTTAAAGGAAAAAATCCTTTGAGAAAAATCAGCTGTCTCATGTAAAGTTATGGTTGTATGCATTTGGGAGTTCACGAACATAATTTTTTGGGAAGAAGCCAACCTGGAAACAAAGTGATTTTAATAAATTTTACATCTCATTTCATGGTTAATAGAAAACACATATGTAGGTTTAAAACTACAGTAGTGACAAGCAGAAAGCTATATAGGTCAAATACCATCTTTTGCGACTATAATTTATATTTTAATATTTGCAAAATTGGTTATATTCCCTCATTTTTGTAATAGTGAGGTAGTTTCAAAAATGTGGTTCAGTAGCTGTAACTGGTGAGGTAAGCTGATTTTCAAGTGGGGGAAAAGACAAAGACCCATTTTAGTCAAACACTTTGCATTTTGAACTTTAGGATGGATGACAGCTGTACTTTTATTCACTGAAGATACCACTGAAAACAAAAAAAATATTTAACAACCCTAGGAGCAGTGAACAATTTAAACTGATGTATTTGTTTTTTCTTGCTGGCTACATGCAATGAAAATGGACAGAATTAATATAATTTACTAATTTGAATACAATTTCTTTGGTTTGGTCCATAATCACAGAACATACAAATTATGTTTCCCCTTCAGTACATTACTTTCAGTGTAAATCACTGCTGGAAATTATTAATCTATTTAATTTGGAATTGATGTTGTGCAAGTAAAGTGCAACTGTAAAGTTTGGAAAGTGTTCTGAAAACTGGCAGTGCAGTGATATACTGTAAGGCAGGAGGACAAAACAAATTTTTTAACAGAACTTAAAAAACTGTTTGACCAATGTCACCTGAAAGAAAATCTCACCTAATAACTACAAAATAGGCAGCAGTGGGGATGAAGTGGGTGGCATTTTTGTATCACATCTGCTCTGGTGATAAATTTCTCCAGACAGAATTCTATCAGACACTGAATTACATGCATATTGAAGAATTTTATGTACATGTAAGTATATATAAATATTATCTGCCTGGATCTTTTGAACACATGCCTTATATGATAAGTCAAGACCAAACTAGTCTTCCTAAAAGCTTAAAAAAGAAATTATTAGTATGCAGATTGTATGAAGAATGGGTTTGCAAACAAATTGTCCTAAATATTGACCAACTCTCCCGTATCTCACTGTGCCATTCATTCTTTTTCAGGCATATCCATTCCAAACCTTTCCCTTAAATGATTCTCAATTTGTGACTATTTGCTGTCACTATTGTTCAATGTTAAATGCCTTATTTCGATATATTGATATGCCTACATTTTTAAAGTTAACATTCACTTTATCTTTCCTTATGAATTTCGCACTGTTAATTCATGATGCATAATTTTAAGGAAATGTGGTATGTGTATATTAACTTTGCCATGATTCCACTTCACAATTGACAGCTTTTATCAAAGGTAGTGTTTCTATCATATGTCCCAGCTTTTTGCATGAATCATGAAATCGTAAAAGTTCAAATCTAAAACAAAAGTCAATAGTTAAGTGCATCACGAAAATGTAGCTGTCTGCTGATCAAATACAATCTAGTCTTTCATCCTATCAGAATTTCAGAATTATGATTTTTAAAAGGAGTTATGGTGTCATTCTTTTAGCATTCCCAATATTTAAATATGGAAAAAAATAAGTTTTCTATATGCTCATCATTCTTCTGTATTTTAAATACTGAGATATAGTGAGTATAGTAAAAATCCAGGGGCGGATATTACTCAGAGGCAGAGAGAGACGAATCAGCCATTATAAATGACAGTATTTCTTTCAGCGAGGAAAGGAAATCATAAGCAATAGCTCACATATTTTTATTACTACTTTTTAAGTATGAGTAAAAAAAATTGTGCAATTAGTTAAAAAAAACAAAGAGTTCAAAACTCAATTTCCACAAAATTTTAGAGAACCTGACTTTTTTCTACAACTTCTTTTGAAATACGAAAAAACAAAAAAAGGATGACTACTGTTTAATGTAACATCAATGATAAAATCATTATTGATAGAGTACCTGCTTGGATGCGGTTGTAAGCTGGCCCTAGCATTTCAAGGAACCACCTCAGGATTCCCTTACAGCAATTTTTGAGGGACCACAAAGAAACCTAATGTAGTAATTATAAACTCAAAATCTCCAAAACTTGACTCTCATATTTAACAGTTCTGTCTAGCACCTCCTTTTTTGTTTATTATCAAGTCTTTAAAACATCAAAATCAAATGGATATGATCATATGTACAACATGGTGCTAAAAGTTGTGGGTCTACAGCATTGAATGTTCTAAGTGATCCAGTGCCATTAATCTGGGGAAATTTTCCTCAAGGCTTTACTGTAAGGAGAGTGATATGTGAAAAACTGCAAACTATACCGTGCCTGTAGATATTTTCCATCATAACCGGATGAGTGGATGCAATCAAAAGTGAAAGTAAGGTAATGGCATGTCATCTTACATTGGACTATACACAGAGGACCCTGTTGGTTTCCAAACTGATGTTCAGGGTAATGGAGGTTTTATTTTATTGAAGGGAATATAAGCTGGAACAATCATGTTGTGGATCACCTAAAGTGATTAAGTTCAGCTACTTCTGTTAAATTTAATGAATGCATCAACATATTTTTAATCACTGACTTTCTATGATGTAGTAAGTTGGATAATTCTACAGTGAAACTAAAAATATGTCCTCCTCAAAGAAAGTAATTAGTATTATATGTGGTGTTCAAACATAAACAATTTGTAGGTATCTTTTTCAACACCTGTCTTTAAGAATGACACCGTTCACACCATAATCTTAATTATGAATACTGAATAGCTCAATAAATGATCAATTATGTACCTTATCGTGGACTTTTCCTTTCCACCATCCACGAAAATCTCCTTCCTTACTTAATACTATAACCTGGCAGCCACGTTTCAATGGCAGCTGATTCTGTTCAGTTGGATTGTAATCATATTCAGCTACAGCAATTATCCGGCGATAAGGCCACATTAAGCATACATCTAATCTGTAAATAAAACAAAATATTTCAAAATTTCAATGGCACGTTAGGTTTCTTTCCTCCACAGAATTAACACTCACTCTCACGGTAATTTGATTATAGTTCTCATAATAATATGACACACAAATTATTTAAAATAAATAATATCTCCCTCTTGTCTCTTACACACACACACACACACACACACACACACACACACACACACACGGAGGTAACTGCCTTGTTCAGGTCAGTAGAATAAAAGACATCCCGAACATGCCTTATACAGTGACTTTTGGCATAACGTAATGCACAAATTTCTGTAACATCAAAGCAACATAATTATAGATTCAAACAAATGAGGAAAGCAGCTATAGTCCTTAAAAAAAAATGATTAATCAGGCAGGAGGAATAGATAGGAAGAAAATGAAGGTGGACCAATTTAATTATAATGTCTCTTTGCTAGTGTAGCGAACAGTGAGATCGTTAAAGGTGGAACATTCTCTCAGTCAGAGAAAGACTTGAAAATGAATTGATCAAGTTCTTGTTAAAGGGATTTTCTGGTATTTAGCTGAAGGAAAGTGATAAAAGATGGGAACTTTACTTCAGCATCACTTTTGTGTCATTTACATAAACAAGTGTCTATTTCCCACACATTTGTGGAATTTACAGGTTTAAAACAGCCTTCCCCCCCCCCCCCCCCCCCCCCAGCCATATTATTCACGTTATTCAGTTACAGAATGGGATTCTACTGCTGTTGGACCAACTTTCAAGAAAAAGAGGGGGGAGCTATTTACATTTGGTCATTAGTCATACATTTAACTCAGTACTGCATTAGCAGCATTCTGAATGTTGTCTAATTAAAACTGGAAATACAGTTCCTCACAACTATAACAGTTTACTGTGGACCTACAGGAAGTATTCCCAAGTGCCTTTTCTTGCAAAACTTTGTAAAAACAAAAGTCAGATTACTGAAGGCATCTGATAGCACATTTTTTTTCTAAGCAACTTATAACAGCAATCACATACTTCAGAAGATGCATGACACAGAGCTGTATTAACCTCTCTATACTATTACCACCGATTACAGTGATACAGCATCTTGTTGTTGTGAAACGACTGATGTTACTCACATTTAATAACAATTACTGACATGGAATACCCCATTTTCTTAATAACTGTATCTTTAACAAGATAGTAAGTGTTCTAACACAGAATAAGCAGTGACTCATTAAACAGCAATTGATAACTGATCGTTATGAAGTGAGCAGATAAAACAGATATTTGTTTAATCATGCCACAATAATATGCAAATATTATTACTTCAATGTTAACTGAATAAATTGTGCTTGTTTGGTGACACTATAATTTCCAAACAGACAGGACAGTGGACAAAATGTTATTCAAGTTTAGAGTACGCCCAGGGCTAAGAGAAGCTGACAGTCATTACTAAGATGTGATCATCTTGTCAACATGTCAACACGTTCATACAGAGTCAAGCTTCGTCTGATGGTAATGTATAAGACAATGAGCAAAGGCTAAAGTGTAGGCTCAAATTATGTTCTGCAGCTATGTCAGGTCTTATAGTATTTCTGAATTTACAGTGATAAAGGGAAGTTATGTTACCACTAGTGTTCAAACTTGTAAGACTGTGATACTTTTTATGTGACCTGAACAAAATGCATTCATATTATTCATCATCATCATTTCCTTGGGCCTTCAAAGCGAGGTCAGCCTTGTTACTATGGATTGGGTGATGTTAGTGTTAGAGGGTGGCCAGATTCCCTTCCTGTCGCCACCCCGGTACCCCCCAGGATGGAACTAGTGTACCCCACCTGTTTATGTCTAGTGTAAGCGATGAAAGAGTGTGAATGTTTCCAAATGTTTGTGAGTTGCGTAACTGAGGTGGGACAAGGGAACCAGCCTGGTATTTACCTAGTGGGATGTGAAAAACCACCTAAAAACCACATCAAAGCTGGCCACCACACCATCCCTCATCAGTAATCTGCCGGGCGGATTCGATCCAGGGCTGTCATGCCTACCCGAGTCCATGAAGCAGCACATTAGCGCCCTCGGTTAACCTGGTGGGTCTGAACAAAATGCATTATATGATCAAATTCACTATGGAGCAAAGGAATAATAGGACCATTCCCTTTTTGGATGTATCTGTCAAAAGTGATGGGAGTTACGAGATCAGTTACAATATTTTTAGGAAGCCAGCCACTTCTGATGTTGTTATACATGAATCATCAAACACCCCATTGCAATTAAAAAAAGCAGCATTCAGGGTGTACTCCACAGATTGTGTAGTGTCCCATTATCCCGTGAAGCTCATGATTGGGAATTCAAAATAATACAGTTTACAGCATATTCAAATGGATATGACACTGACTTTTGAGAAGCGTAATACTGCTCATGCCCCACTGACCTTTAGAGCTTTGACCCTTCTTACTCTGGCAAGTAGCAAATCATATGCTGATGATAAATTCCATAGGATACCTTTCTGTGGTTCTGTTTCCAGCAGAATCAGCAAATGTTTGATTTCTAAAGATATAACTCTGGCTTTTTTCATCCTAAAGAATAATGGCCAAGAATTTAAACATAGGGAAACTGCAATATGGCATAAATTTATGTCATCAGCAATATACAATATCACCTCTGACAAATGTAATGCTAAATATATAGCTCAGACGAGAAGAAACTTTTGAACCCGCTTTAGACAGAACATCAATGATTCCAACTCAAAATTGGCACTGAGTGCACGTTTGCACCAAACTGATCATCTTATCACTGACATTCGAAAGAATATGCAGGTTGAGATTTAGGAACTTATATCTACTGTGCTCTAAAAAGGTTCCCTGGTCCCACCCTGAATCCAAATACAGATCTGTGACCAAGGGTCTTTTGGCAAATTCTGACCACCTATAACCCACTATTTTATTATCATAGGTCATTAGCTTCCCATATTAAGTTCTTGCATCTTTTCACTAATATTGTATTATATTTTATGAAAGAGGGCGCATGTAATACCATCCATGTTTATTAATATGTTATATTTAACTGTCCACTTTCAGATTTTCATAAATGGGACTCTACCCTGCTATATATTTTTTAAGTAGTTTAGTACAAGTTCAGCTACCCCCAACCCTTCATGCCTTATGTAGTGATGGTTTTGATTCTATTGCCTCTTACACCACCTGCAAACATCTTCCATATGGTGGAGTGGTCAGTACTGCTTTGCCTGCTGCTGCTCAAATACCTTCCTGCTCATGGCACAGTAAGGTTCTACTTGTTCATTGGATTCATGCAGTGGAAATGTCTAGGTATGTTATTAGTCTACAGCTTTCTTTGTCCCACATGGTCTTTTTTCAGGTTTTGTGTCTATAGGCTCTATGCTAGCCTCAGCATTTTAACTATGGTGTACCGCTTTTGGCACATTTATAATTAAATGAGAATGGCAGGGAGTGGCTCTAAGGCAATTACCTTTCCACTATAAGTTGTTAAACAGACACACTGTGAGTACTTTTGAAGTATTTTCTGTATTCCTGTATTCTTCAGACCATTGTTAAGAATTCCTTGTAATTTTTTTCTTTATTAATTTTTGTACAATCACCTAAGGATGCATTTTCAATTGATGCAAAATTAGTTGTGGCTTCCAAAAAAAGTATTTTACAGTCACTGTGGACCATTTCATTCACAATATGGAAATTTGGGTGTGGTTGTTCACAATTTAAAATAACATCTTGAAAACTATTTTGAAATTTTTAAAAATTTTCATTACTTGAGATGCAGTGATCAAAAGATCATTATCTCTCTTTTAACTAATTGCTAAATGTGAATAAGTTTTCTTTGCCAAAGCTCCTTCTCATAAGGGCTTTGGTAGATGAAATGTTCAAGTCTACCTGTTGCAGTTCAATGAACAATGCACAATGATCTGAGACATCTAAGCCCACACAAAATTTACACACATCTTTACATACAAAATTAGTTAAAGCATTATCAATACAAATTATTTTGCGGAGACAATGATTTACAGCTTTTAAGAAATCTTTAAAACTTGTGACTGCAGACAGCTGTACTACTCCAAAATTTATTACACAACTGATTTCAGTCATTAACAGACCATCTTCTGGTATATTTTGAATCATAATCAGATGTGGAACAGCTCGTAACCATCATAAATCATTATGGCATAAGATAATCTCTCCAGTTCATTAAAAAACAATTCTAATGTACCAGGAGGTGATGTCCTACTTTTGTATGATATTGTAGAATACTTATATTCTTAAAACTTGTAACTGTGGCCTTTTGTATGGACATATCTTTCACTGAGCATTTGTACCTGTCAGCTCACAATGAATAACGCAATAATCATGTTTTTATAACAGTAGATGACAAGTGGTATATCAAATCTTCCCGGTGGATTAAAGAGGTATGCTGCACTTGGACTTTAACACACAACCTTGCCTTTCACAAGTAATGCTGTTACAAACTGAGCTGTCAAGGCACAGCTCATAAACTGGCCTCAGAACTTAAATTCTGCTAGTACCTGCTAGCTCCCTCTTCTTCAAACAGCTGTACTGCAGTCACTACAGCATACCAACTAAGCTAGGTGAATTAGTCACACAGGTGGAAGTTGCAGTTAAAAATAACCACCTTATTCTTTATCTTCCCATGCTTGGGTAGGTACTAACACGAATAACTTCTTGCCACTTACTAGTAAGCTTCAGTTCCATTGCTTTTTGTAGCCTGGATACACATGAACACAAAGAAATAGGTGGATTTTGGTGGAACAGCGATAATCTTCAGGAACTGCACATGGTATACATGAAATTACTATCACTGCATCTAAAGATCACTTTCAATCTCTCAGCTGTATTCTTGAGATTGCGTAGTAGTGCCATCTCAGCATTAGCTGACTGGCCCAAACAACAAGCTAGGGCTCGGCAAACATCCAAAAAGTATACTTGTCTCGAGGCCCAACCGCAAGAAGCGAACAAACCATGCCGATGCACCGTGTTTAATCTCACAGATAGGATCCTGGACGACACAGTGGCTTCGAACTATGCACCAACATTTGGGATATTTCCAATCCGAGATGTGATAGCTGGGGTAAAATAGGCAATTTTGAAACTTCTCAGCGATTTGCAAAAAGAGATTAGGAGGGACACCTGCCAAATTTTAGCCCGAGCCCCACTAAAAAAATTTAATATCACTTCAACAGAAAAGAAGGCCCTGCGAGACTTGAGAGCATACAAAGACCTCATTATTTTATCTGCCACATGGGGAATGTCACCATCCTTCTCTCATGAGCTGAATACAACATTGAGATAGAAGCACTGCTTGATGATCCTACTTATCGCAAATCTGAAGGGCAAGATACAGAGAAAAACATCAGACTTTCTCATGAAGAGTTCTATTCCAACTAACGTCATTAAGGTGCTGCACGAACAGGCTATAGTTCCACCAAGACTGTATGGTCTACCAAAGATACATAACAATGTGTCTCCTCCTTGTCCAATAGCCAGTGTTGCAACATCTCATAGGTAAATGTGACTATCACATCCTGAGTTCAGAGGACTTCATAGGATGTCTGAAGATGCTTACAAAAAACAACTGTTGGATATTTTGGTTAGCTTTGACATTGTATCTTTATCGACTAATGTACCTCTGCAGGACTCGTTAAAGCTTATCAGCTGCAAGTTTGGGAAAGGCATTGTGGCATTGGTTAAACATGTGCATACCTCAACTTATTTCTTATTCAATAACCAATATTTTGAACAGGTGAATGGTGTTGCCATGGGAAGTACTCTGTCTCCTATGGTGGCCAACTATTTTATGGAAGACTTTGAGGAAAAAGCACTGCTTCTGGCAAGTCTTCGACCTTCCTGCTTCTGGTGGCATGTAGATGATACATCAACAGTGTGGCTCTACTGAACAGAGATACTACCTATGTTTCTCCAGTATCTGAATCCACTCCATCAGAATGTACAGTTCACCATGGAAATGGAGGAAGATGGCATCTTACCAATCCCAGATATCATGATTAGAAGAAAAGCTGATGGTACACTGGGACATAGTGTCTAACACAAATCAACTCACACAAGAGTTATACTTGAAGTCCAAAAGTTGTCTTCATCCTGCAATATGCGGTAGTATCTTATGCTCTTTGGTATGTAGAGCACATGTGGTCTCAAATACTGACAGATTGCCTGGTGACCTACAACACCTAAGAGTGGTGTTCTGACATATCAGTTATTCTGATAGACAGATATGCCATTTACTCCATTCCAAGTTCAGAGCAAGGATGTAAATGAAGCTGCGAAGGCACCCACTGCAATGGTGTTCTTGCCACATTTTGGTGGCATGTCTTCAAGAATAGGAAGAATTATCAAGAGGCATGACATCAAGTGAGGAATTTGTTACATTCAGTCAAAGACGATCTTGGTCTTAGGAAATGTGGCATATATAAGATACCATGCCACTGTGGGAAATCTTATACGGGGCAGACGTCGAATGGTGCAAGAATGTTTATACATCGTCATACGTGCCTGGAGAAACCTGATAAATCAGTGGTAGGAGAGCATTTCCTGGACATGGGGCATTGTATGCTTTACCAGAAGACTGAAGTTTTACCCTCAGCATCATCTCTCTGGGATCGTGTTCTTAAAGAGACCATACATTTACATATGGCGGACAATTTTATCAACAGGGATGTAGGTTTTCAATTGAGCGGTACCTGGAATCCATCATTGGCTGCAGTTACATTAAAAACAGGAGAAACAAGAACATCCAATTCATCACTCAATGCAGCACACTGCTGAAATTTAATTCGACTTTTAACCACAGCAGCATTGGGCAGGACAGTCTATGCCCACAGTACATGTGTGAAGGCTTTTCTGTGGCTCCTGGCAGGGAGCACTATGGCTTTCCTCCAACTGTGAGCCACTTCCCGCACATGTGTTGCCTGCTCCTGGCCCGATAAATTCTTCCGCACTATGGAGCAGTAGATAGTGCCTTGCCTGCTGCCTCACAACAACCTTCCTCCGTGTGGTATGTCAGGCTCTTTTTGTTTAATGGATTCACATACTGGAGTGGTCTAGATGTGTTACTTCTCTACAGCTTTTTTTGTCCCACATGACCTTTATTTAGTTTTACTTCTACAGGCCCCATGTTATCACCTGCATCTTAACTTTAGCATACCTCTTTTAGGGTGCTATATGTTTATAACTAGACGTGAATGATGGGGAGTGGTTCTAAGGCAGTTACCTTTCTGCTATGAGTTGTTAAATAGAATTTATGTGAGTACTTTTCAAGTACTGTTATACAATATTATACTTCAGTATCCTTGTATTCTTCGGACATTGTTAAGAATTCTTTGTAAAAAATTTTTTTCTTAACTGATTTTTGTGCAGATCATCTGAGTAGGCATCTTCAACTGATGCAAAACTGGTCGTTACTTTGAATAAAAGTATTTTACAGCCACTGCGGATCATTTAATTCAAAAAGTTTTCTGGATGTCATTAATGAAACATTTCCACCTAGAACCTCAGGTAATAAGATGACAAATTAAAGTGTATCACCCAAGGCATAACAATTTCCAGTGTAAGGAACAGGTGGCTGCATAGATAACTAAAATATAATCCAGATTTAATTGAATATGTTAGATTTTAGTGTAACAGATTATCCCAATGAATAAACCCACTTGGCCTTGATGAAAATTCTGAAAACCTTACAAAATTTTCAAAAGTTTCCGTAAAGTGCTAAGAAAATGCAATCTTAGAATTAAAAAACAAAAATTCAGAAAGGGGGATTGAAATACTCACTAAAGTTATTAAAGCAGTACACAACATAATTTCACACCCACTAGCTAAAGTAGTTAACGTTTTGAAGAGTATTGTTTTCCAGAGGTACTGAAATATGCTGAAGTTTATTCACTTTTCAAAAAAGGACCAAGGGAGGTCATGGGAAATTATCATCCTATTGTCAGTTCTTCCACTTATATATAAAATACCTGAAGATGTTGCTGTTACCCAAACCCACAGCTTCATTGCAAAATATTCCACTATCCTAAACAGTCACTTTAGTTTTCAGCATGGAAGAACCACCATACATGCAGCAAACAGTTTTGTGGAAAAAATGAGCACATTATTAAACAAAATTAATAAGGTGGTATGAAGTCTCTGTGCCCTCAGTCCTCAAAAAGGCTTCTGTAAACCATGCCTTGTTTATTTACCAACTTGAAAAGTATGGCATTAGGGGCAGTGCCCTACAATGGCTAAAATGCCACTTATGACACAGAAAACAAAAAGTTAGCATTGTTTTAAATTCTGGCTGGAAAATATCATATCATAGGGTGTCCCACTAGATTCCATAGCAAGTCCAGTTGTATTTCTAGTGTATGTGAATCAGCAAAAATATCGGCTCCCTGTCAGTTCTGTTTGCAGACAATACTGAATTTCTGTGTTAACTGAAAAAATTCCTGAATGATTGATCAGTAACCTTCATATCTTAGAAACAAGGATTCAGCTAAATGGTTGAATCTAAAGATTTCTATGACTCTCGAGAAGCAATTCCAAACCGAACAGTAAAGTGACCAAATTAAGATCCCAAACCACAGACATTGCCGAGTTGGGGAGGGTTGCATGCCTCAATGATACAGATACCTGTACCGTAGATGTAACCACGAAGAGAGAAAAGGGGGGGGGGGGGGGGTGGTAATCTGTGTAGATCCAGACTAACTCGTTGAGAGACACAGCAGCCTTTTCAGTAGTTGTACAGTAGCCTTTTCAGTAGTTGTAGGGGCAACAGTTTGGATGACTGATTGATCTGGCCTTGTAACATTAGCAAACATGGCCTTGTTGGCCTGGTACTATGAATGGCTAAAAGCTAAGTGAGACCACAGCCATTATTTTTTCCCTGAGGGCATGTACCTCTGCTTTATGGCTTAATGATGATGACATTCTCTTGGGTAAAATATTTTGGAGGTAAAACAGTCCTCCATTTGGATCTCCACGCAGAGACTACTCAGGACAATGTCATCATCAGACAAAACTAAACTAACATTCTATGGGTCAGAGGGTGGAATGTTAGATCCCTTAATTGGGTAGGTAGGCTACAGAATTTAAAAATGTAAATGGTAGATTGAAATTAGATACAGTGGGAATAAATGAAGTGAAGTGGCACAGAGGACAGGACTTTTCGGCAGGTCAGTACAGGGTTATCAATACAAAAATCAAATAGGAGTGATGCAGGAATAGGCCTAATAATGAATAAAGGAGTATGCCTAATAATGAACAAGAGAAAAGGAATATGGGTAAGTTACTATGAATAACATAATGAACACATTATCATACCAAGGACATATATGAAGCTAACATCCATCACAATAGTGCAAGTTTACGGTGGCAACTAGCTCTGCTGATAATGAAGAGAATAAAAGAATTTATGATGAGATACAGCAAATTATTCAGATAGTTAAAAGAGGTGAAAATTTAATTGTGATGAGTGACTGGAACTCAATAGTAGGAAAAGGAAGGAGAGGAAAAATTGCAAGAGAAAACGGACCGAGGGGAAAGAATGAAAGAGGAAACTGTCTAGTAGAATTCTGCATAGAGTATAATTTAATCATCACTGACACTTGGTTTAAGAATCATGAAAGAAGACTTTATACATGAAAAAGACCTGGGGATACTGAAAGGTTTCAGCCTGATTACACTGTCATTTTGTCACCACATTCATGTCCAAATCGAAAAGCAGGGTCATCAATAAAGTACAACAATTTGTACTGAAAGCAGTTTATTATGAACACCAGCATACAGACAGAGCAAAACTGAACTGTCGGGTGAGACTGCTGCTATTTACACTGACAATGAATACTCCAGCATACACAAACTTAAGTTGCTGAAGACCTGTAGCATGCCACCTAGCGACACTAATTGCTATACCAAACTGGATGCAGCGCAACTCATGGCCTTGCTCTCTCTCCTGGAGACACAGGAACCTGTTGTTTCAAAAGTTCTCATTGGAGCTGACTGCAGCACCATGGACCTAGATCTTGCCAATGCTAGTGGACCCACATGTTCTGGTCAGGCCTGGCACATCTTCTTCTCTGTGATGAGTATTGTAGGCAGCCACTCCCATCAAAGCTTTGTGACTAATGAGCAGTTCTGTTTTTTCCCTTGAATGAGAAATCTCATCATTGATCTGTACCTCAGGACTGTAGAGGGGCTTCATTATGAAGACATGGACAACGTCTATGTGCTTTTGTCTTCTTGATAAAGGGTGATAATCCTTGACTTCATATGTTACATTCAACAAGCAAAAAAGGATATGATACAGCCCAAAGTACCACTTCAGTAATTTTTCTGATAGCCTCAATTTCTGCATAGGAGTAAAGATCCATCAAAAGTCTCCAGGGCTGATCTCACTGGCTAGTGCTTAGCATTATAGTGCTCTTGGTCTTTGCAATGGGCATCCTAGGTCCGTATGCGAACCAGCCCCTTCAGTCCTAGTCATGAGGTGTTTCATACAGACAGCCTGGGTACAGTCTAGTTGATATGAGAACTGTGTATCCAGTGTTATTTTGAACTCATGACCATAGAACAGACAGAACGGTGTGAAGCATTAGTGGCTTGCTTCATAGAGTTATATGTGAAAATCAAAACCGGTAGTGTTGGATCTGTACCTCTGCGTCCAACATCAATGTAGATCGAGACTGTATCTGCTAATGTCTTATTAAAGCATTCTGTGAGGTCATTCATTTTTGGGTGGTAGGCTGTCGTCATCCTGTGTGTCGATGATGTGAAATTACCTCTGATACTTGTCTTGACTGGAAAACCTTTCCATGATCATAGACCATTAGATGGGGTGCACCATGTTACCATTATCTCTTCTTTAAAGAACTTTGGGATTTCCAGAGCTTTGACAGTTGGCCCAACTTTGATGACAGCACAGCAGGTGAGGTAGTCAGTGCAGACTGTTATCAACTGATTCTTATTTGCTGACTTCAGGAATCCACAAGAGGTTGATTCCAACTCTGTGGAATGGCACTGTTGCAGGTGGAATTGGTACTGGAGCCTGTGAGGTAACTGCAGCACATGCTTCTGTCACTGTTGTTCCTATCAGTGGCTCATATTGTGTTTAACAGATTGGCAGATACCTGGGCAGTGGTACCTGTGATACCTCTGATTCCATCAAGAGTCTTCATGAATCTCATGACTAGATGTCCTAGTGTTATGGAAAGCTTCAGGGTGGCTGGCCGTATATGAACAGGGATGACAAGCAACCATTTCTGACCCATCAGATCACAGTTCCTCTTTTCCAAAGTTTCGTTTATTATCTGGAATTCTCTTTTGGTCAGTTCCTCCTCCTTTGAGGCTACTATGATTTTCAGCAATGCTGGATTTTCCTTTTGTTCACCAGCAATGTCATTTAATGCAATGATGGCTGAGATTTCATCCACACTGTCGTGTTTCACAAGGGATCCCTTGAAAGGCAATCAGTGTCCCTGTGTTTTTCTATACCACTGTGACGTACTCCCAAAGCCTCAGTGCCCATCTCACCAATCAATCTGACAAACACTTCAGGCTTAGTCAGCCAGCATTGAGAATGGTGGTCTGTTACAACAGTGAATAATTTGCCAAATAAATACATTTGGAACTTATTGATGGTCCAAACAACTGCAAGGCACTTTTTCTCAGTTGGAAGCATAGCTGTCACCTTTCCACCACCTTCCTGAATTTATTCTAGAACTGCAGTTGCATTAGCACTGGTGTACGCTCCTGTTTTGGCTTTCTCATAATACAATGCTGGGACTGGGAATGATGTTAGTACCTCCTTAAGGAAAAGGAATGGCCTTTCTTGCACCTTGTTCCAGAAAATTTGAAATCTACTTGCAGCAGTTCTTGCACGGGACTTGCCTTGCTATGGAAGTCCTTTATGAATCACCAGTAGTAAGAGCATATTCCAAGAAAATTTCTCACATCACAAATGTGCCAAGGAGTCAGAAAATACGTGACTGCTCTTATTTTCTCAGTATTGAAATTGACTCTATAGCCATTCACTAGGTGCCTCATGATGGTTATGAACTACAGACTGAAACGGAAGAAACTGCCAAACAGTGCGAAATTAAGGAGATAGGATCTGGATAAACTGAAGGAACCAGACGCAGAGAATTTCAGTCACCATTAGGCAATGATTAAATGAAAGCTGGGAAAGGAATACAGTAAACAATGAATGGTAGCTCTGAAAGATGAAATAGTAAAGCCAGCACAGGATGAAACAGATAAAAAGATACAGCTTAGAAGAAATCCAAGGATAACATAGGAGACGTTTAATTTAATTGGTGAAAGCAGAAAATATAAATATGCAGCAAATGAAGCTGGAGAAAGGAAATACAGACGTCTAAAAAATGAGACTGACAGAAAGTACAAAATGGCTAAGCACAAATGCCTAGAAGGACATATGCAAGTCTGTAGAAACATACATCAGTAGGGCTAAGATAGATGCCAGCTATAGAAAAATTTAAGAGACTTTTCGAGAAAAGACACAAAACTGTATGAATATCAAGAGCTCAGAAGGCAAGCCAGTATGAAGCAATGAAGGGAAAGTTAAAATGTGGATGAATATACAAAGCGTCTATATAAGCAAAACAAACTTGAGCACAATTTTATACAAAGATATGAAGAAGAAGAAGAAGAAGATGATGATGAGATGGGAGATAAGAGAAGATATGATACTTTGAGAAGAATTTGAAGCCGCACTGAAAGACTTAAGGGGGAAACAAGGCTCCTGGAATAGTTAACATTCCCTCAGAATTATTGAAATCCTTGGGAGAACCAAATATGACAAAATTATTCCAGCTGGTGTGCAAGATATATAAAACAGGGGAAATACCTTCAGCCTAAAAGGAGAACGTAACAATTTCTTTCTTAAAGTAGACACACGTGAGTATCACTGAATACTAAATTTAGTAAGTCATGCTTGCAAAATACCGACATAATTATTTACAAAAGAATGGAAAAACTGAATAGCAGCCATCCTCAGGGAACATCAATATGGGTTCCGCAGAAATGCAGAGCCCCACAAAACAAAAAGATTTAGAGTAAACCTTTGACAACACTGACTGGAATATTCCCGTTGAAACACTGAAAGACCTAAGTTTAAAAAAGGCTACTGGGATAGTCGAGATTCTCTCAGAATTAAAAATACAGGGAGCAAAAGGCTTTTTACAAACTGTACCAAAACCAGACTGCAGTTATCAGAGTTTAAGGGCATGAAAAGGAAACTGTATTTGAGAAGGGCGTGAGATAGGGCTGTAACATAACACTGATGTTATTCAGTCTGTGCACTGAGGAAGTAGTAAAGGAAAAAACCAAGAAGACAATTTGGAAGGGAATTAAATTTCACCGAGAAGAAATAAAAGGTTAAAGTTCTGCTAATGATACAGTAATTCTGTCATACACAATGAAGAATTTGGATGAACAGTTGAATGAGATCAATAGTATCTTGAAAATAGATTATAAGATGAATAACAACAAAAGTAAAACAACAGTTATGGACTGTAATCGAATTAAATCTGACGATGCTAAGTGAAATTGATTATGAAATGAGAAACTAAAAGTTGTAGATGAGTTTTGCCATTTGGGCAGTAAAGTAACCGATGAGATTCACGATAGGAGAAAGGGCAGCATTAGTCATAAATTTTTAACCTGTTTACTGCAGACAGATTTCAGCTACTTTGTAATTATCTTCAGTGCATTATATCCATGTCATGGTGACTCATCGTAAATACAGTAAGTAAAAATGACACAGCACGAAGGAATTATCCTAATGAGACGTAAATCATTACAAGTGATGTACATATACAGACAAACAAATGATTATAATTTCACAAAAAAAAAAAAAAAAAAATGGATGATTCATTGAAGTGAAAGAGCTTCAGAAACTGAGCAAGGCAGTAACATGCTGGTCCACCTCTGACCCTTAAGCAAGCAGTTATTTGGCTTGGCACTGATTGACGGAGTTGTTGGATGTCCTACTGAGGGATTGTGCCAAATTCTGTCCACCAGGCACTTTAGATGATCAAAACACCCAGCTGGCTGGAAGGCCCTGCCCATAATGCTCCAAATGTTCTCCACTGTGGAGAACATTATGGGCAGGGCCCTCCAACCAGTTACGGATTTTGATGATGTAACGCACACCATTTTTTTTTGTCTTAGAGTGTATGACAGAACATGGTACCACCTGGCATTACGGGTAACAAACAACTATTTGTTACATGATAAGCCAAAAAATCATGACCACTGCCCACAAGGTCATATGCTGCCTGGTGGTGCTCAGTGCATTTGACGCAGCAGGAGAAGTATATGAGCAGAGCAGAGATGAATGGCGAAACATTCTAGCAATGATAAGTGGCACAAATGCGGAAATCTGCCAACTTCAGGCACTCTGACAAAAGCCGGATTGTTGTAGCCCAATGCCTAGGAGCAAGCATCTCGAAACTGGCAAATCTGGTCAGCTGCTCATGTGCTACTGTTGCGAGCATCTCTGGAAAGTGGTTGTAGGATGCTGAAACCATGAGAAGGTGACAAGAAGTTGGATGTCCATACCTCATCACAGAACATAGTGATTGGATGCTTGTCCACTCTTTAAAGCAGTACAGACTGCAATCTGTGTCAGGTCTGGCAACAGAATACAGTGCTGGTGCAGGCACAAGTGTTTTGGTGCACACCACTCAGCACACAGTGTTGAACATGGTGTTCTGCAACAGAGAACTCTTGTGAGTTCCTAAGCTGATCTAACAACATTGTAAATTATGATTACAGTGGTCACACGATCATCGAGATCGTACCACGGATCAATGGAATCGTGTTGGCTGGTCATATGAATGCCATTTAGGTTGAGGGTCCAGATATGCCGTCATCCAGGCGATTGGCTGCTAGAAACATGCAGTGCGCCACAGAAGCAGGCCAGTGGGATCAGCATTATGTGATGGATGACATTCACCCGGGCTTCCATGGGACCTGCAGTAGTAACCAAACGCACCACGACAGCTGTGGACTATGTGAATATTATTAGAGACCACCTGTAACCCCTTAGGCTTGATAGTCGTCCTCAACAGCAGTGGCATCTTCCAGCATAATAACTGTCCACGTCACAAGGCCAAAATCATGCTGCAATGGTTTGAGGAGCATCATAGTGCACTCATGTTGATGTCTTGGCCATGAAATTTGGCTTATCCGATAAAACTCAACTGGGACTCTATCATGCCCACAAACCATCCGCTTGTAAATTACGGGAAGTGTGTGACCTGTGCATAGGCATCTGGTGCCACAAACCTCTGGAAACCTATCAAGTATCTGTCGAATCTATGGTATGCACAATCAGTGTTAACTGGTTCCAGACACACTTTTAAGTAGGTGGTCATAATGTTTTGGCTCATCAGTGAGTATGAGCTATTATATTTATAGTGAGTAATCATGACTTGGATATAATGCACTGAAGATAGCTACACAGTAGTCGATATCAAATTGCAATAAAAAGATTACAAATTTATGACCAATGCTGCCCTTCTTCCAATTGTGAATCTCCTGAATACGGACATGAAGCACATTGTTCCTGATGGTAGCTGAGGTAGGGAGGACATAAAATGTAGACTTGGCAAAAGAAAGAAAAGCACTTCTGAAAATGGGGGATTTGTTAATATAGACTGATTGTTATAAAAGAAGTATACCCAGAAGGACAAGAAAGATTGTGATAATTGTTGGCAGGAAGGTAAATGGTGTTACTACGAAATTATTACACTTTAAACTTTGAAGGAACAACATTTATTACATCACATGGCCACAAAATGTATATATTAGTATGATTTTGGGTCTTAGAGCATCCACAGCTGCAAGGCACACTCGAGTGTTGGCATCAATATGAGGACAAGCGTTGTCCTGCTGAAATAGGTCATGGGTTGGGGTGTTCACGAATGGCAGAGCCACTGCTGGCAGGAACTCCTCCATGTGCTGTGCAGCTGTCATGGAGCCAATTAAGAACACTAATGATGAATGGGCACCATAGGATATTACTCCCCAAACTATCACACCAGGATGGCAGGACGTGTGATGGGAGACCACAAACTACTACTCACAGCACACTTCACTGCAGCTCCAGACCAGGACCCAGTGGTTGTTACCTTCTAGGCAGAAGTGGGACTTGTCACTGAATATGACTCGCTACCAGTCTGCTGGGCCCCATGTCAGTCACTGCCAACATCGTCCAGTACGCCTTAGATAAGTTCGTACCGACTAAGGTCCAAAGCGAGGGGAAAGATCCACCGTGGTATAACAATCATGTACGAAAGGTACTACGGAAACAAAGAAAGCTTCATCATAGGTTTAAGAGTAGTCGAATCATAGCTGATAAGGAAAAGCTGAACGAAGCGAAAAAGAGCGTAAAGAGAGCAATGAGAGAAGCATTCAACGAATTCGAACATAAAACATTGGCAAACAATCTAAACAAGAACCCTAAAAAGTTTTGGTCATATGTAAAATCGGTAAGCGGATCTAAATCCCCTATTCAGTCACTCGTTGACCACGATGGCACCGAAACAGAGGACGACCGAAGAAAGGCAGAAATACTGAATTCAGTGTTCCGAAACTGTTTCACTGCGGAAAATCGTAACACGGTCCCTGACTTCAGCCGTCGCACGGACGCCAAAATGGAAAATATTGAAATAAACGATATCGGAATTGAAAAACAACTGCTATCACTTAGTAGCGGAAAAGCATCCGGACCAGACGAGATACCCTTAAGATTCTACAGTGATTATGCTAAAGAACTTGCCCCCTTTCTATCAGCAATTTATCGTAGGTCGCTGGAAGAACGTAAAGTACCTAGCGACTGGAAGAAAGCGCAGGTCGTTCCCATTTTCAAGAAGGGTCATAAATCAGATGCGAATAATTATAGGCCTATTTCGCTTACGTCAATCTGTTGTAGAATAATGGAACATGTTTTGTGTTCTCGTATTATGACGTTCTTAGATAATACAAATCTCCTTCATCATAACCAACATGGATTCCGCAAACAGAGATCATGTGAAACTCAGCTCGCCCTATTTGCCCAAGAAATTCACAGTGCCGTAGACACTGGCGAGCAGATTGATGCCGTATTCCTGGACTTCAGGAAGGCATTTGATACGGTTCCGCACTTACGTTTAGTGAAAAAAATACGAGCTTACGGAATATCGGACCAGGTTTGTGATTGGATTCAGGATTTCCTAGAAGAAAGAACACAACATGTCATTCTTAACGGTTCAAAATCTGCAGATGTAGAGGTAATTTCGGGAGTACCGCAGGGAAGCGTGATAGGACCTTTATTGTTTACAATATACATAAATGACTTAGTTGACAACATCGGTAGCTCCGTGAGGCTATTTGCAGATGACACGGTTGTCTACAAGAAAGTAGCAACATCAGAAGACTCGTACGTACTCCAGGAGGACCTGCAGAGGATTAATGCATGGTGCGACAGCTGGCAGCTTTCCCTAAACGTAGATAAATGTAATATAATGCGCATACATAGGGGCAGAAATCCATTCCAGTACGATTATGCCATAGGTGGTAAATCATTGGAAGCGGTAACGACCGTAAAATACTTAGGAGTTACTATCCGGAGCGATCTGAAGTGGAATGATCACATAAAACAAATAGTGGGAAAAGCAGGCGCCAGGTTGAGATTCATAGGAAGAATTCTAAGAAAATGTGACTCATCGACGAAAGAAGTAGCTTACAAAACGCTTGTTCGTCCGATTCTTGAGTATTGCTCATCAGTATGGGACCCTTACCAGGTTGGATTAATAGAAGAGATAGACATGATCCAGCGAAAAGCAGCGCGATTCGTCATGGGGACATTTAGTCAGCGCGAGAGCGTTACGGAGATGCTGAACAAGCTCCAGTGGCGGACACTTCAAGAAAGGCGTTACGCAATACGGAGAGGTTTATTATCGAAATTACGAGAGAGCACATTCCGGGAAGAGATGGGCAACATATTACTACCGCCCACATATATCTCGCGTAATGATCACAACGAAAAGATCCGAGAAATTAGAGCAAATACGGAGACTTACAAGCAGTCGTTCTTCCCACGCGCAATTCGTGAATGGAACAGGGAAGGGGGGATCAGATAGTGGTACAATAAGTACCCTCCGCCACACACCGTAAGGTGGCTCGCGGAGTATAGATGTAGATGTAGATCTGGCATAACAGTGTGCAAGTGTGAGCGGAAGGCCTCATTTGGCGTGCAGCAAGTCCTGCATCATGCAACTGCCTACCAATGGTACTAACACTTATGAGATTTTGCACAGAAGGCAGGACAGCCCACTTAATGACCTCTATCATTACTATCTAATCACTTTACACATGGCAGAAAATCCGTCAGTCCTCCCTCCTTGTGGTGTATGTCGAATGTCCAGACCCTCCATGTTGTGCATGCATGCCTTCCTGTATTCGTACGCTATAACAATGGGAGATGGTGGTGTCTGTACAACCAGTGTCGCACACAATATGACAATATGACCATCCAGCCTCCTGCAGCCCCATGATGTGGCCCCCTCAATGAACATGTTTATCTGGGCAACCTGCTGTCGAACTTGTCGCTTTGGCATAGTGCGCATTCAGCTGATGCTCTAGTGATGCTATGCATTGCTGTACTGGCCAGAAGAACCATTTGGGGCACACTTATATCAACAAAAGGACACAGCGTTACAGCTACACCCCTGCCTCATGAGTGTGTGGCTGACTGTACAAACTAAATCACTGATATAGCTGATGGTGTGCAACATACCCACCCAGTTTGCAGTGGATCAGTCAGGTCCTCCTGAGTGCAGCTCTTTTTAGGCCAATCAACGTATAATACCAATTTAAGTGTTAGAAAGTCTTTTCTGCAGGTAACTGTCTCGAGAGAAGCCTCATATGGAATTGAAACATGGATGATAAGTAGTTTGGACAAGAAGAGTATAGAAGCATTTGAAATGCAATGCTAAAACGCTGAAGATTAGATGGTTAGATCAAATAATGAGGACACATCTCGAAGCATCAAGGAGCAGTAAATTGGTATAGACGGCCGTGGGTCGAGTAAAAAATGTTGAGGGAGACCATGGCCTGAATGCAGTAAGCAGGTTCAAATATATGTAGGTTGCAGAAGTTATGCAGAGATGAAGAGGGCAGCACAAGACAGACCAGCATGGAGAGCTGCATTGAACTAGTCTATGTACTGAGGACCATGACAACAACACAGTAAATTGAACTGGCAGGCACACATTGAGCACCTAGCTAACAAGCTAAACAACTTTGCATTCGCAGCATAAATACTTTCAACTGCATCTGACTTGGACACATGAAAAGTAGCACATACGAGTTACTTTGGTCTATTATTAGGTATGGTATTGTTTCTTGAGTACACTCGGCTAACACAGAGCAGAAACCAAAGATACAAAACAAAATGATTTGGAATATGTGCACTGTACACCATGAAGTATGTCATCACCCATTATTTAGAAAATTTCAAATATTATGTCTCAAATCCTATATACTGTTGAGATTATTATCTTTTTGTGTAAAACTAAAACTAAACTCCATCTGAACAGGCCTCGGAAGGCCCAACGGTACTGACCGACCGCCGTGTCATCCTCTGCCGACAGGCATCACTGGATGCAGATATGGAGGAGCATGTGGTCAGCACACCACTCTCCCGGCTGTTGTCAGTTTTCGTGACTGCAGCCGCTACTTCTTGATCAAGTAGCTCCTCAATTTGCCTCACAAGGGCTGAGTGTCAAATTGTTCCAGAATACTAAGTACCATTCAGCAGTGGCTGTACTACACACAACAAAAGGAAAAGATCAATGATGCCTGTGTTGGATACTGCACCCGAACAGCCATTTTGAGGGGGGGAGGAGAGGGGGGGGGGGAGGGGGGAATGCAGAATCTGTCACAAAAGTGGGCTCTCAGTGCTCCAAAACTGCAAGTGTCTTTTTTTAAACAAAACCATTCAAATGAAAACGAGCCTCACCTGTGAAGCACATGGAACCCCTTACATCACTGTGACATATGGCGCACAAACTCTTTTGTTTATTGAACAGCATGCACAGGTGTGGGTTAGTGACATTGGGTATTCTACAGATATGTGTCTAGGGTGTTTTCCAGGATTCAGTATGTACTGGGTGATGTTACTTGAAATTCAGCTGCAGCTCATCAGGCGGACCTCCTTGGAACACATTGAACTAACAGAACCAAAGAAGGGACCACTTGTTGCAACTGTCCGTCATTCAATGCTTCCAAGTTACTTCAGTTAAAAATTAGGAAGTTCTTTGTAAAATTCTATGAATCTAGTAAGTGATTTTAAGCTTTTTTTGTGGGTGGAGGAATGCTCATTCATACGAAACTTTAGCTAATCCATGCACAGCCCTCAGTGGCCATCCTTCTGTTTTGTTACAACTGAACTTCCAAAGGATGGCTGAATGTGGAAACAAAAATGTACATATTAAATAGTATAATGGAAATTAAAATGGTCTATGCATATCTAAAAAACTTATAAGAGACAATAATAGAAAATGTCCATACTATTTATGGCAGCAGGAACGTGTCAATAATCAGCCAATTAATAGGCAGCTTTAAGAGATCTTAATTTGCAAGATAACAGTGCATTGACATAAGAAACTGCCCCTCCAGGTATGAAAATGTTACATGCTCGGCGAGCCAGCAGACGATTTGGAAGAAACAGTCCTCCATTCCACGTACATAATAGCTTTGTGAATGAGCCATGCTCTAGTATTTTACTGTATCACAATCATTACTGTAATTTGGTTGGCTACTTATTTCCCACATGAATAACAAAGTTTTATGCTCCTTACATCTTGCAATTTTAAAGCTTCACGTGGTTTTGATATAACTATGTTTTCACTTATGAGACTCTCTGTTAAACTTTTAGATTAAGCATACTTATGTAGCAATGTCTCTGCCCAAACATGTATTTTTTGTATAAGTTATTTCTAAATATCTTTAATAATACAGTTGTGCTACTAAGTTTGTTGGCATGTATCCCATTTGATTTTAATACACTGAACACACCATGTGCATTTTCACTTTAATAATTACGTGTTGTATGCTGGCATAGTGACGAGACTCGTGCAATGGTTGTGTTTTTTCCATTTTACATATAGACTTCACACCTGAAAGAGTCAGCCATTATGTCATTTGACTAACATCACATGAAATTTATATCATTAAATTTTTGGTGTAAATTTGTATTGTAAATTTTTACACTACTGGCCATTAAAATTGCTACACCAAGAAGAAATTCAGATGATGAACGGCTATTCATTGGACAAATATATTACACTAGAACTGACATGCGATTATATTTTCATGCAATTTTGGTGCATAGATCCTGAGAAATCAGTACCCACAACAACCACCTCTGGCCATAATAACGGCCTTGATATGCCTGGGCATTAAGTCAAACAGAGCTTGGATTGCGTGTACAGGAACAGCTGCCCATGTAGCTTCAACACGATACCACAGTTCATCAAGAGTAGTGACTGGTGTATTGTGACGAGCCAGTTGCTCGGCCACCATTGACCAGACAGTTTCAATTGGTGAGAGATCTGGAGAATGTGCTGGCCAGCGCAGCAGTCGAACATTATCTGTATCCAGAAAGGCCCGTACAGGATCAGCAACATGCTGTCGTGAATTATCCTGCTGAAATGTAGGGTTTCGCAGGAATCGAATGAAGGGTAGAGCCACGGGTCGTGACACATCTGAAATGTAATGTCCACTGTTCATAGTGCCGTCAATGCGAACAAGAGGTGACCGAGACGTGTAACCAATGGCACCCCATACCATCACACTGGGTGATACGCCAGTATGGTGATAACAAATACACGCTTCCAATGTGCGTCCACCGCGATGTCGCCAAACACGGATGCGACCATCATGATGCTGTAAACAGAACCTGGATTCATCCGAAAAAATGACGTTTTGCCGTTCGTGCACCCAGGTTTGTCGTTGAGTACACCATTGCAGGCGCTCCTGTCTGTGATGCAGCGTCAAGGGTAATTGCAGCCACAGTCTCTTAGCTGATAGTCCATGCTGCTGCAAACATCATCGAACTGTTCGTGCAGATGGTTGTAGTCTTGCAGACGTCCCCATCTGTTGACTCAGGGATTGAGACATGGCTGCATGATCCGTTATACAGCCATGCGGATACGATGCCTGTCATCTTGACTGCTAGTGATACAAGGCCGTTGGCATCCAGCACGGCATTCCGTATTACCCTCCTGAACCCACTGATTCCATATTTTGCTAACGGTCATTGGATGTTGACCAACGCGAGCAGCAATGTCGCGATACAATAAACTGCAATCGCGATAGGCTACAATCTGACCTTTATCAAAGTCGGAAACATGACGGTACGCATTTCTCCTCCTTACACGAGGCATCACAACGTTTCACCAGGCAACGCCTGTCAACTGCTGTTTGTGTATGAGAAATCGATTGGAAACTTTCCTTATGTCAGCACCTTGTAGGTGTCGCCACCGGCGCCAACATTGTGTGAATGCTCTGAAAAGCTAATCATTTGCATATCAGAGCATCCTCTTCCTGTCGGTTAAATTTCGTGTCTGTAGCACATCATCTTCATGGTGTAGCCATTTTAATGGCCAGTAGTGTAGCTTCAGGTGCCAAAGACTGTGCTCATGTGTGTGAGAGTTGTGTTTGCGTGAATGTATGCACGTATGTTGTCTATTTTCGATGAAGACCTTATTGGCTGAAAGCTCGCTTTCCAAGTGTCTTTTTGTTGTGCCTGTCCGCAACTCAGCAGCTATGCTATGGTGAGTAGCAACTATCCTTTTCATAATATTGTTACATTCCATTCTGGATTTTCCATTGTTTGATGTTAAATATTGATGTACATACCAATTGTGTGAAACTCTTTATTATGGATGCCCATCACATGTTGCTTCTCCCGTATTTATGTGGGGAATATATCATGCTACACACGTAACAACCTTTACTTATTGTTTCTTCTTGAAGCTGCTATAGTTTTGATATTGTTTTTACCACCAGGTAGTTTGATAATGCCGGGGAAGGGTGGGGGGGGGTCAAAGCTAGCTAATTAGTAAATCATGAAATGAAGTGTTTATTTCAAAATAAACCAATAGCCTAAATAAAGTGTTTAATTCAAAATAAACCAATACCCTAAATAGGGCAATAGCTTCAATCAAGAAATTTACAGTGGCAGTGGACCTATAAATACAAAAGACTAAACCATCAAAATTTTTGTTTGATCCTGTGATATACCTTATCCTTTTTATAATTACAGTACTTCATAATTTGCATCCTTGCTGCTAAAATCTACTTTAATGATTTATTTCCAATTCTGGTCACTAACTAGTCCTTCAATATGAATTACCTTGTTGAAGCATCTTTAATATGTAGTATCTCATATGGTAATAATTTCAGAGAAAGGTCTCAAGATATATGCTAACAGTAAATAAATAAATAAATGTAAAATACAAACTAGAATTCTATATTTGTCAAACATTATAAGATAGTGAATATCATAAACAGAGAAAACAAAATAACCTAAGAAATTTTGCATTTATGTGTATTCTCACCCTGAAAAATTTTCCACAAGGCTGGAAGTTTCATAGCATGTTATTAATTCAACAATGCTCTTAAAAAACCTTGACTCTGATAGATAATACTGTTTTCCATTCTCTGTAATTTTCTCATATACCTTCATGTGTTTCACTTTATCATCTGTTCTGTAACAGCAAAAGAAGGTAAAATAAACAAAATGTAACATGTATACAGTTTTTCCAGTGAATTTATGCAACACTGGAATTTTTAAATTAGTAAATATTAAACCTGATATACTAGCAACAAAAAAAACCTTAATTTTAAGTCATCAGTTTACAAAGTCCTCACAATGTGCTACTCTAAAATCATGACAATATAATTATATTTTATTATTTATGTATGTATTTATTTATTTATTTCAGATGTCAATAATGGGGTATTCAGGCCCTCTCTTACATCTAACCAGACGTGCTTTATCAGTTACATTACAATATGCACAGTACATGGCAATATATAATAATAATAATAATAATAATAATAATAGATATACTAATCATATCAGTCTAATTAACATTGAGTTAAGTAATTTCCTAATTGTGTTCTTGCTGAATGTGACTAATGGCATCTAAAATAAATGTACAGAAGTAGTACATAAGGGCTCAAATCTGGAGTAGTAGTTTACTGGTCTGCAGAAGAGTGAGAAATAATAGGGTAAGGTTGGCAGTTGACACAGGGGAAAAACAACAACAACAACAACAACAACAACAACAAACAGAAAGGGATGAGAAAATCATGGATAGTGTTGACAGTATGAAAAAAAAAAAAAGTTTGCTGTTGCAGAGAAGAAAAACTGCTGCTATACTTCAGAAGGGAAGCTATGCCGCTGACAACAACTGAAGCTTTAACCTCCTCTTGAATGCAGAGTGGTTAGGATTAAAATCAAGGTTAATGGAAAGTTCATTCCAGTGTCATTTGGCTGAAATTGAAAAGGAGTAGGATAACGACTTTTGTGTTATGCCTAAGTACATTCACATGCTGGACTTAACAGATATTGTTCTGCAGTTGCAATCCTGACAGGTACTTGATTTGAAAAGAGATGTATTCAGGGAACCAGTGACTAAGAAACCAATGGACATGTATCATATTCAAAAATTCATGGCTAGCTCAAGTCATTCAGGATTTACTTGTGCTACCTGGAACTACACTGCACAACACAATTAAAGGATCACTTTTGTGAAACCATGTAACTGTCTCCCATTGTGATAGATAAGCTTGAAATTTGGCTCAAGTGTGCCTACAACTATCCTTTGTAGCAAAGCAAAAGCGTGGTATCCCACATCACCACCCTCAGACTTTGTGACACTTCAGACAGCAAAGGCCAGAGTTCAGAAGTTCATGTGAGGTGTAAGTTAGGTCAATGATCTCAGACTGGTACAAATTTCACCACAATTCTGCCCAATGCCACCATGGACATGTCACACAAGGGAAAGCTAATTACATCCCCTGTTACTCTCATTTCACCCCCTCCTTTCGACTCCTCTGCAATGGAAGCAGAACTGTGATGCCTAGTGTTGAAATCATAATAGTTTTCTTGTGTGTTGCCAAGGAAAACATTTCTGACACACCTCCACTCACAATTAACACGAAAAGGTCTCAGGGGATGACATAAAGGGCATAAATGAAAACACCTCTTTTCTTGGGGGTTGATTCCCACACATTCTGTTGTCAAAAACGACAGTTCACAATGTGATAGGTAGTGGGATGACGTTCTTGACAACTTTTGACACTGCTAACACGCCATAAACGATTCAGCCCTTCTCTAGGGACATTGTGAGCCAGCAATGCCACTGAACATGATTGCACCATCTGGAGTGCAGTGCAATTGCAGTTCTTGCTCTGGTGTACATGGTGGAAAAACTAGGGACTGTTTGAAACAATTCGAGAAAATTTTAATGCGATGCACAGCAGCTAAGGGTGCTTACACTTTTTCAGTTCACCTGTTTCGTGCCCTCCTGTGGCATGAGCCCAGAGAGATGCAACATTATCACAAGCACGAATAAAACAGTGAAGGGTCTCTCTAAGAACCCCTAGTTCATCAGCAACACATTCAGTGCCACCCACTTGCCTTTGTTGTGCACTTTAGAAACATATCTGTACACAGACAACTTGTGATGAGGTCCTAGGCACTTAGGTGTTTGCAAACAGGCAACACCTTGGACCCCCCGCACCACCCCTAATTTTGCATGCCTACATGCCTACTAACAGGTGCATGAGCAGCAGCATAGCCCTCCAGGAGGAACGTAGGACTATTGTCATGATTTGTCTTTGCACACGTACATTTTTAAGGTGTTCAAAATAGGTAAGCAGGTGGCACCAATAGCGTTGCTGAACTGGGTGGTCTCAGAGGTACCCTTTACCATTTTATTCACGCATGTCTCAAAGTTGCGTACCCCTCCCCCTACCGGAGGGTGTGAAATTGGAGTGTTGAAAAAGCATAAACATTCTTTGCTGCTTCGTAATGCATTCAAATTTCAATGAATGGTTTTGAACAGGTGTTCCTAGTGGTTTACCCTGTGCATCTGAGTAAAATTTCGATTGTACTGCACTCCAAATGGGTGTGATCAGATTTAATGGGGGTTACAGGCCTCTAATGTCCTTAGAGAAGATTTGAATCATTTGTGGGGTGTCAGCAGTGTCAAAGGTTGTCAAGAACACCATCCTATTGCTCACTGCACTGCAGACTGTCTTTTTGATTCCCACCTCACATCACTACCTTATCCTTTGACCATTACTTTTGACCCTTGAGAATCAATGCCTCACAGAAAGGGATGGTTTCAGTGACACTCTTCATGTCACCGTAAGTGGCCCTTTTGAGTCGATTCTGAGGTGTGGTGCATGTGTTTTCCCCAGCTACCTATAAAAAAAAACCATGTGATTTCAATGCTGGGCCTCGCTGTTCTGATCTCCACTCTAAAGGTGTCAAAAGAAGGGGTGAAATGTGGGTAAGAGGGGGGTGCAATGACCATCCCA
Source organism: Schistocerca americana (assembly GCF_021461395.2). Classification (NCBI taxonomy): domain Eukaryota; kingdom Metazoa; phylum Arthropoda; class Insecta; order Orthoptera; family Acrididae; genus Schistocerca; species Schistocerca americana. The sequence continues at coordinate 642,783,137 of NC_060130.1, forward strand.
CTGCGTAACACATCCCCAGTGGCATGCCAGATTCCCACATTTCACACATTGTGCTTCCTTTTTCTGCAGTTTCCTGTGTATTTCATGACGTTCACATGTTGGATTTTGCTTGAATCATCTATGTGCAGCTCACTACATATATTCTGCAGAGGGATCTCTAAACAACTCATTTGTAGGGCATCATGGTTGACCTGTTTCAAGTTTCTGTATGTTATTAAGTGAGGTTTTTTTATCTGCAGCACATCAGGAATACCAAACCATGGGATGAGACGTTAGGCTGCTCTATCTGTCCAAAATTACCCAGACATCTATAAGCGGACATTAATATTGGTGTGTCCAGCTGTCCACCCCTCACTTTTACAATGGCTTAAACTCTGCTGAGGACACCTTCAGTGAAGTGTCTGAATATCTGTGGAGGAATAGTAGCCCATTCATTCACAAGGGTCAAAAGAAGAGGTAGTGATGTTGGATGACGAGTTTTAGAGCAAAGTCGGCATTCTAACTAATCACAAAAGTATTCCATTGGGTTCAGGAAGAGATGCTGGAGAGGTCAGTCCATTTCACCACTGCCTCACTGCTTTGTGACAGGGCACATTGTTATGCTGATACGGACAATCATCGTCTCTGAACTGTTCCTTTCCTGTACACAGTACACAATGCTGTAAAATGTGTTCATATCCTTATGCATTTAGTGTTTTCTTAAGTGCAATAAGGGGACAACATCTCAACCATGAAAAGCACCCAATACCATAACACCACCACCTCTGTACTTCACCGTTAGCATGGCACATGATGACAGGTAACGTTTTCCGTACATTCACCAAACACCCAAACCCTTCCATCTGATTGCCACAGTGTATAGCATGATCCATCACTCCAAATCATTCATCTCCAGTCATTCACTGTCCAGTGGTGTTCCTCTTTACACCATATCCACTGTCGCTTAGCACTGATTACAGAAATGTGTTGCTTATAAGAAGCTGCTCAACCATTATAGCCTATTATTTTTAACTCTTTACAAACAGTCATTGTGCTTCCTGGACTGCTGGTACGACTATGAAACTCATGAGTGATTCCTTCTGCTGATTTCAGGCAATTATTAACAATCAACCTCCGCAATGCTCAACAGTCCCAGTCTGTTGGTACATGAGGTCTCCCTGGTTTTGGTTTAACTGTGATTGTTCCTTTGTGTTTCCACTTCACAATCATGTCACCAACAGTTGACTTCGGGAGCTTTAGAAGGGTTGACATGAATTTGTTCCTCAGGTGACACGTTTGAAGTCACTGAGCTCTCCTGACCAACCCATTAGCTGTTACTGCTTCTCTACCGACAATACACAACTCCCTGCCTCCTTCATGAGAATAAATAGCTAGTTGTGTTTCACAAGACTGACATTTTCTGAATCCACACCGACTATTTTCTTCGTAGTAATTCATAATGTTTGAACACAGTAAATGTTCAAAAATCCTATTGCAAACTGAGATTAGTGATATGGATCTGTAATTCAGTAAATTACTCCTATTTCCTTTCTCAGGTATTATTTCAATTGTCCTCTTCATTGCTATTATACCTATTAGAGCATGGCTTGAGAAGGGTTCGATCCAGAGATATAACACTCATATCATCAGAATGAAACATACTCCTTAAATTCTTTACAGAGCAAGATTTCAGCTGAAGGTGTACAATTTTGCATCGTATAACAACCACATGTTAGTGTCAAGACAGGAGGGCTGAAAAGGCCAAATAGCTACCGTATGTAAATTAAACACTATCAATAATAAGGGAAATGTCATAGTAGTTATGAAAAGAAAAATTAAACCATCAAGTAAGCAATAACATGCACATGAGTGCATTTGTGGATGATATGTGGGAAAGAAGACTATAAACAACCCTCTGTATAAGCTAGAATTTCTGTAATTCGACTGCCATGGTCATTATGCAAGACATATGTAGGGGAAAGTGATGTTTCTTTAAAATGAGCTCTCACAACTGTCAGTAAAGCTCTGTATGATTTACAATTCCTTTCTTGTAGAACCTCCAACATATATTTGTTAACTATTTCTGCGACCTCTCATACCAAGTAAATGAAGTAAATGAATCTGTGGAATCATCTATGTGCAGCTCACTACTTATATTCTGCAATGGGATCTCTATAAACAGCTCTTCTGTAGGGCATCATGGTTGACCTGTTTCAAGTTTCTGCATGTTCTTTACATTTTCTCTTCGTTTTTCGTTAATTGAACTTGGTATGAAATCCAGATCATCAAACAATACTAAAAATTTGTTAAATGATGGCTTTGTAAGTGATATCTTTTGTGCACAAAATACATTTCCTTAGGATTCTTTACAAAATCTTAAATTTGACACTTGCCTTCCTCACTCTTGTGTCACACAGTGATTAAGATTCCTCATCAATCTGCAGTATCGTTATGAAGTGTGAGATGGTACGGCTAGCAACAGTTCTGCACGGTTCGATAGAACCAGGTACAATGAGCTCATATTTCGGCTGAGTTCAGTGAGGAACTGTAGTTGGATACTAGCTGCAGTACCTCAGACTCAATATCAATACTGCAGCTTGGACAGGAATCTGAATCACTGTCAGAACAAAATACACTCCCTCATTTAACTGGCACATAGGGTTGAAAGTTGCCAGGCTTTTGCCTGGCCTGCTGAATAAGGGGTGAGGGAGAGGTGCTGGGATCCCAATCAATAGCTTTGGTCTTTTATCCGACAGAGATTCAGGTGCCTCACTTACGCAGTAGCAATTTGGAGTCTGAGATACTGCAGCTGGCAACCAACCACAGTTCTCTGCATATCAGCAGGTGGTGTAAGCTAAGGGTACAATAGGCATGACCTATGGAGGAGCTGTGTGCTTAAATGTGTGTGTGCGGTCAAATAGGGCAAAATGCTTGTTATTACTTACAGCCTTCCTATAAACCATTTGATACAGTGTTCAACTATTGCCTGTTTTATGGTTTCTTCTCTTTCAGTTTTCACTCTGGACTGATCTTGTATGCTTACAACGGCCTTGCTGTGTTTTGGACTCTGGTGCTAGTCAGCCATTCACTATGTGAATTACGTCATTACCAACCATTCGAAACTGCCACCTGTTCCACCAATAACTGCAAAATTGTGTGCTGAGTAGCACTGAACGCTGGGTAGCATAGTAAAGTAACGATAAGAACGTTAATCATTGTGTAATCATGGGTCCTGTGTTTTTGAAGTTGTAGCAACACTAGTTTGAGTAACAATAATACCAGCAGTAGCAGCTGCTACTGTTGCTTCTGCAAACATAACTGCAACAGAAGCTTGTCCATCTGTTATAACAACAACAACAACAACAACAGCTACCAGCATTGTGAGCAGCTAGCAGCGGCAACAGCTGCATCACCAAGGCATTCACTTGCTTCAATGAAACAAGTGAGAATTGGGAGATTTACCGGCACTGCCCTGTTTTTCTACTGCAAGGTAAGTCCGACATCTGACCCTAACAGTCAGAGCACACTTTTACTATCTTGTAGTAGGAAATGGTACAAAATGGTTCAGAAACTATGGCCACTTTCTGATCCTGGTAGTTTGAGCTTCTTCACAATTTGTGGTTTGTTGACAGATTACTAATGTCACCAAACCCACATCGTAGCAGATAGGCTGAAATTAAATAAATTCCTTAAGCAAAGTTAGCAAATATATACAGCTTGGGCTGCAGGCTTACTGGGTTTAGCACATACGTGTGATTATTTGTGCAAAAGTGTATCATGCATCATATCCTGATTCTTTAATCTGTAACAATATTGTTTATCTAGCTATGGACAGATATATCAACAGAAGGTTTCAGAGTCATCTGATCTAACACTGGGTGAAGTACTTAAAGCCAATAAATCTCATGACGTTACTACTTCAATAAAAGCTTTGTTTGCTGATAGTGTTGGTATAGAATATGTTCCTTGTAGAAAGAAATGATCAACACCGTAAAATAACAGAATCACAGCTCGCACATCTGTCCAGTAGTCCAGTGGTGCACTGTACTACAGTTAATAAGGTAGTTAGTGAGTCACCCTCTTCATTATTGGTAGATGCAAACAAATAGAAAAAAATCTTAGTTCACCATCATTTCATCCTAAAGTGAGTGACAGCTGACAAGTATTTCCACATCATCACCAATGACCACCAGAGGAGCCAGCCTGAATAAATCATACCCACACTGCTGCACCAGACTGTGGCAAGCCTCAGCACTTTGCAAGTGTTTGGCACGTCCAGAAATAAACTGTGTGAGCTGCTGCATCACTGTACCCTATTTGGCTGGTACCACTGTCGCTGTGTGGACCACTGCTGCAATCCTCAGTTAAGTCTAAGCATCACTGTCACAGTGGTTGATTTTCAGCTTGACTCCCATGTCCTTGATACATCTGGAGACATACTGGCTCACTGGTTCTACACTGCTGCACAGTGCAGAGTGGTGACGTCAACAACCATTTGATCCTGGTGCAGGAATCTGATTCTAGTAATTAATATATCTTTTGACATGTTTAGATATGACAGACTGCCATTCGGGTTACAAGCATTCCTGCAACTTTCTATAGATATCTAGAACAATTAATTCAAGGATTCCCAAATTTTGCAAACTTTTTGGATGAGATAACTGTAACAGGGTCTACAGGGAGCAACACTTTCAAAAGTTTGAGGTGTTATTTGAGCATCAAAAAGCCTGCGCATTGCATTGTCAGTGCAACAACTGCCAGTTTTTTGAACTGAGCACTAAATACTCTGGTCATACATGAAGCAAAAAGGGCTAACATCCATACAGTATCACAAACAAGCCATAAACAAGCTGCCTGTTGTCTGGTCAGAAATGTCCCATGAAGCATTCTTGAAATTAAAGTGTCTTTGAGCAGCTCCCTGTTTAGCTACATTTACTATGGACAAACGCCTTATTCTGGCAGCAGATGCTTTCAATTTTGGTATCTGTGCTGTTATATCATGTAAGTACATCTAAATCTACATGATTACTCTGCAATTCACAATTAAGTGCCAGGAATAGGGTTCATCGACCCACCTTCAAGCTATTTCTCTACTGTTCCACTCTCGAATGGTGTGTGGGAAAAACAAACACTTAAATCTTTCTGTGCGAGCTCCGATTTCTCTTATTTTACTATGATGATCACTTCTCCCTACGTACGTGGGTGCCAACGGAATATTTTTGCAATTGGAGTAGAAAGTTGGTGATTGAAATTCCAGGAGAAGATCCTGCAGCAACAAACACAGTCTTTGTTTTAATGACTGCCACCCCAATTCACGTATCGTATCCATGGCACTCTCTCCCCTGTTTCAGGATAATACAAAATAAGTTGCCCTTCTTTGAACTTTTTCGATGTCCTCTGTCAGTCCCGCCTGATATGGATCCCACACCGCACAGCAATACTCTAGAAGAGGGCAGACAAGCATGTTGTAAGCAGTCTCTTAAGTAGAACTGTTGTTTCCAAATGTTCTGCAAATAAATCACAGTCTTTGTTTTGCTTTACCCACAGTATTACCTATGTGTTCATTCCAATTTAAATTATTCTTAATTGTTGTCCCTAAGTATGTACGTGAATTTACAGCCTTTAGATTTGTGTGATTTACCGTGTAATCAAAATTTAGTTGATTCCTTTTAGTATTCATGTTCACACTTTTCATTATTCAGAGTCAATTACCACTTTTTGCACCACACAGATACTGTGTCTACATCATTTTGCAATTGGTTTTGATCATCTGATGACTTTACAAAACGAAACAATCTAAGAGGGCTGCTTAGATTGTCTCCTACATTCTTTATGCAGATCAGGAATGGCAGAGGGCCTCTAACACTTCCATGGGGAACAGCAGACATTACTTCTGTTTTACTCAATGACTTTCTCTCAATTACTACAAACTGTGGCCTTTCTGCCACTAAATCATGAATCCAGTCACGCAACTCAAGCGATACTCGATAGGCACACAATTTGATTAGAAGAGTCTTGTGAGGAATGGTGTTGAGAGCCTTCTGAAAATCTGAAATTATGGAATCAATTTGACATCCCCTGTCAATAGCACTCATTACTTCATGAGAATAAATAGCTAGTTGTGTTTCACAAGTATGACATTTTCTGAATCCATGCGGACCATTTGTCAATGAATTATTTTCTTTGCAGTAATTAATACTGTTTGAACACAGTATATGTTATAAAATCCTACTGCAAACTGACATTAGTGATATGGATTTGTATTTCAGTAAATTACTCCTATTTCCTTTCTCAGATATTGGCGTGACTTGTGCAACTTTCCAGTCTTCAGGTACAAACCTTTCAAACAGTGAGAGGTTGTATATGATTGCTTATTATGGAGCTCTTGTATCAGCATGCTCTGAAAGGAACCTGACTGGTATACAATCTGAAATGTATGCTGACAGTATGCAGCAGCCAACTGAATTTGCCTCAGAAACATTGACCACAGCCCAACAAAATTATTCACAAATCGAGGAAGAAGTATTGTGGATTCATTATGGGATTAAAAAGTTTCACATTTTTCTGTACGAAATGACATTTCACTAAATCACATATCATAAGACCCTGATATCACTGATTGATCCACATTCCAAGTTCCCAGACGGGATAGCACAGCAGCTGCAATAATGGGAACAACATATCAATACAGACGATTTTTCCCACCTCACATGTGGATTGGATGAAGAATTTGACGGGCAGGAAGTGGCGTGTTTCACATTAGATGCAAATCCACACTAAGTAGCAGTAGAAGGCAACCATGATCTGCTCCTTTGTAAGGTTTTGTCAGCTGCACAAAGCTGGCCAGAGCCTCTTCCAGAACTTGGCATTCTGAACATTATTTCAATTGTGGTGTTGCTTCAACATAACACATATTCTCCTATGCTTAGCTATCAACGTGTCTGAATGCTTGTTGTGATCCAGTCTACACTCCACCCCTGTACGCTTAAGCTACTGCAAATTTCATATTGGAATACATGTAGGAGTCATTTTTTTTGGCACAGCATCGCTGCTGCCATTGAGCATACATTCCAGAACTATTATGCCTGGACTCACAAGCAACCAGCTCCAGTACAGTGTTGCAACACCTAGCCCTGCCTTGAACACCCTTGGCAAAGAGTTCACTGAACTGTTCCAAGGAGCAATGTGTTTGCTCATTGTTGATGTCCTCTCTACCTTCCTGTATGTTGCATGGAAGGCTACTACAACAATGCCGCCAGTCAACCACATCTTGTGTACTATTTTTGCCACAGTTCAGTGCATGTGTGTTTCAGTCAGTCTATAAATGCAACTGTACTGAGTATCTAACTGCCACTTTGTTACACACAGTGTCAAACTCAAGACACGAAGAGGCTGGTCAAAAGATTCTAAACACAAATGTGCAAAATTAAGGTGATAACTATTTCCAACAAAGTACTCACCAGTTTTCTTGCCTATGTCGATCCGTCCTGCCAACAGGGGCAGCCTGGTCAAAATGTTACACAGGCATAGGTCTCGTACTTTGATATGCAGCACCCAATCCAGTGAGCCCAGTGCCCTTGCACTGGCACATATTTTTGAATGGAATGTGGCATGGACACAAGATGCTGTCATTGACAATAATGTGAGACAGATGTTTGAAATCATAGCCGGTTGTGAAAAGATTATCTGGGATCAAAACCAGCAATGGCTCCAAGGCAGTTCATTCCCCAACCCCCTCCCTGCAGCTGCTTTGGGCAAATCAAAGCAACACCAGCTGTAGCAAGTTCGTCCCTCAGCCCACCTTTCACCTTCAGTATACTCTCTGACCTGCTTACAATGATCTAAGGAGGCTTGACAATGACCAGTGATGAGAGCCAATGGCACCCCTTTTCTGGCGCCTCCTACCTTTACCTATGAACCCTCTCAAAAATCACTTATTGTGGCAGAGAAGCAGAGAGATGTCCCTGGAGGGGTGGATCCGATTCTATGCTCCTTATGTTATTTGGCACCCACTCCCCACAGGCAAGCCCAACAGCACAACAGGGATGTATAATTGGACGGTGCAAAATAAGTGTGTGTGTGTGTGGGGGGGGGGGGGGGGGGGGGGGCGTAGGTGCGTTAGCAGCACTCAACATTGAGTTATCTATCAGCACCCATATGAAGAGTGATTAACCACATTGTTTTCAATGTGCAGAAAATGCAATAAAAGAAATAAAAAGCAAATTGAGATAAAATCATACTCACTCCCTCCGAATCTCCCCCATGACCACCCACTCAATCACACTAGATCACATGATGGAAAGCAATGCCACAAATGGGGAGATGTATGGAAACTGACAATTTCAACACAATGAAGACTAGAGGAAGACTAAAAGACATTCACAGCACTACGTGGCTGGCTGATCGCTTACCAAAAACATGGATGAGCCAGTCATCTTAGAAACACATTAAAAATGGCACCCAAAAATTTTAGGAAACAAGTCATAAAATTTCAAAAGTTGGGTCATATTCATCTGACAAGTAGCTAAAATAGATGGCAAATCAATCGGTAAATGAGCTGCCGCCCATTGGGCCGAAAACAAAACACGTCTAGTAAAATGTTTCGCTCTGTGATCTGTATGCCACAAGCACCACGTAGGGCTGTAGCCTATGTGAAGGCGAGTAAGGGGGACCTCATCCCACATGCGTGGATGATAGGAGGTATGCCACAGCCACACTGTGGACTTAATTAGATGCAGCTTATTATTTGTCACTTCCAGCCACTCTTCTTCCCATCAACACATGACTGCACCTCAAGGCTGAGGTGAGACCGTGCAGGGGGATGGCACACAGAACTAACTGAGGATCACGACATGCCTCCTTGATTGCTACATCCAACCTTTCATTCCCCACAATACCCATGTACCGTGGCACCCAGCAGAAAGATGCCTCCTTTGCCAGCCTTTGTAGTTCGAGGAGGACGTGTTGTATATTTTGGACTACTTTATCTGCTGGGTACAAGCATTACAGAGAGTGAAGAGCAATCAAGGAAAAGGAAAGTACAAGGAATTTAGTGTTTGAAACATGTCTCATCTGCATCAGTGCTTGCAATAATTATGCGACAAAGACAGTGTCACCTTGAGGCAATACAATCTTGAGGACATGATCATCTAAAACAACAGAGCAATCAATGGAGTCCCCCTGTTTAGACCCATCTGTAAATACAGCTACACAGTTGGGTGCTCAGTTAAAACGTAAAATAATATGTTACACACACATATAGGAGTGCAATCTCACCCGTACTGCACTAAATCTAAAATCACTCTGGGCCTCTGCAGTAACCAGGGAGACAGTCTGTTAAAAACCTAAATTTGAGTCTGTATGTGCCCCACAGCAAGGGACTACAGCACACATTTCTCATGGATCCCAAGCGGCCTCATTGCCCATGGACAGTTACAGAGGCACTCCACAGCTGGATGAGCAATGGTATGGGCTGTGAGGGAAGTAAAAGTAGCCTGGAACATACACGCCTGATGAAAATGAGGAGTTGCCGTCGGAAATGAAGTGACGGTTCACCAGCTTCAGCACAGTGGCTGGGTATGAGGCTAGTGCTGAAAGCACCCGTGGTCAAGTTTATCACCTCATGGTGTACAGTGTCAGTGATGTTTAGGTACGAAAATCTCGCTGATCCATACACTGTGCACCCATAGTTCAGTCACACACAAACCCTATCAAACTGGAGCAGATGTGCGGTGTCTGCTCCCCAAGACTCGTGGCTAAGTCACTTCAACACACAGGTCAGACAGAACATTATGACCACCAATCTATTATCAATATAATCCCGTGCATGTGATAGCAGCATTACCTGGTGAGGAATGATTGCTACTCACAAACGCAAATGGTGCTTCCTGTAACAGCGAGCGTGCTGTCCGTGTGCAGAATGGGGAAGGCACACAATCTATCTGAGTTTGACCAAGGACCGATTGTGATGGCCCAGAAGCTCGGCACAAGCATTTCAGAAACTGCATGACTTGTTGGGCATTTGAAGAGTGCCGTTATCTATGCTAAAAGTGGACACATTGGCTGCTATGTAGGTGGTTGTAATATTCTGGCTGATCAGTGTACGTTCAGTGCCTTTTGGGCCCATCCCTTTAGGTGTGGCAACCATGACAGTTTGTAGTAAAAAATGAGGAACATAAACTTCACAGAGACTTTAAAATGGAGAATGGTGTCCCACATTTGCAATTCAAGTAAATTGAAATTATGACAAGAACGATTAAAATGAACATGCACATGCCCCCCCCCCCCCCCCCCCCACACACACACACACTACTCTCTGCAGAAAATATAAAACCAGTCTTGCAATCCATCTGGGATGTGTTTGAATGTGGCACCAGAGCTCATCACCCCCTTCCCCGGAATTTATGGGAATTGGGAGACTAATGTGTGCAGTATTGTATGATCACAAAGATTGGTAAGTTCAACTTTTTTCTTTCTTTCTTTCGTTCGTTCTTTCAAGATTCTTTCATATGCCTTATTTTAAGTTTTCTCTGTTGGTTCAAAAATAGTGTTATGGCATTGGTGAGCTTGGCACATATGAGGGATACTGAAGGCGTCCAATTTCTGTCCACTGAGGTCTAACATGAATATGCGACTGGGGGAAGCATGCAGAAAAATATGAAGGGTATATCTAACAATGAAAACTCCAGGTTGGAATATCAACAATATTAGGCAAATGACCACTGCTCACCAAAAAGATAACCTGCTGAGGTGGAGACAGGCACATCGAAAAGACTAACACATTATAGCTCTTGGACAAAGCCTTTTTCTCAAAAAAGAAAGACACACACACACACACACACACACACACACACACACACACACACACGCACACAAACCACTATCATTGGCAGCTCTGACTGGAACATGGCTGTTATATGAATCGCAATCTGGAGTGAGGGAGGGAAGAGGGAGAGAGCGCACGGTACGGGTGCAGAGGAGGGGGGAGAGAAAAGTGCTGTCTGGTGGAGTGTGCAGGGGCTAGATGGTGGCCTGATGAGACTGTAGGGGAACAAATGGGGAGTGGAAAAGGAGATGAGCAGGGAAGGTGTAAGGACAGGATGGGGGGGGGGGGGGGGATGGCAGAGGGCAGCACACAATGTGGGTGAGGGGAAGTGAAAAGGGAGGAGGTTATGGGACAGAGGGGTTGGAAACTGTTGGGTGGAGGGTGCGGGACGGTAGGTAACCGTAGGTTAAGGCCGGGATGATTTTAGGAGTGGACAAAGTGTTGTAAGGATAACTGCATCTACGCAGTTCAGAAAAGCTGATGGTGGAGGAGAGGATCCGGATGGCCCAGGTTGTAAAGCACCCATTGAAATCATGCATGTTATGTTCCCCTGCATGCTGAGCCACAGGGTGGCCATGTTTGTTCTTGGCCACAGTTTGGTGGTGGCCGTTCATCCTGTGGACACCTGGTTGGTAGTGTGTCAACCTGTAATAACAACAAGTGTACAAGGGATACATGTTAAGTATTTACTGGGCAGTGGTAGTGATTTGAATGATATTTCACAGGCATTTTTTGAATCTATTAAGAACACAGAGGGTATAGTGGTGATGCATGTGCATGGAACAAAAATTATCTTGATTTAAACAAATAATTCGGCCTAACTCTTGCAGTAGAAGAAATTCTTAAAAAGATGCAATTTTCAATGTATTCAGCTAATTGATTGAAGTAAGATTTAATTGTAATCTCTGTAAATTTAATTTCAAACAATATGTAGTCTCAGAACCAATTATTGTGACGATATATCAGGGCCCGAATTTTGGTCACGAGACAGTCCACAGCCGAGTTTCAGACGAGGAACCTGTGTTGCTTAGAACGACAACAATGTATCAAGTTAACAGTGAAATATGTGTTACACCAACAGGCCTTGTGTTAAAGCAATGATAGTGACTGCTCAATTTATTTGAAGGACTGTGAACTACGTGGTTATGTTTTTACTGCTCATAGATGTTCAACAGAAAACTACTGTAGCAGTACATGGAGGTTTGCCTGAAAACTATTAATGAGGCTTATGAAAAGTTTAAACAATAGTGCACTGGCCATACATATATAACTGTGTATTATTGGGGGGTTGTGCAAAGTGAAAGTAAACTACAATGAAACGCAAATGTGTAACTGTCGGCTATAGTATTTACAGTAGTCAGTGTCCAAATCAAAAACCCCACTTTTCAGACAGTGTAGTGACACAGTACGTAGACCCCAAGGACAACAAATGAAGAAATAAATAAAGCAGGCAGAACCGCTACAACTGCAGTGAAATTTGTTTTAGAACATCAGTTCTTACCAGTCAAAAATACAGAAAATTAACTAAAAATTAAAACAATGAAGAATTCCCAGAATTCCAAAAAACCAGCCACTGCCAAACTGTGGCCAACAGTAGAGTAGACAACTATGGGGCATAACATTCAGCTGAATGTAACATGTTTGATTTCAATGGGTGCTTCACAACCTGGGCCATCTGCATCCTCCCCTCCACCACCAGCTTTTCTGAACCGGGCAGATGGGAGTTATCCTTACAACACATTCTCTGCTCACAAAATTATTTCTGTTTCTACCTTTGGTAACCTACTGTCCCTTTACCCTCCACCCAACAGTTTCTGCTACTATGTCCCATCACCTATTCCCTTTTCATGTACCCTCATCCTCACTGCGTGCTGCACTCTGCCAATACATCCAACTATCCTTTCCCGGATCCTCTCTTTTTTCCACTCCCCCTATTTTTCTCCACACTTCATCTCCCAACATTGCGTCTGGCAGTCTCGTCAGGCCACTATCTGTCACTGCAGGTCCCACCAGACAGCACCTCTCTCTCCCCCCATTCATACCCTACTACCATTCCCCCTTCCCTGCCCCACTCCAGGCTGCTATTCACATTACAGTCACATTCCTGTCGGAGCTGCCAGTGGTAGCGGTCTTGTGTGCATGAGGTGGGCTTGCCTGTGTGAAATTATTGGTATATCTGAACACTTCTTAAATAAGGAGATAATTCAGAGGCTTCCTTTACTAGGATACAGGTTGGCTGGCAGCTTTTCTAGGAGCTCTTTGCGGTGTGGGGGAGTAGCCATGTATGTGAAAAACGGCATCCCATTTGACTCAATTGATGTTTCAAAGTACTGCACTGAAAAGGTGTTTGAATGTTGTGCAGGTGTGGTTAAATTTAATGGAGCTAAACTTCTAACTGTTGTTATTTATAGATCCCCAGACTCTGACTTCACAACATTTTTGCTAAAGCTAGAGCAGGTTCTTGGTTCACTTTATAGGAAATACAAAAAGTTAGTTATATGTGGTGACTTCAACATTGATTGTATAAGTGATTGTGCTAGGAAAAGGATGCTGGTAGACCTCCTTAATTCATATAATCTTATGCAAACTGTATTCTTTCCAACGAGAGTGCCAGGGAACAGTAGAACAACCATATACAACATTTTTTTTCATTCCTCATTACTAGAAGGGCATTCTGTTAGCAAAAAGGTGAATGGCCTTTCAGATCATGATGCACAAATTTTAACTCTAAAAGATTTTTGTGCTGCAACACATGTTAAATATAGTTATCAACTGTTTAGGAAAGCTGATCCAGTTGCTGTAGAGACCTTTGTAAACCTTATCAAGGAACAAGAGTGGCAAGATGTTTATAGCACCGATACAGTAGATGATAAATACACTCCTGGAAATGGAAAAAAGAACACATTGACACCGGTGTGTCAGATCCACCATACTTGCTCCGGACACTGCGAGAGGGCTGTACAAGCAATGATCACACGCACGGCACAGCGGACACACCAGGAACCGTGGTGTTGGCCATCGAATGGCGCTAGCTGCGCAGCATTTGTGCACCGCCGCCGTCAGTGTCAGCCAGTTTGCCGTGGCATACGGAGCTCCATCGCAGTCTTTAACACTGGTAGCATGCCGCGACAGCGTGGACGTGAACCGTATGTGCAGTTGACGGACTTTGAGCGAGGGCGTATAGTGCGCATGCGGGAGGCCGGGTGGACGTACCGCCGAATTGCTCAACACGTGGGGCGTGAGGTCTCCACAGTACATCGATGTTGTCGCCAGTGGTCGGCGGAAGGTGCACGTGCCCGTCGACCTGGGACCGGACCGCAGCGACGCACGGATGCACGCCAAGACCGTAGGATCCTACGCAGTGCCGTAGGGGACCGCACCGCCACTTCCCAGAAAATTAGGGACACTGTTGCTCCTGGGGTATCAGCGAGGACCATTCGCAACCGTCTCCATGAAGCTGGGCTACAGTCCCGCACACCGTTAGGCCGTCTTCCGCTCACGCCCCAACATCGTGCAGCCCGCCTCCAGTGGTGTCGCGACAGGCGTGAATGGAGGGACAAATGGAGACGTGTCGTCTTCAGCGATGAGAGTCGCTTCTGCCTTGGTGCCAATGATGGTAGTATGCGTGTTTGGTGCCGTGCAGGTGAGCGCCACAATCAGGACTGCATACGACCGAGGCACACAGGGCCAACACCCGGCATCATGGTGTGGGGAGCAATCTCCTACACTGGCCGTACACCACTGGTGATCGTCGAGGGGACACTGAATAGTGCACGGTACATCCAAACCGTCATCGAACCCATCGTTCTACCATTCCTAGACTGGCAAGGGAACTTGCTGTTCCAACAGGACAATGCATGTCCGCATGTATCCCGTGCCACCCAACGTGCTCTAGAAGGTGTAAGTCAACTACCCTGGCCAGCAAGATCTCCGGATCTGTCCCCCATTGAGCATGTTTGGGACTGGATGAAGCGTCGTCTCACGCGGTCTGCACGTCCAGCACGAACGCTGGTCCAACTGAGGTGCGAGGTGGAAATGGCATGGCAAGCCGTTCCACAGGACTACATCCAGCATCTCTATGATCGTCTCCATGGGAGAATAGCAGCCTGCATTGCTGCGAAAGGTGGATATACACTGTACTAGTGCCGACATTGTGCATGCTCTGTTGCCTGTGTCTATGTGTCTGTGGTTCTGTCAGTGTGATCATGTGATGTATCTGACCCCAGGAATGTATCAATAAAGTTTCCCCTTCCTGGGACAATGAATTCACGGTGTTCTTATTTCAATTTCCAGGAGTGTATAATGCTTTTCTCAAGACTTTTCTCGTGCGCTTTGAAAGTTGCTTTCCGTTAGAACGTTCAAAACAGGGTACTAGCACAAACAGGCAGCCTGGGTGGCTGACTAGAGGGATAAGAATATCTTGTAGAACAAAGTGGCAATTATATCAAAACATTAGAAACAGGCAAAATCTAAATGCAGCAGCCCATTACAAACAGTATTGTAAGGTGCATAAAAATGTTATTAGGAAGGCAAAAAGTATGTGGTATGCAGATAGAATAGCTAAGTCTCAGGATAAAATTAAAACCATATGGTCAGTCGTAAAGCAAGTGGCTGGTCTGCAGAGACAGGTCGAGGATATAGAATCAGTGCGTAGTGGGAATGTCCGAGTTACTGATAAGTCACATATATGTACAGTATTTAATAATCACTTTCTGAATATAGCAGGTGAACTAAATAGAAATCTAGTCCCGACAGGGAATCACATCGCGCTCTTAGAAAAAAGTGTTCCGAGACTGTTACCTGAAATGCTCCTCCATGATACTGACAAGAAGGAGATTGAGTTAATAATTAAATCACTAAAGACCAAGAACTCTCATGGATATGACAGGGTATCTAGCAGAATACTGAAGTACTGTTCTACGTATATTAGCCCAGTACTTGGCCATATCTGTAACTTTTCCTTTACGAGTGATTGGTTTCCTGACCGATTAAAGTACTCGGTAGTGAAGCCACTTTATAAAACGGGAGACAGGGATAATGTTGACAATTTTAGACCTATTTCTATGCCATCGGTGTTTGCTAAAGTTATCGAGAAGGTTGTATATACAAGGTTACTGGAGCATTTAAATTCACATAATTTGCTGTCAAATGTACAGTTTGGTTTTAGAAATGGTTTAACAACTGAAAATGCTATATTCTCTTTCCTCTGTCAGGTAGATGGATTAAATAAAAGGTTGCGAACGCTAGGTGTTTTCTTTGATTTAACAAAGGATTTTGACTGTGTTGACCACAAAATATTACTGCAGAAGTTGGACCATTAAAGGAGCAAGGGGAGTAGCTTACAATTGGTTCGCCTCTTACTTTAAGAACAGAAACCAGAAGGTAATTCTCTGCAATATTGAGAGTGGTAGTGATGTTCAGTCTCAATGGGGCACTGTTAAGTGGGGCGTTCCCCATGGATCAGTGCTGGGGCCACTGCTGTTTCTTATTTATATAAATGATATGCCTTCTAGTATTACACGTGATTCAAAAATATTTCTGTTTGCTGATGACACCAGCTTGGTAGTGAAGGATCTTGTGTGTAATATTGAAACAGTATCAAATAATGTAGTTCATGAAATAAGTTCGTGGCTTGTGGGAAATAATTTGATGCTAAATCACAGCAAGACTCAGTTTTTACAGTTTCTAACTCACCATTCAACAAGAACCGATATTTTGATCAGACAGAATGGGCATATTATAAGCGAGACGGAACAGTTCAAGTTCCTAGGCGTTCGGATAGATAGTAAGCTGTTGTGGAAAGCCCACGTCCAGGATCTTCTTCAGAAACTAAATGCTGCTTTATTTACCATTAGAACAGTATCTGAAATAAGTGACAGTTCAACATGAAAAGTAGTCTACTTTGCATATTTTCATACACTTATGTCATATGGGATTATTTTTTGGGGTAATTCTTCTGATTCAAAAAGGGTATTTTTGGCTCAAAAACGGGCTGTTCGAGCTATATGTGGTGTAAGTTCGAGAACCTCTTGTCGACCCCTATTCGATAGTCTGGGAATTCTGACATTGCCATCACAGTATATATTTTCTTTAATGTCGTTTGCTGTTAGCAATATTAAGCCTATTCCCAAGAGTTAGCAGCTTTCACTCAGTTAATACTAGGCAGAAATCAAATCTGCATGTGGACTGCACTTCCTTGACTCTTGTGCAGAAAGGAGTGCAATATTCTGCTGCATCCATTTTCAATAAGCTACCACAAGAACTCAAAAATCTTAGCAGTAGCTCAAACGCTTTTAAGTCTAAACTGAAGAGTTTCCTCATAGCTCACTCCTATTCTGTCGAGGAGCTCCTGGAAGAGCTAAAAAATTAAGCAAATTCCAGTGTTACATTGTTGATTTTCTTTATTTAAACTTAAGACTTATCGCCTGAATATGTTTTTTATATTTAATTTTATCTGTTTCTACTATCGTGTTATAATTCCATGTATTGACTCGTTCCATGACCATGGAGACTTCTCCTTAATTTGGTCCCACGGAACAATAAATAAATAAATAAATGTGTGTGTGTGTGTTTTCTTTGCTGAAAAGGTCTTTGGCCAAAAGCTATAATGTGTAATGGTCTTTTTGTTGTGCCTGACTGCAATTAAATGGGTCATCTTTATGGTGAGTAGCAATCTATACTTTTCTTAATATTGTTGAAGGGGATATCTTTCATACTTGTCCTTCCAGCCACCACTTTTGTTACTCCCTTCGACTTTAATCGATATGGCAGATTTCACTTTCATTTACATCTACATGGATACTCTGCAAATCACATTTAAAAGCCTGGCAGAGCATTCATCAAACCACCTTCACAATTCTCTATTATTCAAATCTTGTACAGCGCGCGGAAAGAATGAACACATATACCTTTGCGTACGAGCTCTGATTTCCCTTATTTTATCTTGGTGATCGTTCCTCCCTACGTAAGTTAGTGTCAACAAAATATTTTCGCATTCGGAGGAGAAAGTTGGTGATTGGAATTTCGTGAGAAGATTCCGTCGCAACGAAAAACGCCTTTCTTTTAATGATGTCCAGCCCAAATCCTGTATCATTTCTGTGACACTCCCATATTTCACGATAATAAAAAACACGCTGCCTTTCTTTGAACTTTTTTGATGTACTCCATCAGTCCTATTTGGTAAGGATCCCACATCGTGCAGCAGTATTCTAAAAGAGGATGGACAAGCATAGTGTAGGTAGTCTCCTTAGTAGGTCTGTTACATTTTCTAAGTGTCCAGCCAATAAAACGAAGTCTTTGGTTAGCCTTCCCCACAACATTTTCTATGCGTTCCTTCCAATTTAAGTTGTTCATAACTGTAATACCTAGGTATTTAGTTGAATTTATGGCTTTTAGATTAGACTGATTTATCGTGTAACCAAAGTTTAACAAGTTCCTTTTAGCACTCATGTGGATGACCTCACACTTTTCATTATTTAAGGTCAACTGCCACTTTTTGCACCATTCAGATGTCTTTTCTAAATCGTTTTGCAGTTTGTTTTGGTCTTCTGATGACTTTATTAGTCGATAAATGACAGCGTCATCTGCAAACAACCAAAGACAGCTACTCAGATTGTCTCCAAAATCATTAATATAGGAAAGGAACAGCAAAGGCCTATAACACTACCTTGGGGAATGCCAGAAATCACTTCTGTCTTATTTGATGACTTTCTGTCAGTTACTATGAACTGTGACCTCTCTGACAGGAAATCACAAATCCAGTCGCATAACTGAGACGATATTCCATAAGTACGCAATTTCACGATGAGCCGGTTGTGTGGTACAGTGTCAAAAGCCTTCTGGAAATCCAGAAATACGGAATCGATCTGAAATCCCTTGTCAATAGCACTCAACACTTCATGTGGATAAAGAGCTAGCCTTTACAGACTGTAGCAGAACTGTATCCCTGGCTCTAATGATGAGCACATCTAGTCTTATAGAAACACTGGCTTCTAAACTCCATCCGTGTTCTGCTATTTTAATAACCATTTGAAGTGGGAAATGAAGCTATGCCATATTGAAGGAGGCTCCAGAAAACATCACCACAAAACACAGACCAATAAATCTTTAGTCATTTTATCAGAGAAATTTCAAAACTGTAAATCAGACTGTCACTCTCTGTCTCTTTCACTATCAGAAGTCTACAATTCATTCCGTTAATGATGCCACACACCTACTGTGCCTTAATGCTATCTGCGTAGCTAATATTAGTTATTACTTTTGCTGGTTTTGGCAAGGAAGAAAGCACTGTATTAGAGGTGACACAACAGACATAGATATTGATGTCTGAGACATTAGTACCCACATATAACCTCCTTGTCATTGTTGAGAGTGGCTGGCACATTTTAAAGAGTGAAAATAATGTCTTTCCTATTAATTACTTCCCACTGAAGCTTCTTTGTTTGTCAGTAAGATGCAGAAATGATTAGCAATTCACACAAATTGGAAGCTCGGACGGAAGTATTACAGGCATGGAAAGGGACTACACAGAGACTCTTATGATACCTCTGACAACAAATATATGAACGTCAGTTAAATCCTTCTTCTGAAACAAAACCATGTCTGTTACCAGATGGCAATTCACTTACTTCAGACTCAATGCATATACAGTGTCATTTGTCCTTGATGACAGCTGTGGCCTGATACGCAACAAATATGTTCCATCCACTTCTTGCGCCAACAGTGCAGTTGCACGTTCTCGACCCATTTCACCAACAAACCTAGAGATGATAATTAAAATATTCACAAACCTATTGAAATTTAACATAATATGTAACAGGTTCACCAGTGATTAACATTCTCATGAGACTACACACAAACAATAAAGTCATCATGTAGTAATGTAATATGTTACATGTTATAAAGAGACTGGGCTGATGCAAAGCTGTTTGAATGTGAAAGATGCTCATAGTCAAGTTCACAGGTATGCTAGTGCTGTTATTAATTGTGCAATGAGAGACATACATTCCCAAAGTAAGAAGAAAATCAACCTCCATCTCTAAAAATTAGCTCTCAAGGAAAATGAAAATTTAATTTCATGCATCATATTAGATGATTCAGGAAAGCCTGCAATTGAGTCAGTCATGATTTAAATAATGATAACTGCATCATTTACTTTTTTTATGCTTAGCATGGTGCATTTTGAGAACTTATTCGAGAATAAGCATAAAAAAAATAAATAATTGCTGCAGTTTTCATTATTTAAATCGTGAAAATGATAACATTTTCATACTTGGCCATTATTAATAAAACAATAACTATCAAAAGTACAGACTCAATGTGTAGATGGTGCAATAACTGCAATGAACTTCATGCTAGTCGCAATATGCATAATTAAGGCGAACAGTTACAATGCAGTATACCTCTCATTGGAATATTGTCTATCTGGCACACATCTTATAAATAACTTTTTATAAAATTTTATAATGGAGACCTCAAATGATAAAACTACGTAACTGATGTGATAAGCACATCTTCATATGACGAAAAGATAACTAGCAAAAGTGCCACATGGATAAAAATAAAGCAACGCAGCAGTAAGTTCTTGCTGCAGAGCACATAACCTTCAGGTTGCCAGGCATACAAAGATAGAACTGTTCCCTTTGAAACTAGGTTTAAAAATAGGGCGCACTACACACCAATAATTGGTTAATACAAATTCTCTCTTTCCTGAGACACTGCCAAGAAAAGGTTTCTCTTTTCTTTTCAGTTATCAGCAAGTTTTCATCTCCATCCATTACTGTTGTAGGAAACAGAGGGCCTTGATCAGCAGAGCTCTTCTCACTCTTCTGTTATGATCTGCATTACTGGCACAAACATTCATTGCAATGTGTTATGTTACAACGTTTAAGCACAAATGTTAATAGTGTGTGAGTATTGGTGAGAGTATTCCATTGTTTATTTGCTGCAAACCCTTGACAAGAAGATACCTGGTAGAATTATGCCCTTACAAGGTTAGTCACAGGTGGGAAATCATACTTGCATCCTAAAAACATCTGGCATAATAAGAATCAAAGTATGTATATTGAATTTCATGGAACATGTTCTTTGACTGAATACTGGCAGATCTCGTCCACAGTCACTCATAAGTTTTGCAGCCACCTTCCATTAAACTATAGACAGAAAGTTATGAATTTTGATTAATAAGATTATAAGCTTTTTCCTTGAGAGCTTGAACATAGATTTCCGAAGCACAATGAGTTTGAAACACAGTGTATTTACTATAATATTTAGAGGCAGACAGAGCATGCAGATTACATTTTTAAGTGTTCTGTTCACCAACATATGTGGCATTGGTGAGCAAGGTCCTTGACCAGAATGAGTTTTGAAAAAAAAGGAATACTTAAACCAACAACACACAAGAAAAAGAAGATCAACAAACTACAAGCTACAACATGCTGCTATCTAATGATGTAAACAATTACTGTCAGCATTTGAAGTACCCATAAAATTATAAACTGTACTTACAAAATAATTAATTACACAACAAAAAAGGAAGTTAGCAATAACCTAGAATGTAGAGATAAATTACAAGTGCCTCACTAAGAGAAAATCTACATCATTAATCTAGCACTACTCTGGATTTGATTTCAGGGTTCACCTGTAAAAACAACTGGGTACCACCTCAAAGTACTTACTCATTCCGCATACAAGGAAAAAAGTAAAGCAAGCAATTAAGTGTTTCCCAATACAAGAAAAATAAATGAGACAAGCAAAATGAACACTATTGTTAAATGTGGTATTCTTGCTTCTGAGAAAGAGGGAAATAATTATATTCTTCCACAAAAAACATGATAATTTAATGCTCCTCTCTCATGGTGTAATCACCAATAATATAATTTTTGACAAAACGGATCACACACGACTTCTCTTTATATTTACTGCTTAACAAGAGTATCAAACTCTATCAGATATTGCACATTTTGTCCTGTTGGATAACTTTACAATGAAGGCATTTTTTTCTAAACTGCCTTGCATATATCAGGCAAACACTGGATTACACATGAAGCACAAGCTCAGATTGAATAATGATGAGAAGGAAATCAGCCATGTCCTTTTCAAAGGAACCATGCTGGCCCTTGCCTGAAGTGGTGTACGGAAACCAAGGAAAACCTAAATGGTCATATGAAAATCTGAACTGTCATTCATCCAAATTTGAGTCCAATGTTTTACCACTGTGCCACCTCGTTAAGTATCCTTTGCTAAGAGATTTTGCATAATTCAGCGAAATATTATGCCTCTTTTAATCTATAACACCATTTCTTGCTTGCTGATTAATTTTGCAAACATTGTCTTAAGGCTATCTCAGCAACAAAATAACTGACAAGCAAATAAGATTTTCTGTAATGAAAATATGGGATAACCAAGATTGTGTTAAGTTTAACTGTTATGGGATACAACAGGTTACTGGATATAAAACTGTAGAATATTTTAGCTCAAAAGAATGATCTCCCTCTAATGGAATGAACATTGGGTCTCAATATTTTAATTTTTGTATTTGGAGCATTACAGCTAAATACCATCCATTTACTTTGTTTTTAACTTCTTCAATAAATTTGTTGACTTGCACTAGAATATGTTTAAAGACAAATTTAACAATATGTAAGCTCTGACTCGCATAAAGAACTATCGCATTTGATTATTCAGTGAAGCTACTAAAATTAATAATGAAAACAGTTTTAAAAACATGAAACCCACTTAAGAATTGATACAATGGAAAAACAACCAAAGTTGCAAATTTCAGTTTTATCTACTTGATGGCTAGTTTTGGGTTAAGATCCATTTTCAAATCATCCTACAGGACACGACACCAAAATTACAATCATGTTCAATACAGCCGTTACCCAACTATTAAGTGCACGTAAAAAATACAGAATGTATCATTTCAAGGAACACATACCAGATGGTCAAAATGGTATTTCACAAAATATAAGAACCATGTGAAGATAACAAACACGTAAGTATAACAATGTGCAAATGAGCAGTTACAGAGCATACAGCAGTCTACTCGTCCCTCTGCTGTAAGGAAACCCTGGGAAGGGGGCGCCCTATCAGGATATAGGAAATAACTGTTTTATTTATTACAATATTCTCCAACCATCAAAAATATAATGATTAATACAATAATAGTACAAGTCTGCAACAAAATTAATATTTCCAAAATTTTTACCAAAAACAGTTCAATTGCTGAAACATTGAAGATTATAAGCATTGATTTCAGTACGCACTATTGTCTGTGGTGCCTATTGGTTGCTACTGGTTGGATATTAAGATTTCTGTTGTTGCTGTACCTTTACGCTGCATATGTTGTATGATGTGTATGGCAGATTATGAAGCCTGTTTTACAAGTTAATTATGTGGTCTTCCCCATAAATTACTTTAAAAACAGTTTAGGTTCTTTTTTGTTAGTATATACTATCTACAGGATTACTCTTCAGTAACATATATGTATGATTTCTTTTGTGAATCCGTTAGGTTATGGTAGCTCTTATTTACTTGATTATAAAAATGACAAATAGTCATTTTTGGTCTAATTTTAATAATTTCATTTTACATTCTTGCCAAGTTTTCCCACTTGACCCCTCTTTGTACTCCTTCATCTTTATGCTTCAATCCCCATCTCCCCCATCCCTCACTTTTCCCAGTCCTCCATTCTCTGCCCACCTATCTCTCTCCTACCCATCCCCCTCCCTCTACCTCTTCCAACCCTACCCCACCCTCACATACCCACAAGTGTGGTTATGCATTGACTGCCACGGGATGGTCAATACCATTCAGCTACAACCTTTCACGTAAACTGTGTACCTGGGTACCTTCCTTGCTGTCTGGTTAAATGATTACATGTGATTTTAGGGCCATTAGAGGCCCTAATTTTTGGTGCTTTGTGAAATAAAATTTTGCAATTTAATGTGTGTTTTCACCTGAAAATGTCAAGAAATTGTTTTATCTTCATATAGATGGTGGGCAATGAAAACCTCATATATCCATTTTGTTAAATTTTATGGGAGAAGCAAAAAGAGTTTCTTGAAAGATAATATAAAGTGATACAGAAAAAGTTCTACATGTGTAACTATATGGTAGATGCCTAGTTATTGACAGCCTACAGAAATCCATGCACTTTCAAATCTCTATGAATATGAGTTACTGATTACTGGAATTACGAGGTTGTTATGGACAGGTGGAGTTACGAGGTTTTCATTGCCTACCATCGATATAATTGTGCAAGGTTTGTTATGATAAAGTTTTTATGCTTGTAAAGGTTTGGAAGCGATGAAGATTTTTTAATGTCACATTATTTGTTTTCTTTCAATACTAATGTTGTGGTTCACATTTAATGATTTTTACAGACCACCATGGCATACAACTTTGTCATATGCATCATACATGCTGCTGCTGTGCTTCACTGTTATGTGATTTGCAGTATTTTACTGTTTTTGGTAAAAATTTTAAAAGTATTGATTTTATTGTTGACTTGTACTGTTATCATATTAATTGTTGTATTTTTGATGATTGGAGAGTATTGTAATAAATAAAAAAGATATTTCCTATATCCTGATAGTGTCCCCCCTTCCCGAGGTTTTGTTACAGTAGTGAGAGAAGACAGTCAGTTATCTGTATGCTCTGTAACTGCTCATTTGCACTTTGTTATACTTACATGTCTGTTATCTTGGCATGGTTCTTATATTTTGTGGGAAGTACCACTTTGACTATCTGTTACATATTTCTTGAAACGATATGTTCTGTATTATTTTGTGTGTGCTTAATAATTTGCTATTAGCTGTATTGGACATGACTGTAATTTTGGTGTTCTGTCCTGTAGGATGATTTGAAAGTGGGTCCCAACCCGAAACTTGTCATCAAGTAAATAAAAGTTAAATTTGCAACTTTGGGTGTTTTCTGTTGCACTGGTTAACAAAAGCTGCTGTTCTGCAATTAGTTCAGCATACTGGAAGTTCATACTAAAGAATCAATTGTGTATTGGTGTCACCATTACAGTGACATCTCTATAACAAAAACCAACAGAGGATAGCAATCCACTTGTGTTTAGGTACAATTTTCATGTGTGACAATTTCAGTTTGCTGACAGAATCTGGCACAAACAGCATTCCACTGCCCTCTTACAGTCATGGCCATTCACACCAACAAAATATTATGGAACTTAAGCAAAATTCTTTGGCATAAAAAGCAGAAGAAAGGCGACTATGAGTAACATGTCATTCAGTGGCCTCAAAAGGATGAATAACAAATCTTATCAGTAATTATCCTGGCATGCTGCTTGTTATGAAAATTGTGAGTAGTGACTGTACCAAGCAAATTAGTTTAATTTACTGTCAGGTTCATTTCAAAGGTCAGCACTGTTGAATGTACGTTCGATTCAGTGGCACACTGGTCACAATAACCATCACAGGCAACATGTTTACAAGATTTATGTGCTCTGCACTGTTAGTGAAGTGACAAAGGTCAACAAAATAAAAAAAGAACATTCTATAATATTTTAGGCATAGTGATGGTAAAATATGGACCAAACATACAGGACTATGTCAAAGTTCAATTTCTGCTTTCATATTCTCAAACTGGAACTGATTATGTTTGACATTGTTTAACATATCCATATTGAAATGCAGCTGTGGTGAGCGTACCAGAGGTATTCCTCCAGCTTTCTGTGGTCATTCCAACACACAGTTTCTCCATTAGGAAGAGGCGGGATAGTCCTTGAGACAGGTGGTCTCGGAGGAAAGTCAGGTGGTTGGCTCCTCACACCACATCGACCAGAGAATGGTATGCATGATTTGTGAATTGCTATTTGACATTTCTCGCATCTGTAACCCTGTAAATTTGATTTAGAAACACCTGTTGATGTTTTGACAGTACAATAAGAAATACAACTGCTTGTCCACAGAACATTAACAGATGTACGGAGAGGAAAAAAATAAATGTACCGAAAGGCACATAATGCACAACAAACCATAACTTAAACTCAGGTACACATATAAAAATAGCTTTGTTATTCACTATTTTTCTTTATAATGTATTAAACACTGTGGTAAAGTAACAGTCATCTTTAAAGCACTCTATATGGCACATTACTGTGAAATGAGTAAATCTTGCATTCAAGTATGATGATAAGTTTGAAAATAATGTTAAACGGCTGAGTATACTGGTAAGAAGTTCACTGCACATCAATGACATCTGCATGAATTTAAAAATATAACCAAATTATTTGAAATGAGTGTTATGCTTTGGTAATGAATTGTGGATATTGCAGCAGATGGAGTACTTAGATAACATGGAAAATGACAATGTGAAACTGTTTTTAAGTTTATTGTGCTGAGTAAATTCCTGAAATACCTGAGACAGTTTTCTTGTTGTTGAAAATGTTAATCTAGATTAACACACTGATGAACAGGCCTTCGCACATTTAGAAGTACACAGTACTTTCATTGTGAGTGACAGAAGTAATGTGCCTAATGACATTGAACAGACAGGGCAAGAAAACTGGTGGGTACCCTAAATAACACTAGAAAAAGTTAACGTATTGCAGGTAAAATAACAGTATTACACATTAGTTAATGAATACGTCTTAGTAGTACCATGTTAATTTTTTTCAGAAAAGTTCTTACAAAAAAATAAAGCATTGCTAGAATGTTTATTTTCTGTTTTAGTAATAACTGAGGATAAATATATATCATAAGAAATTACGGAATGAACCATAACATAACAGAAGGAAATAAACACTTGCACAGGTACTTGTAACCTGACTCACAATGTGATTACTCAGTGGTATGGAAGTTGGGAAAAATACATGGATTAAAAAAAACTCACAATTTGCAATAAATGCAAATACTGATGCCAATTCTGCTTTAAAAAACACGTTGAATTTCCTAATACATGCTATTTCGTAGTGAATTGTATTCAGATGAACAATTTTATTGGAGATCATCTGGAATATCTTATTTTCTGCAGACAAATACCCAAAATGTACTCAGTTTTTGGTAAATGGTACTGCAAATAATCTAGCGAAGCCAATTTATAAAGATATGTGCATAAAAACGTGTCTGCAAAATAAAAAGTGCGCAGGCACAATGACATGTCAGTGCGCTCAATGCTCTCATGTCATGTCAGTTTTGGGTGGCGGAATGGTCTGTATAAGACACACTAAATAATGCAACACAGGACTCAACTGTACGACCTAGCATCCTAGAACAAAGAGATGCACACGTTTGATTGTTAGCTAATGTTCACAAGCTGGTATAATATGGACACTTCAACAAGGCAGTTTTAGGTTGCTGGTGTTTTGAACTGTGGTTGCAGCATGTACTGGTAGAGGTTGGGCCTAAAGTACCTCATTTACAGCACTGCCAACAGCTTAAAGCAACTGTGTGGTAGTTGTTACTGAATGCACTGCATTGCACGCTGCTCATTGTTTTCTTTTCGTATTTAGAAATGAGTGAAGAACCTAATTCTAGACCATCATGGAGCTTGATTACGACCAGTGAAACACCAAAAAGGATAGGTGATCCCTATGAGCGTGTCGCAAGTTCTGGTTTAGCAGCGACACAGAATATGGTTGCAGATTGGCTGCCCTGAGAGACAATTTGTTTCCCTGCACTACTCCCATCCCTTCTGGTGGCCAAAATTCTAATTTGTTGATGCTCATGGTAAACTGCCAGTTTATGGTGCCCACATTCTGCACTATAATGTGACCAAAAACAAAACGTGTTAACGTATTTAGACCATGCTGAAGGTCTTCCCCCAACATGTGAATAGGGTTCTGTTTCTATGTTCAGTAATGCTAAGTATCTTGTCAGTTACATCTGAAGTGTTGTTAAAAGTTTACATAGGGTCAACAGAAGAAAGCAAGCACAGACCATTTCGGAAAAAAACCAATGAACTCTTTGCAAATGCAAACATCTAGTCAAAAAGCTGCCACATCAAAGCATTATGGCTTTGTCTTCAGGTATGTGGCATTACAAAATTTTAAATTTGCAGATGCTCATTTGTACTTTCTGCAGTGATGATGTTAGGACACAATACCAGACAGGTTACCAACCGTAAGCAAAAAGGTACGAATGAATATATGTGTGTGTGTGTGTGTGTGTGTGTGTGTGTGTGTGTGTGTGTGTTAATTGAGACTTCTGAAGGTGGGTGGGGCAGTGGGGGCGGGGTGGGGGGGGGGGAGGAGAAAAAGTGCTTTAAAATGGTTAAATGAGCAACAAGCCAAGGATACTGAATAAAGGAAGCCGTCAGCCAGAGTGAATGCATGGTGACACCAATCCAGGATCATACCATATATGACACATGGTGTAGTGTTCCCTTCTGTCTGTAAATAACAGCCAAAAAGTCATATCAAATAACTGCATCTACACTAATATTACTCAGCCAACTGTAAGTGGATAGTAAAGAGTACAACACACTGATTTTTTAATTGTATTCTCGCACAATTTACAAATGTATCATGAAGAAATGGGAGATCTGCTATCCACTCCTGTGCATGCCCTCAATCTTTTAATCTTATGATTCTTACATTACTGTAGGAAGCACTGTGTTCTCAGACTCCTCATGTAAGTCAGGTACACAAGATTTAGACATTTCACATAATATCTGCCATAAGAGTCTGTCAAACATATTTACAACACCTTTGTATTGATTAAAGATGTCAATAACAAACTGCATGGCTCCTTTCTGAAGTTTCCAAACACTAATGATTCTGACCTGTTATGACATACTCAGTCGATTCTGGATCGTGAGTCACTAGAGAATTTTGTGCACATTACCTACTATCAACACACTAAACTTTACAAAAATTGTCACATTGAATCACAATTTGCCCTTTGTCTTCCATACACCTTGATTTATGCAACAGCTTCAGCTTATGCCATTCTGGATAGTCATTCCAAGGTATTTCATGGGCATGAAAAACTCCTGGTTTCTTGTTGGTATGATAGCCAAGGGATTTTTAAACCACTTATGGACATTATACAGGGTGAAGCAAAATTTGCACACTCAGGCTTTCCAGTGCAACTCTTCATATTCCAGCGATAAAAAATATGTCTCTCACAAAATTTCATCCAGTGAGTACATCCGGCAAAAAAAGGACGTTAAAGAGTGGCAATCTGGCAACACTGTAACGACATGTATTGTAACTACCTCTATCAGCACATATTAGTCATGTTGTACAGTTGGTGCAGTGGATAGAGTTTCAGGTTAGCATGCGGCAGGTCAAGGGTTTGATTCTGGGTTGGGGCGCATTTTTTTAATTTGCTAATTTCATTCTGACATTTCATACTGTAATATACACCATTTCTTAGGTCACATGTATCCTAAATTTACAACATTTTGTAATGCTGAACATAACAATATGTGGTTAGGCAAATAAGAAACAGACAGTTGAAACAAATGACCTGACATAGGACACAGCAATTACAAAAATAATATCAATTTCGAGATGCTAAAGTTGATGGCACAGTACAATAACACAAACTACTTGTCATTTATACTACATGTAATACGAGCACTTAGATGTTGCACATTAGCAACCAGTGACAATAATAATGTCCATATAAATGACCGCATGACCTTCACAACAGAATAAGTTGCCCTCAG
This sequence comes from Schistocerca americana, assembly GCF_021461395.2. NCBI lineage: Eukaryota > Metazoa > Arthropoda > Insecta > Orthoptera > Acrididae > Schistocerca > Schistocerca americana. The sequence continues at coordinate 642,812,583 of NC_060130.1, forward strand.
AACAACAGATGCTCAAAGCGACCTCCCTGCATGTCCAAACATTGTGCAACCCACCGGATCATACAGCTCTCGACCCTTCACAGAAAAGCTGTGTCCACAGTAACAAGAGCAGCATGAAGACACACTACCAATTGTTCCACATTCATCAGCAGAGTAGAGTACACACGCTCCTTCACGTGTCCCCACATGAAGAAATCCAGGGGATTTAGGTCAGGTGAATGTAGTGTCCATACAACTGGACCTCCACATCCAAACCATTTCCCTGGGAATGTTGTGACCAGATACCGTTGCACATTAATTCCGGAGTGTGGAAGTGCACCATCATGTTGGAACCATATCCTCTGCTGAACATGTAGTAGAACATCTTCCAGTGCATCAGGCAGATACCTTCAGGCAGTCTTACCACTTAGGCAACATGTAGGTGCCCAAATACCTGTTGCCCAATATTACGAACCAGATGTTGATACCAAAGTGAACTCGATATCCACAGTCACGAATGATGTGCGGGTTAACCTCACACCAATGGCGGGCATTGTGCATATTGAAGACACCCTCACGAAGTCATCATTGGCTTCCTGTAATTGTTGGAATCATGCACAGAATTGCATCCACTGATGGCGATCTGCAAGATGCAGGTGTTGTGTGGAAGTATAATGAAAGGGGTGCAGCCCACACTCGTGCAGCAAGTTAGCAACTGTGAGTTGCGAGACATGCAGCTGCCTTGCTATGCTATGTGTACTTCCCTGAAGTTCTTGGTGTATGACCTCCAGAACAGCTTCCTCAGTGGCTGGAGTATGGCGAGTCTGTGGACGACCTCTGTCACGCGATAGTGGAAGGAGAGAACCTGACTCCTGAAGGCGGAGCTCCAGATGACAAAACACATTTTTACCTGGATGGCATCGATGAGGATATGTAGCAGCATATTCACAAGTGGCAACACCAGCCAGGTTATCAGATGCACCAAGGACCAGAAGCATATCCACATATTCATCGTTTGTGTATGCCGTATGTCTGCACACAATGAGAAAATTCAATACCCGTGCACATGTACATTGGAGTCTGTCACGGGCGCATTACTTCACTCACAACTAGTCACTATCTGGTGGACAGTGCATACACTATAAACATGCCATCAGTCCTGCGTGCTGTTCCACCTAACACGCATTACCCCTCTGACAGATAGTGTTCTGCATGATTCATCCCGACACCGCTAATTGTGAAATGTTCAGTTTCAAATTGCACTGTTTTCCTAACAGTAATAGATGTGATGTTTCCACAGTCCCTTTGATAGAATAATAATAATAATAATAATAATAATACATAATAACGCATTGAGGTACATACTAAACAGCATGCGGTTACCTGATTCAATGTTGAAAGGCATAATTAGTGGGACCACGGTGATAATGCATACAAATAGTAACCGAGTTTGGACATTAGTCACAAAGCCCATTGCTAGTCCTACTGGTAACGTAAGGCCCTAACAAAATGTAATGGACGTGAATGAGGCAAGAATAATAGTTAATACTAATCTATGGGACCACTGAAGAAAGGTACAAAGAAAACAGGTTTCGCATCTAGTAGATGAAGTGGTGCAAATAAATTCACGCCCACGATGTGGAAAGGGCTTCTTTCACAGATGACCAATCTCCCATTTCTACGATTGCAGAATGTTAGTGCAAATGTTTTCTAGAGGACCCGCTGCAATCGCTGTTGATTATTATGATGTCAGATACTGTACGACCTGAACTACATTTACCAAATAAAAAACATATGCTTCAATCCAGAATCGAATCATCAACCCCCTGCATGCTAACCCAAAATTCTATCCACTGCACCAACTGTACAGCACGACTAACATGTGCTGACAGAGCCGGCCGTGGTGGCCGTGCAGTTTTAGGCGCTTCAGTCTGGAACCACGTGACCGCTACGGTCGCAGGTTCAAGTCCTGCCTCGGGCATGGATGTGTGTGATGTCCTTATGTTAGTTAGGTTTAAGTAGTTCTAAGTTCTAGAGGACTGATGACCTCAGATGTTAAGTCCCATAGTGCCCAGAGCCATTTTGCTGACAGATGTAGTTACCATACATGCGGTTACAGTGTTGCCAGATTGCCACTCTTTACTGTCCTTTTTTGTCGGATGTACTCGCCAGACAAAATTTTGTAAGAGACATTTTTTTATCGCTGGCATGTGAAGAGCCGCGCTGCGAAGGCCAAGTGCACGAATTTCGCTTCACCCTGTGGCACTGATCTTCACCTTCTCTCTCTCTCTCTCTCTCTCTCTCTCTCTCTCTCTCTCTCACTTTTTTACTGAGCTGGTGTTTATTCTCTTCACAACCTTCTACATTTTAACAACAATTTTCTAAGAATAGTACCATTTGAGAAACAACAACATGAGGTTGTTACAGAAATTACATGGCCAGGACAACTAATTTATATACAGCACAAATAGCAGTAGTTCCATCATACCTAACATGGTTGATTTTGCATGCTGTTCCAAGTCCTGTACATATTAATACTTAGTATGCAAAATCCTGCCTCAACATGTGAATTTATGTAATAAATTCTATTTTGTAGTGAAATATATCTGATGTCGTAGTTTATCAGAGGTAGTTCAAAACAGTTTTATTTTCTACTTATAAATAGTGAAAAAGTTACTAATTTTTAGTTACTGGTATTGGGCACCATCTGGTGAAGTCCTAAATTTTTAGTTACTGGTATTGGGCACCATCTGGTGAAGTCCTATTTGGAAAAAGAATGTGCGTAAAAAAAAAATAATAATAAAAAATAAAAAAATAAATAAAAAATTAGGGCTATACCTATACATGAACGAAATGCCTATCAGTGCACTTGTCAAATACAATCTGGTATCACGTCTAGAGGACGGTCATATGGTCTCTTTTTTAAGGTTCACAGCAGGTATGGCAACATACTGTCATGGGACCTAGCATCTTACAAGGGAACCTCCCCATCGCACCCCCCTCAGATTTAGTTATAAGATGGCACAGTGGATAGGCCTTGAAAAACTAAACACAGATCAATCGAGAAAACAGGAAGAAGCTGTGTGGAACTATGAAAAAAATAAGCAGAATATACAAACTGAGTAGTCCATGTGCAAGATAGGCAACATTAAGGGCAAAGTGAGCTCAGGAGCGCCGTGGTCCAGTGGTTAGCGTGAGCAGCTGCGGAACGAGAGATCCTTGGTTCAAGTCTTCCCTCGAGTAAAAAGTTTAATATTCTATTTTCAGACAATTATCAAAGTTCAGGCACTCACACATAATAAACTTCGCTCTCGAAAATTCCAAGACATGTTCAGATTTGCTTGGACATATGCAGGATTTGACGGTCTACAACCGGAAAAATTATAAAACGTTAAAAACATATGTTTTGACAGAGACAGGGAAAACTGTGCGACTGTGAAACTGTTGCATTCATTTGTTGCAGTTTATGTGACAAACTCATCCGTTTTAAGTTCGTTGATGATCGATTAACTCAGTTTTTTTATTACAGAGGGCAGCTAACCCTCTGGCCAAACACGCTGAGCTACCGTGCCGGCTTCTCATTTTGTTCGTTTTCGTTCATTGTATCTGCTCGGGGAGGATGTTGCAAGACACCGGTTTCAGTTCGTCATTGATCCATCAACTCAGTTTTTTTTATTACAGAGGGTAGCTAACCCTCTGACCGAACACGCTGAGCTACCGTGCCGGCTCACAAGACCACGGCGCTCCTGGGCTCACGATATTCTTGATGTTGCATATCTTACACATGCACTACTCAGTTTGTATATTTTGCTTATTTTTTTTCATAGTTCCACACAACTTCTTCCTGTTTTCTCGACTGATCTGTGTTTAGTTCTTCAAGGCCTATCCACTGTGCCAACTTATAACTAAATCTGAGGGGGGTGCAATGGGGAGGTTCCCTTGTTAGAACAAAGAAACGCTTATGTTTGTCTGCTATCCACTATTAGTATTCTGTGAAGTTTTTGACATGTCAATGCAGCATCTTTAGGTATGGTGTGTTTTGTACTATGGTTGTGTAAGATATTGGTAGAGGTTGAGCCTGAATTACCTTGTTTACGAAGATGCCAACCTCAGCAAGCAACTGAGTGGTAGCCATTATCAAATGATTTGTGCACTCAACCTTGTTTTTCATTGTGTGTAGCGTGTTATTTTCTTTTCTTATTTTGAAATGTGTGAACAAACTGGTCCTGGTCTGTCATGGGGTCAGCATATGACTCATACAATACCAGAGTGGATTGGTAATCCCCATGACCATGTATCAGTTCTGTTTTTGCAGAAACACAAGAGGTACAGGCTGGCTGATATGTGAGGAGGCATTAGGACTTGTTCCCCTGCATCACTCCTCTACTCTAGGCACGTTCGTTTACTGTCACAACCATCTGATATGTTGTAAAGTCCGGATTATAATGACCATGCTGAGAGTTTTTCTGTAAAGTGTGAATAGTTATTTAAAGTTTTATTTCTACTTCAAGTACCTTTTGGTTCTATCTGCAGCATTGTCAAGTAGGGGGCACACTGTCCACAAGAGGACTCTAAAATAATCAAGGCTTATATGCTGCAGCTTTGAAATCAGTGTTCTGCAGATTTTATAATTCCTGAACTAGGTAGGAATAGAAATATAATGTTGAGAAATTCCTTAAGACAGAGAAGCACACAGCAAGAAAATGCTGCCTCTTCACAACGGAAACAATAATTTGCTAAAAATCTAACTGGAACCAAAAGAAGAAAACAAGGACGGACTGTTTCAGTGGGGGGGAGGGGGGGGACTGTTAAAAGTTCTTGCAGACACAACTATTCCTCTCAAAAAATGATAGAGAATAAAAATGAATTGCTCCCTTTTATTATTATTGTTGTTATTTTATCGCCAATCACATTTTTTCCTATCAATTTTGTCCTCAGGAATATACCATCGCAATGCTAATTTTACCAAAAATATGTGCTGCATTTTCAGGTCCCTATATAATTATGTACAGGGTTCTACCTGCCGGACTATAAGAAGCACTTTTTTCTTCAAAATTCAGGAGTGTATTATACACGAAATTAATATAAAAATGTCCAGTGTTTGATTTAAAATTCCCACCAATCTTATAAAGGGCCATATATGCTGGGGGAACACATCTCTAACTGGCAACAATGGATTCAACTGGCAGCAGCAGTGCACCAGTGCGTCGAACGTGAGTTGCAGTGATTCACAAGCTTGCTAACACTTTCTCCTCCCACCCCACTATCACCAACCCAGAACACTGTCTATCCTATGATGCACCACTGAAAATTATGATGCCAGTGGACTTCAGTTGAAAGTGATTTGTGGGGCCACAATCAGAAGATGATATATTGAAAACAATGCCAAAACCTCCCAAATTGCGCCAGATGTTGTTGTTCATGTACATGACAAGTGCTGGATGGACGAGGCTGGTGTGAAATTATGGATTATCAGAGAGTGGGAGAGAAGGAAAGGTGCTTTATAGAGAAGAGTTCTCTTCTTGGGCTGGATCAGTTTAGTAGTAATTTGAAAAATTCTGTGAAACAGAAATTGAGACAAGGAAATAAAGAGCTTGCTGTTATTCTGCGAGGAGTAACTTCACAATTGCAATCTCTTCATGTCTCGATAAATAAACCATTTAAAGTGTATGTGAGAGATGAATGGAACAAATGGATGGCAAATGGAACCCAACATCAATTCATACTGAAGGGAGCTTTAAAACCACCTACAATCAAACAAGTATGTCAGCGGATAAAACTGTTGTGGTCTAGAGTGATAGAAGAAATTATTGTGAAATCTTTCAAGAAGTGCGACATAAGTACCGTCCTTGATGGCAGTGAAGACGACAACAATGATGATGGGGAGGAAGAGGGAGAAGAAAAAGGTTCAGATGGCGACTTTCTGGGATTTTAAGGGTGAATTTGGTTTTATAAACCAAGAAGTTTTTTTTTAGTCTGGCTTTGCAATCTCATAATAATAATAATAATAAAATGTTGTTTTTTAAAAAAAATTGCTTAAAAATTAAGGTCCATCTTATAGTCCATAAAACACAGCAGCAGCCATTAACCTTATGCTCAATCAAATATCATGGAAGATATTTAATAAAAACATGATTTGTTCATTAAATCTCATCTGGCTTGATCAGGAATATGACTGGGAATTTTTTTGTTCTGCAAGCATGTTTCCAAGGAGATCAACACAACTGACAATACTGAGAGGCCATTTGATTGACTAGTTGGTCTCACCGAGTGAAATGTCACATTGTTTACAGGATATGAAATTATTCAGAAACTTAATAATATTATGTGAAAAATGCTCCAGCACCAGAAGTTTAAGTTTGAAAAAATGCTGTTACGTGTAAAATCCAATACAGTGTCTTAAAACTAGAGAAATATACTCCACTAAATAAAAATGCACAGTAATATTTAATTTCAATGCCAATGACAAGTGAATGATACCATCCACATCATTACAATTCGTTGAAGGAAAGAGTAGAACAGTACAAGAAGATTTTTGCATATACCAAATACTGAAGGAGTACACTGGGACACTGGAATTCATTACCAAATGAAATGTTCTATAAAGCATATAATTTTGTTCTAAATACTGTATTAACTTGTCACATTCTTATCAAATGCAACTACTCAATATGCAGAAATACTGGTAATAGAGTTTCAAATAATGACAAGTATCCACGGAACTTATGAGCAATCTAAACTGACAAGAAACCTGGGGAAAAAAAGGGTTGTGTTTATCCCATGAGAAATTGTTAAATCCCATAAACTAGTTCTACAACAGAAAGAAAATATTGTGCACTTACCCCCACACCATCCATTTACACATAATGAAAATGGAATAATAGAAGGAATAGTATGAATGTTAAGAGAGACTGGTTTCGGTATGTAGTGGGCTTGTAAATTTTTGTCAGTTTTTCAATATCTATGCTATTCTTTTCTTACACCTTCCAACATTAGTCTTTTTCTTAAATTTGGAGCACCATTAAATAAAATGCATCAGTACACAAACTGCAACAATTCACTGGCTATTTAGTTATTGCAGCAATACACACATTATTTTGCTGTCTCAGCTGTGTGTTTTGTAATGAGAAATAGAAACATAAAGGCTTGTGCCACACATTATACACATCACAATATAATCAGCAGTAAATTTTAGGCAGTTTGTGACATACAAACTATTGCATCAAACAAGTTTGATGGGGAGGTAAAATAACCTAATCAATGCATAATTGACACTTTTGTACACAAATCTTAGTTGGGCAAGATACTCCTTCACAATGGTGTGGTTGCACTTTCCTCTTATGCAGTGGGGTGGAGTTGGGATACAACCTACAGTCAAAAGAGTAAAATGAATTTATTATGTAATTAACTTTTGAATCCAAGGTGTAGGAACACATCATGCAGTACATTAAACAAGATGACTTACTTCTATGATAGCTGGCCACACAGCATGAGAAAAGAATGTGATTATTCTCACAGTGTGTACCATAAGATTTGGAAACAAACATATTTAGCAGCTAATGGTAAAAAAGGTTTTAATGCATTATACATTGGTTTATCATACATAAAATACAGCATGCAGAAAGGCTTTTGAGAGTTAATATTATGAGAATTTATTTGCCTTACATCTTATTGATTCTACTTATATTTAAGAGGAACTAATTAGGTATAAGAAATTTAGTTTTTTCAAGAATTGCGGGGAAAGTCAAGCTTTATTGCAACACCATGAAAAACAATTCTTCTACTTACCTGAAAAATCATTCCTTTCAAAAATTTACTACAATGATTGCACGATGATGGTCGATCAAATGAGTGCATTAGAAATTTATGGTCTGTGCTTTTGCAAACGCTTGGTTCAATATTATCCCTGAAACAAGCCAGATGCAAAGAACTGCTGTGAAGATAAGGAATATGGTGGATCATCATATTTTCAATAAAATTTACAGCAAAAAACCAATGAAAATAATATCTGTCATGGTCTGTTACTTGTAGCAATTTTCTGTTTAGACAAAACTTGGTCAGAAGGTTATATTAACAAATGTCTGCCCATATGCAACTGAATAACACAAATTTTGTTTTTCCAGACACGAGCACCTTAATTTATTTAGGTATCTTTAGTGGCCTGAAACACACTTAAATTCTGGTTTAAATAGAGCTTTTACTTAAATTATTGTTTTAAAGATGTTATATTGAGAGGATTTCCTTCCCAATACTCTCAAGCTGATTTGGGTGTTAATTTTGACAAGCGGTCCACTAATTTCAGTCAGGATATGAATACAGTAAAAGAATTTGAAACATTTATCTGGAACCTATAAAAAGCCGGTGAACAACAAATCACACTCAGAGTCCCACATGCAGTCCACATGATTACACCACCATTAACAATGTTTGAAACACACAATAATCCACCATCAAAACAAACAATACTCACTGAAGTATGCAAGCAATATAGTAACTAAGGACAAGTGACACAGAACAACCCTCAGTTAAGAAAGATATGATTTGGCATGCAACAGGTTATTAGCTGGGCCCCATGGGAGTATCTGTTGGGAAGGCGTGGCCTTATGTGCACTACTGATATCTATTACCTTTGTAGTTTGTCTGAAGAAGATTTCAGATTTTAAACAAAGAGCACTTTTGCCGCTGTACTTGCAAGCACAGATGTGGCAACTGTACTTGCAGTCCGCCCTGGTACCTGCGTAGTCAGCATGACGGAATGTAATGCCAAGGGGCCCAGGTTAGATTCCTGGCTGGGTCTGAGATCGTTTCTGCTCAAGGACTGGGTGTTGTGTTGTCCTAATCATCATCACCTCATTCTCATCGACATGCAAATAGCCGAAGTGGCGTCAACTCAAAAGACTTGCACCAGGTGAACGATCTACCCGACGGGAGGCCCTAGCCACACGACATTTCATTTCAACTGTACTTGTAAGCACAGATGTTGCAGCTAGCACTACATTCCTGGGAAGTGTCCACACACAGACCTTCTTTGCTGGTATCCTAACAACTGAATCTGATGACATTAATGATAGTAGTTGTATTGCCACCCATCCATCCACGCATCCACCCACCCACCCATTCACACGTTGTGCTTCAGGGGACACATTAAAATCGAGAATCTTCGGAGATATGGAACACATCAAGATATACATAAAGAAAAGGAAGCGACTCTTAGAAACTTATTATGTGCACTGGTTGATTGGTTGGTTTGGGGAAGGAGACCAGACAGCGTGGTCATCGGTCTCATCGGATTAGGGAAGGATGGGGAAGGAAGTCGGCCGTGCCCTTTCAGAGGAACCTATGTGCACTGTGCTAACAATAAATGTAATGCAGTAAATTAACAGGAAAGCCATAACTTTGGAAGAAAAAAAGAGTTTACTATTTCCTGAGTCGAGTTAAATAGCTGATGTTGATCTCCTAATGATAGGTTAATATTTACTTATATAAAATAGCTACCTCTGTATGCAACAATTGAGGTTTATTTACAATACTTACTAGTTATTCAATCTACACAAGGAGAAATCAGTAAAGATAACCAAGGAGAAATCTGGAAATTGAATTAAAGTTAAGGGAGAAGATATAAAAACTTATCATTTTCCAGTAACTGTAACTCTGGCAGGGATGAGAAAAGATCTGGAAGATATCTGAATGTAATAGATAGTTTCCTGAAAACAAGTTATGAGATGAATATCAACAACTGTAAAACAAAGGTGAAGTAGTGTTGTTGAATTAAATCAGATGATGCTGGCGGAATTAGATAAGGTAAAGGTGTTGCTGTTTGGACAGTAAAATAATTTATTATGTCAGGTGCAAAGAGGATCTAAAATGCACAATGACAACAGTAAGGAAAGCTTTTCTGAAGAGAAAAGTAAGTTAACATTATTTAAGTGTCAGAAAGTCTTTTCTGAAAGTACTTGTCTGGAGTGTAGTCTTATTTGGATTTGAAAAAAGGATGATATATATAACACAGGCAGGAAAAGTACTGAAACTTTTAAAATGTGGGCCTTCAGAAGAACAGTGAATATAAGATGGGTAAACAGGATAAACACTGAGGAGGTACTGAATCAAGTCAGTGACAAAAGGCTTTTATGACACAACTTCACTAAAAGAAGGGGTGACTTGACAGGAACATGCTGAGGCATCAAGGAACAACTGATTTCGTATTGGAGGGAGGTGTGGGGACAGTAAAAGTTGTAGAGGAAGGCTAAGCCTCGACTGTAGTAAGCAGGTTCAAATGGATGAAGGCTGCTGTAGTTAGAGATGAAGCGACTTGTGCAGGGTACACTAGTATGGAGAGGTGCCCCAAACCAGTCTTCAGACTGATGACCACCACCACCACCACCACAACAACAACAACAACAAAAACAAAATGAAATACTTGTCAAGCAGCTTTATTATGAAAGTTGCCACTCACCACATAGCTAACAGAAATTTTCAACCCTTGAACCTAGATAATCAGAAAGTTTGAACAAGGCATGGATAATGACTAATGAGGAATGTTTTAGCTTATTTTATTATTTTCTTTTGAACTGATGGGGATTCTCAATTTCTTGCTTTATGTTGGTTGGCAGCTAGTTGAATAGCTTTGCACTAGAGTACATAACATTTTTTAATGAATTACGTCTAGATCATTTCACACATTACTAATTTTGGTTCACTGACTTTCAACAGATCATCTTGATGTTAAACATATGATACAGTATATTTCATTACAGTGATGAGACACAGTGTCTCTGGTGTTTGACATCAAGATGATATGTTGGTGGCCAATGAGCTGAAACTAATAATATGTACCTTAAAATAAAAGTATTTGTGATCTAAATTGAACTAATTAATAAAAGTACCAAAATGATCACTGTTTCTTACACAGAAAGTTATTTTTCTTTCTTGTATTGTGACTATGCAAATCACAGATCAGCTGAACCTAATTTTTATTACCAATAATGAAAATCGGAGCTAATGTATTCAAAAGTGTGCACAAGAATTCATTATGGAGTCTTCTGTAAGGTGTGCAATTAATCTGCTTTCTTCTGTTATGCTCCAGTTAATGGAATCCACCTTACCACTTTGATGTACTATAATTTTTTCCCCCAAATTCACATGACACACACTACGACAGACAGAGATGTTCTTAGAGCACATGAAGCACAACTGAGGAGCCAGGAAGGAAGTCAATCCATAAGAGGCTTCATCACAATTTCCTTTTTCCTTACATGCCACTTTAATGTGGCTAAACTATAGGCATTTAAAGCACCAGATTGGGTCAACACATAAAATATCACTTTGAAGCACATGAACTAAATCTTAATGTGCTCAGGGGCCACTGGTGTACATATTACAAACCAGAATTAAATCAGTTGTTTTGATTGTCTTCTCACTTTCACTTCAATAATTAGCTCTCATTACTCTTCTAGCTTTTCAACAGCGTTCATTTGTATTATGTTTTCGCATGATACTTTACTAGAATTTAGGGTAGTGTGCATCTCTATCATAATCAGATTACTACAAACAGCTTAACTAAGCTTGTTGGGAAGTTGTGCTTTCTGTTAAATTTGGCAATTTGATAACCTCTCAGCACATTTCCCTGTAATAACTGTACCTCCAAGAGACCTCTGGATGTAGAAGTGTGAAAGCTCTCTGCATGATCAAACTTCTCTTCCAACTATTTTAAACACATTGTGGAAAGGTGTCAGTAAAGAACATTTTATTCTTGGCTTTCCATAAGGGCTAGTTGTCCATGATATTTTACAGGTTAAATGTTGACACAACCCATTGTTACGGAAATGGAAGCTGACTCAGAAAGAACCAAAGAAGTCCCAACTAGTTTAATGCAGCTGGTTGTGGCAAGTGCACAAGACGTCAAACACTAATGATTGCTTTGCTGTAACAGCCACACACCTGCTTGGCATGTAGCTTACATCAAGAATATGATTAGTTGCCTCGCAGAGGTGTCAGCCAGTTTGCTATACTCATGTTTAAGCCAAGATCACTGCATAATGCACAATGTTCCACTGTAGTGCCTAACAATGGTTATAGATATTGCAAAAACCCAGATTTATAAAGAATATGCAGTTACCTCCACCTTTCACAATATGCTTATTTCCATTATCAGCAGACAAGAAATGGAGGAACAGATGAGAAATATGTGGCAAACCTAATCTTGGTTAGGCTGGAAACTAACATCTGAAACACACATTCCAATCACCACCTTTTAGACACAGTTTCAGAAAGCAATTGCTCGGCTAACAATTCTGCATTACTATAATCCATTAGACATACAACAAAGATGCAGTGTTCAGTGGTAAAAGATATGCTGCATGGTGAAGGTCATGTATAGTACTGAAGGTCTTTTTCTGCATTATTCAATCATTCACATTACTGGCAAATCTGTGCATTCTGCATCTACAAGTGATATATTGTAAACCCTATTTTTGTTGGCCCAAGTCCTCCTTCAAGGATAATTTAAAGCTTTCATCTGTCAAAATTCAGCATGTGGAATGCTTCCATGCTTTCAGGGCTGACAAGCAAGCAATGAAGAGTAAAAATAATATCACAGACATTGATAAATATATTCCCCAGACCAAAGTTATCCTTACTTTAAACTGACCAGTTCCACATCAAAATGAACTATTGTGTGCATGGACAATGAAGCACAAGCAAATTACTAGTTAAAAAATATTCATTAAGTGTAAAGCCAGACTAAACATAATATATGTGAAAGAAGAATGTGTCAGGGAAAGTAATGAGGAAGAAGAATTGAAAAATATTCATGAAACAAGAAAAGAAGAGAAAATAGGGATTTGAAGCAATTAATGGAAAAGAGTGCTGAACACAGAGTTATTAAAGTCAACAGTGGAGGCAGAGGGAAGATAACATGAGAACAGAAATATGGAGATAATGCTGAAACATAGCAATGTACAGGGTGTATATAAAGCCTGGGAACACTTTCAATTATTGCACAAGAACCAAATATTGTACAGATATCATACATACGTCATTTTGAAAAGAATCCCTGAAAGTTGTGTTTTTTTTTCCATGTATACTGCCTCAGCGTAGTTTGGTAATTTGCCAACAGTCAGCGTTAGTCGCAAACACGGAGCTGCCGCATCGATGGATCAGCCGTGCTACAAAACGGGACAGCTGTTTCATGAAATGGCCTCCTCAATCACCAGATCTCACTCCGTGTGACTTTTTTCTGTGGGAACACATTAAAGATCTGGTGTATGTACCACCTCTACCACGTGATATAGCAGAGCTCTGAGAGAGAATATGGAAAGCAACTGACACAGTCAACAATGCCATGCTGGAACTGGTATGGTAAGAATTCGATTCCTGTATTGAAGTTTGCCAGGTCACTCATGGTTTGCATAAAAAATAAATAAATAAATAAATAAAAACTTTTCACAGTTTTTCTTCAAAATGCAATATGTATGACATCTGTACAATGTTTAGTTCTTGTGTAATAAATAATTGAAAGAGTTCCTGGACTTTATGTACACCCTGTATATGGGAGGATGTTTAAAAAGAAAACAAGCCGCAAGTGTTAACATGGCACAGTGGCTTTTAAAAAGCATGGAAGAGGAGCTGGCAGGCTGTGGGTTGGGGAGTTTACTACTTACACAATTAGAGGTGTGAAGTAAGTGTGCAGGGAACTGCTGTCATGCTCTAAACCATGCTTTGTAATAAAATGCTATGTGTCAAAGCTACGAACTAAAACGATTACATTCAGCTTAGCACTATCTTAATTGATGGAAATGGAAAGTTTTCTTTCTTTTTTAGGATACTACTGCTGTAGCTCTGGCATGTACACCACAGTTCAGATGTAAACACACAATTCAGGAAAGATCTCAAGGCAGGGTACAATGCTCATGTCAAAATAGGTAACCATTTGTAAAGCAGCACAACAGGCCATCCACATTTTCCGTATAGAGCTGCAGCAAGTATAAAATAGGTTATCAAGGTTAGTGAGATAGAAATGTATAAAAATATAAGGACTATAGCCAGAAAATGAAAATACATTTCCACTGCTGATACATCACAAAATGAATATGCTATAAATGGCCATTTAACTGCTTCATGAGTAAATAACCCTAAGTCTGAGATGTTCGATATAACACGCAGAAATATTCAAGTTATGGTTAGGGTAACAAAATGTTTCTATACAAATTTTTAAATATAAATTTTGTACTTACAATGCTTCCTCAATTGCTTTTATGCACTTCCTTTTAGCATCATCTGTGCGAGCGTACATAGTAAAGGCAGTATGTTCACCTTTTTTAACAAGAAACCACTGGTAATTCCACCTTGAATCTTTCCGTAGGATAGCACGGTTAATAGTGTTTTCAACTTTGTACTCACTTAAGTAAAGGTACTCCCTAAAAGCATAAAGGTCACCCTGAAACCAAGAAAATACTCTATCTAGAACATGCATCTTCAAACACTGAACTGAAAGACTGAGTTATTTCCTGAGGAACCAACATACTACTTGGACTAATCCTGAGAGGTTTTAATATGTCTTCAAAGCTAATCATTCCAAGATATTAAACTCATATTATACTACAGTAAATTATACTAAGAAACACAAGAAATTTTGAGCAGTGTAACTAGAACTAGAATATGTTAAATAAATAATGACTGAATCTTGATCATGAAATATGCATTATGCTTTTAAAAATTGGCTACATGGGAATAGAATTGCTGACTATATATATATACAATGAATATAAAAGGCAAACTGTAAACAAAGTCAACTAATAAAACTTTTCAACACTTTAGTTTTACATGGGCACATATGAAGTAATTGTGACATGAAGTTATCTATGCATGTCAAAGAATAAGATGATACAACTCAACAGACTGTTTTCAAGGCGATGAATACTAAGAGGAAAAGAATGAGGTTAGAATAGAATACAGAGGGACCAAACTCCGGATGAAAATGACACTACCCCAAGATTATAAGCTGGAGAGAATAAGTAGATGTACATAAATATTTCAGGCATCTCACTCCTCACTTCAACTCTACTGCCAACATGTAAGTCATTAAATTAAACACACTGAAATATGTACATTTTTAACTTCTTGTGGCATAACGAATAATCCATCAAATTTCACATTCACAGTTGCACAAATCCTACTGCTCCAACTGATACTTCATTACAACGTTATAATCTTCATGTCACTGTAGTTCATCAAATGATCCATATCTATACAATGTTCTGCCACAGCTAACTTCCCTGGCTGTAGTAAGCACATGTATCTTTTGTGTTGTACACATCTCTCACAAATGGAATCTATTGTCTGATATATAAATGACTTATCACAATTTCCACATTGAATCTGATGCAAACCTGCCTTACGAAGAAATGAATCATCCTTCACACAACCGAGTAAGGCTGCAATCCTTGCAGGAGGCTGGGAGATTGTACCAGTGCAATGTAGCTGTACAGGTGGTTTAAGCTCTCAGTGGTCTTCCTAAGCCAGTTCAAGCAAAATGTCAATGCGATTCCTTCAACACCACCACACCCAATCACCTGCCCTGTCCTCCTCTCATTAAACACATGTCTCTATCCAAATGTTTGTATGCAGGGCATCCCTACTAAGCATCATCAGATGCATTTTCTCTGGTTGTTTAGCAAATATTTGTAATTTCATTTTTGCAATATGTACACGACTCGGTGCCCCACTGCAGACTCCTAACTAAGGTACGAGCATATGGGATTGGTTCCCAAATATGTGAGTGGCTCGAAGACTTCTTAAGTAATAGAACCCAGTACGTTGTCCTCGATGGTGAGTGTTCATCGGAGGTGAGGGTATCATCTGGAGTGCCCCAGGGAAGTGTGGTAGGTCCGCTGTTGTTTTCTATCTACATAAATGATGTTTGGGATAGGGTGGATAGTAATGTGTGGCTGTTTGCTGATGATGCTGTGGTGTACGGGAAGGTGTCGTCATTGAGTGACTGTAGCAGGATACAAGATGACTTGGACATGATTTGTGATTGGTGTAAAGAATGGCAGCTGACTCTAAATATAGATAAATGTAAATTAATGCAGATGAATAGGAAAAAGAATCCCGTAATGTTTGAATACTCCATTAGTAGTGTAGCACTTGACAAAGTCACGTCGGTTAAATATTTGGGCGTAACATTGCAGAGCGATATGAAGTGGGACAAGCATGTAATGGCAGTTGTGGGGAAGGCAGATAGTCGTCTTTGGTTCATTGGTAGAATTTTGGGAAGATGTGGTTCATCTGTAAAGGAGACCACTTATAAAACACTAATATGACCTATTCTTGAGTACTGCTTGAGTGTTTGGGATTCCTATCAGGTTGGACTGAGGGAGGACATAGAAGCAATTCAGAGGCGGGCTGCTAGATTTGTTACTGGTAGGTTTGATCATCACGCGTGTGTTACAGAAACGCTTCAGGAACTCGGGTGGGAGTCTCTAGAGGAAAGGAGGCATTCTTTTCGTGAATCGCTAGCGAGGAAATTTAGAGAACCAGCATTTGAGGCTGACTGCAGTACAATTTTACTGCCGCCAACTTATATTTTGCGGAAATACCACAAAGATCAGATAAGAGAGATTAGGGCTAGTACAGAGGCATATAGGCAGTCATTTTTCCCTCGTTCTGTTTGGCAGTGGAACAGGGAGAGAAGATGCTAGTTGTGGTATGAGGTACCCTCCGCCACGCACCGTATGGTGGATTGCGGAGTATGTATGTAGATGTAGATGTAGATGTAGATGTTATTCCTGTTAGTCGTTTATTTCCATTCTGGTAGTCTGAATCTATGGTTTTTGTTTGTAATTATAACAATGCTGATCATTCGCAAACCCAATCAACCACATAACCAGACAGTGATTGGCATTCATCCATTCAGCATTTCTCTGCTCAGCTCGTATAGCCCCGTCCTGTTTGGTCTGTGGAAAGTTTATTTCTAGATGCAACTAGGATACTCCTGACAGAGACATCACGTATACTATGCATGCATTCGAAAATCAACTTATGATTCATTCAGAAATCAACTTAAAATGTGTTCAAAAATGTTCAAAAACCAACAGGGATGCGTTTCAAAATCGTATGAATAATCAATAGACCAATGTGTGCTGGATGCTGGGTACTTTGTGAAACAAGTTTTTTTTTCCTCAAGGATACGAGTTTGGCGCCCCCTTTTCCTGGTGGGATGTAGCTGCTTGCTGCGACTGCTTGCACAGCCAACAGACACATTCCTGTAGCCAGAAGCGGGAGAATCTACTACTCAAATGCGACTCAACTGTGCATGTGCATGGGCCCGCTCATAACTGCTAAAACAAATCAAATGTAAACAGTTGTGACTTCACACTCATCAGAGGCAATTCGTTGTTATAAAGCATTGCATAGTCTTCCTAAAGCCTTTGACACATTTTGCTGTTGGCAGACGCTTGCATGAACACTGTGTGCTGTTGTTGTATATAGCGCATTTCCTTTGCAATTTAAGTTATTTTCATTTTTTTCTCTCTCATTTATGTTTTATTGATGACGTATTATTCTGCAGTAGCAGGATACAGTAATATCCTTTGTTAGAGTATCGGTTTTTACCAGTCAAAGTTACAAAAATTTAACAGAAAACTAACTCAATGAAAAATTCCCAGAATTCTAAAAAATTCTTGGGTTTTTCCCAGTTTTCTCCCAGATGAAAAAGTTCGTGGGTTTTTCCTGAATCTCCTGGTTGTTCCGGGTCATATATACCCTGTTATAACATTCAAGCAATAAGGCTGAAGTTCTTATTAAAACTCACCCGTGTTGACTTAATTTGCTTGCACAGCAGTATTATTTTATCAAAGATGAAAACATATCTGAAACAAAAGAAGTTATGAATGATTTCAATTTAAGCACATAAAGAAACCACATTGAATTTCAGTATGTCAAATAATGAGAATTGCAAGTGCAATCTGTAAAAACTTTCTACGTCTATGCATTTCTTAAAAACTAATTTCTATTGGGAAATGAAGCTGAAACAATAAGGCTAAAATTTCTATGAAAAACTTTTGCATTTATTTGTGACAATGTGAAAATACTGACATTATAAGAGAATCCTTCTGTCCCAAAAATAGGCAGCAACCAAGTAAAACGGGGCATGCAGGAAGAATGTCTGCCAGATCATATATATGGTCAGAACATCCAGTAAATATAGCCTTATCCTAAAAATTATGAAAAGAAGATATAAGAGAATAACTTTCGAAAAAAGCAGCAAATAAGCTTACCTGCATTTCACTTTCTGGTCATCATGAGCCTTAATTCGCATTTCCCCATCATACAACAAGCGACCATAATCTTTCAACGACTTATTTTCTGGCAAGTTCAAGTCTGATATACTATCCTGTAAAAATTTGTAAAAATGCTGCTATACAACAAGACTGAGCCATTATAATAATTAATATCACTGATCTACTAAAATTATATTAATGAAAAATAGACTTGAAGATAGTTACTGGGCGGGGAGGCCATGTGACCCTATACTGGCTATCAGTGTGACAGTCAAATGAAACATGGGCAAAACGTGCAGTATCAGTCCATACAATTGCAGACTGAGCATCATGTCTGATGTGTGAAGTACTTCATCTCTATGGAAGTGCAAACAATGTGCTTTCTCATGGCACAACATCAAGGGTACATCCTGGTGCCATTAGTATCTCGATTCAGGGAAAGCAGCTGCCACAAGAGACAAATGATGTGGGTAACAATGACTTCAGGATAGGGGCCACTGTTGACTATTGTGGACTGGAACAGTGGAAAGACGGGCCAGGACAATACTGACAGATGAGCTCCAGGAAAAGCATCTTTTTGTAGGGTATAGAAGCTAGTTCCCCTGTTTGACACAGGGCACAGTAGTTAGCATTGGTTCTGTAGTTATTTTGCATCAGCTCTGTGTGTGTGTGTGTGTGTGTGTGTGTGTGTGTGTAAGTTTTCTTGGTTAAAGTTCTTATTGTCTTGTAGATACACCAAATATTGGAACAAATTGAGCCATAGACAGTTGAGTGCATTGTGTAAAACTTTTCTCATTAAATATGTGGGAGATATAGGAATGCAGAGTCTCACAGTAGTAACGTACAATAAAATGTTCTTGGGCTTCCAGTTGTGTCAAGTGGGCACAAGATACTTTCAGTTCCACAGTGTGATAATAGCAATATGTTTTCTAACCTACAGAATTTCCAGAGAGATTCACAGTGTGATGAGTGTAACCAGTACAATATAGAATAGTCATCCGAATTTTCATCTTACTGTGCATATGAAAATTGTGTTATCATTTTCTATTAAATATTTGTCAACAGTTGTGAACTAATAATTAATAGAACCATACATATTAAATGAAATACACGTTTTATATGGGAATGTCATTAAAAGTAAACCTACCTGTATATCTTGGACAATATTCAAGGTATCACTGTCCCTTTTAACTTCATTTATATACTGAGCTACATCAACCATAGCTTCCTTTGCTCTTTCCAGTCCTCTGTAATCTTCATGATTCTGTTTATACATAAAAATGTTTCAGCATGAAAAAAATCAAAAACGAATTTTCAGTACTAAAGGAAAAAAACATAACAAATAATCTATGTAATATTCAAAAAATGGCTTACAATTTGTGTTTCACTTATAAGTTTCTCCAGAAGTAAGGGATATTTCAAGATACGCTGCATTGGCACAGACAGTATATCTCGTAGTTTAAACTTCCCTTTGTTTGCTTCTTGCTCACATTTCTGTAAAACCAGAAAAACATTAAAGAAATTTCAGTCATTGCATACCTTAAAGTACATACAAGCTAAGATACTAGGTATTAAGGACAACAAGTAATAGATGAGCTATTACGATCCTGCCAGCCTGTAAACTAAGCTATGCAACCAAGCAGCATTTGCATTTAATCAGTTGACAACTGTGGGCCTACTCAGTCCAGTGGCCTGCGGGCACTCAAATATGAAGGAAGGCAAAATTGTGCTTCACAGAAGACAGATCACGGGTGTCTGGGATTCTCTGATCTCAGAGAGGTGCACAGCTGAAGATATGAAAATGATATTCGTCTAATGAGATACTTTTCTTTGTCCCTTCACTACAAAGAGGTTTATGCAAGTTTGGTTCCAGTCGTATAGGTGTCACAGTGTACACAGGTCTTGCTAATTCTATGGAATCAGGCACATTTATACATTAACAATTTTCATCTATGGTGTCCATTGAGACATCAACAACTTGCTTCCAGTCTAACAATCTTCTAGCAAACCAAGTGTACCCTCTAAACACAGCTTCTTCACTTTAGTATCATATACAAATTCCCACAATCTGTCATAATTAAACTTGAAAATTCTGGATCAGTATTAAAAACATCCTGGCTAGCAACCAGATTCCTTTTATTTGGTTTGTAGCACATGTGGAACAAAATGAAAACATTGCATGAAAAGTTCTGTCTTTCTGTGCACTACAGAAAATTTAACAAGCCACTAAAGTGCATTCAGCCAAGACAAAACACTTGTCTTTTCATCATTTTATACATTTTACCACTACATACTATTAAATATCTTTAACACACCAGCTGTTCACACATTATGCCATTACAATTATAATTAACAGATAAAGTCTTAGCAGCTTTACCTCAATGATGTGATAGAAATTCACTGCATCCACAATATTCTAAACTACACAGTTCTTTTATTCAACAAAGGTGGTGCAACCTACAACATACCTGATATTGAATCTGATCCAAACTTTCAGACAAACTATGTATTTAAAAAGATAAATTTATAAAATTTAATATGTCATGCTTAACCCTTGAACAGCTGCACCTGTGTAAAAAGTGCACCAACCACAAATACAATTGTTTTGCATGATTCCATTGTTGTTTCACTATTCCAAGTCTATACCTATTCCTTCACTATTGTTTCAGCTTACACAGTGAAAAATTGTGGTGTCACATGTCCAAGTGAGCAGCAGTAATATAAAATAAACATTGAGCTAGGTGAGAAAAAATTTACAATCTGTGCAAGAAAATGACCCAGATTACGAACTAGCACATGATCCCATGATGAGGTAGTTATCTATGAGTAATTAGTAATTGAATAAGTGGTTGGCTGGCATCTGATGCAACTGTGCTGTTTAATACTTTGAATGGGTCATTATTGTGATGTAACACCTGTGCATAAAGATATACTAAAAGTTTATTTCATTATTGATTAATTCAACAGTGTTTTAACTCGTGTAAATTTATTTTACTGTCGTTTAATTAAACTAAGATAACTGTGAGTGTGCTTATACATGTTTACCCTGGTAATATAAAGACAGCTACTCTTTATATGTGTACAAGGTATGGCACATGCCTGCTCGTGTTATGAAAAATGACGCACCCGCTCGAGGCTTAATTTAATAACTCCTTGACAAGCTTTTCGTTTGTTTTTTTGTAATGTATGACATGTCTAAGAGACTGTCTCTTCTACAAAATGATTATGTCTCGTAATAAATATGATAATGCTGTCAGTGATAACTACTGCCTAAGATATGCAAATCATGACTTCTTGTAATAATAAACCCCGTGGAGGCCCGGGAAAAGAATAGGCCTCCGGTATGTTCTGCCAGTCGTAAAAGGCGACGAAAAGAACAAACCACTAATAGGGCTAACCCCCCTTTTAGTGTGATTAGTTGGTTCAGGACAGAACTAATGGAGCCTCGGACAAGCGCTGTCATGGTCGGGGACGATGCTTGAACCCTATGCCCGTCCACAATGGTAACGACACTGCTAGCCACACGGAAAATGATTTAAATCTAAATAGAGGTGTTTTGCAGGACATGCTTCCTGCAACCACCCTAGAAGGTAAACAAAGACAGAGGATGAGATGGTCTGATGAAGTTAACCGACACCTCATGTTCTGTTATTACCAAGCAACAAACTTAGGAACCAACACAACTGGATACAGATCACAAGTATACACAACATTTATTACCAGATACCCAGAATTAAAATTTTCAACAGAACAACGACTAGCTGATCAGATCAATGTAATAATAAAAAATAACAGGATATCCCAGTCAGAATTAGAAAACATCAAACAACAAGTACAACAAATACTGGAACAAAATAATGTGCAGTCAGAAGAAGAAGAAGAAAATACAGTAATGGACTCAAACATCCCAGAGCAAACAGACCAAGAACAACACGCATCAATTAAACAATCAGAGGAAAACGAAATCTTAAGACAGCCACCAGAACAAGCACAAATAGAACACGAAGTGACACACATGTTAGATATAGAAGAAAACTTTCAGCTGACATATATAGAATACAAAGACACAAATACAGACATTAGACCATTCTTGCATAGGCCACCAAATAACACACAAGTCGAAACAACAATAACAACTGTCAACACAATCATACACAACAAAATAAATGAAAATACAACTATGGAAGAGTTACAACTACTGGTTTATATAGGAGCACTCACTACACTAAATATACGCACCAGGCAGAGATCAGAACCACCCAACACACCGAAGAAACCCACAAAACCAGCATGGCAACACAGGCTACAGATGAGAATAGAAAAACTTAGAAAAGACATCGGACAGCTAACACAATTGATAAGAAATGAAATATCAGACAAAAAACGAAAAAGGTTAGGTAAAATCTCACAATAAGAAGCAATAGAGCAATTAGATGAAAAGAAGCAAAAATTACGAGCATTGGCCAAATGACTTAGAAGATACAAAAAAAGTGAAAATAGAAGGAAACAAAACCAAACATTCAACACAAACCAAAAGAGATTTTACCAGACAGTAGATAACACACACATTAAAATAGACAATCCACCAAACATAACAGACATGGAACACTTCTGGAGCAACATATGGTCAAACCCGGTACAACATAACAGACATGCACAGTGGATACAAGCAGAAACAGACACATACAAGATGATACCACAAATGCCTGAAGCGGTAATTTTGCAACACGAAGTCACCCGAGCAATTAATTCTACGCACAATTGGAAAGCCCCTGGAAAAGATAAAATAGCAAATTTCTGGCTAAAGAAGTTCACCTTACACATTCACATCTAACCAAATTATTTAACAGTTACATTGCAGACCCATACACATTCCCTAATACACTTACACATGGAATAACTTATCTGAAACCTAAAGACCAAGCAGACACAGCAAACCCAGCTAAATATCATCCCATAACATGCCTACCAACAATATACAAAATATTAACTTCAGTCATTACACAGAAATTAATGACACACACAACACAGAACAAAATTATAAATGAAGAACAAAAAGACTGTTGCAAAGGAGCACGAGGATGTAAAGAGCAACTGATAGTAGATGCAGAAGTGACATATCAAGCTAAATCTAAACGAAGGTCGCTACACTACGCATACATTGATTACCAAAAAGCTTTTGATAGTGTACCCCATTCATGGTTACTACAAATATTGGAAATATACAAAGTAGATCCTAAATTGATACAGTTCCTAAACATAGTAATGAAAAATTAGAAAACCACACTTAATATCCAAACAAATTCAAATAATATCACATCACAGCCAATACAGATTAAGCATGGAATATACCAAGGAGACTCATTAAGTCCTTTCTGGTTCTGCCTTGCTCTGAACCCACTATCCAACATGTTAAATAATACAAATTATGGATATAATGTTACTGGAACATACCAACACAAAATCACACATTTGCTATACATGGATGATCTAAAACTACTGGCAGCAACAAATCAACAACTCAACCAAGTACTAAGGATAACAGAAGTATTCAGCAATGATATAAATATGGCTTTTGGAACAGACAAATGTAAGAAAAATAGCATAGTCAAGGGAAAACACACTAAACAGGAAGATTACATATTGGATAACCACAGCGACTGCATAGAAGCGATGGAAAAAACAGATGCCTATAAATATCTAGGATACAGACAAAAAATAGGAATAGATAATACAAATATTAAAGAACTACTAAAAGAAAAATATAGACAAAGACTAACAAAAATACTGAAAACAGAATTGACAGCAAGAAACAAGACAAAAGCTATAAATACTTATGCTATACCAATATTGACCTACACATTTGGAGTAGTGAAATGGAGTAACACAGACCTAGAAGCACTCAATACACTTACACGATCACAATGCCACAAATATAGAATACATCACATACATTCAGCAACAGAAAGATTCACATTAAGCAGAAAGGAAGGAGGAAGGGGATTTGTCGACATAAAAAACCTACATTATGGACAGGTAGACAATTTAAGAAAATTCTTTCTAGAGCGAGCAGAAACTAGCAAAATACACAAAGCAATCACTCATATAAATACATCGGCTACACCTCTGCAATTTCATAACCACTTCTACAACCCTTTAGATCACATAACATCAACAGATACGAAGAAAGTAAATTGGAAAAAGAAAACACTACATGGCAAGCACCCGTATCATCTAACACAGCCACACATCGATCAAGACGCATCTGACACATGGCTAACAAAAGGCAATATATACAGTGAGACGGAAGGATTCATGATTGCAATACAGGATCAAACAATAAACACCAGATATTACAGCAAGCATATTATTAAAGATCCCAATACTACAACAGATAAATGCAGACTTTGTAAACAACAAATAGAAACAGGAGATCACATAACAAGCGGATGTACAATACTAGCAAATACAGAATACCCCAGAAGACATGACAATGTAGCAAAAATAATACAACAACAACTTGCCATACAACATAAACTAATAAAACAACATGTTCCCACATACAAGTATGCACCACAAAATGTACTGGAGAATGATGAATACAAATTACACTGGAACAGAACCATTATAACAGATAAAACAACACCACATAACAAACCTGACATCATACTCACCAATAAAAAGAAGAAATCAACACAACTAATCGAAATATCAACACCAAATACAACAAATATACAGAAGAAAACAGGAGAAAAAATTGAAAAATACATCCAACTGGCTGAGGAACTCAAGGACATGTGGCATCAGGATAAAGTTGACATTATACCAATTATACTATCAACTACAGGAGTCATACCACACAATATACACCAGTACATCAACGCAATACAGCTACATCCAAACTTATATACACAACTACAGATATCTGTAATTATTGATACATGTTCAATTACCCGAAAGTTCCTAAATGCAATGTAAAATATACCGTACAGTTAAAAGGA
This sequence comes from Schistocerca americana, assembly GCF_021461395.2. Taxonomy (NCBI): domain Eukaryota; kingdom Metazoa; phylum Arthropoda; class Insecta; order Orthoptera; family Acrididae; genus Schistocerca; species Schistocerca americana. The sequence goes on from NC_060130.1 coordinate 642,837,841, forward strand.
AGTCACACTTGATCAAGGTCCACGTCACTTTCAATTTTTAACCAGACCTAAGGTCTGAGAAAGGAAAGAAGATAATAATAATAATAATAATAATAATAATAATAATAATAATAATAACAATAATATTTTGAAAAATTACATGGCATCATCAGAGTCCATTCTCTGCTCTTTTTTACATAATTCTGTGCTGACTTATATCTCTACTTCTTTTAACTTCATTTGTCAGTACGTCTGAAAGCTGTGCCCGTACTACATTTCAGCACACATTCCATATGCGTGATTGGAACCACATAAATTTTGCATTTGATGTGTGGGAATAACTGCATCATGTGTGACAATTAACTAAAAAAAAAAAGTCTTGTGGAGTGGCCTAACAGATTCTCCCATATGCTTTCCTGTACTTTCACTTATAAATGATCACTCCACAAATTTCTTTTTTCTACCACAAATATAAAGTGTGACATAGGCCCATCAAGTAAAAAGAGTATTTAGTTGGAATTAACAGTACACTCCCAACTCATAAACAAGGGAACTATAGCATTATATACTTACCAATCATGCATTTTTGTACTCTGCTGACAGATGCTTCACAGGGGCCATTCCATGCCAACAGATACAATTTTGGAAACAGTTCCCATGCAACCATCACAGATTTTGATGACATTTTGTGAAAAAGTTCACACACATTCTCGATCACCTTTGGTAAAGTTTAACTTCCACGAACATATACAAGGTGTGTCTAAAAAGTTTGGTGAATGGTGTCATATCTGAATGGCAACTTGGTGCATGTGTGCATGCATGCGCATGGGTCTTCAGAGACTTGAGGAGAATCGATACATGGCATGCACTGCAGGTCACTGGTTGTGTAAATATACTGCGACCAGTTCAACGTAGTCAGTGTGAGAGGAAGTGTCACAGTGCAATGAAGCAACGTGTAAACATCAAGTTCTGCTACAAATTGGGGAAGGCTGCAATGGAGATACATGGAATGCTGGTGCAGGTGTACGGAAGGGAAGCCGTGAGCAGAAAATGTGTTTACGAATGGTTTAACCACTTCTGTGAAGGAAAGGAAACAACTGAGGATGAGTCACATTCAAGTCAGGCATCGACAAGCAGAAGCCCAAAAAAGATCGAGAAAGTGTGACAATTGCTGGCACAAGATTGGCGACAAATGATTGATTGCGGAGGAATTGGACATTAGCAAGGAGACAGTGCACACCGTTGTCCGCGATCATTTGGTTAAGCGGAAGATCTGCTCTCGATTTGTACTGCACAAGCTCACAGACAAGCAAAAAGCAAAACAGATGGAAACTGGTGGTGATTTCATTTCCATGTGCGGCCAGGATCCATTGCTTCTGAACACCATTATCACAGGAGATGAGACCTGATGCTACCAGTTCAATATGGAATCAAAACGGCAATTGATGTCATGGTGTTCACAGTCTTCTCCTTTACAAAAAAAAGCAGCCTGCAAAAATCCAAGGTGAAAACACTGTTGATCGCCTTCTTCGACAACAGCAGCATCATCCACAAGGAATTTGTTCCTGCAGGTCAAACTAATAATGCTGCATTTTACCAGTCCATTTTGAACCAATTGCTACAGCATATCTGGCGGGTTCAACCAGAATTTCGCAGGACTGGAAAATGGATGCTGCTCCATGGTAATGCCCTGCACACTGCGTGATCCATGTGCACCAATTCATGGCCAAGAAGATGGTAACTGTTCTTGAACACCCTCCGTAATCCTCTGATCTGACACCTGCGGACTTCTTCCTCTTTCCTTACTTGGAGGCGGCCATGAAAGGTGACCATTGTGAGGACGTGAATGCCATCAAAGATCGTGTGACAGCCATTCTGTGATTGATCCCACAGAAGGCCTTTGCTGATAGTTTCCAGAAGGTCTATGAATGTTGTCAAAAGTGTGTTGTAGCTGGTGGTGACTATTTTGAAGGGCAATAAAGAACATTTGTTTGTATCTTTTCTTTTGTTTATTGTCTGATAGTATTCAGCGAGCTTTTTAGACACACTACGTAATACCTGCAGCACTATAATTATTTGTTTGACACCATAGTACAGTTTCCAACAGTGCACCACTGAGCTTTCGGAAACTTTGAGACATAATATTTATGGAAATATTTTCTTGGAAAAAAATAAATAAATAAATAAAACTATGCCCTCTTGAACAAATTTTTGTATTCTCTTAAGTGGAATAATAAAAAAAGCTTTCATGAGCAATTTGCATAGACAAATAGAAGCAAAGTCAGCCAAACAAATAGCATCTTAAAAAATGTGACATTTAGCTTTTCATATCTTCTGAAGTAATCATGGGATAAACCTGAAACTTTGCAAGTAATAACTTACCAACACAAGGTTTTACAATATAAGATTTGATTCTCCTATTGCTCTGCAATAGTTTACAAAATGAGAGTGAAGTTGACAATTTTTACAAAAGCTTTACAAGTGAGTATTTATGGCCCACTTTTACAAAAAGTATTTTCTGCAAACTCTTTTACACCATTTTCATTAAAAAAGACCAAGTTCTAAATCACCTAAAACCAAATTTTGTTTTGGAATGCAAGCATACAAGGCCCTCAAAAACAATGACAAGGTGGAGGTGCAATGAAAATACTATTCATCTGTCACTCAAGTATATATTTTTATTGTGGTTTAAAATTGTTTAGCAGTGCATGGGAAGGTAATGTGGGCTTGAGAGAGGAAAAACTCGGAAAAACTGCAAAAAATTAGTATTTTATTTTTTAAATATCTAAAGTGTGTAGCTCTACAAAATTCTTTTAATAAAAAATGAAAGGGCATAAATAATCAGTAAAAAGGATAGTATCTTATTCTTTGTGTCTCTAATAATCTAAGACATTCACATTTAAGAAATTTAATTTTTTGGGTTACATCCTGTCAAGTGTTTTAGCCAAACAATCTGTCCCATGTGTGGTATTCCATGATAAACACATTCACAATCAATATTGCAGGGTATTTAATTCTCTATAACGAAGTGCACCTTGTGATTTTTAGGTGAAATTGAGTCTGTTAAACAGCTATGGGTTTGAAAGTAAGTCTGTATTTCAACACTTTTACATAAATATAGTATCTCTAACTTTTTAACCGATTACTTTCAGGCAGGATACATTTTATAGAAAATATCTATGTCAACACATACTTTAATTATTGGGCATATTTCTGTTTGTTTCATTCTTGTGAGGCCTTGTTCAAACGATCTGCATTTTATTGTTGTTTTTGCTGCACAGGATGCGAGTTGTCTGGCTCAGTGTAGCTCTTATGTGATTCATAAGATCATGCAAGGTTTATAATCTGATCTATATTTGAAATAATACAAGTTTTGATTATTTTTTGCACAACTACATAAGTATATTTTTGTCATGTTTTATTCTGGTTTTATAAAATATGCATAATTTCATTCAGTTGCAGTTTTCTTGCAATTTGAGCCAATGATGTTTTAAACATAATACTTTTGTGATTGAACAGGAATGGACACAGAAGGGAACACCTTGCCTTCCTGCTCAACTGGGCAAAGAGCTGGATCATCAATGTGTTATGTAATTTTCTATGCAAAACAAAAACAAAGCTGCTCTGAAAATTTTTACTGACCTATATGTGAACATGACTTACTAGTCCAACACTCTGAAGAAAAGCTGGACAATATTTCCAAGTTTGTCTCCACCATGAAGCTCTGCTGCTGATTCAATAAGATACTGAAACAACAGATAAAGCTTGTGATCTGAAGAAGGAGGGGGTGGAGGAGAAGCAGCAGCAGCTTGTTCGTAACATAAAGCCATGTCAAAAAATTTGTCCACCTTGCAAGACTGTATAAAATGAGTATCTGGAGGCTCATCATTACATTCAGATAGGGACTTCACACCAAATGAATAGTTAAACACTAGCTTACCATCAATTGGTGTTTCATACCTGAAACGAACTGTAAGTACCAGAGCTAAGCATCAGTATGTGATGTGGAAAATTCGAAAGGTACAGTGTGTGACTGGAAATCAAACTGCAAATGCTACAGGTGTAAACCAGCAGACTGAACAAGCCAGTAAAAGTAAGCAATGTGGAAAAATAGTGCTGACTATGCACATATGTTGACTGAATGCAGGGCAAGATGCAGTAATTCAGTCATAAAGAACAGGAACAAATTTTAACTTTGGCACCTGTAAGTTGGACAATCAGATAAACAGCAAAACATTTTTTAGTATCAGAAAGAATGATGGAATGCGCTCAAAAGCTTAAGGCACAGAAGGGCATTCTAGTATTTCCAGAAAATTGACAAAGAAAACAATTACCAGCATAAGTCACAAGTGACAGTAAATTTTTTTGAAGATGATGAATTTAGTAGAGCATGCCCTGGAAAAAACAGTATGCCAGTTAGACTTCCAGACACAAAGACATGCATGCATAAAGGACTGTTGCTCTGTAATTTGTGGGAAATGTATGTTTGTTAAAGGAATCAAAGTGGCCGGAAGTGAAGTTACAACAATGTTGTAAATTCGGATCAAAATGGTATGTAACAGCTGGATCAGCTGAAATGTATGCAGTTTGTGTTTCTATAGTTAAGTTGAATTTTAAGCTTACACGTTGCACAGCAGATGTTAGTGAAATTATAAGGAGCTTCTCAGCAGGGCAGTCTGTAGTCTGGAATCTAAGGAAGGCATACCGCATCACTGTTAAAAGTGTCCAGTACCAGAAGCTGTCGCATCAGCAGTTGCCAGCTACTGCATACATCATGATCCACAGAAAATTAAAATAACAGTCACAGTCCCTTCTTGAACGAACTATCTCGATGATATTGTTGTCATGGATTGTACACCTGTTGAACAGTTGGCATATTTAGAGTATTTATTTAAAGTGCTCACTGAAGCTGACTTAAATTGGAACAAGAAAACGTTCTCCTTCTTCCAAGACAAACTTGAATATTTAGGACATGTTATAAACACAAAGTATATTCATCCTGCAAATTCGCACTTGTCTGCGATTAAAGACCTGTTCCATAACATTAAGGATTCTAAGCTGTCATGGGGAAGCTTCTGTATTATATTAAATCCATTGTAAATGCTGTACAAATTGCTGCTCTGCTAAACTGGTCACGCTGGAAAGGTATTCCCTTTATGGGGTCCCACGAATGTCAGGACACATTTCAGCAATTAAAGGAGGCATTATTAAGTCACTGTAATTTGATTCATTTTGATCCAGCTAAGCCTGTCGTGTTGGCTGTGGATGTGTCTTCTTACAGGACGGGAGCTGTGTTTTCTCACAGATGTGTTTCTTCTGACAGGCCCATTGCTTTTGCCTAAAAATCTCTCAAAAAAGTGTAGTGTAATTACAGTCCACTTGAAAAAGACGTGCTCACCATTATCTACAATGTTACCCAAGTTCCAAGCATTTGTTCAGTCAAAAGTTATGCTTGATTATTGATCATTGGCCTTTAAGGGCTTTGTTCAATCCATCCAAGCCTGCCCCACCACGGACAGTACAAAAATTGCAACACTGGGTTCTATTATTGTCTAATTATCAATACAAGTTTTTGTAAGGACCTCACTGCATAACATTTAAATGCTGACTTGTTGTCTCAGTTACCAGCCAGTATCAACACAGCATTTGCTTGGTTCTGAGGTATCATGTTATCAAACTGACACTCAAGATTTTGAAAGTCTTCAAAATTTTCCTCTTTTTTTTTGGGAAAATTGCTGGAGAAACTGCTTCTGATCCAGCTCTTTGTGTAGTTTTGCAATACACATGCTGTGGGTGACCGAGTAGTTTGAAAGAAATTTTCCCACACACTTGCATGTTACTACTTCTTACATTGTCACACTCTATCCATGGGGTGAGGCGTTCTGTAGCGGCACAGTGAAAATGATGATGCATGGGTTGTTATTCCTCATTCTTTCCAGTGGGGAGTTGTGTCTTTGTTGTACCACGGTCACTTGGGCATAGTTTGCACAAGCGAATATTAATCAAATTGCGTGCATATGGAGTATCGTCTCAGTTGAGTCACTGGATTCGTGATTTCCTCTCAGAGAGGTGACAGTTCGTAGTGGTAGACAGTAAATCATCGAGTAGAACAGGAGTGATATCTGGTGTTCCGCAAGGTAGTGTCATAGGCCCTCTGCCGTTCATGATTTACATAAATGATCTAGGTGATACTCTGAGCAGCCCCCTTATTGTTTGCAGATGATGCTGTAATGTACTGTCTAGTAAAATCATCAGACGATCAATTCCAATTACAAAATGATCTAGAGAGTATTTCTGTATGGTGCGAAAAGTGGCAATTGGCACTAAACAAAGAAAAGTGCGAGGTCATCCTCATCCACATGGGTACTAAAAGAAATTGGATAAATTTTGGGTATACGATAAATCGCACAAATCTAAGGGCTGTCAATTCAACTAAATACTTAGGTATTACAATTACGAACAACTTCAATTGGGAAGACCACATAGATAGTGTTTTGGGGAAGGTAAAACAAAGACTGCTCTTTGTTCGCAGAACACTTAGAAGATGCGACAAACCCACTAAAGAGACAGCCTACATTACACTAGTCCGTCCTCTGCTGGAATATTGCTGCGTGGTGTGGGATCCTTACTTGGTGGGATTGACGGAGGACATCGAAAAAGTGCAAAGAAGGGCAGCTCGTTTCGTGTTATCGCGCAATGGGAGTGAGAGTGTCACTGATATGATACGTTGAGTTGGGGTGGCAGTCACTGAAACAAAGCCGGTTTTCTTTGCGGCGAGATCTATTTACGAAATTTCAATCACCAACTTTCTCTTCCGAATGCAAAAATATTTTGTTGACACCCACCTACGTAGGGAGAAATGATCGTCATAATAAAATAAGAGAAATCAGAGCTCGAACGGAAAGACGTAGTATGAAAATGGTTCGATGAACCCTCTGCCAGGCACTTAAGTGTGAATTGCACAGTAACTATGTAGATGTAGAAGCAACACATTAAACATCATTCTACTTGGCATGGCATGGATGCCCAAAATCTGCTAACAATATCTTATTACAATATTTGTGTGGAGCATCAGTCCACTCTGCTGCAAAGCCATTTCCCTCTGGATGGTGGCAACACATACACACAGATTCCACATGTCTGTTCTGGAACACACAATGGTTTTAGTGACATTGGGAGCACGATGTCATCACACAAGATTGAGACATTCGTCTTACACCCTTAATGGTTCCTCTGGGCTGCACTGGCGTCACGAGAATCAGCTGTGGCGCTCTTATGTCAGTGGTTCTGCTGCAGAATTTCTGCCCACAGACACATCATGCTGCTGGGGTATGCCACAGACAGCTGTCATATTGCCCCTGGAGTTCCACCTGCTGTCCTCTTGACCACACCACCTGCCCCCCCCCCCCCCCCCCCCCCCGGTCGTTAAGTGTCACATGACCCAGCAATACAAGTCGATGGTGCAGAGGTTTGGGAGCAGAGGAATGTGGTATTGCCCGAAGAGTGAGGTCCCAAGTAAAAGCTAGTACCTCATGATGGAACCACAAGCTAAGGATAGTCACTGCCAGATGCAGCCATGAATGAGACACATCGACCAAGACACATTCCCAAGAGGTTCCGTAGGCCGCCGCTGCTGAAAGCCTACTTACGTCAGAATGCAGTGTCTCTTGCCCTGCTCTGTGATAGCTGACTTTCATAGCAGCTCTCCGTAGCTCTAATCCAGGCAGTGAGATAGTATTGTTAGTCAGAACTGTGTACCAAAGTTATAGTTGACTGAATGTGATATGTGACCGTCATTCTGTCTTGTTCAAAGTTATAAACAGTTATTGAGTTCTGTAAAAGTACCATAAATATAAAGGGTGATTATAATTAATGTTAAACTTTCAAAACGCTGTATAAATAACACCACTGTTCAGAATGATGTCAAATTGCAATGGAATATTACTGGAGACGGGGGAAAATGTATGGCAGAATAAAAAAAATAGTGTGAAAATTGATTAATAGATGGCACTGTATGTGTCACAATATGTAAATGAAAACACCTGTCATACGCACGACCCATTGAAGTTGGTATAAACACGCCGAGTACACAACTTTTCCTTCTTTCGTGTCTGCAACGTTCGCCATGACTGTCACAATGCAGGATTGCGCTCTGCTTGTAAAGCTGTATTAGAAGACTGATGACCATGCACACATCACTCCGCAGAAGTTCCAGACACTGAAGGGTTTGAAACAAGGTTTGGTCCAATGGCTGCCGTGGGTCTGGAGAAAATGATTCAGAAATTTGAAAAGATGGGTTCTTTTGGTGTGCAACCTGGTAGAGGGAGGAAATGAATTGATTTGGTGTCAGTGGAAGCAGTGGCCACAGCAATGCAGGAGGAGAAGAGTGGTGGTGTGCAAATGTGTAGTGCACGGAGAATTGCCCGAACATTGGCCCTACACGTGGCCACGCGCATAAAATAATATAAAACATCCTTCGATGTTATCTATTCAAAATTACCTATGTGCACTAGTTGCTTCCTGTTGGCCTGCCAGCAAGAGAGACCTTTGCTTTAGAATTTCTTGCTCACATGGAAGTGGACAATGATTTGCTGTGGAAGATTTTGTGGACAGATGAAGCCCACTTCCACCTGACAGGATATGTCAATTCACAGAATTGTCGAATAGGGGCAACCGAAAATCCACAAACAAATCAACCAGTACCACTTCATCCTGAAAAGGTCAGTGTGGTGCAGGTTTACAGCATCATTTATCATAGGGCCATATTTTTTCGAAGAGACAGGTGCTTCTGGTCCTGTTATCTGTACCACCACTGGTAAGCACTATGAGTGTCTTTTGCGCAAATATGTCATTCCAGCTCTCCAACAGTGTGGATGGGATCATTTTTATGCAAGTTGGTTCACCACCACACATTGCAAATCCAGTTAAGCAGCTGCTGAAGTGCCACTTCGGAAATGCTAGAATTATCAGCCGCCATTTCAGTACAGCCTTGCCGTCCCGATCACCTGATCTTAATCCGTGTGACTTCTGGCCGTGGGGCTATCTGAAAGATGTGTTCAGTGTGCCGATTACAAACTTAGCTGCACTGGAGGCATGCATTGTGCAACACATTCTGAACATGACCCCGGAAACACTTTGAACAGTTGTGGAACATGCTCTTCCTTGATTTCAACTTGTTGCACAAAACAGTGGACAGCATACTGAACATGTTTTGCACCAGTCACACGGAAATTAATAATCCGATTTTATTTTGATTCGTGCTTTTTATGTGGTTTCTGGTCTGATGACAGTTAAAAATCAATTTTTCCAATCCAATGTGGTATGACCTTGCCGTGGTGGATGGGCTTACGTAACTAACAGTATCATAATTGTACACCAATGCACACTGAGTAGTACAGTTTGTTTAACGTCAAACATACACCTTAGGCATTGTATGATTCATTTGGCATTTGTAGTTGACCACTATTAAATTATGATGCTACATTTTGTAACCATTTATTTTTCTTCTGCTAAATTTTTCCTCCCTTCTCCGATAATATTCTGTTACAATGTTGCGTCATTCTGACCAGTTATGTTATTTCTACAGTGGTTTGAAAGTTTAACTTTAATTATGATCACCCTATAAAATTGTCATTCATGTGGACATGGATTCTATCCAAGTATTCAATATTAAGGAGTTGTACTAAAGTGAACTACCATTCTTTATTTGTGTTGTAAGTCCTTCTTGGCCTCCTCCAGAAGTAAAACTATAATACTGTCATCTAGGCTTGCTGTGACATATATCAAACTTGTCATTCTATTATTTCACTTTAAAATAGAGAATAATAAGTGAGGACATTATTCTGAAGATAAATATATGTTGAAACACCATAATCTGCCATTATCAGAGCTGCTGAGATCATATGAAAGTCACATAAATTTATGAAATTATAAAATTTTATTTAAGTAGTCCAGGAGCATAACTTATTATTCAACACTTCAATATTTACAATTTGATTATGGAAATGTAGTTGGATTTGCAAAACCCAGTTTTATTTAATGTAAAATAACATAACATTAATATGTAAATAAAGATGCATACGCTTCCCATTCTGGAACATTACTGCCTAAAATTGTAATAATTTAAATTTATTATCAATTTTTTAGTTCTTTAATTTTTCTGTAACAGAAAACATACATTTTTATTCAAATTTATATTTCACTTAAAACGAGATGTAAACTAAAGTAACTGAAATGACGCAAGATGTTTCTAGAATGTTCTGATGTGTAATAAGAAAGTATACACAGTTGTCAAAAAAAGGTGAACTATACACAGTCTTTGTTCACACTTCCTTGTACACACTTCTTTGCAAGCATTTCTTTTTATCTTTGTAATGAGCTGACATTATTGTTCACAAAAGCTTTTTAAATTTTTAAGTAATCCCTCAATATTCATGGTTTCAAAACTTTAAAATTTCAGTACATGCATTTGCCAGTTAAGGTGCAACACGCGACTTAATTTGTTCTGATTTATGAGAAAACTTTAATCAAAGCATAAAGAACAATAAATCATGATTAAATGAGAACAAAGTTAAAACAGCCCAGCACCTCTGAACAACAAGACCATTCCACAGATATCAACAATTGGAAGATGACTATAACAATTGATTTTATATTCTGTATTGAGCACCTTCTTTCCAAATTAAAATATCAGGCCCCATACCAGCAATTATTTTTAAATGTGAAGGGAATGTTTCAAGCTCCATCAGTGACATCATATAAACTGCAGTATAATTCTCCTTGTGACATTCAATAGCAAACTGATGAAACCTCTAAAAAGTTCAAGTAGCTTAAGAGTAAAAATAAGTTTACGATCCTAAGAGATACCTCTTCTAGCTTTGGTATAGGACAGTTAATAAAATTTATTATCAGGCTTGGGATCTTGTGGAAAAAAATACCTTTATCAGGACTGGTTTGCTGTTTAATGAAACTCTTTGTCGGTCTTGAGATTCATCAGTATGTTTGTTTCACATTAGTCATGAACTACGCGAACACAAAATATTATTTATTTATTTATTTTATTTATTTATTGTCCTGTGGGACCAAATTAAGGAGAAGTCTCCATGGTCATGGAACGAGTCAATACATGAAATTATAACACGATATTAGAAACAGATAAAATGAAATATAAAAAAGCATATTCAGGTGACAAGTCGTAAGTTTAAATAAAGAAAATCAACAATGTAACACTGGAATTTGCTTAATTTTTTAGCTCTTCCAGGAGCTCCTCGACAGAATAGAAGGAGTGAGCCATGAGGAAACTCTTCAGTTTATACTTAAAAGAGTTTGGGCTACTGCTAATATTTTTAAGTTCTTGTGGTAGCTTATTGAAAATGGATGCAGCAGAATACTGTACTCTTTTCTGCACAAGAGTCAAGGAAGTGAATTCCACATGCAGATTGGATTTCTGCCTAGTATTAACTGAGTGATAGCTGCTAACTCTTGGGAATAGGCTAACATTGCTAATAACAAACGACATTAAAGAAAATATATACTGTGAGGGCAATGTCAGAATTCCCAGACTATCGAATAGGGGTCGACAAGAGGTTCTCGAACTTACACCACATATAGCTCGAACAGCCCGTTTTTGAGCCGAAAATGCCCTTTTTGAATCAGAAGAATTACCCCAAAAAATAATACCATACGACATAAGCGTATGAAAATATGCGAAGTAGACTACTTTTCGTGTTGAAGTGTCACTTATTTCAGATACTGTTCTAATGGTAAATAAAGCAGCATTTAGTTTCTGAACAAGATCCAGGACATGGGCTTTCCACAACAGCTTACTATCTATCAGAACACCTAGGAACTTGAACTGTTCCGTCTCGCTTATAATATGCCCATTCTGTCTGATCAAAATATCGGTTCTTGTTGAATGGTGAGTTAGAAACTGTAAAAACTGAGTCTTACTGCGATTTAGCATCAAATTATTTTCCACAAGCCACGAACTTATTTCATGAACTACATTATTTGATACTGTTTCAATATTACACACAAGATCCTTCACTACCAAGCTGGTGTCATCAGCAAACAGAAATATTTTTGAATCACGTGTAATACTAGAAGGCATATCATTTATATAAATAAGAAACAGCAGTGGCCCCAGCACTGATCCATGGGGAACGCCCCACTTAACAGTGCCCCATTGGGACTGAACATCACTACCACTCTCAATATTGCAGAGAATTACCTTCTGGTTTCTGTTCTTAAAGTAAGAGGTGAACCAATTGTAAGCTACTCCCCTTACTCCATAATGGTCCAACTTCTGCAGTAATATTTTGTGGTCAACATAGTCAAAAGCCTTTGTTAAATCAAAGAAAACACTTAGCATTCGCAACCTTTTATTTAATCCGTCCAAAACCTGACAGAGAAAAGAGAATATAGCATTTTCAGTTGTTAAACCATTTCTAAAACCTAACTGAACATTTGACAGCAAATATGAACTACTTTAAACACGAAACAAACTAGCACATCAAAATAAAAAAATAAAAATACACACTCAGAATTCCCATTAAGAAGATGACCTCTTTTCCACAAATTGTCAGGTAGATTGTTATGAACGTCACCAAAATTTATACAATGTTATTGAAGGCAGTTTACAGGCTGTGTGTTGCAACTGTTCTTCAACAATTTTACTAACATGATCTCCAGTACCTTAGTAGTGCATAGTTAAATTTTGAAGTTTATAATTAGTTTGATTCTTTAGTTATTACAGCAGCAAAACTGGCTGAAATATGTCATGATTAGTCATGACAAAATAGTACCAATAGATTTTCAAGCACAACTCAAGTTACTTGTTATTTATCAGGACTTTCAATATTACCTTCCCCAGAAAGCACTAACTAATCGCAAACATGAAGGTCGGATTTCAGTACCAGCAGAATAAGAGTGCATTTTTGCTACACCTCCACTTTGTTGCTGCTTTTCGAGATCTTATATGGCCTCATTTCAAAACAAAATCTACTTTTCTATTTCTTTTGGATCATGGTCTTTCAAATGAAAAAAGTTTAAAAGTACACTTTTCTTTGCAAAAGTAGGCTAAAGTACTCATTTTTGGCATTTTTTACAAAAATCATCAAATTGACCCTCAATCTGTAAACTAATGAAAATCAGAAGGTGAATGAAAGATCTTGTATTGGTAAGTTATTGCACACAAAATTTCAGATTTATCACAACTTACTTTTGGAGGTACAAAAAGCTATTTCCTTCAAATTATTCACATGAAAACTGCTCATAAAATCTCTTTTTTAAAATATTGTTTCACTTAAGGGAGCACAAAAAAGCTGTATGTGATGTCCCAGTTTTGTTCCTTCAAAGAAAGAAAATATTGCCAGAAATGTTATGCCTCAAAGTTGCCAAAAACTCGGGTTTGCACTCTTGAAAGCTGTGCTGTGGGCCAAACAAATGCCTGTATTTCTGCAAGTATTGAATTGGTAATCATACAACTTTCCCAATGTTTATTGGGAACATGTGCAAATGTTCACACAAAATTTCAGCAAAACCCTCTAAACTACTCAGTGCAGAATGACCCAACGTTTGGGACAACAAACAATGTTTCATACATGATGAAGAATGGCAGGTTGGGCCCTACGACAATACAATGGGGTATATAAGATTAAGTGCCCACAATGTGATGCCAGATACATGGGCCAAATAGGTCATCATGTATAAGGAGCATGGTGCAGTGAATAATTCAAAGTCAGCCATGTCTTTTCATCTAGCACTTAAGAACCATAGTTTATAGGTCATTAGCGATGATCTAGATATTCTGCACGTACAACCTAAAGGCCTGACACTTAACATCTTAGAAGAAATTGGGATTATGAAATGTAAAATTAATTACCCCAAAAAAGCACTTAATGAATAAACTGAGTTAAAGCAGAGCGACACCTTAATAACTACATCCAATGCTTTAAGGGTAATACAGCCTGGTAAAAATTGATTAGCGTTTTCCAAATATAGGGGGTCTTTATATCTTCTATTTCCTGTTACATCCTGTATTTTTTGATTTTGTTTATGCCAAGCTTTTTTGTCCATATAGCTTACACTGCAAGTCTTTACATTGTGGCTCTTTCTTGGTGTCATAAGGGTTTTTCCTATTGTATAATGATAACACTTTATGGTTACATTGTTTTCTACAGTTTTGTAATTAAATTAGTAGTTCTTATGGAGCGGGGGGATGTGTGGCACCACAGCACTTTTACCAGCTTCCTAATTTGAGGTTACTGTGTGTTTGATGGCTTCGATTGTTATCAATGGTTTTTATTATTTTGGTTCTATTTCAGACTTTATTGATTTGGTCAGTCCTGCTGTGAGCAATTTTCCTTAAAAATCTTTCATTTTCTATTGTTTATGTGATCAGGAGAACTCTAATTTAGCTGCTCCTCATTTAATTGCTGGTAGGCTACAAGTGCTTTATGGATTTCCTTTCATTTGCATTAGTTGTTCCACAACTTTGAAAATGTACAAAATAGTGACAATTTGGGACTATGCTCTCTACTGTGCTATTTGAATTCTCGAGTGACATCACACGTATTATATCAGTTTACTTTGGTTTGACCTTATTGGTTGGTTTGCAATGTATTCACATGCAGACGTGGCAATCTATAACTAGTGCCTCACTGGTGCAAGAGAGAAGTTAACTTTCACTGCAGTGGATGGTAGTTTGTTGTTCCTTAGAGCGGTTATTGGTGGGTACATTAATCCAAATCTTGCCTGTCGGATGGCATGATCAGTCCACTTGCTCACATTGTGGGTACATGATAACTCCTGCCAGCATTTCAATTGAAAGTTGTGTTTCGTATGGGTCTGATGGGTGTCTATGCAGTATTGGTGAGTCGCAAAATTTACTAAGGAGGTTACACTGTTTTCCTCACATGGCTGCAGGGGCACAGTCAATATAACTGTCTTTTTTTGAAGTTTCAGTGTTCAAAAGACCACCTACCTCTCTCCATGTGGATCCATGCGTGGCACACCCCAAAGCCTGGACCATTGAAAGTTTTATAATTGTGATTTGGGCTATGAGGCTATAAATACTTCGTATATTTTATTCCATTTAACGGTGGTTTCCACTTCATTAATTGGGGACCTTTGATCTTTTATGTAGGTCATACTCTGTATGGGGCTCTCCGGCAAATTCAGGATCGAAGAGGATATCCCATTGCATGCCATATACCAGGGTGCACTATTTAACATGTTTTAATCTATTTTAACCTCAGTTATGCATCCTTTGTGGATTCACATTTTAATGTATGTATAGGGTTTTTCCCCCCCTAAGAATCTGTATTGGTCCTGTTTAGCTTTGATTATCTGAACCATGTGGACTGGTATTATTATTGATTCATAATTTTGCAGATGCACCTCAAGATGGGGAACATGTCCTGAAACCGGGTTGTGCTTTCCTTTTTAGAAATAAATAATTTTTACACCTGAAGTGGATTTCATCATTGATGATTTGGAATTTTTCATAATGATTTGGAATTAGTCAACTGGTTTACAAAAACAATGCATTTTCTCTTTAAAAGTGTTGCTACATATTTACAATGTATATGAGTATTTTTGAATTATTATTTACACAATACAAATTATATATTTATATCAACAAATTGAGACACACACATGCATAATTTAAACTGTTTATAAAACAAATACACAACATACATTAAAAATTCTTCTATGGAGTAAGAAATGTCAACTAAAACAGAAACAAATGAACTGCAACATTATGAAATACTCACAATTACTTCCTGATCAATAGCATGATTGCGGTGACACAGATCTTGAATATGGTTCTGTGCTTTTGTTAAGTTAGCGCAGTATTCACCATATACAAGAAATTTCTCTCTCCAATTTAAAAACACATCACTGAGACGATTACTGGTGCCAGGAGTTATTGCTTTGCGTAACTGGCTGTGGAATCCAGCATGAATCTCAGCTAAATCCTGTCCAGCAAAAATACAATATAAAACATAGGCTATATATTGAATAAAGAACATTATGAGTTAAGGAAACAGAATTTACACTAGAAGATGATGAATAATTAATGAAATTTTGGAAATAGGCTGCACTAAATTTGCACAAATCATTCAAGATATATTAGACAACAAGTGGCAAAGAGAGAAAATCCATGAAAGATGTAAAAGTGCATTAATTCAGCAATTAATAAGATAGGTGACAAATCAGATACAAACAACTATAGCAAAACCTCCCAACTTTCCGTTGGTTATAAAATTCTAGGTAAGACTCTATATAATAGGTTAGGAAAACCAATAGACTATGTAACTGCAGAATATCTGAGAGGCTTTCAAAAATGGATATCACACTCTGGGGGGAGGGGGGGAAAAAAAGGAGAAATATTACAATTGCAATTGAGATTTACAAAAGCCAAATGAACAGTAATTGCATTTATGGACTTTGCAAAGGCATATGGTTCCATTAACAAATGAATAGGCAACACAAACTCTTGCAGACATGATGTCAAAAGTTAAAACATTTTGAACCATTTTAAATAACGGTAGGTGTCAGACAACAGGATAGTGTCTGCCCATGACTGTACAATTTAATTAGGGAAAAACTCATTGAAAAACCAAACTAAATATATAAATGAGAATGTTAATAAGAACCACTACATATATATTTCAGGTTTGTTTATTATGCTTTAACCAGTTTCATTCTAAATTAACACCTCATCAAATTCACAAACAGTCTTTGTAAATAATTTTTACAAATTTGCAAAAACATGCTTGTGTCATGACTCAAAGGTCTAATTGTCAGACAGTGCAGCATGCTATTATTTTTCCTGCACACACTAATGGCTGTGCTGGTGTCAGATGGTGAGTGCACTTGTGTTAAAGAATGTGCCTTTTAGAGTTATGTCTGGCAATTTCTGCTTTCCACATTTCTGCCACTTGCTGAGTACTAGTTACGGATACTGTCAGTGACTTTTTGTTGTCACATGAGGATTTTCATTTAGAATGCAACTACTTGTGGCATAATAAAGGGATATAAAATACAGCTGTGGCAGTTTTTATTAACAATCACATTATTCGGCTGTGAAGGTACCAAATGATTCAGATTAAAGTTATAAATACTAGCAGGAGTCTCCCAAACAAAACTGACTTTGACTGCCAACTGTTTTTAAATGAATTTGTAATCTTATCTAACAACAGACAAGAATAAGCACAGAGAAACTCCATGAAACAGTGGTAAAATTTAGACTTCATTTCGTAAATGACAAGATGCAGTAGAAGGGAGTGGGCATAACCACTTTAAACAATAAGGTTTCAATCCTAAAATCTGGGAACAGCTTCCAAGTGGACAAATTCAAGCAGTTATGAAGAATTATTGAAATGGCAGGGCTAAATTGGGAAGCAAACAAACCCATAAAGGGTCTGCAAACTCACCGATAGTAGATACAAATACAAAAAATTATATCACACAAAAGTTTCTGATTTAATACACTGATGTACATTGTTCAACATATTAGAATAATTCAAAATATGATGGAGAAGCAACAGAACTGATCAAACAAACATTAACTAACACAATAACAACAGTTAAATTCTTAGGCAAAAAGTGTAAATCTTTTGATATAAGAACAGGAGTTCAATGAAGACACAGACTATTGTCCTGATTGTTCAGTACTGGAAAAAGTAAACAGCACCTGGGAGAAAGAAGTTGAAGGAATGGCCAAGCAATTCTCTCCGACAATAGAAAATGAAGGATTCACACCCTTGAACAAACTTCATGAAATTGCAGCTAAAAGTGGACTGCAAATATCTAAAACGATAGCTCGTTACAGGGAACGTATTTCTAGGTACCCTGATGGACAAACTACAGTAACCAATTCAGAAAAATATCTTGAGTACCTAAATTCAATTACCTTCAGAAAAATCATCCAAACTTCAGGATTAAAATGTGAAAAGAAAGGGAGGGAGGGTGGTGGAGGCTATGTCCCAGATCACGAAACTAAAACATTACAACACAGTAATCAAACCCCAAGCATCATGTGCATAGGAAACCTGAATAATTGGTGGAAGATCACTAATTCATTAGACAAAAAAGTGGAAACAAAATCCTACGATTTTTTTTGGTTCAGTCTGCATATGTGGAATTCGAATAAAATTATACTAGCCTACTGAGAAAACTGATGAACTCTAAGGGAGACACAACTGAAACAACACGTTATTAGTATGAATGATGGCAGGCTGACCAAAAGAATTTTCCATCATGTTATGTCAATCAAAGTTAAGAACAATTGGCTACATGGAACTGAAAGAGAGCTTCAGGAACTTGGCATCATAGATGACACGGTGCAGGATAGAGGTGTATTGAAAATACTTGCCAAGAATCGTAAATTTGCAGACAAAATGAAAATTGGAACCAACACAATCTGGACAGAAGAGAAACTTCAGCAAGAAGATAAACAAGAAAACAAACATACTCTTTAGATTTCCATAACAATGAAACTATGATAACTGGTAGTCAATAAAAAAATTGATAGTGAGAAAAAAACTTTAGAAAACTGCAAATTCTGAAAGTAGGTGGTGACAACTATTTTATGGTTACATATATATGACTGAGAATATTCTAAATCTTGCATTATTAATGACTAATTGCAACAACTACCTAAAAAGAATGACTAAAGACTTGAAAGAAACTGGGATCTGTGGAGAAATGTTTCAATATAATAACAATACTACAGAACATAAATGCATATACAGTAAGCAATCCTCTGAACAAAAATAGACTAAAAAATACAAGATGAAACAAAGTGAAAATACTAATAGATATTACAAGAAAATGAAGAAGGGTGCTAAATAAATTTTGAACTGCCATTCAGTAGGATAAAACAAATTAAAAATAAATAAATATATCGTTATACAGGAATTTGGACCACGGTGCTCCTTAATATGAAACTCACTATAAATTATTGTAGCCTGCTTCTAGGTAATAGACTTTTCTGCATGAAAGGTTGTGGGGAGTGAATAATAACAGTTATTATGTAAGCTCAGCAATTGTGACTATGGAACTAAAGCACTTTCTCAAAGTTTTTTTTTTTAAAAAACAACCACACAACACGTTAGATTTCAATAGACTATAACTATACTATTACTCAAATTTCATACATATGGCTTACCTTTATGCTTCCAAATATTATTTTTGAATCATGACCTGTGAGAACACCACTCAGTGGTCTCATAAAACAACGCTGTACAGTGGCCAGAACTTCAACATAGTTCTTCTCTGTTTCTACTAACTCATTTATTATATAATCACGTTTCTCAAAACTGTGTGTGACAGTAGCAGGTATCTGTAAGGGGAGAGGGATATTGAATAACAACTTACATATATCAGATAACTAACCCTCACTCACTCTCTCTCTCTCTCTCTCTCTCTCTCTCTCTCTCTCTCTCTCTCTCTCTGATAATAAGTAAATTATTTTGTTTATTTCTTTTGTTATTATTATTACTAGTAGTATTATTAACTATTATTATACCGGAGTTTTCTCTTTCCTCCTTGTACAGTCCTGTAGCTTGGAACCAGTTTTCCTAAAGTTGAAGTATTATTTACTTCGTTGGTATATTCTTGTTCGACCAGGTCCATCTTCTTCATGCCTTTTTTTGATAACTGACAGGCAGGTGGTCAGAGGTCCGCATCTTCTCTTACCTGCTGCTATGGAAAGCATCTGGTCTGTGTAAGATGATGATGTACCCTCTCAGTCAGTGTTCTGTATGGCTACCTGACGAGTAACATCTGCATCAACTTTTATAATAATGATCATAGATATTTGAATCTGCTAATTCTTAGTAATTTAGTTCCTTTGAGTTTGATATCATCCTATTACCATCATTATCACCATCATCATCGTCAATGGGTAGGCTGGATGTATTGCTGACAAAGAGGCACAGCACTGATTCTATTTTAGTTTTACAGATACATATACTGGCACTCTCTTCTGCCTCTTTCCAAAGCTCCAGAGTCACATGAGCTTTCCAGTTGTGTTCCAATATCAACACCACATCATCAGCATATCAAAGATCCTGAAGTTGTGGAATTTTGAAGTCAGGCTGTCAGATAAATCACAACAGTGTTGAAAAGTACTGGGCTGAGAGTGCTGCCTTGATGAATCCCAACAATTACAATGAACCTCTCTGATTATCCAGCTAGGCTCCTGAAACACTTCTGGGCAAAGCTGTACATACAGTGAGTCCAAAAAGTATTTGCCTAGCTGTATATTTTTCAAAAAAGTAAGTCTGTGGCATGTGAAAAGAATTGAACACAAAATGTGGAAAGCCAATCCTGTGGAAAGTATCTTAGTAAGTTATTTTTACAGAAAGACCAGGAACAAAATGCATTTGTAGTGATAACAAGGTTTACAAAATAGAAAATCTCATACAAAAGCTACTTCATAAGTATTCATCCATTCATTTATTTTGACATTTAGGGCCTGAAAACATTGTTTAAATTACAAAAATTAATATTTCATGTGCTTTCCCTTTGCAGCTGTCTGGGCACAGACCTAACAAAGTTTGCTGTTACAGAGGATCAAATTTTGTCCCACTCTTCTGCAAGAGCTTGTTTTAAGTCTTTTGTATTAGAAATTTGCCTTTTCCTGATATTCACTTTCAGCACTTTCCAAAGGTATTAAATGAGTTTAACATGTGGGACCTGAGAGGGGTGTTGAGTTGTTTCATTGTATTGTACATATTTCTAGTCATATGCTTCAGATCATTGTCCTGCTGAAAGATATAACTTACTTGTAAACCTACTTTTTGGTACTAGCATTTCGATTTCCCTTCAAGATGGTGACAAACATTTTGTGATCTTTTATGATATTTTGTAATTCTCTATGAAACGCATTTTTCTGACAGCTGTACCCCCCATCACGGGACCCCCACCACGTTTCACTGTGGGCACTGCGGCAGCATTTCTGGTTTTTCTTTTCTTTTTTTTTTCCATCACACTATTTGCCTGCCATTCAAATAGCATATGTTATACTATGTTCATCAGAATATATAACTCTACTCCAGAAGTCTTCCTTCTTGAACCTACATTCCTGTACAAAATTGATGTTTCCTCAGATGATCCAAAAGATCTTGCGTGCTACCCAGCCACTACATCTGCATTCCTTACAGTTAATTCTCACTTTATTGGCACATAGCACCTTCCCTTGACTTTAGGCTCCCCAGTCAACTTAAGAGGACTGATTTTTGGATTTTTCTTGATTTCCCCCTTAAGACGATCCTCATATCTTCATCAATTGATGAATAAGTGTGTCCAGTCCATGGCAGCTTTCTCAATATTGTCATGTCACTGAATATTAAGAGTTAAGAAATCAGAATTTTTTATTAAAATTCATTAACAATGTGACAGAAAACCAAAGGAAGCAAGACAAGCATATTCGTTAGCTAATTAAGACTTAGTGCAAGAAGTCCTATATCTTACACAAGAGCATGCAGCAAGGAACTGACACAGCAGTTAATAACCTGTTAAGTGAATATAGAAAAATAAGTGCACACATGTGGTCATTATGAATCGAGCCTCATGTCAGAGCTCCAGGCTCGTTCCCTTTAAATACTCCAACATTCCAGCTCTTGTCATGTACTGATCATTGGGATCAATGGCATTCACAGTAATAGTACTCAATTCCAAGATTGCACACCGTAGTAAGCACTCGATTCCAATATTGTACACTGTAGTGAATCTATGTCCTAGATGCTCCAGCACGATTTATTAATTAGCCAATGATGTACTTGAGATGATGGTCTTCACCTGATGAACTTCATGCTGCTTGCTGCCCGCCTTCCATCTAGAAACTGACTGACTTCTGATTACACGATATTGCATGGTGCTGCTAGCACTGAACTTCAATACGGAAGTCAGCAATAGGATCTCTTTGGGTCCACATTCCTGTTCAACACTCAGGCACCTTTGGGGGTTGAAATATACCAGGCAGAAAGGAGGAGATCAACTGACCACACAACTACCGACACAGGTACATAACGCGTCATCATAGAATTTGGAGTGGGACCGAGGACA
This sequence comes from Schistocerca americana, assembly GCF_021461395.2. Taxonomy (NCBI): domain Eukaryota; kingdom Metazoa; phylum Arthropoda; class Insecta; order Orthoptera; family Acrididae; genus Schistocerca; species Schistocerca americana. The sequence goes on from NC_060130.1 coordinate 642,859,900, forward strand.
CTCCAGTAGACAAAGATCACTTTGTGCTGGGCAACAGACACACCTACTTGCCAGCAACTTGCTGCAGTGCCAGGGTAACTAACATCTGCTCCTGGATGTTCAGCTGCTGACCTGACTGGACAGACGTTAACCAGAATCCTGTGGAATGGATACTAACTAGTAACAAGTAATGTAAGTGGAAACTGTAAACAGTGTACGCATCCACAACAGAATGACAAAGTAAACTCCTCAAGCTCAGACTCAAAACTTAGGTTGAGAAGTAACCCAGAAAACAATTACAGAGTAAGTTATTTAAATACAAGACAGGTTTAGACCCTCACTACCCTTACGGCTCATGTTACAAGCTGCACTGTCATGGCACTGCTCAAAACAACAACAATAGGTGGCAGATTGTGGTTGCGAATGGTTGACGCTAGTGTGCTGTGGATCAGCATTAAAGTTTCAGCCCTGGGTGCGAATTTTAGGCATATTTTGATGGTAGATGAACTCTTTATGAAGTAGCTCTTGTATGAAATTTTCTACTTTGTTAACCTTTTTATCACTATGAATCCATTTTGTTCTCTGTCTTTCAATCAAAATGATTTACTGAGGTACAGTCCACAGGACTGACTCTGCAGACTTTGTATTCACATCTTTTCATAAGCCACAGACTTACTTAAAAAACACACGTACGCCTAGACAAATACTCTTTGGACTCTCTGTACTTGCTATAATGTATGTTTGGGTACACTGTGTGCACTCCAAAACTGCTATATTAATTATCATGGCACATAATAAAAGGCTTTTTCTAGAACAATAAATACCGGCCACAGCATTTGTTTGTTGATATGCACATTTCTTGGGTAAAACCAAATTGTTTTTCAGTAATTGTTTACTAGTTTTATAAGCCACTTGTTCATGGCTTTTTCCTCAGTTTCTGAAGATGTATAAAGTATGTTCACAACTCTGTAGTTTTCACAATCATGCATGTCTCCTTTGTTTTTCAGGAAAGGTACCAGCATACTTATTTTCTATGCACAACATCATATTTCGAAACATTGTTGAAGAGTTGTGTGAGCCACCTGAAATCATCTAGTTGTGGGCACTGTCCGTGGCTCAGCAGGTATTTGGTCTGGACCAGCTACTTTACAGCTCTTCATTTTTGATGTACTGGAACATGCAGGAAATATCTACACTTATTTTATGTACACCGGACACACTATTTTACCTTATTTAAACAGTATCTACTCTGAATACATATTTTTGTCACTTCTGACCAACTGCCTTCACTTTGACATCAATTTTATTAATGTTTGAGTGGCTAATTGGTAATATGAAGGAATAGGTATACTTGTCAAAGCTGTATATGTGATGGAGTCATGAATGTTAATCAAATAAGTTTTAACCTTTGGGTCCAATGTAGTGATCCCAAATAATCACTAAACACTACACATGGTATATTCCTTTGAGCTTGCTTCAATAATGCTTCCATAGATACTGTATTCCATTATAATTTGAGATTCATTACTTTTGCAGAGAAACATGACTTGTTATTTGAATTCTGACTGAAGACAGTAATATCACATCTGCTGTGATGATAAAAAGGTAAGGACGAAAGCACAAATATTGAATTAATCACCACATACAATATTGTTGCTACAAGACAGTATAAATTCCTCTTTTATCTTCTTTACTTGAGTAAAGAAACAATACCTTGTTTAACAGGATTTTCATGGTGATGAAAACAAGGCTTCATTAGTTCAATAATCTTTATAAACATGACTGGAAATCTACTGGAAAAAATGTAAAAAAATCAATTTGATAAAAATATACTTAGACTGCATTTTAGTAACAGCAGAAATAATTGTATGAGAAAATTGGCTGGGATGTTACCAAGGCAACATGAAATGGTAATAACAAAAAAGACTGGTGCTAAAGTGAAAACTGTATGACAAGTAACAGACTATGTCTAACATAATATGAAAATATGCATTCACATTTTAGCTGAATACTCTATGACATACTCTGAAAATGGCAAGCATGCTAAGCAGTAAAAAGAGTTGCACAAATAAATTATGTTGTGAAGTCAACAACGCATGTTGCAGGCTGCAACAGATAAGTTTCATTAATATACTCACAGTACGTTGGAGAGTAATTTAATTACTTGGGCAACAGCAACATGAAGAGATTCTAACGACTTTTGAGCTATTACACTTAAAAATTCATTCTGAACAGTGACACAAAATCTACCAATATGTTCTTGCAATAGAAAGGATGAGTTGCTTAATGAGAATTCTGAGTAACTTGTTTCTCATTCTGAAAACTCTTTCACCTTCCAACAGGTTTCTATAGAAAACATTGGTTTCACACCTTGAGATTAATTTCCATTCACTTTAGCTGGGGTGGGGGGAACAACTTCCTGCAGCTAATGTACCTACTTACAGTTGTTTACAAATAAAAACAACAAAAGCCTAGATGTAAAAAAAATTGATAAAAATCCCAAGATAACTAAACATACTATTACAGCAACAAAATTAAGAACAGTTGCAAAACTATACATTGAAACAGGAAATTTCAGGACTAAGTATACACTTGCAATTCTTGATAATTAACAACAGACTTATTATTCTCTTTCTCAGTGTCCTATTGCTTTTCCTTACCAAACTTTTTCCCTCCAAATATTTTTCAAAAAGTTATCATGTCTAAATAAATATCCACACAATTTTGTTTTCCCTTTTTTGAACAGTAACTACAAGCCCCCCCCCCCCCCCCCCCCCGAAAATCTTCATAGCAGTTTTGAAGACAAGGTTAAATAAATACGGGTACAATGAACAACCTCATATGAATGCTTTTCTAATTCTACCTTCACACTGCTCTCCATCAATCTCTATACTCACAGTTTAGTTTTTGTATATGTTTAATATTCTTTTCCTCTATTTCCAGTTTGCATATCTTCAATATCATGAAGAGTCTTTTTGCCAGCTAACACTATGAAATGCATTGTCTAAATCAATAGAGGCTACACATAAATCTCTGTTTCTTCTAACTTCCAATGTAGTTAAGATCCAGAGTTCCGTAACTGCTTCTCTTAACCTATTTTTGGTTTAAAAATACAGTCTGTCCCTAATTAATGTTTCAGTTCCAAAGCACTGTAGAAAGAGAACCACTGAAAAAAAGGAAAAAAAAGAAAATTTGACCAAAAGATGGAGCTGTAAGTGTCAGCACATGCACACCAACAGATGTGTCACACACGGCTGTTCCTTAATTTGTGTCCCAGATGCCCAAAATGACTGCCTCCATGAAGGATTGTATGTTGCTCCTAAAGCTCTTTTACAAGAATGGTGACTGAATGAAACATCCTGCGTTGTTATAAATACAAAATCACACATGTTCAGGAGTTTCTTCCTGCTGACCTGCAAGCAAGACAAATGTTTGTTCTGGAATTTCTTGCTCACATGGAAGTGGATAATGAATGGCCATGGAACATTCTGTGGACAGACAAACTTCATTTCCACCTCCAAGGACATGCCAATACACAGAATTGCAGAATATGGGCAATGGAAAATCAGCACACACATTAACCGGTACCACTTTACATCAACCGGCACCACTTCATTCTGCAAATGTGACTTCATGATGCGGGTTGACAGCACCATTTATCGTACACCGTGTATTTTTTCGAAGAGACGAGTTCTGCAGGTCCTGTTACCTGTACCATCACTGGTAAACACTATGGGAAGAATCATTTTTATGCATGATGGCACTGCTTTGCACATTCCACAGCCAGTGAAGTGGTTCCTGCAGAAGCATTTTCGAAATGCTAGAATTATCAGCCGTTATTTATCTACAACCTGGCTGTCCAAATAACTTGATCTGTGTGATTTCTGCCTGTGAGGTTATCTGAAAGATGTGTTCAGTGACCCAATTGTGAATGTAGCTGAACTGAAGGCATGCATTGGGCAACACATTCTGAATGTGACCTCTGGAGACACTCCGACCTTTTGTGGAACTTGTTGTTTCTCGATTACAACATGTGACAGAAAATGGTGGACAGCATATTGAACGTGTCTTACACCAGTCTCACGACTATTAGAAACCAAAGTCATTTTCCTTTTAATGTCATTTTTCATTTTCATGTGGCTTTTAGCTCCACGACAACTGAAAACTGATATCATTTTGCTTCTTATGTAGTTTTTGCCCTCAGGACAGTTAAAAACCTATTATTCCCATCCGTTGTAGTATTACCTTGCTGTGGTGGATGGGCTTACCTAACTAATAGTGCTTCAACTGTTGATTGCTAAACTTTTGCAGTAACGCACATTGAACAGTACGAACTTTGTAATGTGTGCAACTGAAGCCATAGCCATTATATTGTGACTTACCTGTCATTTGTAGCCAACCCCATTTACATTAAGACGCTCACGGTGTCATCTATTGGTGAAACTTTTGTGTGCCTTTTTTTCCCCCATGTCAATTATGTACTGTTCAAATTTGATGTCATTCTAAGCAGTGGCTCTATTTCTAAAGTTTTTGAAACTGGAACTTTAATTATGGACATCCTGAATAACTCCTTAAAGTTCTGATTCCCTTTTACATGTTATCCTATTTTACATTATGAATGTATTTTTGCTGTATGTGAAATTGGGCTTTTAATTCAGTAAATGGAGCAGTCTGTTGAAGCCCTTTCTTTGTTAATGAGCAAAACCATCTGGGAGAGACCCATACTCATAACAGAAGTTTATAATTTTGAAAACTTAATCTTCCATTTTGTTTCTCTAGAAATCTGTCAGAGAGCAACTGACACTGAAGATGGACCTGGAGCTTCCATTTGTCTGTTATTCATCTGCATCCAGTAATAGGTTTCCTCACATACCTTTTACCACGCAAGATCTTGCCCTTTCTGCAAACTGTTATTTCTTGATCTGTTTTGTGGGCTTATTTAGTCATTACATTCTCATGTCTTTTCCTATACACTGGTGAGCCAAAACATTATGACCACCTGTTTAATTGCTCGATTGTCCGTCTTTGGAACAAAATACATAATTGTTTCTGCATATCATGGATCTGACAGTTCGTCGGTAGGTTTGTGGAGGTATGTGGCATTAGATGTCTATGCATAATTCATGTAAATAATGGGCTCCTGATTTGCGTACGCAGTGATGATTCCTGATAGCAAACCAGATGGGTTTCATAGGTCAATGGTCACTGAGACATCAACATGAGTTCACTATAATTTTCCTTGTAGCACAGTGGCTCCAAGACAGAGACAATTATATTGCTGTATGATGACATCATCGTCGGGGAAGACACTAAGCATGAAGGGTTGCAAGTGGTTTGCAGCTGTCAGAGTATGTTCGATTACTAACACAGGTCCCATGGAGGCGCAGGAGAATGTCTCCCATAGAATAATGCGACTCCCACCAGCCTGTGTCCATTACGTGCTGCACATTTTGAGCCACCATTCACTTTGATGACCATATTTGTGGAGATGACCACTGACCTAGTGTAGCAAAAATGTGATTCACCCGAAGAGCTAACACATTTCTATTGATCGCCAGTCGAATCACAATGGTCCCACGCCCACTGCATTCGTAACTGACAATGTTGTTGGGTCAACATGTGAACATGTATGGGAGGTCTGCTGCAGAGCTCCATATTCAACAATGTACAACAAAAGATTTACTCTGAAACACTTGTGTGTGTGCCGGCATTATGCTTTTTCGACAGAGATGTCACTGATCACTATCTATCCTACTTTACAGAGCAGACAAGAAGAATCGTGGACATATAACCACTTAGTGCCTAATGGTAGTTTCAATGTCCTTCTATCTCCTTCCGTAGATGCTCATGACAGTAGCACGTGACCATTCGGCCAGCTCTGCCATTTTTGAGACAATCATTCTCAGGCCCTGCATAATAATAATCTGTCCTTTATCAAAGTTGCTTATCTCAATAGCTTTCCCCATTTGCAACCAATATCTTCACTAGAGTGATCCCCCGTCCATGTCTGCACCACTTAACATACTATCACGTACCCACAATGCTACCAGGCAGCATCCAACATCACAGTGGGCAGTGGTCACAATGGTTTGGCTGATCAGTGTATACCCACATATATTATTCAACCATTGTTCTCTGGATCCTGTATTTTTACTATGTAACTTTTTAAATTATCATCATATATAGTCTTTATTATCCACTGTCATCACTCTTCCTACTCATCTCAATCTGATTACTCGTTTCTATCAGCTCATAAACTTTTCCGGGCTTACTTTGGCTTTGCTGCCTGTACAGGTAACTTTGAAAATAATGTAAAACACTTAAGTTATAGATTAAAAACATCTTTATGACACTATCATTCACTGCTGTAGTGAAAACGATAGTTTACAATATTGTAGGCCGTGAGTTGGATATTTGTTCAAGTTGCTCATCTAATACACATGAGGCAAAATGAAGGCTGTTGATGTGTTCATGATTTGAATCACAAAACACTGCACCAGTTACTTTTTTCCCATGCATAGCATGACACACTTCAAGAGTTTATTTCAAGTTTTACACGCGATTTCATGTATTTCCAAGTCTTGGAAGTTATCTTTTCTTATTTTTAAGATGTGAACAAATTTCTGTTGTTAGTAACAAAAGCTACTTTTACTTTATGTGACCTAAGTTCGTTTGCTATAACCACCCTCCCCCTTCCCAAAATAAGTGCAATAAAATACAGGGTGGCGCAGATGGATCGGGTGGTTTTAAAATACTTGTCAAACTGTCAATTGTAAAGGTATTGGATTGAAATAAAGTGCAAAACGTGTAGTTACAATGGAAGTTTATTAACAAAAAAATAGTAATGTTAGTTTTTAAAAATTACATCCATCAAATGCCCTCCTTCTCGAGCGACGCATTCTTGGAGTCGGTCCTTAACGTTCCGCATTGCCCGCTCAAGCACATCACCAGGAATTGATGTGATTTCGGTGTGAATTGCTGCCTTCAACTCCTGAATGGTCCGGGGTTTGTTCATGTAGACCCTTGCTTTTAAATAGCCCCATAAGAAAAAGTCACATACCGTGAGGTCCGGCGAGCGAGGGGGCCAATGGACATCTCCATTACGGGAAATCAAACGGCCAGGGAACAGAGCGTGTACAGCTTGCATTGATATCCTAGCGGTATGTGCAGTTGCCCCGTCTTGTTGGAACCACATATTGCCCATGTCGTAATTGTTCTCTTCAAGTTGTGGGAGAAGAAAATCTTCAATCATGTTCACATAACGCTGCGAATTAACAGTAACCGCCTGCTCCCTTTCATTTTCAAAAAAGTAAGGACCAATTATCCCTACCTTAGAAACCCCACACCAAACCGTCACTTTGTCACTATGGAGAGGCCGTTGGTGTAGATCTCTTGGGTTAGTGTCGGCCCAGTAACGGCAATTTTGCTTGTTTACGTATCCGTTAATGTGAAAGTGAGCCTCGTCAGACATCATGATAATCAGGTTTACATCTTCCAATAACTCCAACATCTGTTGGCTAAACTGAAGCCTTTGAAGATGGTCTGTTGGGAGAATCTTCTGTACCAACAGGATTTTATAGGGGTGGAATTTCAGTTCTTCGTTAAGAATCCTCTGAAGGCTCCGACGTGACATTCCAAGAGCTTGAGCACGACGTCTCGTTGATCGACGTGGGCTCGCAGTGACATCGCGTCTCACACGCTCCACGTTCTCAGGCGTTGTTATTGTTGGCGGTCTAGGCATCCATTTTGGAGCACATGAACCAGTAGTGCGGAAATCATGCACCCAACTCAATATCGTATCTCGCTTAGGAACACTACCGCGAGGTGGGATGTTGAAACGCCGGCGAAAGGCACGCGTCACAGCAACAATTGACTCGTTATTGCGTATGAACTCTTCCACTGCGAAAACACGATGCTCAACGGACCACGTAGCCATCGCGACTGACTGCCAGCCTGCAACTGAAACTTCCCGTCCCCCCCCACCACAGGACGAAGTCGCCGAACACCTGGCTCCCCCCCTCCAGACGTACAGTCCACTTCAAAACCACCCGATCCATCTGCGCCACCCTGTAGTATAAAACAGATATAAAGCATAGTCAATAACCTAAATAGTCAGTAGTGCTAGGATAGAAGTTATAAGTGACAACTTTATCCAAACAATGTAATCCACGTAAAATGGAACTCTTATGACTGAATCCAAACTCTTTGCGAAGCTATACTGTTGTAATATCTTTCAACCACATTTTGATTTCACACAAACAAGCAGTGTGAGTGATGGTCTGTGTGTGTTGATTTCCACACAATGAAGGTAGAAATACTATTTTCTAACATTAACACATAAAATTCACAATACTTGCATTTATGCTTTTCTAATTACACTAAAACTAGAACAAGATGACTGCATGCAGGACTTGAGAGGCAGAACAAAACACACACACACACACACACACACACACACACACACACTCTTGATAATGAGAAACACGTAACGCTATGCGTGAAAAAAATGCGGCATGTGCAGTGTTTTACCCACAGTTGCAGACTTTCTAAAAATAGCGATTTTGATGAATGAAATTAAATTGTCAGTGTGCTGTCATAGGTGATGAGGACACATTCAACCCAATGTAAGTCATTATGGGTAAAGAATAATAGGAGATGAAAATCAGTTCTCAGTAACTATGATCACTGAACAATGGAAAGCATTGTCAAAGATGACTGTGGAGACTTAAAAGCACATCTGAAGCCTGAACTGAATTAGTATACCAGAATCATTGTGCATATACATCTCACTTACATCCCACATACCTCTGACTTGGTAAGAAACTACCAAGTAATGTGTATGAGAGTAAAAAGGTGGAACCAGTTCCTCTCACATTGTTTCTAAAAATATGTAACACACGAGGAAGGTGCACGAAGAAGCTTATGCCTCTCACAGAATATTTTCTACCATTAGACATTCAGGTGGTTCTGTGGTGGTGTTGGCTAATGTTGCATGTTATTGTTTTTATAACTTCACAACAATTACAAACATAAGTCTTTTAAAAGTACATGATTACTTTACCACACTTTACCAAAATTCTTACAACACAAGAACATCAACCCTTGTTACTCTTATTCTTTATTAGTGCCTTAGACTATAAACAAATGAGAATGGAGCAGTTTGGTTGGGCGAAGCAAATTTTCTAGCATTTAAGTATAGTGAGCATGTCAAATCTGGGTAGAATGCATTGAATTGTTAATGTTCTTACAAGACTGCTAGCACCATCAAGTGCACACACATGGCTACCATCTCTGGTAGCATAATGTAATTATAATTTTTGCTGACCAATCACAAGCTCTCTGTGAGTTACAAACAGTCATCACAAGTCAGTTTTGGCTGACAAAGCCTTTCAACGGAGAGCTCAAGATTTTACCCAGATTTGAAGTGATAAGGAATGTGATTCAATTTCTCCAGGCATATTTTACATCAGCGCACCTGATGATGGCAACGTGGTCTATTGCCGAAATATTGTGTCCTATGCACACTCATACCAGGCTGTTCACCCGAGATTTATTTAGTGACAAGGAATGTTACATATATTTAAGAATGTTGAAGAATGTCAATTAAAAATCACCAGAACAGGACAACTGTTAGGATACCAAGAAATGGGGACAGAGATCTTCCAATGTGTTGATTTACTGCAATCAGATCAGAATACAACTATGTGGTAATGATATTAGTGCAGCCATGCACTGTCTTATATATTTTAGAAATATTACCAAAGTGATGCAATTGTATTCAAACAATTAGATGCATCATCAGCACATCAGTATAGATGTCTGTATTAAATATTTTACATTGGCACACCTGAGTAAAAACAACAGTGTGTTTAAATAATGGAAGAAAATATACGGTAGCAATTTTTAACATTACAGTGGATGTCAAAGAGAAAGACAAAAATAGGAAATCACAGATCAGCTGAAAGAATATGCACTACAGTAAATAAATACTCCCAGAGAATAGTACTGCATGGACAGAAAATAGTGGCAAAGCTTTATGATCTAACTTACTCTCTATTAATCTACTAATGAACTTAAGGCTACTGAGATTTGAAGGTGTGTCACTGTCTTGAAAGGTGGCAGTCGTGGGCTTGATTAGTGTGTGTGTGTGTGTGTGTGTGTGTGTGTGTGTGTGTGTGTGTGTGTGTGTGTGTGTGCCTACCAGTAACTATCCTAATTTTTGACTTTATTGTACCAATAAACACAAGCTGAACTGGCTAAATGCCAATGGAACAGAAAGCCAACAAATGGATGAATAGGCAAACAATTTCTCTCTCTCTCTCTCTCTCTCTCTCTCTCTCTCTCGCCCATACATATCATCTTCTGGGGCAATACACCTGCCGCAAAGAAAATCCTCACAGCACAAAAAAGAGCAATAAGAATCATTTGTGGTGTACCCCCACGAACCTCATGTCGAAATCTTTTTAAACGACTTGAAATACTGACAGCAACATCTCAGTACATATATTCACTGATGCGCTTCATAATAAATAACCCCACTCTGTATGAAACGAATTGCCTACATCATGAACATAACACCAGAAGAAAAGAGGATTTCCACTGTGAGTTAAAGAACTTGACACTTATTCAGAAAGGGGTAAAGTACGCTGGAAAGAAAATTTTCAATTCCCTACCCAACAGCATCAAAAGTATGAGTAGTACATCAGTATTTAAACGTAGCTTGAAAAATTATTTACTTGAGACCTCACTTTATTCACTAGAGGAATTCTTTCAGAGAAATAAGTAAAACCCAGATTGGAAAGATGTTGTTAAATTTGTTGACGCTGTAATAATGCCCTAATGTAAAAATTTCTGTTTTTCTCATTTCCATTTTTGGGTCACTTTTAAACCCAAAGTGGGAAGTTTTGATTACTGTTCAAGGTTAAAATTAATGCAATAATGACCTAAATATGAAACTGCTATCTTCACATTTATGTTGACTAGTTTTTAAGCTAATAAGTATGACTTTTGTGCACTGTTATTAATACTATAACAATGTTTTTATTCTATGTATTTTATTATTTATATTGACACGTTCCACATCTGAGTGACTTGCTCACATGTACAGATCTATGGAACAAGTATATAAATAAATAAAAATAAATAAAACACAGGTTTCTATATATTCAACACCATCTATCTTAAATTGGATTGGATTAATACATTTGTATGCCTGTATAAAATAAGGATTATTTAATTACCAATTTAAAAGTTAACTCAAGTTAAGCACAGTTTTTAGGACAGGAACAGCATTGCATATTTTTTAAAAAAGCAAGTTTTTTAGGTAAAGCAAATTCTCTCATCACCTGTGTCTGTGACTGACTGCTTATGGAGCAAAGATCGTGGTAGATATCTTCACTACGGATGTGCGAGTAGTAACTTCCATATTCCACTTCATCAGTGAAGCCTCGAATTGGTTCATCATCACTACAACACATGCATACACAAAACTACAGTTGATGGGGCATGCAGTTGCTATGGAATGATACATAAGACACTGAACTTCTCATGCAGGACTTTCTATTTTACTTATAACATAAAACAAGTGCAATTGGGCTAGAAAGTGTGGAACTTGTGTGGGTCATCTATGTAAACCACATAATAAATGGAACAACAAGCTCACTCTATTATTATATAAATTGTGCAAAGCTACCTACATACGGGAAAAGAAAGGATGGTTCAGCACTAAAAATACAAACTATTTTACCTACTAATTACTAAATGTGATACACAACCCAAGATTCAGATTCAAGAGACCTTTAATAGACACCACAATAAAGACAGGGCATCTGATAAAACTATGAGAACAGAAGAAAAATCAAATACTTTAACAACAATAAAGACATCCTATTTATCATTATGCTAATATGAAATTGTATTTCAGTTTCATGTCTCTTTACACATTTCTTGTGAGCTGATATATAATTACTCACTTACTTCTCCTACACTGGTGTGCCTCTCAATGACCGAATTATTGCCAAATTTTTAATAATGTTACAGTGCCAAAAGAAATCTTTATTTTTCAGATAGAATTAATAATGATATTATAGATGCAGTTAATGTCAATGAAACAAACTTAATTCAATCTATGCACCTTAATATAACAATGATGGCAGCAACATATACAAGGAGAGACTGAAAATATAATGACAATTAACCTGAAAACAACATATTATAACACAGCATCAAATACTGAATATCTCTGACTCCCCCCCCCCCCCTCCCCCACAAAAAAATCATTTTCTTACAGACTTAAAAATAGTTGGAATCTTTCAGTACAGGAGAAAGATTTTTTACAGTGCTATTGTGGTGACATTGGTAGTATTGTCATAACTTTGAAAATCATCTGCAGTAATTCCAATGAATTTTTGTGAAGCTATTTACAGCATTGGAATATCAGTTATGTAATGGGAATAAATGAATAATAAATTTGATGTGCATTGTCAACTTCTCATGAAGTAATGAATAGTCTTGCGACTCACTCTGAGGATGGCGGGACGATATGCAGCCGAAATATCAGTGGAAGAAATTTTATTTGCACAGCTGCATGTCCGACATTTAATGGACTATTCATTATGCTGTGAGAAGTTGAAAATGCACATCAAGTACCTCTTTGGAGAGGAGATGGTTTCATGGGTCCATAGTTTGGACAAATTACGACATCAGAGAGCAAGACTATTGAGCTCCTTGAGTTTCTTACTGAAGTGCCGGGACCACGGGGTTGTTCCAAAATTTGCCATGTCGGTTCACTTTGTCAAGAACGCTGCAGTAAATATAATTTTACATAGGGCTAGGTCTGCTATTGTTACAGAAAGAATTCTGTTTTACTTGTTGGAAGTTGGGCATTGATTCTAAACACCTGTATCATCTGCATTTGAAGAAGGCGGCTGTTTTATCTCCTGACTCATGGGACTGGATTGATGGCATGACATGGGCCAAGTATGACTAGGTTCACGAAGTGGCTACCAAAAGATAGATTGCCAACTACAACCAAAGGACAGATTGCCAACTACAGCCGATTAGACCAGCCTTCTCAGGTGGACTCTATTATTCGATGTCCTCTCATAAATTTGATGGTTAATGATCTGGACAAAGCTATGTTATCTGCCTTAATTAAAGGGCTAAATTTTGCCCCTACTCCAAAGACTTTGCTGACATCATCTTTTATCAGTGCCACTGAGGAAGCTGTCCAACCACTATCAGAGGATTCAGCTGAAGAAATCAGACGTGAAAGCTGCCGAGCAATTACGAAACATCGCCTCAAAGAAGTAATGTTTCCAAGGAAGAGAGATTTGCAATATGAAAGCTGCATGAGGATACTGTCACATTCGTCCTCTGTGCTAATAAAGGTAATGCTAACGTCCTTTTGCCTCAGGAAGTCTACAAGGAAGAGGTACGTGGTCTACTTAGTTCTAGTGCATACTGGAAGATTAACAAAGATCCTACCAACAAGGTGACAATAAGGACTGCTGACTTGCTGAACACTTCATCACTACCAAAGGATGTCATAAGAAGTTTAAAAGTGTGAGGTGCAGTACCACAGAGATTTTATGGGCTTCCTAAAATTCTCAAGATGAATAAGGATGAGCGTCTAGAGGATTTGTCTATGGGGCCTGCAACAAACGCTATTGGCTCACCAACGTATTTTTCTGCCAAATATTTAGCCACGGTGGAGCATATATGGCCATGCTTGGCACCTTGTCGTCACACTTGCGACTCAATGTGAGGATGGCCGCACGATACGCAGGCGAAATATCAGTGGAAGAAATTTTATTTGCATGGCTGCATGCCCAACATTTAATGAACAAATAATAAATTTGTGTCTAGTGAGGTGTGTTTGCAGCACCTTCACATGACTGGAAAATTTAAATTATGTGGATCAGTTTACTGAACCACATCATACATTATCAAATGTTTTCAGACAATATGAACAAAGTGTAACATTACTAAGCAATTTGATCACTAAAAAGAAAATTTAAATTCAAAATCCTAGATTATGGATACATCAACTAACAACCAACTTTGATATTTACTACAGTCTATGTTACAGGAAAACCAATTACAAGTACAATGTCTCAAAATTGCAAGCACTTGTGCTAAGTCGGCATTATAACTGAGATTCATTCTGAGATATTATGCCTATGCTTATTTTTTATTGTAATTACTGCCCAGAGTGTATGCTTCACCTGACTAACATAAATTTTTATGGAATCTGATTACTATGAAATGTGTCAGTGCTGAGGTTTTTTTGTGAAGTTGTTTTTTAAATCAATCCATACCAGCTACACCCACTTGGTTTAGTCCAACATTATTTTCTCTTCATTCCATATTAACTTTCCACCTCAAGCTCGCTCACTTTGTAACAACAGATGACCTGAAACCTGCAATGAGGTTATTGAAGACTTTTTCACTAATACAAATTTATCACTGTTACTGGTAATCTGATCAAAAAGTAAATTTATGACCCTTTAGCCAATAAGATATATTTTCAACCATTTGTTGTTTCACATGAACAAGCTCTGCTTCGCGAGATGTATGCAACTGCGGATTAAGCTTTAGACTTCTGTCATACTATAATACATTCAAATCAGGAATATGCTCTGAACATTATCTTATATTGCACAACAGATTTTCAGTCCTGAGTGGGTCAACTATTATAGGTAATGTAAAGTAAACTGTAAGAACATAATAGAAGTGGCACTCAAATTTTACTGAAAAGGTAGATCAGGGGACAATGTCCTGTGGACAAAGGATGGAACACAAGCTCAGTGCAAAGATGGGAGACGAAATTGTCCATGTCGTTTTTTAGGAGGACTATTCCAGCTTTACTTCAATTAATTTAGAGAAACCATGGAAAACCTTAATCAGGATGGCTAGATGGGGATGAGTCCTGCTCCACCCAAATGAAAGTAAGTGTAGCAAGTTAACTAATACAATTTACTGAAAGCACATGTCACATATTGAGCATGGCAGCCAAGCAGGAAATCCTTTCATTTTACGTCAAGTCAATCTTCTGAAGATATAGTATGTACTGGTATTTTAAAGTAGCACCGAAGTACACTATTGGCCATTAAAATTGCTACACCAAGAAGAAATGCAGATGATAAACGGGTATTCATTGGACAAATATATTATACTAGAACTGACATGTGGTTACATTTTCACGCAATTTCAGTGAATAGATCCTGAGAAATCAGTACCCAGAACAACCACCTCTGGCCATAATAACGGCCTTGGTATGCCTGGGCATTAAGTCAAACAGAGCTTGGATGGCGTGTACAGGTACAGCTGCCCATGCAGCTTCAACACGATACCACAGTTCATCAAAAGTGGTGACCGGAGTATTGTGACGAGCCAGTTGCTCGGCCACCATTGACCAGATGTTTTCAGTTGGTGAGAGATCTAGAGAATGTGCTGGCCAGGACAGCAGTCAAAAATTTTCTGTATCCAGAAAGGCCCATACAGGACCTACAACATGTGGTCGTGCATAATCCTGCTGAAATGTAGGGTTTCGCAGGGATCGAATGAAATGTAGAGCCACGGGTCTTAACACATCTGAACTGTAATGTCCACTGTTCAAAGTGCCATCAATGCGAACAAGAGGTGACTGAGAAGTGTAAACAATGGCACCTCATACCATCACGCCAGAATGGTGATGACGAATACACACTTCCAATGTGCGTTCACCGCAATGTCGCCAAACACGGATGCGACCATCATGATGCTGTAAACAGAACCTGGATTCATCCGAAAAAATGATGTTTTGTCATTCGTGCACCCAGGTTCATCATTGAGCACACCATCGCAGGCGCTCCTGTCTGTGATGCAGTGTCAAGGGTAACCACAGCCACGGTCTCCAAGCTGATAGTCCGTGCTGCTGCAAACGTTGTCGAACTGTTCGTGCAGATGGTTGTCTTGCAAACGTCTCCATCAATTGACTCAGGGATCGAGATGTGGCTGCACGGTCTGTTACAGCCATGCGGATAAGATGCCTGTCATCTCGACTGCTAGTGATAAGAGGCCGTTGGGATCCAGCACGCTGTTCTGTATTACCCTCCTGAACCCACCGATTCCATATTCTGCTAACAGTCATTGGATCTTGACCAACGCGAACAGCAATGTCGCGATACGATACACCGCAATCGCGACAGGCTACAATCCGACCTTTATCAAAGTCGGAAACGTGATGGTACGCATTTCTCCTCCTTACACGAGGCATCACAGCAAAGTTTCACCAGGCAATGCCGGTCAACTGCTGTTTGTGTATGAGAAATCGTTTGGTAACTTTCCTCATGTCAGCATGTTGTAGGTGTCGCCACCGGCACCAACCTTGTGTGAATGCTCTGGAAAGGTAATCATTTGCATATCACAGCATCTTCTTCCTTTAGGGTAAATTTCGCGTCTGTAGCACATCATCTTCATGGTGTAGTAATTTTAATGGCCAGTAGTCTATATTTATGATGCTGAATCTACACGTTATGTTATTAGTTCTAATATATATGCAAAATCTCATTCCCTCCCACCACCACCAGACACTTGATATCCATTACTAAAGGCCTCCACTAGACTTTTTATGGTCCTCAGCAAAACAAACTCTGTAGCTCATGCACATTTTCTAATGTCATCCACCAAACTTCCTTTCATCACAATCTTGGTTTTTTCTTATATCTAGGAAGCTAGAAAAATTCTTCTTGATCCCTCTATCAACCCCTCATCTGGCTACGTTCCTGACCATCTAAATTTCATTTTAATTATGTCTTCCACTCCAATCTCTTCCCTTATCTGTTTGCATGTTTTACTATCTTTCCTAGTAATTCTGAGCCCCTCCCCAAAAATTTCGTACTGTATTACCCTGTTCTTGAATGGTTTTCAGGTTGAAAGTTAATGTCTCATGGCCAAGTCAAACCTGGTAGCACACACGGACTTGGAACTTTTCTTTTCAAAAGACACATTGCAAACTCAGTTTAAAAAATTCATTTAATTTACCAAAAGCACTCCAGCCATTATTACTCTTCTGTTTATTTACTTATTTATTGATGCCCATCTCATCCTTTCCACATGCCCTGAATACAAAAAATTATCGATTGGTTCTATGACTTCACTGTTAATTTGTATCCATGAGGATATTATGACTGGTCTCACCAATTTTCCTGTTACAACAGACTAAAACCATCTGTTACTGTAGTTCACCATAATGAATCATGTCATTTAATAATAATGAGCTCCAAAGTTATGAAAATAAAAAGTACAAAAGGACTGCGTCCACAAGAAGACATACCACTGACAAAGGATATGTAAACAACAATTAATTAATTATATACAGAAAAAGTTAGAAAAATAAAGGTAAGAAAAGTTTTGGAAGATTTTAAGGAAAAGGAAATAGTTTAGAACCCAGAAAACCAAGATGTAGAGGGTACTGACAGAATTTTAACAATGGCAGAGGAGTTCAATACCCGCACTGCATTCTTCAGTAAATAATATAAACAATTATCTTGATAGACTAACTGTCATAATGAGGAAATCTCAAATAAATGAAACTAGTAATGTGTATGATCTCTGGAAATGCTGAACTTTGAGCATACAGTATCAGCGTGTAGCTTAATGAGATGGTGAATGAATCATGCATGGCACTGTACCATTTTTCAAGCATTAGGGTAATCTTGATAAAGAAGAACTAAGTTTAAAAAAATTCTTCTTTATGATATTTAAAAGGGTGTTTATATGTATCAAATATTAGTGGGTAGCTTTAGTGAAGAATAATTATTATTACATTAATACAAGACATGCTTAGGCAGCAGACAGGAAGAAAAATTGCATGACTTTCTGACAAAGGTCTGTCCGAAAGTTAAGCAATTTTTCGTTTTTTCTATGTGCCTGTATGCTGCCCAGCACATCTTACTGTTGGTGATTTACCCTCAAACAAATGGTACATTCCATCCTGGATATTCTATCAATGCAGAACAATAATTATATATGATACCAGAGACAGTGAAAAGAGAATTAAAATTTTAAATATCATAATAAAGAAAATGAAAATTGTAAGCAGAATTACATGTAAATATAGAAATGTATTTTCAACAATGGTACCAGCAGCTTAGCATGCGTTCCAGACAAGCTAAAAGATCAAACGATCATGCAAATAGGGTAAGTTTCTTTATTTGTACCTCTGGAGGTGAAGAAGAGATTGTTACATAGCAAAGATCCTCATAGATTGCTTCTTCTTTGTCTTCAAAATAAGTACATTTTATTGTGAATTGCATCCAGCTGCGGTCACTGCTTTCCCCACTAATATTACTAACTGTTGGTATGACAGAGGCATTGCTGTAAGTATGAAATATGTGCCTAATAGGAAATTGGTCCTTATCATTTCACACAGGTTATTCATAACGGAACGGAAATGTCAAAAGTCATTTATCTTTGGAAACAGGCCTCATTATGTAGCATACAAAAACAACACCTACTGTTCCCTCTCATTCCAACCCCAACTGTCCCTCACGCTACACCATTCCATAATGCTTCCTGGAATCATAAAAGAGCATGCAGCTGGAAAGTTAGACACAATTAACCACTGAATACTGAGTGATAAAATGAAAATAAGAAGGAATCACTCTTAGGAAGATACTTGTTGGGCATACATTTGAAAATGCTCTGTATCATAACAAACTGTGTACAAGGAAGAACATTTGCCTACTGAATGCAGTTTTTATATTCTGAATCTGAAAGCAAAACTGAAGGCTGCAGAGTATATATATTCTGCCAGTCATATTGCAAAAGTAGATCATGTAGCTGTACTGCAATGGTAGATCAAACAAGTAGTAGAGCTTGAGCGTTCTGATGTAAGGGTGCCTTATCTAGGAATTAAAGAAAAGAAGAGTGAAACAAAAGGTTTGAGAATAGTGGGAAAAAAATGAATGGGGGAGCACTGGGACACCACAGTCATTTTTATAAATTATTTGTTTCTCTCTCTTATCGTATTTACTGCCGTCTCATAAAACTTTATTTCCTGATTTTTCTATTTAGAATCTGAAAACAGTGCCACTGATTTTGACAGCTTAAGTTTTGGAATCAACATTTCTTTGTCATTATTTTTTCCTATAATCATTAACATGTAGTTAGTAAAGCTATTTCATTTAGTGTCATCTTCTACAACATTCTGCAGATCTGCACCAGTTTGACACACATCACTGAAGACCTCACTCAAATGGGAAATTAACCTCCAACCTTCCTTTCCTATTTCCATGTTTGAACAATAAATTTGAACATGGCGAACACTGATTCAGGTATATTTTGCACAATGTAACCTAGTAAACTGTTGTGAGTCATGCAATGGGCAATGAACATTCACAATACTTGACAGTGTAAAATTAAGGCAAGAAAATTGTAAAAATTGCAGTCATGGTTGTGGATGGTTCAACATTTCAAAATCCGCCTGATGCAGTCTACGTAAGAAGGCTAGCATAAGTTAGTATGATGAGTTTTGTATCTCTTGGGACATGATGAAAATACTGCTGAAGCAAAACAATTGGTACTCTAACTCATGATGCAAACATAGGTCTTGTTTTTTATATAATTACATAAAAATAGCATTTAACACAAATTTAATACCTATTTCAAGATAGTGACATGATCCTGATTTCTCTCTGTTACACATTTCTCCAACCACCTTCTGCAGGAATACGAGTTGAGTGATAAATTATCTTACTATAATTTAAATTGACTGCATCATATGACTACCCATATTACATTCATGTTTATGTCAATACAGGCTTTAAAAATATATTTTTAAATTCTGAAATGAACAAATCTATATTCTGAATTTTATTACACTGTTTGCAACTCGTGCAAAATATTTTCTACCATTTGTTTAATTGTCTATTCTCTAAATATTGACACTTTTGAATAAACATCGAATATGTTTCTAATAATTTAAAACTGCAATTCACTGATACTTTGGACTGACACTGTACATTCACACTGCTATATGTTAAGTCTGATATTAAACTGCTGGTTCAAAGCGTATTGTAACACAGCGACCTTTATTTAACCATTTATTTGCATGTGCTTAATTCTTCACTAAAAAATGTAAGTGACTGGGTATGGAGACACATTGCTGACTGCTAGATAGACCTCAGAATATATGTGGTAGCTGATATATTTAAGGGGGGAAGGACGTCAAACAGGTCGTCTTGGAGCAGGAGAACCACAGGACATTTTAATTTCCACTGTCTATACTTTTACGAATTAATTCATAAAATTTTGTCAGCATGACCAGGAAGGATTCAGGTTACACAATCTATGTAGTAGTGGAAGTTCAAAAATATAAGCAAATAGTTTACTTTTTTACATTTGTATTTCACCTTTTTTCACTTACCATTGGCTGCATTTGTTGCTATAAGTACACTTTTCTTCATAAGTAAGAGAGAGATTCTTCGATGAACTTAGCACAGCATACAAACCATACTTACAGGTGTATCAAACTCTAGAAATTATTTAATTTATGAAAAAATGAATGTGCTGTTATATTTTAAACTTCATGTTTAGAAAAAACTCAAATTTTATAGATAATTATCTCAATTTTTACGACAGTTTTTAATACATTTGGAAAATTCTAGAGTTTCATACACCTCTAAGTATGGTTTGTATGCTGTGCAAAATTCATTGAAGAAATTCCCTTACTTATGAAGAAAAGTGTACATATAGCAACAAATGCAGCCAATGGTAAGTGAAAAAAGGTGAAATAAAAATGTAAAAAAAATAAACTATTTGCTTATATTTTTGAACTTCCACCACTATAAGTGTAAATCCTGAATCCTTTCTGGTCATTCTGATAAAGTTTTATGAATTTATTTTAAAAAGTACAAACAGTGGAAATTAAAATGTCCTGTGGTATCTCTCCTGCAGCAAGTCGTACCGTTTGACATCCTACCCCCCTTAAGGAAATTTGGACTTCACATAAATTGTTCCAAGTTATCTGTACATATTGATCAGCTGGAAATGGCCACAGAGGTTGAAATCAGCTGACTTGAGTCAAACATCTACACCTTTGTCTATTAATTACAGTATACAGGTAAAATTATATGACTTAATAATTTAACTGAAAACGATTAGTTGTATACTTCAGACAGAAATATCTTCCACGTGAATGAAGATAGAAACTTGAGGTGCATTTTGACTTACACATTAAAACTAAAGTTTACGTTGGGATTAGTTGTAAGTTGCCAATTCATGTTGTTACAAATACAACGTCTGTTCACAGTGATGAGTGTATAAATCGTACTCAGTGTAGCGAATGGTTCATATGGTTTAAAAATGGCCAGATGGGAGTCAAAGATGATGCTCATTCAGGATGCCCTTCGACATTTGCAGACGACAGATGCTCATTCACGATGCCCTTCAACGTTTACAGACGACACTCATGTCAGGAACTTCTATGAAATTGTGCGTGCCAATTGCAGACTGACTGCCTAAAATATTGTAGAAGAATGAAGCATTTCAGTTGGATCAAGTAATGAAATCTTGACACTGTGTCTCGGAATGCATAGTGTTGCCGCCAAGTTGGTACCACGGCTCATGAGTCAAGACCAGAATGACCTTTGCCTGGCAATCTGAGAAGAGTTTTTGGATTGTGTAGATGAAAATGAGATGTTCCTTAAGAGAATCATAATTGGTGATGAGACGTGGTTCTATTGGTATGATGTTGAGATGTTGAAGGGATGAAAATTTGTAATGATAGACGAGGTATAAGAAAATTCGTATATGGCACTTTGCGCGATAAAGCAAAAATCGTACCAAGACTGCTTCCGGAAGGGGAAATGGCATTGGTAGGGGTGTATCACCTGTGGAGGAGAGTATTTCAAATGAGACCATGCAGAATAAGTAAAAAGTGTATAAAAATTCTGTGGACACAGCTCCTGAATTTTTTGAACCGACCTCATAGGGGCCTCCCTAGTGCAACTAGCTCGCTCCCCCACTTATTCATTACCCACTGTGTCGAGATGGTGGTAAGAGAGCAACAAAATGAGGTTTGCATACTCAGCTCTCAACAAATCCAATTTGGTTAGAACTGTGTCGCATGATTTTCACAGAGGGTATGACGCTGTGCCTCCTGTAGCATAAAAGGTCTATGGATCTTGCGTTGCAACATTGGCCTCCAGTGTCATTTGATATCATGGTAAGTGATTTTTAATTTTTTATTAAATTTTTGGTGGAGATATGTAAAACTCTTTGTCTACATGCCTCCTTTGCAACAACTCATGGTGAAGTTTGATGCCACATGGCAACCGCTATGCAATGGCAATCAGATGTGGAGTATTAATTTGCAGAAAATACCCACAATCTTTGTATGCCTCATCAAAGGAGACCTGTAAAGTGTACAAATAAAGAAAAATAATCACCAAGAACAAGTAAACGTAAAACACACACACACACACACACACACACACACACACACACAGACGACAACAAATGTGAATTCAGGACTGCAGATGACAGCAAAGTTATGGGATACGTTTGGATTGCCTGTATGTTTGTGATGTGTCTGACGGAGGGCACACTGAACATTTGTGAAAAGTGAATGCAGTTTTACAGTAATTTTGAAAATAACATATTTGTAGTACTATGTGTAAGTTAAAAGTTATTCCAAATTTCTGTCCTCATCCACATGTGAAATAGGGTGAATCTTTTTAAAACACTCTGTGTTTATGTTATATATGCTTAAAGATGAGAAAAACGGCAACTGATGCAGAAGTCAGCACTATCTGGTATGGATGCGGAGAATGATCACAACTGATGCCATGGCAACAACCTGATTCATCACAATGCTCAATAGAAGCACTGCACTATCTCATGGCAACATGCCCACAAAATAAAATAGCATGGGTAGTAATTCCATTAGGAAGATAAAAAAATTACATCTTAACACTTTTTAGTTTTCAGTGTATCCAACAGTAAGAAGTTGTTGATGCATTTCCAATGACAAAAGAAACGTCAAAACTTGGAAAAACAGAACTTATGCATGTTACTGAACGTTTTTGTAAAATACTTAATGAGTATTCACATGTAACTGGATGCAGTTCTGAATAACAGTCGTCTAGAAGTTTGTGCTTGCTATAACATAAATGAATATTTATATGGGTCATATTAACAGTACAAAATATGAGAATGTTCGAGACAAATTTTAAGCGTATTCATGCAAGACATACTGAAGACTGCTGGGAAATCGGAACCTGCTACTGCAAAATGTGAACAGTTATCTTTTCTTCATCCAGAGTGTAAGGAAATTTTAATTTATCACTCTCTCAGCAAATTTAAGAGCCAGATAAAAGAGCATAAGTAGTAGCACCCGAAGTGTACAGAGACCAATTTTTCAAAATCATTAATCACAGTTACAATATAATTCCACACAATTAACTTTGTTTCGAAGTGAGTATTTTAAAACAATATTGGTTTTCTAACACTAAACATTTTGTGTAAGTGCATATATTTGCAGAATACGAGTAAATACATTTACCTAAAACTCTGTCGAACTGCATTTGTCAGAGCCACTTATGAGGAGGCATATATCCCACATTTTTGTCCGTTGGGCCACTCAGAAGTGGCAGTTAAATAAGAGAAACATTGCAAAGAATCTAAACCTGAAGTTACATTTAAAACATACTATAACTGCAAGGAAGAAACATTCTTTCAATGACAAGGCCATTAGAGATGGAGGATTAGCTTGGGTAAGGAAAGGAAATTGGTTATGTCAATATAAAGTAAACCATCCTAACACCTGCTTTAAGTGATTTAGGGAAATCATAAAAATCAAAATTTGGTTAGTTGTGCTGCTTCCAGAATTCAAGTCCAATATCTTACCACTGCACCACCTTGTTTGGTACTATTAATGTAGCCACATCATAATGTTTTCTGGTAACTTTCTATTTTATATGTACAGTATGGTCAACTCAAGAAGACAGTTTATTACATGTAGCATGCACAGATTTATGCAATATAAAACCAATGGAAGAGAAAATGGACAAGATGGACAACATTAATAAAAACGACAGCATCATTTTTCCTTGTTTTTCTTCTCAATTCAGTATTGATACTGCACAATCACAACTTCATTCCTGAAATATACTGCGGTAAATTTATTATTGTGGCAAGATATCAGTATCACCATTTTCTGAGTACAAAGAGCAAACACTGTTATAGAGTGATTCATTTTTGATCTGGATGTTCTGCTAACATAGAAACTTTCACAACATCAATCCTTGTTGTTTTAAATTTCAAAAGGAACCATTTTTTGTAGATTAATACAATTTGAACACAATTTAAGTGTAGAAAAATATAAAGAAAGTATGTGTATGTATTTTTGTTTATTACAAATAGTTATGAACAAATGTGCCTGAAATTTAAAATGAATACTAAATCTTAATTGGGTTACTAAATAAAATAATAGGCAAATACATTGGAGAAAATCATAGATATGACTCTTTCATAAAATAGGGAAAAGGCATCTACTCACCTACAGCAGATCGAGGTATGGAGCACAGTAACATATACCAGAAAATGGCATTCACACTAGGTTTTGAGCACTAGCTCTTTTTCCATCAATAATGCACACATTCACTTAACAACCACACAGACACTTGGTGTGACCACAGGGTGTCTGTGTTGTTGTGTGCATGAATGCATGTACTATTGCTGGAGAAAGAGCTAGCACTCAAAAGCTGGTGTGAATGTTGTTTTCTGTTACGCATTACTGTGCTCCGCTCATTGATTCACTATAAATGAGTGACTGCCTTTTTCTTATTTTATGTACTGCTCCACCCAGGAATTTACATTATTGTTACAGGAACAACTTCGAATTTCATTTGAAACTCCTCTCTTTCTGTAAACCTTGTAATAACAAACTTTTCATTGGTGGCACTGCCACCTCATGAATCTTTATTTATCTGTTAGATGTTTAAGGAGGAAAACTTGGCATATACACAAAATGGCTTCAAAGCCTGCAACTGATTTTTGCTGGAGACAACTGCACACTTTCAGATGAACAAGATGAACAGTTTCATCCACATCTTCATTCCATCAACATCCACATCCATATCCATAATCTCCTCCTCCTTCTCCCTCATCTCCCCCTTTTTTCATTCAATACATATGGACTCTGGCCCAGTCTTTTCTTCAGTAAACTCAGGAATAACGCAAATGCAGTTTACTGTTGGATACATAGTCATTATGTATTTCAGATCCAAATATTCTAGGTGCTTCTTGACATGTTCAGCTTTGTGTAACTCAGCTTGTTAGAATCAACTTGCTGAATTGATAGTAGCTGGGCTACATGGGGTTATTTCAGTTCCAGTTGAGGTGGATGCTCATTCACCTTTTACTTTATTACTCCGGCTCTTTCAGTCTATATTTTCCCCCATGAATGGTATGCCACTATAATAAATCCTTACTGTATCAATGGTTTATTTTCATAAATTTTCTTTCACATAGTATTATGCAGACATTGGGGGACAATGACTGCTCACATTTGTGAAATTCTGTAAGTCACACGTGTCTTCAAAGCAAATATCTAAATCTAAGAAGCAGAGGCAGCCAGATAATCTCAAAGATCTCCTGGCTAAAATGAATTTGTCACAAGACATGGAGTCGCACATTTCTTCTCAGGAACCTGCAGCTATGTACTCCAGACCTCTCATTAAGAATTGTCAAATCAATATTGAAGGCATAAGTACATCAAAATATCAAGTCTTACAGAAGATATTATCAAAATATAACTTCAATGTCGTTGCTGTTCAGGAAATGCATGCTGAAAATGAAGATCAAATGAACCAGAGAGGAAAAATTCCTGGCTTTTACTTTCTAGGAGCAATGTACCTTCATGCTTATGGAGTGGCAACATATGTACAATTGTCAGTCAAGAATGCACATCTATGCTCTGTATCTGATGTCAATGACATCTATGAAGTTACAATAAAATTTGGGGAATTAACAGTAATTAATGTATACAAAACCTCCAGCTATGTCCTGGCCTCCACAGGTCATCCCAGTATTACAAAATGGTTCAAATGGCTCTGAGCACTATGGGACTTAACATCTATGGTCATCAGTCCCCTAGAACTTAGAACTACTTAAACCTAACTAACCTAAGGACATCACACAACACCCAGCCATCACGAGGCAGAGAAAATCCCTGACCCCGCCGGGAATCGAACCCGGGAACCCGGGCGTGAGAAGCGAGAACGCTACCGCACGACCATGAGATGCGGGCTCCCAGTATTACAGAACCCTTCCATGTATCTCAGAGATTTTAAATCGCCATACTCAGTGGAAGTATAAGGAAGAAAAGGATGAAAATGGTCACACTGTTGTAAATTGGCAGAAAAAAAAAGCTTATATTTGGTGTCTGATGCAGAAGATAAAGGAACACTTGTATCAGCAGCTTGAAGACAGGAGTATAATCTCGAACTATGCTTTGTAACAACTAATGCAAATAAATTACCTCTCCAAAGTTCATGATTCATATTACAAAATTTCCCACACAGCCAACATGGTCCAATCTTGACTGAAGTATGGACAAGTATTCCACCCCATCATTCTTTCCACAACCTAGATGGAACTTTAGAAAACCAAAGAGGGACATATTTGCTAAAAATATGGACAAATGTCTTGGTATGATTCCCCAAAAGCAAAAAACTGAGATGCTTGATGGAGCTATGATAAGTGCAACAATGAAGGCAATCCCTAGATGCTAACAGGAGCAATATATTCCATGATGGAATGATGAAACCAATGAGAAACAATAAGATGAACTTCTAAAAAGTGGTGACCCAGAAATAGTGGATAACATACTTCATACCCTTGATACAGCCATATGTACTAGGTGGTGAGAGACAGCTGTTGTCACTCAGTTTTCAAACGTCAAGTAGACAAGCATAGTCATTAATAATGAAGTTGGGTGGAAACAAAATTGAAGTAAGGGACAACACTCATATCAGCTAATAGGATTGCATCATACTTACTGTCCACATCATGAGTACCAAGGGATAAAGCTCATACAAGATATATTAGATGCAAACTTACTTTGCTCTCAAGAAGAACACTAATGAGCAATCTGAATTCTCAAGAACTTCATCTGAATCTGAAATTTCTGCTGCTTTTAAAACATTAACACATGTAAAGGCAGTGGGAAATGATGGGGAATTCATCCACAATTTCTTCTGCGTATTGAGAACTATGTGAAAAGGTGGCTGGATTTAACTAGCCTCAGGCAATTTGTACTAGAATTGCATCCAAACGTGCCATGGAAGATGTGCAGACACTCTCCACAAGTGGGGCAAATCTTCATTACCATCGTGTTACTGTGGAGCAGAACAACAGACAATTGCTCATGTTGCATCAAATATGTCCCACATGTACCTCAAAGAGTCCTTTTGAAGATTTCCTGATGGCAACGAGTGCTGTGATACAATACATAAAAGACCTTGATAGCTGTAGGTAGCTGTTGTCATTTGTGTTACTTTATGCTGGAGAGCTGTGTTTAAATGCTGACATGTAACAGTTTTGTAATCTTTGTATGTGTATTCCAATATGATAAATAATTAATGTGAAAATCACTAATACTTCATTAACAGTTGATGTTGTCAAGCCTATTCTGGTAAATGACAGTTAATAAACGGATGAGTGTTTTGTTGTCTGGTTAATACCTGTAACTTTTTCAATTAACAAGATACTGAACCAACTATTTTGTAAAAAGTGAAACAAAAGACTTCTAATGCCATTCTGTTCCACCTACACACACACTCTCTCTGTTATTAGTGTTTGCACTGAAATATATTGCACAGCTAGAAACATGTGAGGAAGCACAGTATGGGCAGTTCATGTCCCGTTATTTGATATTCATCAAGGTAATGGAAGTGAAACTCAGCTGTACCAGCAGTCTTTGCCCTCAATTTCAGTTTTACACTTGGCTGCCTCCTTTTACAGGCAAGTATGGTGGCACTGTTTTACAACATGGGCCTGTATACGGGACAGCAGTTCAAATCCCTGTCCAGCCATCACAGCTCAGTTCCAAGTCCAGCCATCCAGATTTAGGTTTTCTGTGATTTTTGTAAATCATTTCAGGTGAATGCCAGGATGGTCTCCTTGAAAGAGCATGGACAAATTCCATCATATCTTTCTACAATATGAGCTCATGCTCCATCTCTAATGACCTCACTGTCAACCCTAATATTCCTTCCACCATTTTTTGGCTATTTTTGTAAAACATTTCACTCAAACATTAACAACCATAATATCAGCACATTTCTTTTGAGATGGCAAGACAATATGACACTCTGAATACATTAGAAAAACTAAATTGAAAGCACCAAAATCTACACGACTTCTGGACAACTCTGTCAAAAGAGCTTCATTGTGAGTTTAGTCCTACACATTTTGTCCTACCAATAATTCTTGGAATATCAACCACAATATTATGCGAGAAATGAAGATATTAATTTGTGATGTTTCAGAACGTTTAATGGTAATGTAACATTTCTGTGAGCCTCAGTAAAGTACTCCTAATTCAATGAAATTACAGTTGATGGTAGAATTCATGTGTTTTATCAATATAATTTAAAAACACTTACTTTTAATACAGTCATACTATAAATACTTACTTAGTTTGTAAATGTTTGTAAATATCTTCTTGGGAGACACTGCGGTTTCGATGTATTGAGAATCCACTTTAAAAAAAAGGAAAAAATATATATATAGTTAATGAATATATAAAGAGTGTAATAAATCTATTATTCACTATCTGTTTTTAAAAAAGACATGATACTTACATAATGTTTTTCCTTTGGACTTTAGGACAATTAGATAATTTTGACAAAGTATTCAGCACTTGGTAAAAGTCAGTGAGGTCGAATAACTGGGACGGCTCAAATAAATCGTTTTCCTTCAAACCAAAACAGTCCTGACAAGTCTGCAGGAAAGTTTTAATGTTTCGAAGGCACAAAAACTGAAACACATAGGCAATAGAATTGTTTTACAAAAAAATTCTGAAATAGGCCAGAGTACAAATCAGGACATGTTGTACACAGTTTTACATAGAGGTCATAAATCATTTTTTAAATTAAACACTGGGTGATTCCATGTGAAACTGACACTGAGATTTTTAAAATTTTTATTTTTAATTAAACCTGTCATAGTTTTCTGAATCTATGAAAGTTAAAATTTACTGACATGCAAAAATTATCAAAATTGTGAAATTATTTGAGGAAGTATAGTCAAACAAAGTCGACACTTCTGTAGATCAGGATGGAAGACAAAAAGTTTGCTTTTTCTATTGGTAGCTATTTAAGTTGCACCCATTGATATTGTTTCAGTTGTTAAGTTTCAAGAGCAGAATCTTATCTTTCGGACAAACTTCAGTTTTTAAAGAAAGATATCAAGTACATAGCTAATTTACAAGAAAGAGCTATGCATTTAGTGTCTTACCATGACAAAAAAACATGAAAACGTTTACTCCATAATTCTACAAATATAGCAATTCCACTGATTTTTGGTTAGGAGTGAGAAACCCCAATAAAAACATCTAGTGACCCTTGAAGGAAGGTTTAATATGTAAATGGCCATGTATAAATATTGAATGTAACTGTGTCCCACCCATGACATTTTTTTGGGTTGTTATTGAAATCTAAGCCATTTAATACTACTTCTCATTTTTTAAAAATTTGATATAATAAGTGCCTTAATGGTTTACACTAACACTGACCTATTATTTATTAAGAAAATAGGGAAAACAATGTCAGCAGAGCAAATGAGAAAATTTCAAGAAAAATTGCACAAAGATACCAGAAAATACAACACCCATAAAGAAAAAGAAAGAACAGAATGGAAAAAAATGGGGAAACATGAAAATAAAGGCATCTTCCGGTGGAAAATGTTTAACTGAATATCAATAAGAAAGAAAAACAAAGTATAGGCTCAAACTAAAACTCTGAAACACATATGCAATGAAGATGAGTTGGGAACCTGTGCTTCCCAGGTAGGATCAAACAAACCTCTTCCGTCTTTTCACTAAGCTGTAGCTCAGATAAAGAAAGTGCTTTGTTCTAGCTCCTCAAAAAAGTCAACAGTCATAAAAACAAGCTTATATTGGAAAACTTGCCTGAATACGTAGCAAGCAGATTTTCTTAGGACACAAGAAAACTTCATGTTGTAAACTTACAGATGATCATCTGCTCAAAATACAAAACTTAGCACTGATAAAATCAGCAGGCAGTTATCTTGTATGAAGGACGTCAAGTCCAACGTACACACAGCAACTGCGAAAAAGCGTTAGCGTGCAGAAACATTACCTGAATATGACAGTAAAGGAAGATATTTTCTCTCCTTTTTAAGCAAGAATATCAAGATACTCAAACCAAGTTTTGAAACTTACACTCAGAGTACACTCTCTCATCTATATAGATTCTGAGATGAGTGATGAACAACATATTTTGAAGACCTGAAGATATATAATTTCTAGGAAGTTGTAGGGTGAGAGACAGCTGTTGAAAATCTCACACAAAGAACATTTATTTTATTCGAATTTCAAACTGAAAGAAAAAATTCAGCCAAATACAGATATGCTGTAACTGCACAGAGGGCTCTTGCAGAAAACTGAGAAATACAGATGAAGTGTATGAGATCTGAAGTGAGCTCGGTGATGGCGTTCAAAGTTGATGAGAAGGACGTAGCCTACATCAAGTTTGATCATATTCCTGCTGTTCTCTCAAATCTGTATAGTTTTTTAAGTGATGGATTTTTAAAATTAAAATAATTAGATAATCAGGACTAGAAAGTAATATTGTAACAAAATTTATCTTATTTACAGGCAACAAAACTTTCCTACAAGGTTATTTAAATAGGAAGTGAGGTTTAAATGTGTTAATTACTGATTCATCTATAAATTAATATATTAAAATTCATTTTAACTTACAGAAACAGTATATATTTTGCATGAGTCCCACTGATGACAGCTCCCTGTCCCATCCAAGACGGTCTTAGATTGGAATATTTATAATTAAATATTAATAATGTTAGATTTATTGATATGTCATCATGTAGAAATGGTTATACTAGTGCGAATTCAATGTTTTGCAAAGAAAATAAGTGCTTTACTCTCAGAGTTCCTGTAAAATGTTGGTTGGCAGCCAATGCAATGACCATTTGCTGTCCCATCCATGCAAGGTTTTAAAGATGATCAGTAAATCACTTTGTAAGCATCTGATCTTCAGATATCAAGGGGAAGTAAAACTACTATTCATATAATCATCAATCAACCTTTAATTTATTTCTATTTATACTTTTTGTTGTATTAGCTTTTGACTGTCAAAAACATAGAGCAACTGCTGCACTCATGACAATGAATGGAAACGTGCCCCCCCCCCCCCTCCCTCGTTTAGCAAACTCTGAGACACAGATAAGATATGTCTGCATATTCTTTAGTACTGGCGCAGCTTATATGCAAGATACGTAATTGGCAAATGATGAAGAGAGAGCAAACAAAAACTTACACAGAAAGAAAAGGGGTAAAACAGCTATTATCAATGTATAGCGTTAAAATGGTTAACACATACGAGTCGGATGACAATTCTTCATGAAGCTTACCTTTTTTACAGTTATACAGAAACATTCCAAAGGTCAAACATACTAACACTTTAACTATTCTTGTGCATTTGAGTGTAAATATTTTCACATATCTGACATTTGGAAATGACTGTCAGTGGAAATTGATAGAGTAAATGTTACTACACAAAACATGGATAAAATTGTACACCACACCTGGCATCAATACATACATCACTACAGAGCATAACCTAACTATATAAAAATTTCTGTTTGAAAAAAAAATCATCCATCACCTTTTTGTGAAAAGTATTCCACTTAATAAATGATGACTTCCATGTTGCATTGTAGTATGTGGCCTTTATGACCTGTCTATGCTTCATGATTTGGCAGCTTTCAAAAGAAGTTACCAAGTAACAAGGTCTGCTACAAATTTAGGCACAATAAATAATTTAGGAATGAAGGTAACAACTCACCAAATAGTTGAGTCATTCGGTGGTTGACAGCCATATAAAAATAATAAAAGACAGAAAAATCCCCCCCCCCCCCACACACACACATATATAGTTACACTGTGCTGGCTTACTGCACAATTCTGCAGGTAGAATGGGGTGATGGGTTGTGGGGAGCAGTGTGGACCAGGGGGAAGGTGGGAACTGAAGGGAGAGTTGAGGGATGGAGCCAGTGTACAGGATAAGAATGCAGGAGGGAGAGGCACCAGGAATGTGGTACACAAGTACTGGCACTGGTGAGTTTGTGCAGTGCACAATGATATTCTGTCACCTCCTGACATTGTGCACTACACAAACTCACTGGTGTCGGTGCCCATGCTTTGCATTCCTATCCTGCGGACTTGCTGCCTTTCCCTCCCACATTCCTACTTTGTACACCAGTTGTCGCCATCCTATCTACGGCCTACCTACAGAACTGCAGTCCTCACTGTGTGTATTTTTGTTTTGGACGGGGTGGGGGTGGGGGTGGGGGGGTGCAGGTAGCGGAGTGCAGTGTGCTCCATCCTGACTACCTTGAAAAAGGATTCATTAGTAAGCTGATGAAATTTTTCAACTTGTTTATGCACCTGTCGATGACTCAGTACCTCTACCATTTGATGAACTATTACCTTTATTCCTAAATTATTTACATTCTACCAGAACATTCAATACCATATCTATCAGCACTCTAGGTAGTCTGTAAGGGAGCCGAAAATAGACAGGTCTAAATTTTTGGAGGAAATCCTGAAAATCTAACAAACAGGGTTTTATGTACATTTACTTTGATAGCAGTTTTGTTTCTGACCAGACTAACAAATTCACACATGAACCAGTCACCTGTAGGCCTTCTCGACAATGACACAAGATCAGCAATACTAGCCAGAACATCTGTGATGACTCACTGCACTACAACGGATAAGCTTCTGTTCTGCCCTATACTAAAAATCACATTTAATTTAAACAAGATGAGATAAAAATAAGAGAGAACATAAGTGTGACAAGATCATATTCTACACTGCCTCCAGTCCCATCCTCTCATGCTAGACCTACCACATCATGCACTGTTCTTTAGAGAGAACATAAGTGTGACAAGATCACATTCTACACTGCCTCCAGTCCCATCCTCTCATGCTAGACCTACCACATCACGCACTGTTCTTTGAGTGACAAACCAGAAATATGCAGTGCAGACAGTGATGTTTATATACAGGGTATCCAGAAAAGCACTCCCTGATTTCAAAATTAAATATCTCGAAAACAAAGATCGATAAGAGGAATGCAGTAAACGGTATGTTTATTGTGAAAGCTGTAAGAAGTTTATACAGCAGTTTGAAATAATAGCTACAAAAGTTGCTAACAGATGGCGCTGTAATCACCATACGTAATGCCTAGTATAAGTAGTGATCCGAAGCCCGGATTGATCAGTTCCACTATTGAAACGTGAAAGGAGGTTAGTGTACCGAAGGAAGAGATTAAAATCATGTACTCCAATTAACAACGTGTTTTTCTGGTGCTACAGTACCACAGGTTAGAAGGGAGTCCTACGGCAACAAGGCGAAGTTTTCAAGCACGATTTAATGTTCCAAAAGGACCCGATGCGAAAACCATTCGTACGCTCTTCGCAAAATTTCAACAAACAGGCAGCGTAACTGATGGTCTAGTGGGGCATGTTCGCCGCAAGCAAACTGCAGTTACGCCTGAAAATATCGCCACAGTTTCTGTAATTATTCAGCAAAATCCAATGTCATCCATCCGTAGAATTGCATCTGAGACTGGTTTGAAGCGTTCTAGCATGCAGAAAATACTGAGAAAGAGCCTACACATGTTTCCATTCAAAATTCACACACACCAGGCCATACCCGTACCAGCTGTGCAACAAAGGGTTGCCTTTGCTAATCAGATGTTCACAATGATTGATAGTGAAGGATCTGATGTTGGCTGCATCTGGTTTACAGATGAAGCACACTTCCACCTGAATAGATACGTGAATAAGCAGAACTGGTGATTTTGGGGTTCCGAAAAGCCATATTGGTGTGAAGCGAAACCCCTGTATTCTCCTAAAGTTACTGTGTGGGCTGCAGTATGCAGCAGAGGCATTATTGGCCCTTTTTTCATTCGAGAAACGGTCACTGGTGTACGTTACGTTGCAATTTTGGAACAATTTGTCACCACACAGCAAGGGTTAGAGGATCGACCAGGTACTGAATGGTTTATGCAAGATGGAGCCCGACCACATTGGACTGAACAAGTGTTTCGCTTTCTTGAGGAATACTTCGGGAATCGACTCATTGCTTTGGAATATCCCAAATTTACTGGTGCAGGCATGGATTGACCTCCATATTCACCGGATTTGACTCCCTGTGACTTTTTTTTGTGGGGCACAGTGAAAGACATGGTCTACCCGAAGCATCCCGCCACGCTGGACGAGCTTGAATCGGCCATCTCTGTGGCATGTGAATCCATTTCGGTTGAGACACTACGAAATGTGATGGCGAATTTCATTCTTCATTTGCGCCACCTCTGTAGTGCCAATGGTGAACATTTTCAAACCATTGTGATGGGATTGTTTGCAAAGATTGTTTTCATATGATTATTTCACTTATGTATGCTGACATGAGCTGTACAGCGAACAGCACCATCTGTTAGCAGCTTTTGTAACTATTATTTCAAACTGCTGTATAAACTTCTTACAGCTTTCACAATAAACATTCCGTTTACTGCATTCCTCTATCGATCTTTGTTTTCGAGATATTTAATTTTGAAATCGGGGAGCCCTTTTCTGGACACCCTGTAGCAGCACCACCTAACAGTGTAACAATGACATAAGCATGATGAGCTGTTGCATCCCCCATAAATGCCAGTTTTGCTGCTAGCCACATGAGAGTTGCCACAATCAGTACTGCCATCCCAAGCACCAATTCTTCCTCCACAGATCACATGCCTGCCAATTATCATGGAATTATTCTTCTGCTGGGCAAGTGTAAAGGACATCACGCAGCTCAGCAGAGCCAGTACACATTGGGAGTCGCTCCGGATCAAGTGCCGGCCCATTCTGCTGGTCCCTCAACCAGAGCTCATTTCGTTCCAGCATAGTTGTTCACTCCAAGCCCCGTCCAAGTCTTCACTCTGTGTCTTGTCTGGGTTCTCCACACCAGCTGTTGATGCCTTTGCTCCAAGCCATGTCCGAGTCTTTCCTCCACATCCTGTTCGAGTTTCGCCGTGCTGAGCCCAACGTCGACTGCACCTCAGGCCCATCAGTGTGCAACTCACCACTGCTGCCAGATTACGTCGTTTGCTTCTGCAGCCCCTCCTACAGAGCTCATCTCTCCACATTGCCCACACCAGCCACACTACCTCCAAATATCTACGAGCTTTCGCCTCGCCAGGACCTCTCTCCTGGACTGATCCTAAGTTGTATCGCTCTCTACCAGTATGGCTGCACTGAAGTCATCCTAATCAAATCTCTCCCTGTGCAGCATCGGTGACTCTTGGTGGACTGGGACCAAGTAATGGTCATTCAAGTCTGAGTGACTATTTTTGCTCTATTCCACATTTTTGAGTGTAAATAAAGTTCATTTTTCTTGCTACTTGGGGCAAGTTAATTGGCATGGCACTCTCAACCATGACACAAAAAGATCAGAAAAATATTTTTCATTTGTAGTAGTATTCATCAGTACAAAAGAACAGATTATAGTGTTAAACATATCAGTTCAGTACATAAAATAGCAGGTACACACAATATTTCAGAAGGAAGTGTGCAGGAAGTAATTTAATCCTTTATTCTATCTGGAAAGGATTAATATTTATATGGTAAACTATTCTGAGAGATTTATACTTTACAGAGCTGTGACAACTCAATTGTCCTGAGGCAGCACAGTATGATGCCCTATCGTCAACTGTCTGCTGGGAGTGTCACCATTGTCAGTGATTATATTCTGTACACCAATGTCATTCATTCCAGAGGAGAGGAATAATGTCATCAATACGCACTAATCAATAAAGAATTAGAGTAACCAAGTAAATATTAGCAAAAAGTAAGAGCAAAACTAAAAGGCTGTTATCTCACATATGAAATGAATATGAAATTATGGCTATCTTGTTTCTTTGTTTTCTTTTCCTTTTCAAATCTTAGGTCTCCTATATGTTGAACTTAGCATAATCAAGGCGTCTTCTCTGCCAGCGGACATACAGAGAAACCTGCGCAACACAGAAGCCCTACCACCTCGGCTGTATGGATTACTCAAGATCCATAAGAACAACGTTCCACTGAGACCAATCGTTAGCGCTCCTGGCTCAGCAACGTATAAACTGGCAAAACACTTGGCCTCTCTGCTCCAGCCACACGTGGGGAAGACACCGACACATACATTAAGGACTCAGGACATTTCATTGAGAAGCTGATGGAACTGAAACTTGCACCAAACGACATACTGGTCAGCTTTGACGTTGTTTCGTTATTTACGAAAGTGCCACTCAGTGACGCTCTGGAGCACATCGGTTCCATGTTCCCGCAAGACATCAAAAAGCTCTTCCATGCATGTCTCACCACGAGCTATTTCACGTGGAATGGTGATTTCTACGAACAGCTGGAAGGCTGTCCTCTCAGTCCGGTGGTGGCCAACTTCTTCATGGAACAATTCGAAGCACAGGCACTGGACTCGGCGACTTGCAAACCTAAGGTGTGGTACACGTACGTCGATGATACTTTCGTGGTGTGGAGCCATGGTGAAGAACAGCTCGGTGACTTCCTAAGGCACTTGAACAGCCTCCATGCCAACATAACATTTACCATGGAAGTAGAAAAAGACAAGAAACTGCCATTTCTAGATGTGCTGGTCACAAGGGACGGCGAAAACCTGGGACACAGCGTGTATTGAAAACCGACACACAGACCGATACCTGCACAAACTGTCAAACCACCACCCAAGCCAGAAAAGAGGCATGATTAGTACGCTCGTAACGAGAGCAGGATGAATATGTGAGCCGCAACACCTCAAACGAGAAATGCAACACCTGGAAACTGTTCTGAGGAGCAATGGGTACTCCACAAATTACATTAGAAGTGTAACAGAGCCAAACACTCGGCGAAGTAAGGAACCAGAAAAAGAAATGTCGGGTACGGCCTTTCTGCCATACATTCCCAGAGTGACGGACAGAATCGGCCGTATATTGCGCAAACATGGCGTAAAGACGATTTTCAAACCGACAAGGAAGATCAAAGAGTGTCTTAGATCGGCGAAGGAGAAAAGAGACCAACTTGCAATGTCGGGAATATACCGTATACCATGCACATGCGGAAAAGTTTATGTCGGAA
Organism: Schistocerca americana; assembly: GCF_021461395.2. NCBI lineage: Eukaryota > Metazoa > Arthropoda > Insecta > Orthoptera > Acrididae > Schistocerca > Schistocerca americana. The sequence continues at coordinate 642,897,307 of NC_060130.1, forward strand.
TGACTGGACGATCCATTAACACCAGGATCAAAGAGCATAAGCGACATTGCAGGTTGGGGCAGGTGGAGAAATCGGCCGTGGCAGAGCACGCACTGAATGAGACCGACCACGTAATAAAATTCGCCGACACGGAAGTTCTGGCTGTAGAGAAGCACTATCACACGCGCTTGTTTAGAGAAGCTGTAGAAATACAAAAACACGCGAACAGTTTCAACAAGAAAGAGGAAAGCCTTAAGGTAAACGGATCCTGGCTTCCCGTACTGCAGCGGACGACCGTCGCAGGTAGCAAGAGAAGAACCGCACCGGAAATTACCGCGGAGAAGCCCTCGGACGTTGGCGCGCCAGGTACATATTAGTCTGCGGCCGCGAGCTCGGCTCCAGTTCACCACCGGCAATGGAGGGTGAAGCTTTGACAATGCCAGCCACTCGTGCTGGCGAAACGTCAGAAAAATCATTACATGAACGTCGGCCGAAGAACTCGAGACAGAAGCAAATAGGCAGTTTGTCAACAAGTGGCCACGAAAGCCTTAACAATTTTGTAAGGCGTACCGTATTACCCTCCTGAGCCCACCGATTCAATATTCTGCTAACAGTCATTGGATCTCGACCAACGCGAACAGCAATGTCGCGATACGATAAACCGCAATCGCGATAGGCTACAATCCGGCTTTTATCAAAGTCGGAAACGTGACGGTACGCATTTCTCCTACTTACACGAGGCATCACAACAACGTTTCACCGGGCAACGCCGGTCAACTGCTGTTTGTGTATGAGAAATCGGTTGGAAACTTTCCTCATGTCAGCACGTTGTAGGTGTCGCCACCGGCGTCAACTTGTCTGAATGCTCTGAAAAGGCAATCATTTGCATTTCACAGCATCTTCTTCCTGTCGGTTAAATTTCGCGTCTGTAGCACGTCATCTTCGTGGTGTGGCAATTTTAATGGCCAGCAGTGTACTTAGTAACTCGCCCACTAAGACGCCACGGTCAAGTGATGATGAAGTTTGGTTTGTGGAACGCTCAACTGCGCGGTCATCAGCGCCCGTACAAGGTCCCAATTTTTTCACAGTCCGATCGAGTCACTGTCACGAATGAAGATGGCGAAATGATGAGAACAACACAAGCACCCCGTCTCCGGGCAGAGAAAAACCCCAACCCGGCCGGGAATCGAACCCGGGACCCCGTGATCCAGAGGCAGCAACGCTAGCCACAAGACAACGATCTGTGGACCCACGGCCAAGTGATTCACATTCTACCTACAATATGCCGTCACCACATCTATTGTCCACTAAATGAACTAGAGCTGTCGGGCTATTTATAACAGTGTGGAATTCCGGCATACGGGCACAGAGCTAGAATACCGGGCCCCGGCTCTATGACATCAGAATCTTGCTAAGACTTATTAAGCTATCTATAGATGTGTGGAATTCTGGATCTCTTACTATGACGTAAGAATTCGAGATGGGTAACATGGAACACAATATGGTGATCGAACATGACGACAAGGGTGTACTGGGACAGGTTCTATGTTGTCACAATCAGAGTTCTGGAATACTGGTCCTGTCTATCTGACGTTAAGAGACGGAGGTTTGTGCAGGTCTAGGTGTCTGTTGGACAAAGTATGTCCTACTCGACATATTTTCTCAAACTACTACAAGTTTTACAACTTTGCTTCCGCCGTTTTTCCCCCAACATTTGAGGCTTTAATGAAACAAATTGGCTACACATGTATCATTCAAAGTATTTTCCATCGCTGGCCACTACTTGCTCCCGTCTTTCGGGCAGTGTACGAATCCCGCGTCGAAAAAATTGTTTATCTTTTGAAGAGATCCACGAATCGATCCAATTTGTGCCTTCTTCATGAGATCGGAAGTGTTGGTCAGCCAGGCCATGCGCCATTGACCTAAACAGGTGATAGTCAGAGGGAGCAATGTATGGAGAATACGGCGGCTGGGGTAGGACTTCCCATTTTAACATTTCCAAGTACGTTTTGACCTCTTTTTGCAACGTGGGGTCGGGCGTTGTCGTGCTGCAAAATCACTTTATCTTGCCTCTCGCTGTATTGCGGCCTTTTGTCTTTCAATGTTCTGCTCAAACGCATTAATTGCGTTCGATAACGAGCACCTGTGATGGTTTCACTTGGTTTTAACACCTCATAGTACACGACGCCGAGCTGGTCCCACCAAAAGCAGAGCATGATCTTGGAGCCGTGAATATACGTGGATGCGTGGCCGGGATATCCCCATGATGGTTCAAATGGCTGAGCACTAAGGGACATAACATCTGAGGTCATCAGTCCCCGAGAACTTAGAACTACTTAAACCTAACTAACTTAAGGACATCACACACATCCATGCCCGAGGCAGGATTCGAACCTGCGACCGCAGCAGTCGCGCGGTTCCGGACTGAAACGCCTTATCCCCATGATTTTTTGCGTTTAGGGTTATAGTAATGAACACATTTTTCGTCCCCGGTCACAATACGATGCAGAAATCCCTTCCGTTTTTGCCTCTGAAGCAACTGATCACAAACACACACATGCCGTTCAACGTCTCTTGGTTTCAGCTCACACGGGAACCAAGTTCCTTCTTTCTGAATCATTCCCATAACCTTGAGACGTTTTGAAATTGCTTGCTGTGTCACTCCCTCTAATCGTGCCAATTCTTCTTGAGTTTGACGCGATTCTTCACTCAGCAATGTCTCCAATTCTGCATCTTCTAAAACATTCTCTCTTCCACCTCTATGCCAGTCTACGACGTTAAAATAACCTTTCTTGAAGCGTTGAAACCACTCGCGACACGTTTTTTTAACTAATAGCGTCCTTACCATACGTACTTAAGAGCATTCGATGGGACTCAGCCGCTGTTTTCTTCATGTTAAAACAAAACAGTAACACCTCCCGCAAATGACGAGAATTAGGCTCGTAAACTGACATTTTCAATCAAGAACAACTTATGAAGCAGACACAAATCGACTGATGTTTTGAATGATGTTATGTTGGCCGAGTTCCAAGCTAACTGACTGACGTCTGCGATCTGTTTTTCGACCGCTACTTACCGTTGTCGCCACCTATCGGCGAACGGCGGAAGCAAAGTTGTAAACCTTTTATTCACTCAGAGGTCACTCTATAGCGCATCTCCTAACTCTCAGTTTGAACCTCTCCGTTAGCGGCTTTATTTAAACGAACACTTGGGGGAGGGGACGACGACGACCCCCGTGTCGCCACCCGACTTAATCCGCTAAGTTCAAGTCCAAATTGCATGCTGCGTAGTAGGAACACTCGTGTCTTTATTAAAACAATCACTACACAAACTTCCGCGCGCATTGCGAACCTTAAGCCGTCGGCACACGGACCGTGCTGTCGAAGGTTAACGTTTAGCGTGCCAAGTTCGACGTGCTGCTGAACGCTCAGGAACGATGCGACTTGTGCATACGGTACGTGGGCCCCAACGTGATATACGCGATCGCAACGCACTCCAGCGGCAGTTGAGTAATGTTTCTAGTTCGCAAATCACACTGTTTACTCAACGGGCGCGCGTAAAATTCCCACGTTAGCTCTATTAAAACGCACATTTCCTCCATTGTCCACGAAAAGAAAAGTGCAATGTCCAATCAATACGGACACAGGCTTATAAAAGTTCCTTTACAAACAGTGCGTTACAAATTTGGAATACTTCTCCGCATAAGATAAACATTATTTCATCATTCCCACATTTTAGTACAACCCCAAGGTCAGTATACTTGATCACTGTTCCTACCCAGTAGCAGAATCTTTGCAACATGTGAATTACGAAGCGTAAAAGAAAAAGGAGCGAAATATCTTTGTACAAGTGGCGCAAACTGTCCTGTAGATTAAGCCAATCGAACAAAGTCACCCCACAAAAAAAGGTAAACTTATATTTACGTAACATCAAATATTATATTTTATACTTATATTAAATTAATAATAAAGTATCAGAACCTAATAAAAACGCGAATATTAGGAAAAAAATTTGGAAGTGTCAAGACGCGAACCACCGCCCCCAACAAACAATGTCGTTCAGGACAGTGACGCTACTCATTATGCTAAATCAACAACACACCTTCTCCATCAAATCACATTGTGTTACCTCTTGCTGAAAACCTTAATCGTCGATATGTTACTAACTGAAATGTAATTATAACAAATTGTACCAAGAACAATGCGTTTTGGGTAGATCTTCAGTGTGTTGCTGCCTTCAAATAGCCTCATAATACGCAAGTTACAATAATTTTTTTGCCACGAATACGATGCTTCTCATTATTTTATTGGAACGAATCACACAGTTAACAACGGGTTCTGCAGTGATTCTCAATTTACTGGTGCTCAGAAACGGCATATATGCATATAGGCTTGAAATGAATGCCAATATGGCGCCTCACTACTCTGTACTGAAGGGAGACGGCGTGCTTGCGACGTAGGTGGCGTTGTGCCATCTCATTGGTCAACGCTCAGACGCAGGCTCAGAATATCTGGCATGCCAGATATTGCTCTGCACGTTCGGAAAGACTCCCGAGCGTGCTATTCCCGGTATTACGTCAGAAACTCGGCACGCTCAACGCTCGGATACACGGTCCGTGTGCCGACGGCTTTAGCGTCGCTGTACCGCCGTCACTCAGCAAATGCGCCAGGCAGCGATGGCCCGCTGCTGCCACTACCATCACACCACGGACCGCGCTGTTTGACACGCCGAGACTGTAAAACTGTTGTCAAACTCTGACGCCCGAGCTCTGTAGCGCGCACGGTGCATCGCTATGTCGAGCCCGCTTTCCCCTACGAGTCTACAGCTGCAGGCGTCACATTGTACAGTAAGGAATGTCCTCAGACATCCCTCGCCTCACGTCTTATACAAGTCCCGCCACAATCGGCTTTCTCTATAAGACGATACATCTTTCATACGCATTCCTAAAACAACACGATTTTACTCTTAACACACCCTAATTTTAGGCAAGGGCTGCATCCTGTTGTGTAAGAGGAAGGGAATGGAATGGTTCTGACATTTCAAAGCAGTAGTAGTCTACATGGTCCTGCAGACTACCTGCTCAGAACTCGCCGTTTAAAAAAATAGTTCAAATGGCTCTGAGCACTATGGGACTCAACTTCTGAGGTCATTAGTCCCCTAGAACTTAGAACTACTTAAACCTAACTAACGTAAGGACATCACACACATCCATGCCCGAGGCAGGATTCGAACCTGCGACAGTAGCGATCTCGCTCGCCGTTTAAGGTATAATGTTGAGACATACAAATTTAAAGTTAGTAGAAGCAGTATGCTGTGACCATACACATCCGAGGCGGCAATATGACGGAATTCTACACTGTTATAAATCATTCGAGAGATCCGAGCGGGGTTGTGATCTCATGCTAGTATCTCAAGTCTTGAATTCTGACGTCATAGAGCTCCGCCATAATGCCCCCAGTCCCCATGTTCGACTGTCATCCTGTATTCTGATGTCACAGAGCCTGTCCCCGCATCCCAAGTCTAGGATTCCACCGTCATAGAGCTAGTATTCCAGGTCAGCTATCTTGCATCGCCACCTTCAGTTCTGATGTCATAGATACAGTGGAAACATCTGATGTCATCAAACCATGGAGTAACGATACTTTGGCGAGGTCATTAGGTGAGACGTGAATCGCTCACTGCACAGTATTGTTATTGTTGACGTATATTTTCACTGTCCTTGGATGGTTCTTACACAGTAATCCTGTAACACTATCAGTTCTTGAGAGTTGAACATTGCAGTTATTTATGCTGAATTCTGATCCTGCCCTATTCTACACTACACTTAACACACACACGCACACACACGCATCGGGATGTTCTGTAAAGGAAGTTGCTAGTACGATCAATGTCACAACGCATGACAAACAGATATTGAACGATATCGTAACATCATATTAGGATCATAACATTCATGTACAGTCCTGACGGATGTGTAGTGGTTCGACGCGGAATTTACTTCTTTCGGTTAAATTTTCATCGATTTAAGCATAGAGTTGGCCGATTTGGCTCGGATGTGTGCTGTATGAGCGACGGACGTCTGTGTTGCATCGTGTTCTTGCTTCCTGCGTCGATATTATTGGTCAGTTTGTAATCATGTCCAATGTGAGGTAGCTCTGCAGACGTCAATTGTGCCAATTTAACATCTAATCATTTCCAATAACGTTTCGCAAAAACAACGCCTGCACACACGTCCAAAGAACTATTTCGATCTCTAGCCGATGTGAGGTGGGGCGTTGATGTGTACTATAAAAGGAGTAGCATAGAAGACGCTAGTATGATCAATCCTAGACTCTGATCTTTAAAAATGCACCGGCGAGGGCTATACTCCTACATTATATTGAACCTCCCCTTTTTTCAGTACAATTTGAAGCAAATCTGCAATGCTCGCATTCTCAAGTTTCCCTGGCTTTCAACTTAGGAGGTCACATTGGTTTTATGGTTGCAGCACCATCACCTCTTCGGAAACCGATAAATTGTTTGTGTTAGACATAATCGATGTTGTATTTGATGTACAAAGTAGTAGTTTCACTCTCTTAAAGTATGCGAGCATTGTGTTTGGAGATCTGTACAACAGGAATTTGCTAGGTGAATGTATGTCAGCTGCTGGAAAAAGATTTCCTCGTATTATAGTGCGCGCTGATTGTGGCGTGGCACACAGCCGCCATCGTGTAGTAGGCGAGCATATGGTTGCGTTCAAACTGCAGATCAGGGCGTCAGAGACTCCAATTCCGTCTCCTGCAGGAGAAAGCGGGCGATCGCGGCTGCAGACGACAGCAGCCGGTCTTTGGAGTCGTGGCACGGCATGCTTTTTTGCTTATGTAAAAACTGTGTGACGTCATATAGAACGCGGCGAGCTCCGAGAGGGCAGTCTGCAGCACCATGTAGGCTACTCTTGTTATGAAATGTCAGAACTATTCCATCAATTTCCTCTAACACAACAGGATGTAGTCCTTTCCTAAAGTTAGGGTATGTTTAAGCGTAAAATCGTGTAGTTTTATGAATACGTCTGAAAGATTTCGTCTTCTAAAGCACGCCAATTGCGGCGGGACTCGTATCTGGCGTGAGGCGAGGGATGTCTGAGGGTATTCTTTACTGTCCAATGTGGCGCCTGCAGCTCTAGATATGTAGGTAAAAGCAGGCTCGACATAATGATGCATCGTGCGCGCTACAGGATTCGAACGTCACAGTTTGACAACAGTGTGAGTACAGCTTCGGAGTGTCACGCAGCGCGGCCTCTGGCGGTGATGGTAGTGGCGACAGCGGGCCACAACCGCCAGGCTCATTGACTGGGTGACGGCGGTACAGCGACGCCAAACTAGGCGATGCGAGCGCAAGAGACCCTCCCTTGTGTCGTGTTTGTTTTAATAAGGACGCGAGAGTTCCCACTACATAGCATACAGTTTGAAGCTTAGCTTAGGGACATACAGGGTGTTTCAAAAATGACCGGTATATTTGAAACGGCAATAAAAACTAAACGAGCAGCGATAGAAATACAACGTTTGTTGCAATATGCTTGGGACAACAGTACATTTTCAGGCGGACAAACTTTCGAAATTACAGTAGTTACAATTTTCAACAACAGATGGCGCTGCAAGTGATGTGAAAGATATAGAAGACAACGCAGTCTGTGGGTGCGCCATTCTGTACGTCGTCTTTCTGCTTTAAGCGTGTGCTGTTCACAACGTGCAAGTGTGCTGTAGACAACATGGTTCATTCCTTAGAACAGAGGATTTTTCTGGTGTTGGAATTCCACCGCCTAGAACACAATGTTGTTGCAACAAGACGAAGTTTTCAACGGAGGTTTAATGTAACCAAAGGACCGAAAAGCGATACAATAAAGGATCTGTTTGAAAAATTTCAACGGACTGGGAACGTGACGGATGAACGTGCTGGAAAGGTAGGGCGACCGCGTACGGCAACCACAGAGGGCAACGCGCAGCTAGTGCAGCAGGTGATCCAACAGCGGCCTTGGGTTTCCGTTCGCCGTGTTGCAGCTGTGGTCCATAATGACGCCAACGTCCACGTATCGTCTCATGCGCCAGAGTTTACACCTCTATCCATACAAAATTCAAACGTGGCAACCCCTCAGCGCCGCTACCATTGCTGCACGAGAGACATTCGCTAACGATATAGTGCACAGGATTGATGACGGCGATATGCATGTGGGCAGCATTTGGTTTACTGACGAAGCTTATTTTTACCTGGACGGCTTCGTCAATAAACAGAACTGGCTCATATGGGGAACCGAAAAGCCCCATGTTGCAGTCCCATCGTCCCTGCATCCTCAAAAAGTACTGGTCTAGGCCGCCATTTCTTCCAAAGGAATCACTGGCCCATTTTTCAGATCCGAAACGATTACTGCATCACGCTTTCTGGACATTCTTCGTGAATTTGTGGCGGTACAAACTGCCTTAGACGACACTGCGAACACCTCGTGGTTTATGCAAGATGGTGCCCGGCCACATCGCACGGCTGACGTCTTTAATTTCCTGAATGAATATTTCGATGATCGTGTGATTGCTTTGGGCTATCCGAAACATACAGGAGGCGGCGTGGATTGGCCTCCCTATTCGCCAGACATGAACCCCTGTGACTTCTTTCTGTGGGGACACTTGAAAGACCAGGTGTACCGCCAGAATCCAGAAACAATTGAACAGCTGAAGCAGTACATCTCATCTGCATGTGAAGCCATTCCGCCAGACACGTTGTCAAAGGTTTCGGGTAATTTCATTCAGAGACTACGCCATATTATTGCTACGCATGGTGGATATGTGGAAAATATCGTACTATAGAGTTTCCCAGACCGCAGCGCCATCTGTTGTTGAAAATTGTAACTACTGTAATTTCGAAAGTTTGTCTGCCTGAAAATGTACTGTTGTCCCAAGCATATTGCAACAAACGGTGTATTTCTATCACTGCTCGTTTAGTTTTTATTGCCGTTTCAAATATACCGGTCATTTTTGAAACACCCTGTAAGTCTGGGTGGCGACATGAGGGTCCTTTCCCTTCCACGGTGCGTGTTTAAATAAAGTTGCTAGTAAGCAGATCAAATTTAAAGAGTTAGGAGAAGCAGTATACAGTGACCATACACCTCTGAGTGAATATTACCTTGTAAAAACATATCAAGTACGACTTTCTTTGTCCAGCAGACAGGTTTGGACATGCAGAAACATCCTTTGTCTCACACGTCGTGGATCCAGTATTCCAGAACTTGGAATCTGATGACATAGAACCTGTCCAAGGATCTCAAGTCTGGCCAGTATGCCAAATTATACACCATTATAAACAGGCTGACAGGTCTGAGGTGGATTGTGACACCACAGAGCTGGTTCCAGTATACATACACCAGTCGTCCTGTTCGATCACCATATTGTATTCCAGGTCAGTCACCTTGAACTCTGGCGTTATTGTTAGTCTGGTGCTGCTAGCATTCCAAGTCTCGGATTGTGAGTTTGTAGAGCCAGAGCCAGTATTACATGTCAGCCAGCTTTACAATGCACCATCTGGCATTTCCCTCCAACTATTATTTAGGACAACAGCTCTACTTCCGTAAGAAGCGCACTGGTGCAGTTGGTCTATTTTTTTGAAAATCACGCCAAAATTTGAATTTCCCACTATTTTATACATAGGGCAATTGGTCTTTGTCTGATGGAGGAGGGATATGGGTGGGGAAATAGCTCGACTTATCGATTACATCGTCAATGATGTCATCACTGAAACACACTGTACTTCAATGACTTGTATATCTACTCTCATCTATTAATCTTAGAGCTTTTGAAATCCACAATTCCTTTGCGGTACAACCTGCATCATTTCTACTGTAAAAGCTATGCACCTTTCTGCCAACACACTGATGTGTTGATTTTAGGTTATAAGTAAAAACACTGTTTCACAACTGAAAACGGATGATGCAAGTGATGATATACTGCACTTCAACTTGGTGAATCTACTGAGGTCATCGTTATTGCACAGTTAGACATTTTGTAATGCCCCTTTCACAATAAAAGAGGAACTAGTAAAAGTCATTTAACTTAAGGGGTGCACTATAGGCCGAAACATGTTTTCGAAGACAAAAACATTTAACTTCTGAGAAAACTCATACGTGTAAAATGATGAGTCTGGCAAAGATGGTACCCCAAGTATAATTGGAGATAAGAATGGACCTGTAGCACTGAGCCACCAAGACAATGTTTTGGCCAGTTCCTTTCACATCACTGCATCATTCAACGCCAGTCTCTGTGTGGAAAGTTTCTCAAAACAAACAGAATTATGACGCTAGTGGTTAAAACTGTAAACAAAGTGAGGGCATAGCTTGTAGAGCTGCCAGGCTTGGCCAGCTGCAAGGAGCTGATGGGCTTGGCTGTAAGCGATGGTGTAGGTGTCAACTCAGGAGCTCACATGCAGGTTAGCTTCTGTAGAAGTTGTTGTTTTGTTGCATGTGCTGTAGCAGCAGCAGCAGCAGGAGCAGCATCGATACAGTCACAGGTGGTGAGGCCATACTGAATGAGACACATGATGCGATGAGAGAAAATAATAAAATCAGCAACCGACCAAAGGACTGCACAGAGGTCAGCTACACTAGGTGAGCACGCAAAGTACAAAAAAGCCTAACAGTCAATGGTGGGATGAAATCCACTCCTCATTCCCAAGTTTTACATTGTGGCTGAGACAGCCACACCAATTAATATGCCCCAGGTAGAATGAATAATGAACTTTATTCACACTGGGAGAGTTCTTACTAGGGTGACATTGGTGCATCCTTATCGGTGGAGAGCAGTAGTGCTCGGTGGTGGCCCAAGAAAATGGTCCTGGCTAGGTGGAAGCTCATAGCCGGTCAGAGGCATTTGTTCAAAACACTGACTACTCCAAGGCAGGTGCAAGGACTTGAAAGAAACAATTTCTTTCAGTAAAGCTTGAGTTTTGGGGAAAAAAAAACAACAACATTACTTAGATGAGGTGTTGTCAAACACTTCCCTTGTTTGAATAATAAGCTGAAAAATCACTCCTCATTGCAACCAAACAGTGACAATAATGCTGAAATTATTATTGCACTTTGGGTAAAGTTTCAGGTACATCATTAGGATTTAAAAAATTGTACTTCTGGCGCACTTTACTGCATCGCTTTCTTGAACGTCAATGTAGAAGAATTTCGGACTTGCATTATAAACCACTTTCAAGAAGACAGCCTAGGAGCAGGAATGGAACTTAAATAGCAACAAACCCAAAGTGTTGCTAAAGTCTGTGCTCTCTATTTCTAAATGTACCTGCAACCTTCTGTAAAAAAAAAGTATGTGGTACTAGACTACTAAAAGTGAAAGTGTTGTTCATTTCTACCTGTGTTGTAAGACCTCTTTTACTAACATGAATGTGATTAAAATCAAAAACATAAACAGGATTACAGATGGACACCTGAACAATTCCATTAAAGTGGTGGTGATTAACTACAGCCCCAACGTACAGCAGATAGTGATACAAAGTGACTACCATCCTTCTCACTGAAATACGAAAATAAAATATGTTTGTTCCTTGCTCCATGAGTTTTTATACTCGTATTTTGTAATGTAAGAAAGCATGCTAGAAATTGATTTTAAAAGATTTAATTCGATTCATCTGTAGGAGTACTAGGCAGTAATTCTTTCTGTGTGGTGACCCATGGCATTTTACCTTCACACTGGCCACAACATGTCCCAAATTGCATGAAATGAGAATATGACTGCTTTATATAGTCAATAACCATTTAAGTTTCAGAACAGTCACTGGAGCATTTTACATGAACGAAACAATGGTTTCAGCCATAGTAGCTCACTGCGTAGTTTTGAATCAGCCTTAAGCAATTTAGGAGAATTCATCATTACAGAAAAAAGTATTCATTTCACAGGAGCATGTAATCAGAATAATAGCTGGAGCCCACCCAAGATCATCTTACATACATTTATTTAACGAACTAAGGGTATTTACAACAGCTTCACAATATAGATATTCACTTATGAAATTTGTAATTATAACTCATCCCAATCCAAAAGTAATAGCGACAACACTAAGGAAAAGGCTCATCTTCACTATTCTGGATTAAATCTAACTTTGGCATAGAAAGAGGGGCACAATGCTGCCACAAAAGTCTTTGGTCCCTTACCCAATAGCATCAAAAGTCTGACAGATAGCCAACCAGCATTTAAAAACAAATTAAAAGAACTTCTGAATGACAACTCCTTCCACTCAATAGATGAATTTTTAATTAGTAATTTTAGATTTATTAAGAAATTGAATTATGTCAAGGAAAGCAACTTTCTGTTAAACTCTTAAGTTCCACATCATTACAAAGTGTTGTATTCATGACCCATGGAACAATTATCAATTAATCTAATGTAGAGGAACCATGGACAATCTAAATCTTGTTGACTGTACAGGCATTCACACTGCTGTCTTCCTGAATGTATGCCACATATGGTATAAGTGACAAAGCAACTGATATAAAATTGTACGGGTAAACAGGCAGCAACACATGAAAACAAACCACAATGGCTAGTACAGACAAATGTTTATTCTAATTTTGAACTAATAAGGGCATTTGACGATCACCAATTCTAGAATTTGATAGGTGGTACTCAAAGACGTGTAGGACTAAAATGGGTGCCTATTGCTAAAGAACATAATAATGCATACTTTCCTTAGTTGAATCTGAATATTTGTATTAAATAACAGGCCAAAGTATAACTCAATGACAAAACTACTGTTAACACTGTGGTCAAGGTCTCCATTTCTATCGCTACAAAGTGATGTTTTTTATAAGCATAATAAATCAGCAGTAATTTCCCCTTTATCCTTTTTGCATTGAGAGCAAAAGCTGTTCCTTTTTACTTGAGAGGTGTATTATATCTTTATGGCATCTATTAAAGGAGTGCCCATTCACATCCTTGCTCGTATGCACCAGTAGGTTTGCTATTTTTGTCTCTAAAGTGCCTTTAGTTGGTCTGCAGCCCCAACTTTGTGAGACATTTACCACAAGAAAAGCAATGTGAAAATAACTGACATTTAATGAATAGTCCTCTGGTTGCAGGGAGCACTTTTGGCAATTAGACACGCAAATAGTTTCTCACCAGTCAGAGTCACAAGCTGACCGTGATGTCTGTAACGTCACTATGTGTAGAGAGACCTATAATTACACCCATATGTAACCGTCAAATTTTCTGAATTACACACCCAAAATTTGTATTAGCATACTCCACAGGATTCTACATCCAGGTTTATGGTATGTATCAAGATGAAATGGGAGATATAATACTGCGTGAAGAGTTTGACAGACCACTGAAAGACCTGAGTAGAAACAAGGCACCTGGAGTAGACAACATTCCATTAGAACTACTGACGGCCTTGGGAGAGCCAGTTATGACAAAACTCTACCATCTGGTGAGCAAGATGTATGAGACAGGCGAAATACCCTCAGACTTCAAGAAGAATATAATAATTCCAATTCCAAAGGAGGCAGGTGTTGACAGATGTGAAAATTACCGAACTATCAGTTTAATAAGTCACGGCTGCAAAATACTAACGCGAATTCTTTACAGACGAATGGAAAAACTAGTAGAAGCCGACCTCGGGGAAGATCAGTTTGGATTCCGTAGAAACGTTGGAACACGTGAGGCAATATTGACCCTACGACTTATCTTAGAAGCTAGATTAAGGAAAGGCAAACCTACGTTTCTAGCATTTGTAGACTTAGAGAAAGCTTTTGACAATGTTGACTGGAATACTCTCTTTCAAATTCTGAAGGTGGCAGGGGTAAAATACAGGGAGTGAAAGGCTATTTACAATTTGTACAGAAACCAGATGGCAGTTATAAGAGCCGAAGGACATGAAAGGGAAGCAGTGGTTGGGAAGGGAGTGAGATAGGGTTGTAGCCTCTCCCTGATGTTATTCAATCTGTATATTGAGCAAGCAATAAAGAAAACAAAAGAAAAATTTGGAGTAGGTATTAAAATCCATGGAGAAGAAATAAAAACTTTGAGGTTTGCCGATGACATTGTAATTCTGTCACAGACAGCAAAGGACTTGGAAGAGCAGTTGAACGGAATGGATAGTGTCTTGGCAGGAGGATACAAGATAAGCATCAACAAAAGCAAAACGAGGATAATGGAATGTAGTCGAATGAAGATGGGTGATGGTGATTAGGAAACGAGACACTTAAAGTAGTGAAGGAGTTTTGCTATTTGGGGAGCAAAATAACTAATAATGGTTGCAGTAGAGAGGACATAAAATGTAGACTGGCAATGGCAAGGAAAGCGTTTCTGAAGAGAAATTTGTTAACATCGGGTACAGATTTGTGTGTCAGGAAGTCGTTTCTGAAAGTATTTGTACGGAGTGTAGCCATGTATGGAAGTGAAACATGGACGATAAATAGTTTAGACAAGAAGAGAATAGAAGCTTTTGAAATGTGGTGCTACAGAAGAATGCTGAAGATTAGATAGGTAGATCGCATAACTAATGAGGAGGTATTGAATAGGATTGGGGAGAAGAGAAGTTTGTGGCACAACTTGACTAGAAGAAGGGATCGGTTGGTAGGACATGTTCTGAGGCATCAAGGGATCACCAATTTAATATTGGAGGGCAGTGTGGAGGGTAAAAATTGTAGAGGGAGACCAAGAGATGAATACACCAAGCAAATTCAGAAGGATGTAGGTTGCAGTAGGTACTGGGAGATGAAGAAGCTTGCACAGGATAGAGTAGCATGGAGAGCTGCATCAAACCAGTCTCAGGACTGAAGACCACAACAACAACAACAACATCAAAAATTAATTTGTACATATGGTTACATTCTGATCATTTCCAAGTTTTTTCCTCAAAAAGAAAAAAGATATACAGAATTTGCGAGTTAGTAAGTGCTATCCACCACCTTTTACACATCACACTAATAGAAATTCTTCTATGGAATAGAAAGAATTGTTAATTAGAAACTCCCTCAGTTTGTTTTCAAATTTTACTTTGCTATTATATCACTGGGTAAGTGATCAAATTTTTTTTGTTACAGCATTGTGCACCTCCTTTTGTGCAAAGAACAACTTTAATGTGGAGTAATGAATATCTTTTTTCCTTCTGGTATTGTAATTATGTACATCATTGTTCCTTTTGAAATGTGACTGTAGTGGATTATTTGCAACAAACTTCATGAGGGAATAAATATACCATGAAGCAGTAGCCTGAATGCCCAACCCCTTTAACAGATGTCTATAAGAGGACTGTGGGTGAATATCACATATTATTTTTACAGTGTGATTTTGCACAATGAAACTTTCTTGTTTAACAATGAGTTACCTCAGAACATTATTCAATATGACATTATTGACCGAAAATATGCAAAATACGTCAACTTACTGATTTGTACCCTCCCAAGTTTTGCACTGATTATAAGTGCAAATGTGGCTGAATTAAGTTGTTTTAGCAATTCCAAAATTTCATTTTCCAGTTTAAATTCTCATCAATGTGGACACCTAAGACTTTTAAAGTCTCCACCCTATTTATAATTTCCTTGCCATCTATTACACTTATCACTGATGTAGTATCCCTGGATGTGCAGAACTGAAAATGCTGTGTCCAAAAAACTGAGGGGGAGAACATTTGCAGAAAACCAATCAATGGTATTTTTAAGGACATTGTTTATCATTTCTTCTGTTTCTCTATGTATGCTTGGACTGATTAGAATGCTAGTGTCAACTGTAAAAAGAAATAATTCTGCTTGTTGTGTATTATATGGAAGATCATTTACATAGATGAGAAACCATACTGGACCTTTGACTGAGCCTTGGGGGCCCCCATGCGTGGTTTCTCCCCCATCAGAATTATGTCCCAAGACTAAGAACAACTTTCTGCATTTTTTAGTTAGATATGACATTATCCATTGGTTGGCTACACCACCAATCCCATAAGACTTCAATTCATCTAGGAGAATACTGTATTCACACAGTCAAATGTCTTAGATCAGATGCAGAAAATACCAACTGGTACTATTTCATTACTTAATGCTTATAAAATCTGGTGAGTGAACATAAAAATGGCGTTCTGAATAGAGAAACCTTTTTGAAACGCAAACTTTGATTTGCTGAGGATGTTTTTGTTGCTATTCTACAATACATTACATTCTGAAAAATTTTGAGAAAGGACATCAGCAATGAACAGGTCACTAGGTATCAGAACAAGTAAAAATCCTGTATTCATTGTGTTCTACAAAAATGATGGCATTATATTAAGCAAAGCTATTGAAGGCAGACACATGAACACCATGACAGAAATTCGTAACACTCATAAGAGAACCGTATAGCACATAGTTAGGGTCGACAGAAGCGTCCGATCCAACGCGTCGGCTTTGACCCGTGACTTAAGGGTGTTGTCGTGTGTGACGTCATGACGGCGCCGAGTTTGGTTTGAGTGTGGCTGTCTCCATTCTGTTTTATCTTATTTTATTTACTTTTCTGATCTGTTCGTTCTATCTCATGAGATTTTTTAAAATTTAAAAACACTTATTACTTATTTTAAGTATCTGTTTCCTCGAATTTCTGTTTTAGTTTATTATATTTATCTTTCTGATCTGTTCGTTCTATCCCGTGAGATTTTTAAAAAAAAAAAAAGACAAAAAACACTAATCAGCTACTGAAGCATCTTTATCTTCTATGGGTTGCAGGGGTAATGACCCCTGGGGAGGTGGGTGGGTATTCATGCATGGCTGTCTCACTTACACGTTGTAGCTATGCAAGGCGTCTAAATTTGTTTATATTTAGTTTGCCCCCCACCCAAAACACCGCATTTCCCGCGCTTGTCCCGTTAGTGTCATTAGGCTTCTTGTGGAAAGTGTGTGTGTTTGTTTTTGTTTCCGCCATATTTGTGACGTCATGGGTCAAAGCAGATGGGTGGGATCGGACGCTTCCGTATTTCCCATAGTTAAATGAGAGAAAGAGAGAACAACCAACTCGCACCCAATATAGTATCACCATTCATATGCATGGCCATACCGTGACTGATAATTAACAAGTTGACATTTTTAATGATCATTTACCCAAGGCAGCACACAAAATGTGGTCCAATAGTGCACCTAGACAAGCACAGAGGTACACTGGACATAATACTATAAACAATTAGAAATAGAACCAAAGTCATTTTCTGAAACTAAGATCAGATATTGATTAAATCTGAACAGTTGTCAAAAACAAAAATGATGTGGTGCGGATGGAATTTTGAACAGAGTTTCTGAAGAGCTGTTTTAACTTAATAAATCATGCCACTGACAGACTTAGAACTTTTAGGTGCTGCAATCTGTATTTCTTTGCTGTTATTGCAAAATAAACATTCTTGTGATTTTGGTACACCTTCTGTTTCTTTTTACAGAGTCAGTATCTTTCATAGCTTTTTTTTTCTTCTACTGCACTTTAAACTCTCTTACAATAGCTTTAGTTCATCCTATTTTCCAGACCCATTGTTGAATGTTTGAGTTTTGGCCTGAATGAATTTCTCATGAAAGACATGTATCCAAAACATTGTACAGCTTTAAAAATAGTAAAAGAAACAGATTTGCGTCACTGAACCTCTAATGGGCTGTTACATGAAAGAGTTATTCTGAAGATTTGCGTTATCGAATTGGAAATAAATGCTCTTCACAATCAACAATGATCTTCAAAAATTGGCATTCTTTCTCTGACAGACTTGCATGTTTCTTCTGCTCTCTATTTGGTAAAATATTGTTAAGTGCCCTGAGTTACTTTCCACTTGTCCTCAAACTAAGTGACACCACACTACAGGCGCTCTGAATAGCTCTTGAAATTAGGACGAAATTTTAGTGTCTTCATATGACAGCATGCATGCATACATACACACATACTGGGGATCTTCAACCTCATTGATCACCCTGTTTGGCATCTGTGACCCTAAAAGCTTTTCTAGTTTCTCCTTGTCGTCCTCCTCTCATCTAAATCATTTGCCCGTAAAGAGGCAAAAGGTATTTGTGAGTATTATTAACTTTCTAGCAATTTATTTTCATTGGAAAAATTATTGTTTACACATCAGCTGTTGATCTAACAGAACTGAAACTGGTACCATAACACTTTCTGCCAAATCGCTTTGGTGCTTGACATGTTGTGATGAAAGAAATAGAATTTGATAAATGCAAACCACTATTATCACTTCATCATCAGTAACAGCCCAAAACAAATTTACAAAAAATATTACAAAAGAAAACTGATGAAATATTCATTAAAACTGTTAATAAATCAATTAAATAAAAAATACATGCTAAGCTCTACTTTTTATGTGAGTAAAATTCAGAACTCACAAAAATTCCTCGAAAGAAAACTATGTATGTCAATTCTGACAATGGTCACCGCGCTGACTGTTTTCAGGATGTCCACCTTGTGACCTCTCAACAAGCAGGTGCAGTTTGAGGTTTAGTGGGTCACAAACAGCAGTAAGTATAGACTATGCAGCTTGTGGTGCTCATCTGCAGGTTTAATTATTCTTTTCTTTCCAGCAAAGATCCCAAACTTTAAATGGGTGTCATGAGAATAGATGGTATTGTTAAATGGCTTAGCACTGGCAGTATTCAAGATGACAGATAAGTTGTAAGGTGCAACATTTGCACATCTTAGTTGTTATTGATAAAAAACACCCACAGAATCATGTTCAGCAGCATATGGAAAGCACAGAACATGTCAAGAATAAGGAACTACAACATGGTAACAGTACTGTGAGAGCAGTTTACTGGAGAAACACTGGCATTTTCAAGATCAAAAAGTAGGTGATTTTTTTATGAAACAGTGGCAGCATTTCTAGCATGTTGTATCATATCTAGGCAAATATGTAGTCTGTTTCCAATGAGTGTATTTTAAAAGAGTTATATTTTCACCTCTATATGACAAAAAAGTATCACAAATCAGATAAACATTAGTTGATGACGCCAGTATATTTCATTCTAGATGAAATTACTGACAGAGAGAAAAGATCAATGTGTATGGATATTTTAGTCAGTAGGACCTCTGCATGGAGATCAAGTTGCTTTTGTTAACTTTTTACCTTGAGAAAACTGACAATGCTACCATAATGAAAAGTTTCAACAATGCAAGTTGGAGTTGTGACCTCAAAGAGAAAAATATAAAGAATAGCTAGCACTCACACAGAAAGCTAGTATTTCCAATTGCAAGTCCATGTTCTGCAACTTAAAATGAGAAAGCTGTTTTGTGCACACTACTCATCGAGTTTTTGAGAAATAAAATTACTAATACTCATATACGAATCAATTTCATATCTTGCCTTAAGGAATTGTGAAAAAAGCTCCTGCCAGTACGAAGATATATATTCTAACTGCCTTTACCATATTTCCTCATTATTAGTAGATGGGGTACATTGTTAAATGTTGCAGCATTTACATACAATAAATTTCAAGTATTATGCAGATCTTTACATATTTTCTCCGATTATATCAAAGGTTAAAAAATTATTGTGTAAAGAAGAACTGTGAGATGAACTTTATATCATACATGACCCCTCCTCCTGACAATAACCATGACACATTTGGAGGAACACACGGTGCACTATTCTGGCATACGGGAGGATGCGTTTGAAGGAGTCAAAGAACAGAAGTGGGACCAAAACTGATGTGGTGCTGAACAGGACTACTGATTATCATTTTAAAACAAAATATGCACATCTTGTGT
This sequence comes from Schistocerca americana, assembly GCF_021461395.2. NCBI lineage: Eukaryota > Metazoa > Arthropoda > Insecta > Orthoptera > Acrididae > Schistocerca > Schistocerca americana. The sequence goes on from NC_060130.1 coordinate 642,917,019, forward strand.
CTGTTGATGTAGAATGCCCCTTTCTGTTTACAAATAGGTAGGTCACTGAGTGCAAAAAGTGGGACATTTGTGATTTAATGATTTGCATTTGCATATTTTAATAAATGTTCACATTTGAAATTGGTACTTTCTTTACCGTATTTTTCACCTTAAATATCATGCCTTTTTGCAAACAGCTTTTCACATTTAGTAGTAAAGATCCTAGGTCTAATCATTAGTGACACATTTAATCTCATTACTGGCACATGGAATTTTGTAAAGACATACAGTATGAGTTACACAACTGTTAAACCTCTTTATGGGAAAGTTGGGCTACCAAAACATATTGTTTTAGAGCTTACTTTCAGCTACATCAATAATTATTGATTATTCTAACACTCAGTACTTAACACTAAGGTTGTGCAGTGTCGACATCAAAGATTACACCACACAAAAGGCTGACACTGTGAAAATTGCAAATAATGAAAGCAGCAATTGAAAGTGGTGATTCATGGAAACAGACAGACATCACATTGTATGTAGGGTTACAACCTTCTAAAGCAAAATAGCATTCCATTATGACCTTCTAGATGTTATAATCATCAGGACACTTTCTGAGGTTTTATCATATTTATATTGTACACAGTAAAATAATGTAAAAACATTTCTTATTAGCATAGTTATTTTACCTAAACCACAGGAAAATCTTATACTAGTAAAAGACACTACAATTACACATTTTTTGATTTATAACTTCAAATTGTATTAATTTTTGTGTTTATCAGTAATCCATGTTCCCTACTTTTGAAAGGTATTCTTACTCATTAATATGCAAGATCCAGAAATTAAACACTATACCTTTGAACGCTTAAAGGACACACTATCCAGCTGTGGCAAGAAAAAATGGATTGAAGAAGACACAGTTGCGATATTGCCCCCCAAAAATATCATAAAATTTGCAAGTATAAAATTTTGGCCAACTTTGCGGGTCTAGTGCAGCAGGGAATACAACCCGTCGGCTTTGGACAAGGACGTCACAAGCCGCCAGAGAGCAGTTTACCATTTTCGCTTTTGCTGTTATGTTTCAGTTTAGTTTTTTTACTGATTGCTTAATAAAGTGGATCTGTTTATTCTATCTCGTGAGATTTTTTTTTTTAAAGTCAAAAAACACTTATCAGTCACTGAAGGGAGCTACAACACTAAGAAGAATCGCTTCTCGATTGGCCACTTGTGACGTCATTGTCCAAAGCCGACGGGTTGTATCCCCTGCTGCACTAGTCCCAACTTTGCAGATGCATATCTTTTCATTTGGGCATCCAGAACTAATTAAATTTGATTGATATATAGACATCATAGGTAGGAATAGCCATCTGAAGTTTTGGCACGATTGGCTCATATGAAAAGTAGCAGTGTTCAGTCAAACCATGGCTCTCAGAATAGTGCAACGAATTCTTTAGCCACTTTAGAGGCTTGTATCTATATTTAGGTATGGCTAAATCCCTAATCTTTGCCACGCTGTGATTCAGCATAAAAAGTTGTCTACGTATATTAAAAATGACCAAATGTTTGCTAAACGTTTAAAAAAGCCTAGCAACGTTGACACATTTTCACCTTCATACAGGGTGTGGAGGTGAGTAGCCTCTCTTTAAAATCCCTTAAGAACTCAACCACTGAGGATACTGGTCTGAAATTTGGTATATAACATTCAAAGACCATGTAGAATTTTCACACCAAATTTCATTAGATTTGGAGATGGTGAAGTCGGAACACTTTTTAATATTGGTCCCTTTGCTGTGGAATGACCCATTAGTAATTATTGGTCTATTTCCTAACAGTGATTGCTTTATTCAATAAGGTAATATACTTATCAGCCAAATCACATAGAGGTAAAAAATGAAATTTCTGTAGCACACTATATACAGTTTAGTATATGAAATTATTACTCAAAAGAGGATGTAATTCATAGCTCCATTACACAAATCATACCTATGAAAATTTTATAACATAGAAACATACACTGAACAATATTTTCTACCAGGGAATTGAACTGAAACAATATGAACATAATAAATGTTATAATGTAGAAATACAAATAGAACATTAATTCTTACAACAAAATGGAATTGAAACAATAATAATGCAATAAATGTTATAATGCAGAAATATACACAGTACCCTATTTTCTACCAGAGAATGGAATTCAAACAATAGGAATAAACAGCGTATCAAGTATGTTTTCTTCAACTTGTTTATAAGTATGCATGCATAAAAAAACGCATTGCATAAACACATGAACATTTTGTTATCTTAACATGTTGTTTAGAATATGGGTAGGTGCATGAAGTAATTGACGTTTTAACTTGTTTCGTTCTCTGTATTAAGATGATATGACAAATGCAACTGTGTAAGCGGTTTGTGGGCGAATAAAGTAACTTATAAATGATAAGCTGTAAACAATAGGCAGATTACCCATGGACTAAAGGAACCAAAATACAATTTCTACCATTTTTAATGGTAAACACTGGGCACTTAGTATATATTTGAAACAATTGTTGAGGCACTGAATGACTGTTAAAACTGCTTGGCTCGGTAACAAAAAGTTGGCTTCTCTCTTGTTCTGATGATCATAAGATTCTATAAGCAGACGTAGAAGATCCGGGGCCCGATGAAATACTTCCTTACCAATATGACAGTGAAGCTTAAGAAATGTGACGCATTGAGGAATATAAATGTCTATGGATGATGAAACGTTTCGGGTCGCAATACAGCGAAGAATACTACAGTGAAAGTCCTGCATGTACTGTATTTACGCAATGCCTTATATATGTATTTTCCGTTATGCTTATTAACATAATATTGTTGTTTCAAAACAAAACATGCTAATCTCACCTGTGCCATCTGAGGCTTCCGGTTAACATCTTTAATATCAATGCATCCTGGCTCCAGTGTATTGAGCAAATTACACAGAAGGACACCATCCCTAAGTGTGTATGCTAAATCGTGTACAGAAGCGTCTAACCAATTCGTTTTGTGATCAGGTCTTAAGACATCGCACCTCACCAACCACTTTGAACACTCTTTCCACGGCTCGTTAGATGTCTGTACTGCCATTTTCTACACTCAATTTATTGTATGGCACTACAATTGTTTTCACATTGCTTATTGCCTCCTATAGCCGATATATTTTGCATATAAACACAACTAACAACACATTACATGACATTTCCACCCCAAGCAAAGATAACACAGTAGACAGTATACGCGCTGCTAAACATATACATAAACATTACCACTAGTAAAGGGGGCGACTTACTTTGCAAATAACATGTTTATATTTTATTCAGCTATATGGCTACTATCCTATTTTATTTCGAAGTTTAATCACACGTTCACTTTCTTCGATTTTAATATGGTACATATTGCCTTCAGTGGTGATCGATATAGTTAAGTGGTGATGTCACTCTCTGACGTTATCTCTCACTTGAGTGGAGAAGTGTCGAGTGTGGTTTGTGTTAATGTGATTCGAACCTGGAAATAAGTGAAATTATTTGGGATATCTGGTGTCTGGTATGTACGTTTCGCATATTTATATATATTGTGGGTGTATACTTATTAAAATTGTAGGGAAATGAGTAATTCCAATATTATTAGTGTATAGATGCTCACTAACTGCCACACCCATGGGTAAAAGGGCGTATTGTACCTAACAGTGCCATGAAAAATTAGTTAATAATAAAGTTTTATGCAATAGTTCTTTATATCATACAGCATAAAAGCCGTTTTCAGGCGTAAATATGAGTGATTCGCTGCAGAATTTCAACTAGCTTTAACCAGTAAATGAGTTAATTTCCGCAAAATTGTTTGTTGTTAACTATGTACTTTTCAGTTTATTGGTACAGTATACAGAAGTTCGTAGTTCTCAGTAATGAAGAGTTTAGAATAATAGTAGTTATGCAGTTCGCACGGTCCATGTAAAATCTATAACAGCCCATCCTAATATGTATTTATTCTGTGGCAAGCGCATCCGCATGTATCGACTTGCATAAAAACAGCAATGCAGTAGTCTTACGGCTGCACCACACCCACCTCGCCAATCAATGCTCCGTGCTTGGTCACATGACAGGCATTGGGGTTCCTTTTAAAACAGAAGTTTGAAGTTTGGTAGCCACCAGAAAGGGTTGTTGGTAGCATTGTAGAGGTGAGCAAATTTTCATGTGTTTTCGACATACTTCACAAGATTAACTCCTTACATTTCATATTGGGGTCCTAGCTAAGTGACATTTCCGCTATTTCTACGATTTGTGGGGTAATATACCAAAATTGTACTTGGCGGATAACATTTACTTCTAAACTAGTTTATCATCTTAACCTTGTTACACATATTGCCATCTTTGCGTTAATGCTAGTTAAATATTTATGTAGAAGATATTTAATTATTTTCTATGTGTTTAGTGTGAACAAATAAATGAATAAGGCAAAGGAGAAAAGAAACAGTTCTACATTTCGCTATTCGTTCATCCACTCCTGCATAATGGTAAAGCCCACCGTTGTTGAGAACCTTCAAAATATCACTCAAAGTGTGATTCTATATTTGATACCCATTTGCTCACACTGTTTCCGTTTTCACATTTTGAGGAGATGGTCAGTCATGTGCAACTTTGTGTACGTGAAACAAATGATTGCATTGTAGTTTTCATTTAAAATTTCATTTTGAACTGCCTCAATGATATGATGGGTGATCTTGATACGACGACCAAAACTGTGGCAGTCAAGTAAACCTTTGTGTTAATGACAAGTGTACTAATAAGATTTTTTTCTCGAACAAATATTAATTTACAATTGTAAAAGGTTTTGTGTCACATGTGTAACAATGACAGGCAGTGCCACATGTTAGATTTTGATACACATGAACAGGCTATGGATGAGTAACTGTAGTATATAAAGGGAATGATGAATATTGAAACTAAACAATTGCTTTAATTAACATTCCTTTGTATATAATGCTGTCAGAAGTGTAAGCAGCTTCAACATGAATTTTTTTTCTTTGTGCACGTCTACTATATGTAAGCTAATGTTATAGTCTTTTGCTTGAATACATAGTGGTCACATATTGGCCAAAATTGAAGGTCATTCCCCCCCCCCCCCCCATAAGCAATCAGTTTGTCTGTTCTGTTGGTTTTCATTGATTGTCAAGTGAAGGGGTGTGGTCAATAAAGGAGTAAGATTGATTGTCATTCTGATTTCTACTGAACCTCGACTAATACTGTTGTGTGCGTGATCCATATTCATGTCTGATAGTAAATGGCACTAAGTGATGCAAAAAAAGCAAATGTAACAGTGATAAGACTCCAATTCAGTCTGTCTGTCTGGAGAAAATAATGTGGGTGCTTTGTATGATTTTATCCTAATATTATGTACCAACATACACAAAATATTTCCTGAAAAGAGTACGAACAGGTGAAATGTAGCCTTTTTGAGCCTGTTATAGGTCTTGTTGTGGGTAACGTACTAGAAAATAGTATTATGTTGGTGACACTCATTTGGATACGTGTTATTAACTTAGTATTATCATTCAGATCAGAAGTGTGGAATGCTGTTAAGGTGATTTAGTACTTTTTGAAAACTAATAAAGAGACTCAATGTGTCATGAGGATTTGTTAACTGCTGTAGAAGACACACGTGGAGGGGAAGGTGACACCACCCCTCCCCCCCCCCCCCCTACCCTTTCTACTATGATCTGCTGTAACCAACAGATACACTACATTTGACTAGTCAACCAGTATGGCTTTACTGATTAGTGTACCACAAGGACTCGATGTTGTACAAGGATAGCAGTTTCAGGAGAGTGCCCGTACCAACAAGTACGAAGTGCTGTCTAAGACTGACAGTTAATTTGAGACAGTGTGACACACTTCTCCTGTTGGGATGCCTTCAAAACCCTTTTCCAGGTTATAGTAAATACAGAGGGAGCTATTAATGTTTTGTGGTTTGACTATGAGAAATAATGACTAACTCCTAGAGAAACAGTATCAAGTGATAGGAGGGACAAATATGTGAGTATACCCAGGAAACTCACCGTGTGATGAAAAGCCCATCTCAGCAGCAGTTGAACACGTCTACATAGAAGTATTGTGTAATATTATTTAACCTGATTGGTTTGAATGGGGCTGTGACAATTACATTATTCAGTCATCCATATTTTAACTGCAAAAGTACTGAGACTCCAGTGGAAAGATGAGAATTTTGGGCAAGAATGTTTTTGTTATTAATGCCTTTAAATATTAAAACTTTAAGGTATCAGTCTACAGTGTGAAAATACGGGGTTTCATCACAAGCTTACATCTACAGAACGCTTAGAGAGAGAGAGAGAGAGAGAGAGAGAGAGAAATTCATCTGCTTTGCCAGTTTGCATCCAAACTGTCACTTTTTATACAACAGCTAGACCATGGCCTTCAGATAAATTTGTCCAACCATCATTTAAAAACACAAGTTTGCCTCTATGACATATTTGATGTTTGTTATAGGTCAGCCTTTCACCACAATATTTTCAAAAGTTCTTGTTGTTGCCCAATTGTTGGCCATAGCAACTTGCAGCCACAATACTTGTTTATTGCACTTGACATCTCTGGTCAAAGCAAAATTCCGTATCACAGATTTCAGTATACCCCATTCGTACAACTAATGTTAAATTGTGGCCCATGTCAGAACAAATAATTCCAAAAGTAAAAATTGCTGTGTTGCTAATGGTGTTATGATGAAGCATACGGTCTGCATCAGTTTTCTAGAACTGACCAAAGACTTCTGGTTCTGAGTCAAGTGAAAGGCTGGAGACAGAAACAGTTATGGAACAACCTAGGACTTCATAAATTTGTGACATAGGGCAATAAGTTTGACTTTGTCTAAATGTCTAAGGCTGACTACCACTGCAATTGAATGTGTGTGGAGTCTACCCAGTGATGTTTTTCATCAAGTGACTGTGCATTCAATAGGGATAAATTAAGATGTGAATAGTTCCAAATTATTTGTATTGATCTCTCTCTCCCCACCCCCCGTCCAGTGCTTTCAACGGGTGAAAATGTTAAGACATAAGTGATTAACTATGGAAGCATTTACAGAAAGTTTGAACCAATTTTAGTAAGCAATCCAGCTTCTGTAATAACGAGAAAGTTAACTAAAATCAGAAATTCATAGTTGGGAGATATACAGGACTAACCTAAATATTTATCAAAGACACAGTGTATAAGGAATGGGAGGTGATTTATTTGTAGCAGTAAACATTAATTTCATACCAACATAGTTGAATCTCTGTGCAGAGCCACCTAGACAGGGTTAACTAGCAAGCATAGGCTAAAGGTTGTGTAATTGACTCCTACTGTTCACCAGATTCATCTGCAGCAACAACTGCAAACTTTATAGAATACCTGAGTTTGCTATTATGTATTGGAGGAAGTAGTAAAAAATTCTGAGCAAACTATAACCTTTGACCATTGTTTGGAATTAACAAAGCAACTATTTCTCAGCTTTACATGACCATTGTGGAAATTATAACATTGTATAATAGTGCATATTTAAACTACCAAAGTATTGTTGGAATACAGGCTTTTGGTTGGGGATGCTCTTATTAGTAATACATTCAAACTTATTAAAAAGTTGAAAATTCCAAAATGCAGTGAGAAAACAGAGTTTCAGAGGGAATGCATGATGTATAAAAAGACATGGATAATTGCTATTACACATTTGTTGGTGCCATCAGCTCACAACTGAGTCATCACCAGGAAATCTAACTTAGAACTCAGCCAGTGCTACTGTTCAGTCTGTCACCACAACCTTCGTAAATAAAGTACTCTGTGATGTTATTTTTCAAAACAGAAAGGCAGTATTATGAACTTCAACAATACCTTGTTTGCCAGCAGTGCCATAGTTTATTTCAGCCACCCAGCTATGGATTTAGAAGGTAAGTTTTATAACTAATGTGTGGGATAAATTTTTTTGCAAAACTGTCCCAATAACTTCATTTAGAAGTTACTTAAAATAGCAAGTTAATCAATCTGCCTCTGATTTTAGATTTGTTGGTGATAAAACAGGCATACTGTAATCGGTAATAAGAGTGTAGTTTGTAACAGCAACAAGCTACAGAGGGCCACAAAAGCAGAATAATCAGTGTTTTCAGTAAAATAGATTAGGAAGTCATTCCCAGGCAACAGCTATAATAATTTAATTTAGGCAGCAATAGGATCAAATTAAACAGTAATTATGAGTATACCAAGCAGAAAAATTAAAGATGGTACTATCTCAAGAACTTTAAGAAGTTAATGTGGAAAGACCGTCGTTAGCAGGAAAATTGGCGGACAGCACACAGTGATAACTTCTTTGTTTTATGTATAGTAAACTTACGGAAAATATTAAATATGTCATAGCGAATATTGCTCACCAACAAATTCCCCTGCGGAGATGTTACAAATCTAGAGAAAATAACAATTTGGTGTATGTTACACCTACAATATGCAGCAATATAAGAGGTTAAAGAGATCCTTTTAACGATGTGTTGTGGAAATAGCTCGATAATGGCCATAAAGCCGAAATAACATCTTAATAAGTTGTCTTCACCATACATAAATGCCCTTGCAAGACATTTATAATGCTGCAGGCTCAGAAAAATTTAAAATAACTCCTTTATTTTCCCTAGTGTTTATTCCATATAGCATGGGTCAGCTTTTCAGTATTTGGCATGTTTTATTATTTAATATCTGCTGAGATGCAGTTCCTAGCGACAGAATTGCAAAGGTAACCTAAAAGGGGGAAGCTGCAGTTGCCATCGGTCTGTGAATTTGTGAATTGTCTATTAACATATTTTAACTGGTGGTGTAATATATTCTCTGAGGCAGAGGGACCAGCCTAAATGAACGTGAGAAAAACACGTAAACACCATACTCAAACTGGCTGTTGTATCAGCCTGTTGTCATTAAATGTGCCACCCAGGTTTGATCCACATCCCTATCTCAAAAGCTAGCACATTGTGCATTAGGATGTATTAACAGGTCACACACAGTGGTAATGCAGAGGCCAAAATGGGCAATAAGAAAATGAAAACCAAAATGTTGAATTTTCTCTTAGCCTTTTCACAATTGAAAACAGATAGGGTACTTCCACTTATTTGCCAAATTGCTGCAGTATGAACAGTGTAGATATAAGTAATTGTTAACTATGATTTACTCCGGATCCTATAAGCTGGAAGCTGTTACCACCAGTTGAAGGTCACTGGTAATGTACTGTGCATTGAAACTTGCTTTACTGTCATTCTGCTGTGGTCAGTGCACTACCATTGGCATTATTTTTTCTTTAATGGTGGTTGCGGTAACTAATGTGTAGCATAGCCTGAGGACTAGGTTAGACAGGATGGGAGAGTTTTGTTGTGTGTTGGTGAAGGTAATGAATGTTTCATGACAATTGTTGATTGCACATCCCATGGGTACATGTATGTCCCCAAAGAAAACCCCCTTTTCCCCTTCTGTGGTCTGATATTTTTAATAAGTTTGAAAAATGTGTTTTGACAAATATTTATTCAGTGACCAAGCTAGGTGGCATAGTATTTTAATATGCTGGACTTCCATCTTGCTGGATGATCAGGATTCAAATCCTTGCATTCTGTCCAGATTTACTTTTTCCATAATTCCCCTAAGTTACATATGACAAATGCCAGCAGGAGTCCTTTGAGATTAACATGGTTAATTCCCTTCCATATCCTCCTCCATTTTATGCTTGTGCTCTGTTTCCAGTGACTTAATTGTGAATGGGATGTTAAATCTTTGTGCCATTGTGTTTTATTCTATAGACATTGCCAATATGCTGTGTAAACTAGTACTATCTGTTGCAGAATAACCCTTGGTAATTGTGCAGTTTTGCTGGATTGCCACCTAAAAGTGCTGTTATAGGACTTATCCTTAAAATGAACAGTCAGAAGCTTCTTTTTAAGTTCAAAATTGAAAGTTTCCCTATCTTTAATCATGTTTCTAGGATTCTGCTGGGGATGACGATGGTCTCGTACAGTCTCTAATGACGTCTACACACAGGTAGTTAGTACAGACGTATGTGGATTGTAATAGTTCTTATTTCTTTGAAAAGTAAAATTTTAACAGTACAGTGTAAGTGAACATATGTTGCTTCACACACAGTTATGTAGAAAAAGTCACAAAGCTGTTGTTAGTCACAAACATTGTTCAAATGATCGAATATAAGTTTTGATGGTCTCTTGCTCATTATTATATATAAAAAAAGTTCTCTCAGCTTGGTTTACACGAACGGAAATGCTATTCAAAAAAGTCATGAGGCTGGTCTAAAGAATAGACTAGCTACACCAGCGGAAGGCTATGAGCAAAATGAATATAATGACAGAAACCTAAAAGCAGACCAACTGAACAGAATGAGAGAGAGCTCAGACTTGAGCAAGAGTGAAAAGTAAAAGCAAATTGACTGAAATTGTTTTGTTGAAGCTATAGCAGTAATGTGAGGATCAGTGAGCTATCCTGCAGACTTTAAACAATATTTTAGTTATGTCACATGTAGTATAATCAGTTTGTGTGGTTTGGACGTTGTACTTTCCCGACACAGTAAACTGTCTCATCAGTCAGGAGTGAGTGAATATAGAAACAAGATTTTTGTTCGTTTCAAAGTTGAATTGTTTTTCAGCAGTGTGCTGCTTCAGTTAATGTACAGTGGATACAAAACTTAAAGTGCAAAGTGTGTACTTTGTGCCATAGATTGGTGTGTTTGGGAGTTAGTGTTTACAGCAGACAGAGGAAGATCAAAGAACAATATAGAAGAATTTGTTCCTTTTAGGTACAGTACTATAGTATAATAAGTTTAGCACATCATTTATGTTGCTGATCAAAGAATAATAAGGAAAATGAGGGTTGTGTTACTTGACAGTTATATAAGCTTGGCTTTAAGAAAGATAAAGGACTCGGAGGGGCAGTTCAGACAATCTACTTGATGATGGAAGAAAATATTCAACAATGTAAAACGATTTATGGTGTTTGAAATGATCACAAAAATAGAAACGGACTATTGGGAAAAATGGGTGGTATACAAGATATAGAAGAAACAAGAGGGAACAATAAATATGTAGACCCAGAGACACATGTTCGCAGTAAGAAGAGTGTAAGACTACACTGAAGTTTCTCTGTTGCACTATTTAGCCTGTGTATTGAAGAAACAATGTAGGTATAAAAAGTTTTTGAAAAGGACTAAAATACTCAGCAAGAAATGATATTAGTATTATTCAGTGTCTGTATTCCTACCCTGTGCAGAAAGGAAAATGAGGTACAGATCATGTTGAATGGAATGAGCAGTCTAGTGAGCACAGTGTGTTAAAAGTAAACAAACGAAAGAAGAAAAATTTAGTAGCAGTACAAACGAGATTAGTCACAAGCTTAATATTGGAAATAGGAACAACTTTATAGACAAAATGTACTTCTGCTACCTTAGAAACAAGAAATGTATGATAGGTGAAGCAGGGAGACCAGAAGCAAACTAGCATAATCAAAGAAATGTACAGGGTGTTTGTTTTAACTTGGAAAGATCAAATATCTCAAAAGTATGCATTGTACGATAAAGGTTCTATACGAAAAGTTAATATATTCAAAGGGGACATGCATCTGTGCTAAAACTGCCTTCACCCCAAATTTTCATTTTTGAACACCCCCCCCCCATTTTTCTTGGAGATTGGGATTCTACATCAAAATATGCCTATGGTTTATCCGAACCATTTTTTCCCTTCGAGATAGGTGGTGCTGTGGTCGACGAATTTTGTTTTTTCCTTTGCAATTGATTTTGGCAAGTCCTCACACCATCACCATATTGGATTTCGGTGAGTCCCCTCGAATCGCCCATCAGAACTGGAACAGGCCACTACTCGCCTAACGACGGAATACAATCCACAATCCTTGTAAGGAAAAATGTTCATTATAGTGACAGGCATACCCGTCACAGATAGGTACCGTGTGAACACTCATGCCCTTGTAAGCAGTGTTGCCAATACGTGGTATGGCTCCCATTTTGCACGACATTTTTACAAATACTTTTCAGGAAGGGAAAAAGGGATTACTAAATGATATTAAATTTTCTGTTCTGGTGGACGAGAGTACGGACATATCACATAGTTAACATATGTGCGTTTTAGTGAGATGTGTGTCTCCAGTTGACAGATATGTGAAAACACAACTTCTGGAATTGATCCCTTTGTATGCCAAAGGGTGCTCGACAGAAAACCTATTCGTAGCTCTGGAGAGCATGTTGAAAGAGAAGGATATTCCAATTATAAATGTAATTGGCGTGGCTTGTGACAATACGTCTCTTACGGTGGGAAGTTATAATTGTGCCATAACAAGACTTAGGAATATTGGACGAAATCTGATTGTTCTCAACTGTATATGCCATTCATCTGCTTTAATTGCATGCAAGGCATGTAAAAAGCTTCCTAGATCCTGTGAAGAGTTAATAAGGTGTGTGGCAAGCCAAATACCTGGCAGTGCAAAGAGCTGTGCTATTTTACAAGAATTTCAAGAGTCAAACGTACAAAGGTGCTTAAATATCAGGTGCACCATAGCTTGTTTTACATGCATGTACTGTTTGCTGGAAAATTGGGATTTTTTATTATTATTGCTTCCAGTTAACAACTATTGAAGATAAATTAAAGTCTGCCGAAATGATTCGTCGCGAATTAGAAAATTCGTATATTAAAGTTTACATGTTGTTTCTAAGGTATGATTTGGTTTACTTCAACAGTTTTGACACCCCTTTCCAATCAAGGAAAATATTAATTCACATGCTTTCAGAAGATTCTTTGCGTCTGATTCAAAACATTGCTCAGAATTTCCTAACCTCGGCATCCTCACTGAAATGCACAAGATTAATACACTTCAACCATGCTATTATATCCCCTATTAGGAACAGTGTATCTTGGCCCAGGATGTGAACAGTTATTATGAATTCCCCCTAGAGAATGTGAAAAGGGAATCTAACTAAGACTCAAATGCTTTGATTTCCATATTGCAGCAACCAAAGAAATTAAGAAACTGATATCTGTACATGATTAATTTTTTGGAAACTTAAGTCATAGAGCCAAATACTGCATTAGCAGCTTACGGAAGGTCCCAGATAAAGGATGTATCATGTGTTGCTTCAAAGTTTGGAGAATTTGATATAAATACGTTCGCAGTTGAAAGACTTTCAGCATCAGCTGTGTTTTCAAAATGTCAGTAAACTTGCTAAGATGGTTCTTTCACTTTCACACTCTAATGCTGAAGCTGAAAGAATATTTACTATTGTAAGGGACGCAAAAAGAAGAAAATGGAAGAGAATTGGTGATGAGAATTTAAATTCCATACGTGTTCTGAGAACCTCATTTCTAGCAAACAGAATAGACTGCACAACTTATGAAGTGGAACAAAAAAAATCTCAATCTTCACAATAAGAAAAACTTGTATTAAGTGAAAGTTTAAGTGTGCACTGGGGACTAAAAGAGGGAGGAGCATGCGTTTGGGGAGTAGATTATATTAGTACTTGTTCCATAGATCATGAATACGACACTTCGTAATGATGTGGAACATGTCAGGTTAATAAAAGGTGTCTATACAAGATATTACATTACACAAAATATTACAGGACACTTTTTTTTTTTGAAAAGTACCCACTTACTATATCGAAAAATTCATCTAATGAGGAGGAGTTGACATTAAGAAATTCTTTCAATTTCCTTTTAAATGCTATATGGCTATCTGTCAGACTTTTGATGCTATTAGGTAAGTGACCAAAGACTTTTGTGGCAGCATAATTTACCCCCTTCTGAGCCAAAGTTAGATTTAACCTTGAGTAGTGAAGATCCTTTCTACATGAGGAAAGCTGTATGTACTGAAAGATGCAGCAAGCACTTTCATAACATAAACCCTGATTTTATATTATGTATTGCAAGGATGCAAGTAAATATTTTTGTGTGTCCATTCTTGCGTCAGGTCTGGGGGACGACAGTTGATGGTTGGATAGACGACCAGTTGTCAGCCACTGATACATTGACTGTATGGAATCGTGAGAACCCCTTCAGCCCCAACTAAGACCTGAAGATGTTACATTGATGTGCCGAAACTGGTAGCTACACAATAAATGACAATATAAGGACTGCTGTAGGTGTTTCATTTTCTTAAGATTGGAAATTATTGTAGCTATGCACCCTAAACTCTACTACTAGTTCGAAGTCCATGATTTCTTTTGTTATACCCATTCTCTCCCCCTCTCCCTCCCTCCTCCCCCTCCCAACTAGGCGTCACATGTTTTGCTTTACCGTGAGGCACTTTATACAGAAAAGGGACATATTGAATACCCGGTTGGGACTTGTGTCAGAGGTTGGCATCAATGCTATACGCTTTGTTGATAGTTCATGATCTCTTAAAACTATACTGTCGTGTTGTAAAACAGTTTAGTGCCGAAGGAAGAGAGACGCCATAAAAAATGTTAATGAAATCGTAGTAATAGCTGCGTTTGCTCGCAATACACATGCTAGTATCCGAGAAATATTTCATCAATCAGGAATTGTTCACACAGGTGTTTGGGCGACCCTAAAATGTCACAAATACCATGCCTGCCGTATCTCCATGCATCAAGAACTTCGTGTAAATTATCTTTAGAATCGAATTGGCAACTAGGCAGTCGTGCAATTGCAAAGAAACACGCAGTTCTTTTGTCGAGTAATATTCTTCGACAGGTCAACGTTTACGAACCATGCATTATCGGAGAGTGGAAAACACGCACTGGACACGTGAAATTGATAATCAGCGTACTTTGTCTGTTAAAGTTTGGTGCTATATCATAGGCGACTGACTAATCGGTCTCTTATTTTTGGAAGGCACATTGAAAGGAGAAAGAGGTCGTAACTTATTGCAAGACAAGCTACCGATTCTTTTTGAAGATGTGCCCCGTAAGGTGCGGCAGAATATGTGGTTGAAACATGATGGTTGTCTGGTACATTACTCCGCAGTAGCCCAAGAATAATTAAATCGCAATTTCAGTGGTTTCATGATCAGTAGAGGCAGTCCGATAAACTGGCCTGCTAGGTCAGCCGACCTTACCTTGCCGAAGTTTTTCTTCTGGGGTTATCTTAAAGACAAAGTGATTGCAGAAGTACCAACTACTCGACAAGGCATGATAGGACATATCAGAAATGCTTACGCAAACATAACGCCAGACATGCTCTTAAGTTCTGTACAAGAACTCAAAGCTCTAATTAATAAATGTATCGAAATGGAAGGCATCATTTTGAGCATTTGTTGTGAATTACGATAACTGTGAGAGCAAGCACCCCGATGGTGAGAGGCAAGGAGACTCACGTAAATCAAGCACCCCGATGGAAACAGAAAACTGTTATGTCCACGTTGTTGTTCCTGCATCATGCTAAAAGTAATTTATTAACCAGAAATTTCAGTGTCTTAACTGTAAAAGTTTTACTGTACAATGACATTTGCAAAGCTACATTTTTAACAAAAATGTTTACATTGCTATCGCAAATATAATGTTGAATCAAATAGGTCAGTTCTTAATTTCAGAAACCGGAAAAAAATGAATTTTGTCGACTACAGCGTCACCTGTCACCAATGGAAAACAATCTCTTTCGTAAACCGTAGGTATTTTTTGGCGAAGAATCAGAATCTGCAATAAAAATGAAAGATCCAATTTGAAAATAAGTTGGGGAAGAGGAAAAGGCATTTTAGCACAAATATCCCCTTCGAAAATGTTAACTTTTCATCTAGGACATTTTTTCGTACCATGCGTATTTTTTAGAAATCTTTAATTCAGGGTTATACAAATACTCCGCGGGCCTTAGTTTGAGAAAGAAATATGTGAGAATGTACAAATGGACAGTCGTTCGATGCGTTTCAGCTGTTTTTTGAAGAATTAACAAGGGGAGGCCACGACGTTGTGATAAGAGTTATTTCAAACTTTGTACACCTTTAGTAGGCCATTAAAACAACATAATGTGCAAGCAGTAAGATGCACTACTCTGGCAATTCTGAGAAAATCGCAAAAGAAGTTTTACGCGTCTATTATGTAACTGATGTATCTGTTTGAAGATACCGGCCGACGTAAGTCACTGGGGACAAGTGACTAGTGTTCGCGCGTTGCAAGAGGCGTCGTAGATGAGGCGACGATTCGAATCCCGCCAATATTTGTTTTTTAATCTGTATTTTTTCATCACTGGTAAAATATAATTTATGACATTTTGAGAGGTAATATATTTCATTTTCATGAAGTTGTAGTGAATGTGACGTGTTATTTGACTACCTGCTATTTGTAATCAGATTTTCAAGGACGAGGGACAGGCTTTTAAAGCATAAGTCAAAGCTCGATTAATAATAATGCGAAAGACGTTTCTCACAACCTGTAATATAGTAAGTCACAATGTGCCAGATCAAAAGAGTAATCTACAATTTACTCGTCGGATGTGCTCTCGACATCACACGTTGTAGCATGGTATGTCATACAGACATGGAAGACAAAAATTGAAATTTCTTGTAAATACTTCATGCAAACACAGCTGGTTTTATTCATTATATTGCCTCTCAAACGTCACAAATTGAATAAGATGACCAGTCTTGCAAAAATAGAGCAACAATTAAGTCTGAAAGAGTCGAACCGTCGCCTCATAAGCGTTCGTCTTACGAAGTTCGAAAGCTAATCACCTCTACCACCAGGAATTCTAACGTCTGGCACCTATGCACAGACACATAATCCACATAACGGACGCGTAAAACTTCTCTTGCAATTTTTTTGGAATTGCCAGAGTAGTACACCTTACTACTTGCACATGATGTGCTTTCAATGGCCTACTAAAGATGAACAAAGTTTGAAGTAAATCTGTGACCCCCACGTCGTGGCCTCCCCTTATAAGCATTAACAAAGTTCAATTAATATTGCGTATGTGTTGCAGTTTTCGACGAACTTCATTGTCGGTCGAAGAACTTCATGATGCCTTCGGAAGACCTGTATTGAATCTGAATGAAGAAAACACATTTGTTGTGGCAATGTGATCTTTGTGTGTTTGTAATCTTGTCCCATTGCACAACCAAAGTAATTAATTCCTTTGTATCGATTTCGACATCCACTTTCCCACAAAAGCATCGTACGAGATTGCTGAGAAAAGTAATGAGACTGAATTTTAATCTACGAAAGTTTATTTCAAACAATATTGTCCTCAGAGTTTCCCTTCGGCAGCTATACACGAGCGGGATCGTTGTATCAGGGCAGAAATGATTCAGCTGGTCGGGCCTTTAACATGTCGATCACATTCTTTTGAGTATTCTCTCCAGAGTCCCAAAATGACGTCCTGTTAAGGATTTGTCAGTGTCGGTAAAAGAAAGTCACAAGAACTCAGATCAGATGAATATGGGGACTGTGGAACAGGAATGCCTTTTGAGGTCAAAAATTCCACAATGGAAGTGGGCGTTGTCGTGATGCAGCTTCCACTTGTCTGCGATATCCGGTCTCACTCGATTCACCCTTTTCCATAACCTTTCGAGGACATTTTTGTAAAACAATTGCTTGATAGTTTGTCCTGGAGGAACAAATTCTTTATGCACAATACTCCAACTGTTAAAAAAACCATTGTTTTGATTTTTGACTAGCTCATTCACGCATTTTTCAGACGAGGAGATGTTTCAGTGTGACACTTCTCACTTTGCCGCTTTGTCTCAGGATGGTACTCAGAATTCGAGAATTCGTCACCAGTGATCACACGACTGAACCATTAGTGGTCGTTGACAATCCTCTCAAGAACATCAACACACACGTTTCTTCACTTGTCCTTCTGCTCAGTTGTGTTTTTCGGCACCATTTTGCACAAACCTTTCGCATGTGCAAAACTTTGGTCAGAACTTGATATACGGTGAAAGTGTTCAACAGGGCACCCATCATCCTTATTGTTAAACGTCAGTCTGATCCCGTAAGAGCACGCACACGTCCGACTTTTTCGCCGGTTTTTGAAGTTGGTCTTTCTCAGCAAGGTTCCTCTTCAACTTGTTCTTGGCCTTTCAGAAATGTTTCGTGCCAGTGAAAAACTTGTGCTCTTTATAAGGAAAATTCCCATAGCCCTGTTTCTACTTTTCGAAGGCCGCACTCGCGGATTCTCTAAGTTTAACACAAAACTTGATGACGTAGCATTGCTCCAAATTCCGCTGTTCCATTTTCGTAACACACAATGAAATCACAACTTCGCTGATGGCGCTTTCAATAATCGCGTGATCACGATACGGACCTGAAGCTCGGACTGAGCATCTGGAAGGGATGAACACACCGGTCTAAACAAGTAGAGTTAGTAGTAGTACGTTGTTCGACAACTGTGATCGCCGTCTCGTTTTCGCAGCATTTTCTGAGGGTCGTTTCACATTTGTCCGGCTGCCGGGTAGGCACTTGGCACATACACACGGCTGCTGAATAAACGGCACGCTAGCTTTACCCAACAGTAAGTAACTGACAGGCAGTGGTGACTAGGGCAGTCGAGAAAATATCGATTAGTATCAATTCACTAGATATAACTCTATCAGAACGGCAATATCTATTGCCTATATTTTTATTTTTTTAACGATTTTTGGAAAATATATGAAGTTCTTTTGAAATTGTAGTAGGACCTAATTTTACTTTCACTATGTGAAAGAGTCTTACTACATTTTGAGCTTTCTCCACGTCCAATCTTTCTCTTTGATTGTGTGTAGCAAGTGTGTGGCACAAGAGAACAGCGAATCCACTGGGGATGGCGGTGTGAATGGAATATTTCCGATGTGAAGAAACAGCACACCAGATGCGTTAAAAAACAATTTGAGTCAACTAGGGCGCTATTTCTTCACACCACGGTTCTTCAAATACTGTTGCTGAAAATGATGAACAAAAATCTAAATGACAGAATTGGTTGTTGCTGTGGTCGGAGACGTGTGAGGGGAAAATACTGGCGTAATTGGTGCTCGGCGCTACCACAGAAACTGCAGCGTTTAACTTCAACACGCAATTTTGACACAACTGCTAGATCGCCGGCGTTTGCAGAAATGAGAAACAGAAGTCGACATGAAGTGTTTTGGAAAATCCGATACGTGACGAAACAATGATGGACCAATCAGACGCCTCTCGTTGTGCCACTTACCTGCAGTTGCCATTGTTAGCTAAGTGTTTATCGCCAAGCGTGAACGTGCATCGTTTGCCTTTCAATTTTTGCGCAAAAGGGGACAGGCAGGCTGCTAGGTTGTTGATTTACAGAATATCTAATTATAAATCAATACTGAAACATACAGCCGGTTTTAGAGCTGTATGTGTACAATGTGCAGCGGGTATTTTTATAAGTAGGTACTTAGATATTTTCTCCGGTGATATATCGATAGTTTTTTCTATTTATCGAGAGCCGAAAACTGTTTAAGTATCGAAATATCGGATTCCCATATTTTTAAAAACACCAACAGCCCTAGTAGCGACAGCTGCATCTCAGACGTTCGCACTTGTGCACATATTCCTAAAGTGTGTCGTTCAACTAAGCGTATGGATCGCAATAAATTATAGTGTGGCTGATGTTTTATAGGCGCTTCACGAAAAGTAGTAGTAAGATGCAGTTGGTTCATCCTGTCAACATGAGAAGAGGCGATGGATCTTCATTATACTTTTTGAGAACTTCAGAGTGGACGATGATAAATTTTTCGACTAATTTAATAGTAGTATGCAAACGTTTGACGATCTACATGTAAGATTAAAGGATTCACTCCAGTGCTGCAACACATTCTTCACAGAATGCATCCAACTTAAAATCAGGAGAGTAAAAAGTGAAACATTTTTTCTTAATTTTTAGTTCTGCTTGAAAGGACTTCAATAATATGTATTTGAAATATACTTAAGAACTAAAGACATGTATTAAAACACAATATTGTAATAGGCAAAAGTATCAAATACAGAATTAAGTTTAAGAAGAAAACTTTAAATATTTCGTTTGCAAAGGGAATGGACCAAGTGATATGGTTTTGGAGTGGTATGAGACGGCAGGTGATGTGGAAAACGCCCCTGTGAAGTCTTGGTAATGGGCTTGCAGAGTATGGGCTGGCGCCCGTGTACTGAATGGTATCAAAGAGATGCGCTAGGATAAAAAGCCACACTTGCTTTTACTGATGCTTTTTGCATTTTGTAATTTCAGAAAAAAATTGTAACACACTCTGTTGAAATTCCACCACTTTGTCTTCCAAACCGTCTTGGCACAGAATTAGCCCACTGACGAACAGTGTATGGCGATCTAGCTTTTGGTTCAGTCCCTAATTAGTTCTGTCCTCATAAAAACTTTCTGTCCCACAAAAAGATCGATTATGTACTAACGTAGTTAGTACTGCCAGGTATATTTCAACCACATACAAAAATAGCACGAACAAGTGTAACTTACACGAAAGAACACACAAGTAGCTAGGCTGCAGTCACAGTGGCTCCGATATCGGTGGATTCCACCGATGTCCTACATCGACCAGGAGGTCATCTGGTGCCTTAGCCCGGCCAGCCTCCATGTCACCGTGGCACACCAACAACCGTTTTTCAGCGTTGGTCTCCACAGACAAACCGCACAAGCAAGCTGATGTTTCTGTGGACCCCATGGAGCAGGATCCTCATGCTTCTGTGTCCTGTAGTAGCACCTCCAATGGGCTGTTCGCTGTCTTCAGTCCCACAAAGGATTTATGGCTGTTTTTAGCACCGCAGCATCCCCCTGTACTCTATTTTCAGGAAACGAAATTGTGCCCTCAGGACCGCTTTGATCTTTTACATTTCTTCCTGGTCCTTTCAGAGAGGTGCCCTCTTGGCTGACCTACTTAACCTCTTCTGCCGTAACACTAGAGCACCCACTTTCCTTTCTGACTCCTTGCACACCTATTCCCATTTGGACCTCTCCTCGTGCACTGCCCAGCTTGCCCCTTGTCTTGAGTGGTCCGTTCTTTGTGACACCTACTCGAGTGACTATTTCCCGTGTGCTATCCATTTGCTGACTCCTACCCCACCCGCGTGCATGCCTAAATGGCAGAAAGGCTGACTGGCTGCTTTACTTCTCCCTGGCAACCTTCGAAAAACGAGATTTCCCAAGCTGTGATGACTAGGTGGAATATCTCGCAAACCTTATGTTTACTGGTGCAGAATGTTCAATCCCCCGCACTTCCTCTTTACCACGATATGTCCCAGCCCTTGATGGACAAAGGTATGTTGTGATGCAATTCGCACACGTAGAAGTGCTCTCCACTACACATTTTTAACTGCCACCCTGTGCAGGCAAACTGCATTCATTATAGACAGATGTGTGCAAATTGTCGTTGCGTTCTTGGAGATAACAAAAGAGTTAGCTGGATTTCATTCACTAGTTCTTTTAACATTTCGACACATTCCTTTGTCGTGTGGGTCAACCTCTAACAGCTCTCTGGAACCAAGATCCTTTCCCCAGTTTCCGGCCTGGCAGTAGCTGATGATGTTATAGTGGACCCTCTAACACCTTGGGCTGCCATTTTGCAAAAGTTTCAAACTCTTCCCACTATCATCCTGCCTTCCTCCATCGGAAACGATTGGTGGCGGCTCGAGCGATACCCTTCTCTTCTCTGAATCGTGAGTGCTACAATGCTGCCTTTACTATGAGGAGCTAGATCATGCTCTCGGTTCATCCTAGTCCTCCGTCCCAGGGCCAGACGCCATCTACATTCAGATGTTGCAGCACCTTTCTCTTGCGGGCAGGCATTTTCTGCTTAACACATACAACCACACCTGGGAAGAGGGCACATTTCCTGATGCTGGCGTGAAGCCACCGTCATACCCATACCTAAGTGTGGTAAGGACAAAAACCTTCCTTCTAGCTACCTCCCCATCTCTCTCACCAGCTGTGTTTGCAAGGTGATGGAACACATGATTCATGCTAGTGTGGTGGCTTGCGTCTCGCCATTTACTAACGAATGTGCAGTGCGGATTTAGAGTGCGGCGTTCTGCAGTTGACCATATCATTACTTGTCCACCCATGTCATGAGTGGTTTTCTGTGGAAATCCCAGATGTGGTCTTTTTCGATTTGGAGAAGGCCTAAGACACCTGCTGGAGAACTGGTATATTCTGTACTCTTTATACGTGGGGCTTCCATGGGTGCCTGCCCTGATTTCTTCGGGGATATTTACAAGACAGAGTTTTCAACGTGCATGTGGATTCTGCCTTGTCAGACACCTTTATCCAGGAAAATGGTGTGCCGTAGGGTTCTGTCCTGAGTGTCGTCCTGTTCACTATCACCATTAACCCTATAATGGCCTGTCTCCCACATGGCATCTCTGGCTCCCTTCTTGTTGACGATTTTCTCATCTATTGCAGTTCTCCATGGGCATGTCTCACTGAGCAGTGTCTTCAGTGCTGTATTGATTGTCTTTACTCCTGGAGCGTCGACAATGGCTTTCGCTTTTCCACGGACAAAACCATCTGTATGAATTTCTGGTGGCACAAATGGTTTCTCCCACCATGTCTTCATCTTGGGCCTGCTGCCGTTTTGTTAATTGAAACTACGAAATTTCTGGACCTCATGCTCGATAGGAAACACTCTTGGTCCTCCCATGTATCTCACCTGGCAGCCTGTTGTATGCAGTCCCTCAGTGTTACTTCCTGGGGTGCTGATCGAACCACCCTCCTCCGTTTGTACCGGTCCCTTGTCCGTTCGAAACTCGACTATGGGTGCTTTATGTGTCTGCACGCCCATCCCTCTTACGCTCTCTCAACACTGTCTACCATTGTGGAATCCATTTGACCACAGGTGCCTTTTACACAGCCCGGTTGAGAGTCTGTATGCTGAAGCTGCTGAACTACCATTGCCTTCCCTCCGTGACTTTCACCTTAGCAGGTATGTGTGCCATTTGTCTGCCATGCGTGGCCACCCCTCCTATGCCTCCTCCTCTGATGATTCCTTTGATCGTGAGTATGGGTCTTCTTCCTCTTCTTGGTTACCTCATGGAGTCCAGTTTCGGCACTTTTCACGGTGGTTTAACTTCACACTACTTGCAACTTTTCCGGTGGGTGTGAACCCTTCACAACCTTGGCCTTCATTTGCTTCCTAAGGAAACTACTCCAGCCTCGGTCTATCGCCTTCAGTTTTACAACCTTTTCATGGAACTTCGCAATAGTATCTTTGTATACACTGATGGCTCTCTGACTGCCCGTGGGGTCAGGTGTGCCTTCGTCATTGGCACCCATGTCTTTCGATATCGGCTTCCGGCACACTCCTTAGTATTTACGCCCGAGCTCTGCGCTCTGTATCAGGCCAGAGAGTACATCTGGCGACACAGATGTTTTTTACTTTTTATCCGTCATAGCAATATGGCGAAGGCCATATAATTTTTAGTTTTCGATCTCTGTTTCTGTATGGTGCCTTTTTCCACATGCCTGTTTTAGCTATCTTCTCTTCTGTCAATGGGACTGATGTATAGTTGTTTAACTTCTCTCTGTGTTTGTGTTCTATAGTTCTGACTTGGGCACGTATGACCCTAGTTTTTTTTTTTTTTTTTTTTTTTTTTTTTTTTTTTTTTTTTTTTTTTTTTTTTGCACCCTAAAACAAAACAAACAGAACAGATTCAGCTCTGAGGTTGTGAAATCGCCCAGTGTCATGGTAGCATCGCTTTCCCCTCGTCCAGCTATGCAACAAGCCATCAAACTCTTGCCTCATGGGGCAAAGTCACCAGCTACACAACTGGCAGGGGGGAAATAACAGCAGGAATGCTCCTGTGAAGATTTCCTACGTTTCTCCAGCCAACGAACACGTGAGTCTTTGCCTGCAAATGGGAAAGGCTCAGAGAAGTCCAACAAAGGTAAATGGTCTTCTCCTTCACTGACTAAAAGATCCTTTCCAATGGTGTCGCCACATGATACGTTTACCGTGCCGGCCTCCATGTTGTGAGTGTGCACCGCAAATCATTTCTCTGTGTTGGACTTCGCAGGTTGACAGCACAAAGCCGATGCTTCTGTGGACCTCGTGGAACAGGATCCTCCTGCCTCTGGCCTGTAGCAGTGAATCTTCGCAGGCTGGCTGTCAGCAGCTGCTGAGGTGACGCCCCTTCATTTTTTTCCTCATCATGGCTCTCCTCCAATGGAACGTTCACGGGCTTCGATCCAACAAAGAGGACTTACGGTCGTTTTTAGAATTGCTGCGTCCACTTGTACTCTACCTTCAAGAAACGAAATTGCATCCTCACAAACCACTTTGAGCTTTCATATTTCTTCCCGGTCCATTATTTTGCCCTTCTCCTGCCCCCCTCCCCCTCCTCCCCCCGAGGTTGGCATTACAGCTCATGGGGGAGTAATGCTGCTCATCCAAGATGATGTTCGTAGTGAGCCCATCTCCCTGGCTACTAGTCTTCAAGCTGTTGCAATTCATATTTTCCTTCCTAATTTGAGCTTTTCCCTTTGTACTATTTATATCCCTGTGTCATTCTATGTCACGAGGACAGACTTCCCCCGGCTTACTGAGCATCTACCTCACCCATTTCTGCTGCTCGGTGACTAATCTGAGTCATCCCTTTGGTGTTCTCCTAAAACCTGTCAGAGAGGTGCCCCCTTGGCTGACCTTCTTAATCAGCTTAACCTCTTCTGCCACCTTGCACACCTATTCCCATTTGGACCTATCCTTCTGCACTGCCCAGCGTGCCCATTGTCTCCAGATTGCTCATTGTCTCAAGTGGTCCGTTCTTTCTGACACCTATCCGAGCGACCATTTCCCATGTGCTATCCATTTGCTGACTCCTACCCCATGTGCGTGCACACCCAAATGGCAGCTTACTAGGGCCAACTGGTGGCTTTACTCCTCCCTGGCAACCTTTGAAGAACAAGATTTCCCCAGTTGTGGTGACCAGCTGGAATATCTTACAAAAGTTATCCTTACGGCTGCAGAACATTCCATTCCTCACACTTCATCTTCACCACACCGTGTCCCAGTCCCTTGGTGGACTGAGGCATGCTGTGACGAGCTGTCCGCATTTTTAACCATCATCCTGTGATGGCAAACTGCATTCATTATAAACAGATGATTGCACAGTGTTACAAAAAGGTAGCTGGATTTCATTCACTAGCTCTCTTTTGTGCCACACCTTATTTTCTGTTTTAGGAATAGCACTCCAATGAATAATGAGCGCTGTTCCTTTTGTTAACACTTTGACTATAATGGATAGGGAGTGGACAGCTGTGGGGAGATGGTGTCCATTACATGCAGAGCCTCGGCTAACACTCATTGGCCTCACCTACATACTGACCTGTTTATTTCTCCCGCCTTCTGTTATTATTGTTGGTCTAGCTGCTGTCCATTATGTTTTTATCCTTTTCATATTTACTATTATGAATCTCCTGGCTAGAAATCATTCTTTACTCTGTAACTCTTCACCCTTAATCGGCTTGGCAGGGGTCAGATGCACATGGGTTTTCCCTCCCCAGAGGTGAGCCCAGGGAGTCACCTTGTCTGCTCTGACGTGTGTAACAACCCAACGTACATACTTTTACTTCTCTTTAAATTATTTCTCAGTTCTGCCATCAACATTGTTTTCAGAGTCTTAATTTTACCACTCCTACATATTTTCTAATTCGATCAAATTTCAAACTAACTCAAGATGCACACACTCTTGACTGAGGCACTGATCTCACTGTTCCGTAAAAAAAAGTGGTATGAAAAAAGGTTTTCGGCCAGTTGTGTAACATTTTGTCGCAGATGGGTTGAAAAATAAGAGAATTGCCATTAGGAATGCTCTGACTCATAACTCTGTTAATACCCTTGTTCACCAGAAAATGATTCTTGATCTCTACAATGGGAATGTTACTGAGGTGATCCAAAGTTACTGAAAACTTGAAGAAATTTGATATAGTGCTCAAGATGAGTCAGAATTTTTCAGTTTCTTCGCACTTCAGTGTTACAGAGGAGTATGCTTCTACTCAGAACACAGAGTGCAATGTAAAGTGAAACAGTTCTTTGCGTTCCACCTGTCTTGGATGTTGCAATGATGGCATAATTTCGTCTCCCGGAGCTACACTGTCAGTTCAGCTTTATTCTGCTAGACAAACTGTTTCAAGGACAGTTCTCGAAAATGATTGGAGGGAACTTTGCTGTTCAGATTGCTTGTGAAGATGTCAAAGGAACCTTTGAGGTAATGTTTCCTGGAAGTGTTTCTTCTGAGTTTGCCCTTGAAAGACAGACAAGATTTTTAGTATGTGGTGCTTTTACCTGCATATTTTAAAATGTAGTTGCTGCTGGATGATATTGGAGAAGCAACTTCCTTTCTTTATTTTTATGAAACTGAATGCAGCTGATTCTTAATAACTGATTGTGACATGACATCTACAGACTTTCTTCATTGGTAAAGCCACTGCTAGTGATATTTACTCAGAGTTAAATGAAGCCTTGGATAATGCCAAACTTTCTCAGTCAAAGTTAACAAAACAATTAAGATTCTCAGGTCCTGTTAGGAATAAAAAATTTGAATAATGGTGGCACATGCAACATACTCATAGAGTATGTATTCCAACAAGAAAATTTTGAAAAAATGAAGTCCCATATGAAAACTTCAGGCCATCAGTTCAAGACGTTGACCTGTATGGCTAAAATTAGAACGAGCTGGAGACACACTTCCAGAACAACGGTCAGCTGTTCAATAATATTTTCATTAGCTTATACCCCAGCACAAACACAAGTTGATAAGTTCTTTGAAATACAATATTGTTAAACGCATAAAAGACAAAACTACCAAATTAGAAATTATATTTGCCTGTGCAAGTGTTCGTACATGTTCAGGGTTTACTGTCCTAACAGTGGAAGTGGTGAACGAGTATTTGATATCGATAGCGCTCGTGATGTGCAACAGCAGCTTGCGTGACTAGCCACTTGTGCTGTAGCGTATGACGTTTATAAGGAAAATTCCAGAATGGCCAAATATGAATGGCATTGCGCACTAACCACATGACCAACCACACCCAGGGCAGCTTCATCGAACCTTCTAGCTGGAAAAATAGGACTTGCCTTCACGATTGGGGAGAGAACAGTACAAGCAGTGAGCAGATAATTTGGTCTCCATGACATCATCGGAGCAGGATTTAGTTTATTTCGCTAGCCTTGGCCAAAGTAGGATGCACGTCGGACTTGGGAGTTAGTTCATTGTAGATGGAACTTGTAACTATGGAAGTGCGCCTGGGGTACTTCCAAGCAATGAATTCACACCAGTAGTTCAACACTTATACACTGTTTCACGAGTAGTCCTACTGAGTTCCATACTCTGCAGCACTCAAAGGCTCCTTCTCAGCTGAGGTTGGGGTTACAGCAGGTGGTCCCACCATCAGTTAACCTCTTTGTTTCATCATTCAAAGTGAGGTCTTCTGTCGCTTATCTAACTGTTGTCCTCACTCCCTCTCAGGACTTGACAAAGGATCATACAAAAACATAGCAAAATTAGCTGCAATTCTTCCTATTTAGTACAGTGAACGTGTGCTAATTGATTAATAGAAACTATTGACACTAGAACAACAAAAATCGGGTAGTGACAAGAGCCCAGTGGATTTTTACAGTAGTCAGTCTTTCGAGAAGACTTAGACCTCTCAGTGGTAGCACACTGGACTCACATTCGGAAGGACGACGGTTCAATCCCGCGTCCGGCCATCCTGATTTAGGTTTTCCGTGATTTCCCTAAATCACTCCAGGCAAATGCCGGGATGGTTCCTCTGAAAGGGCACGGCCGACTTCCTTCCCCATCCTTCCCTAATCCGAAAAGACCGATGACCACGCTGTCTGGTCTCCTTCCCCAAACCAACCAACCAACCAACCAACTTAGACCTCTGGAGAAAAGAAATAACCTATTGATATGAAAATTATGAAGGCTGCACTTACATGCTTATATGGCAGTGCACATATAGAAAGGAGATTCTCATTGTTGGGAACATCCTGAATGAAGACACTGCAAATATATGTGAGAGAACATGTTATAACGTCAAGTTGAACAAATATATTTGTAGGATGACCATACATGTAAGCCACAGAGAACGTAAACAAGGTAAGACGAGTGTACACTGAAGTCAAATCAGCACTGAGTCCAAGTCCAGCGGCCGCTGGCTGGCTGGCCGCTTAGGTGGCGCGGCTGCTGCATCGCTGGCAGGCAGCGCCGCATGTAGAGGACGCGCGTAACTGCGCGGCGGCACTTGGAAAGATCGGCGAGTCACAACACTTCCCCCCCCCCCCCCCCCCTTTGAATTTTTTGAACTGGTCTTGATAGAGGTGGCCTGTAGATTGCTAACGTCCATAGGTGTTGTTTGACTGGGCGTAAAGCCTCGAGAAGGAGGCTTCCTGTACGGACGGAAGTGGCCCCGATGATAACGGGTCGAGATTACAGGAGACGTAGGGGTCGAATCCGCTGGGGCCCCGTGCGCCAATCTGCCCGTTGCGGCAAGTCCGGTTGTTATAACAGGAGACATGGGCGATGTGTCGGCGTCCGTAGGAGGAGGAGACGAGACGAGTAGAGTTGCTCAGACAGATGGTCATCCGGTTTTTGCATGGGCACGTCTCCTGGTGGCGTCCGTTCTTGTGCTGGCACCGAGATGATGGTGAGAGGGCTGCGTTGTGAGTAATGAGAGATACCAAGATCCCGAGCGTCAGGTAGAGCCGAAGGTGGTGTAGCGGCATTCGGAACAGGCGTTGCCGGCACACGAGGCCGAAGCTGGTCAGAATGACACACTGCAACACCCGTGTCCGTCTGGATTTCATACAGGCGTCGGCCACGGTGTCTGAAGATGCGGCCAGGACTCCATTTTGGCCGCCTGCCATATCCCCGTACCCATACAAGGTCGCCGGCGGTGAACCGGCCAAGCGAAGTCACCCGCGGCCGTGAGGTGGAAGGCCTGAGAAGAAGTAGCGTGCAGGGCTGTCGGCCATGTAAGAGCTCAGCCGGGCTGTGGTCGCCCATGGGGGTGAAATGGTAAGAAGCCAGAAATTGGAGAAGCGCATCATCAGCAGCAGAAGTCAGGAGTTTCCTCATCTGAGCATTAAATGTGCGGACCAGTCGTTCAGCCTCACCGTTTGACTGTGGATGGAACGGAAGGGCCGTGACATGCATGACGCCGTGACGGGCACAAAAATCCGCAAATTCGGAAGAGGCAAATTGCGGACCATTATCAGTAACAAGAGTAGAGGGAACGCCTTCCAAAGAGAGAATGCGAGCTAGAGCATTTGTGGTTGCCGCGGTGGTAGGCGACGTGCAACGGACAATGAAAGGAAAGTTAGAGTAGGCGTCAATTACGAGCAGCCAATAAGTACCTAAAACAGATCCCGTGAAGTCAGCATGAATACACTCCCAGGGCTTCTCAGGCGAAGGCCACGGTGACAAAGATGACTCCGGGGCGGCGGCCTGTGACGCACAAGGGCCGCAGGCAGCGACCGTGTGTGCGATTTCAGAGTCGATGCCGGACCAGTACACATGACGGCGCACCAGAGATTTTGTGCGAGAGACACCCCAGTGCCCTTGGTGAAAGAGGCGCTAGACCATCGCACGCTAAGACGCAGGTACCACAACACGCGGCGAAGCATTGTTGGTGGAAAGGAAGATAACACCATCCCTAGCCGTGAGGCGGTAGCGCAAAGCGTAGTAGTTCCGCAACGGATCAGAAGTCTTAGCGGACGGACGATCTGGCCAACCCTTCTGAATACAGCGTAAAACCCGGGAGAGGGTAGGATCGGAACCCGTAGCAGCCGCCAGTCGGTCCCTGGTGATGGGGAACCCGTCCACAACCCGCTGCTCGGCAACATCCAGGTGGAAACACAAAAGTTCGTGTTCGTCCCTATCGAATGCCAGATCAGG
Organism: Schistocerca americana; assembly: GCF_021461395.2. Classification (NCBI taxonomy): domain Eukaryota; kingdom Metazoa; phylum Arthropoda; class Insecta; order Orthoptera; family Acrididae; genus Schistocerca; species Schistocerca americana. Next base: position 642,946,875 of record NC_060130.1, read on the forward strand.
ACCCATGGGAAGGCGAGACAGTGCATCAGCATTCGCATGTTGAGCCGTCTGCCGGAAATGAATCACATAATTAAAAAGAGACAGAGCCCAACTGAAGTGAAGATACGTCTGAGAATTAATGATAATGGCTGCAGAACCAGTATCCACCTGCATGAGAACATCCCGACCAAGGATTTGGGCAGTGAGGAATAACTTCCCTGAAAGGGAAGAAGTGCCATTGACAGACAACACAGAAGCAGTCAGCGTCACGTTCATGAACGTCAGGTATGCGGTAAGATTTGCAAACTGATGACATGACCTTTTTGCATTTGTAACACACGGCCCAACGTTGTGGACAATCTTCTCGTGAATGTTGCGTAAAACACCGCGGACATGAAGGAAGTTGCCTTGGATTTTGCTGCAGTTGCTTAGAGGTTTGTTTACGGTTAGGCCGAGGCTGCGCACGGGAGCCTACTGCGGCCACGTCGGCCGGCGGGGACACGCCGCACGCTTCGTCAATAGCGCACAGAGGTTGTACTTCCCAGACGTCGCCCCACGCCTCTGTTTGCGCCCCAGCGGCGCGAGAAATTTCAAAAGACAGAGCGATGCATAGGACTTGCCAACTGAAGGGCACGTTGTCTAACTTCTTTGTCGGGCGCCGACCGGATAATAGCATCCCGTACCATGTAATCGGCGTGGATTCTTCGTGAACTTCAGTAACAAATTGACACTTTCTACTGAGGCCGTGAAGTTCAGCAGCCCAAGCGCGATAGGATTGATTCAGTTGTTTTTGACAACGATAAAAGGCAACACGAGAGGCTACCACATGCGTTTGCTTTTGAAAATAGACAGAAGTGAGCACATTTCAGCAAAGTACCAAGACGCAGGATCTTTCAAAGGAGCCAATTGCGACAACAACCGATACATTTTGAGGTGAAATCCATGAAAGGAACAAAGACTTGCATGTTTGTTCGTCCGCGACATGAAATGCCTAGAAGTGCTGTCGAAGACGTTTTTCGTAATCAGACCATTCTTTCGCCGTCTCGTCGTGAGGAGGAAAAGGAGGTATAGACAACGACGAGAGACGCCCCGCATTTGATGCCGCGACGAAATCACGAATCGCAGAAGTGAGAAGCGTTTGCTGTTCAAGGAGACCTTGCAATAGTTGCTCTAAAGTAGCCATGAAAACCAGTGTGTCAGCGACGAAAAAGAAAAATCCACGACCTCGTCGCTAATTGTTATGTCAAGTTGAACAAATATATTTGTAGGACGACACAATACATGTTAGCCACAGAGCACGTAAACAAGGTAAGACGAGTGTACACTGAAGTCAAATCAGCACTGAGTCCAAGTCTAGCGGCCGCTGGCTGGTTGGCCGCTTAGGTGGCGCGGCTGCTGCATGGCTGGCAGACAGCGCCGCATGTAGAGGACGCGCGTAACTGCGCGGCGGCACTTTGAAAGATCGGCGAGTCACAACAGACCATAAGATGATCATTTGACTGTAAAAGATGCTGCAGTGAATATGGTTGAGGGGAAGGCTCACTTTGTAATCATCACTCAGTATCTTGATTTGGCATGCACAGCTCATGTTGCATAGAAGTGGTACTGTGAAGGTGCGAGAAGAGTGGCTGAGGAGAAACTGAAGAAACAAGAGGAACAGGAAACAGAAAAATTGTTGAAAGTATGAAGAGTAAGTTTGGAAAACAAAAAGTAAATATTGAACACAATTAACAGACATTAAAGAAAATGAAAGAGGAAGAAACTCATTACTGGATCATGGAAACAAATGCTTAAAAGAAGCTGTAAATAAAGAGAAGTCAGTGGGAATTTGTGTGGCCCAAGCAATGTTAGTGTGTGCTACAAAAGTTAGGGAACAAGTGAAAAAAATTAAAGGCACAGGAAACAGTTCAGTGAAAAATCGATGTTATAATTTTTTTTCAAATAAGCAAAAACAAAGTGAGACTAAATGATCTAATTTTGCAAAAGAAGCTAGATGATTTTCCACATTACATTTAAAAATTGAAATGTAAAACATATTTTTTTGTATTACTCTGAAAGTGCTACTGTACAGATGCACTTTAAAGCTTTTTCTAGAAGTATTTGTGCTGGTTGGGAGCATGAGCATATTATAATAAAGTGCAGTGGTTTACCTGTTTATTATTATTATGTAATTTTGTTATAGTTTTATGTGTTAATTACAATTAAAACAATAAGTAAGAGTTTGGGAATGGGTTGGACGCCAGATTATAATAAAATAAAAAAAATTAAAAAAGCTTTTGGCCCTTCTTTCTTTATGGGAAATTTGAGTCCATATTTAGCCTGTTTTTTAAGTCCAAATCAGTAGTCAGTTTTTGGAATTAAAATGGTCAGTAAGTCAGTAATTTTAGTCTTAGATTTGATTTCCACCCCTGGACTTCTATGTTGAAAGCATGAATAGTACAACTTTTGAAGCATGAAATGTTGAGTACTGTTGCATCACCAACACTCAAAGATTCTCAAAATGATCAGGTTTTTTTCTGGAAAGCACATTTCTGTGGATTTAGATGATTGTAAGAATTGAAATACTATTCTAATATTAAGAGAACATAATTAAAAGCCACAACTACTCTTGATATCAGTCTAATAAAAAATGATCCAGAGAATAAACTTATTTCAGTGCTTATAGAAAGCAAGAGACATTCAGTGGTTCTGTAGCGAGTGCTATAATGGCCAAAATCCATAAACTTACAGTGTGTTCTGTAATTACAAATACATTTAGAGCCCACTGCTAAACAGAAGATGCTCCCTTACGGGGAGCTATTCTGGACCAGATGTTTGCAAACTAAATGGTCATACAGTTTTCCATCACTTCCACAGACGTTCAAATGTAGTGTGAAGTCCCATCTGTGACCACAGTCTCTCTCTGAGAAAAGTGACAAAATAAAAATCTGCAGCTTTGTGTTAGAGGCCATTATTATATAGAATTAGTCTTTCCTAATAAAAAATTTTAAATTTTCTGCAGGAACCTTGCTACAGCCATACATGGAAACCAAGTTGCCACTCCTAAGGGTGGCTGATGGGAGGCCCCGTAAAGGCATTTTCAATTTACAATCCCTCCCATCCGATGCCGCACCGATTCTCAACTTAGTTTGCGCAAATATAATGTTTTATAGCTGAATATTATTTCTCGTACAGTAAAGAAACTTTAATATGTATTGGTTCCAATTCTAGGTGAACTGTAAATAGTTACTAATTAGTAATGTGGCAACTCAACAAATTTCATTAGTGATCTGTAGTACTAATAAGGAGAAACACACACACACACACACACACACACACACACACACACACACACACACACACACACACACACACACAAAAATCGGTTCAAGGAATTTTGGAATTTCGAATCAAATAAAAACTGTAGGGAAGTTTAATAATGCAGTAAGTAACCCACCAGTAACTACAAATTTAATCTGTCGCCATTGTAGTGCTGTGCTCGTGACTCTGTAAGACGTCTGTGTAGGGGTAAAATGTCAGTGTAGGTTCTATGGCAGACGTTCACAGCTGCATGGTTCAATAAATCCCCCTCCCACTCGTCTGCTGCGTCCTGCTTGACCTACTCTCCCGCGCATGTGCAAGTTCAACATGCCTCTGGAAAATTTGGGAATGCTGCTTTGCGCATATAAGGAAACTGTAGTTTTGACTTCTGGAGTTAGTACTATGTTCCAGCAATCATTTGCACGATAAATCGTAATAATTTGGACTGAGTCATTGTACATTCACATTCCAAATTAATTTGTAAATATGGCTACATGCTGAAAATTTATTTATTTTTAAATTAAATCAAAGTTGTTTGTAATTCCTATCCACCACCTTTTACACATTACAATAACAGAAATTTTTCTGCAGAATAGGAGTTGTCAAGGAGAAACTTCTTGAATTTGTTTTCAAAGTTTGCTCTACCTGTTATACATTTTATATCACTGGGTAAGTTATCAGAAATTGTAGTTACATCATTGTGCACCCATTTTTGTGGTTAAAAACAACATTAATGTGGAATAATGAATGTCATTTTCCGTCTGGTATCATAATTATGTATACCATTGTTCCTTTTGAACTGCAGTGGATTATTTACAATAAACTTCATGAAGAAATAAACATACTGTGAAACACTAGTCAGAATTCCCAACTCCTTAGACATCTAAAGAGATGTGTCGAAAATGATCGTGGATGAACGTACATATTAGTCTTACAGTATGATTTTGAACAATGAAGGTTTGATTTTAATGATGAGTTCCTCAGAACATTATTCCATATGACATTATCAACTGAAAGTGTGCAAATGTGTCAACTTACCAATTTCTCTCCCCCAAGATTTGCAATGGTACCAAATGCAAACGTGGCTGGGCTGAATAGTTTCAGGATGAGGACAATGGCAGTGACAAATGAAGAAAGCTTGAAAATTATCATCAGTTATTATGGATTGAAAACAGATAATTGTATTTTGGCAGTGGCCTCCATCCTTCAGTATGCTGTTGGCAATAGTAGATTCCTGAGTTGAGCTTTCAAATTATTAAATAAACTGCTAATGCTGCCTGTTATTTGTTAGGTATATGGAGTGGTGTGAGTTTTGCAGTAATGTAAAATAGAATTTATTTGTGGCAGATAGAGGGAAAGACAAATGCCAGACTGTGATTAATGAAACTGGTTCTGCATGCAGGTGACTGTGGAGGAGTTAACTTACAAGATAGTTGTTGAGAACAGGACCCATGTCAGGTCAAGCTTAAACTGACTGAAGAAACTGGAAATGTCTCATACTAGAACTGGGTGATACATAGTGGGTTGATTTGGTTAGCCGAGGAGTGCTACAGGACTGTAAGCTGCAGTGGTATACCTTGTGTTGTGCGTCACATGGAAAGTTGCTTCTAAAGATTGGAGCACATGTATTTGCAACAAGATCTAGAAATACATATGGATAAAATTTGGGTAATTGGAGTATCTACAGAAACACAGTTGCAATTTTCACTATAGCCAATATATTTGTTTTGAGAAAATCAGGAACTGTATTGATGTTTAAAATGATTCTCATGTATTGTTTAGTCTCAGGCATATTTTCCACTGAAACTGAACAATAAATGAACGTTTGCAGTTGTTCTTACACATGAATGGAATGGGCAAGTAACACTGGTCTTGAGTACTTTCCGCCGTACATACTGCACTAGCACACACGGTAAAGTAATGATTTCAAAGTTTGTGTTATGTAGTTTCATCCCATGTAGGCTTTCACGGCCGGCGTCTTCATCAGTAAACACTTCCGGGCTACAGATCGACCACGGCAACTTAGCCCGGAAGTGTTTACTGATGATGTTATGTAGTTTGTTTTTGAAAAATGTTGAGAGCTGTATGTCTGATGGTGTGTTTTAGCAGATCAAACAATACAGTGCGAATCTGAAGGGTCATCAGAGGAGACATAAATTGTGGCAAAAAATCAGGAAAAGGACTGAAGAAATGGCCGCAAAATAAATATGCCCACGTATACCATAGATATCTATGATCTAAGAAACTGCCTCACAGAAACTGTGATGTTACAGAAGTCGCCATTTCAGCAGAGGGTGTTAGGAATGTCTAGGACCAATTGCAAATACAGTGGTGGAAAAAACAACCATAACACCAAGGAGGAGCTGTGCGACGTAAACCAAAGTTGGTAGATGTGTTTCTACGTCTGAAATCTGATGTCATTTCAGATTTCATGCCAGTCGGATAAGAGTGGTGCTAGAGAATGTACGGTCGCAAGAAAGCAGCCACTGTAATTGATTGCTGGCAGCAGTGGTCTGGGAAGGTATGGTCGCAAGAACAACAGGCTCCAGACGGCCAGGTGGAACTACCGAGAGGGAAGACAATCGTGTTCAGCGTATGACTCTGGCTCATCGTACTATATCTGCAAGCAGCAGTTGGCACCACAATGACAACAAACTGCTACAAATCAGTTAATTCAAGGACAGCTCTGAGACACACACATTATAGCATGCATTCCACCGTCCACAAACTGTCGTCATTTGTGACTTCAGTGGTGGCAGGGTGGAGGTCTGTTGTGTTTACTTATGAAAGGTGGTTCTGCCTCGTTGCCAGTATGGCCATGTGTTGGTTAAGAGGAGGTTACAGAGGGCCTGTGACCAATCTGTCTACGTGGTAGACACGTTGGACGTACAACTAGAGTTACGGCCTGGGTGCGATGTCATTTGGCAGCAGGAGCACTATCGTGGTTATCCTACGCACCCTCACAGCGTATTTGTACGTCTTTCTGGTGACTGACATATGATGCTGCCATTTGTGAACAGCATTTCAGGGCTGTTTTCCAAAATGGTAATGATCGCCCACATACTGATGATGTGACACGATATGCGCTGCAGTGTGTAGACTTGTTGGCTTGGCCTGCTTGATGACCAGATCTGTCTCCAATCGAGCACATACGGGACATCATCATCAGGGTGTATACGACCCGGGCATTTTTTCATCCGGGGGAAAACCGGGAAAAATCCGGGAATTTTTTAGAATTCCGGGAATTTTTCGTTGTTTCAGTTTTCAGTTAATTTTTTTAAATTTTGACTGGTAAGAACAGTTTCTCTAACAAAGGATATTACTGTATCCCGCTACTGCAGAATAATACTGCAGCATTAAACGTGAACGAGAGGGAAAACGAAAATAAAACTTAAATTACAAGGGAAATGCGCCATGTATAGCAACAAAGCAGTGTTTATACAATCGTCTGCCAACAGCAAAATATGTCAAAGACTTTAGGAAGACTGTGCAATGCCTCCGACGAGCGTGACGTCACAACTGGTACATTTACCCGTAAAAATTTTACTGGAGCGCTCAAGCTGCCAGATTCATGCATGCGCAGGAGGCCCAAATCTAGGGGAAGGGGGGCAAATTCATATTTTTTAGGAAAAAACCTTGTTTCACAAAGCGACTAGCATCCAGCGCACGTTAGTCTATCGATTAGTCATATGACTTTGAAACGCATACCGGTCGGTTTTTGAACATTTTTAACACATTCTAAGTTGATTTCTGAATGAATCTTAAGTTGATTTGTGAATGCGTGTATAGTGTACATGATGTCTTTGTCAGGGAAATCCTCGTCGCATGTAGAAACAAACTTTCCTACAGACAAAAGGGGCTATACGAGCTGAGCGGAGTAAGGCCGAACGGATGAATGTCAACCGCTGTCTGATTGTGTCGTTGATTGGGTTTTCGAATGATGGGCGTTGTTATAATTATTAGCGAAATCCATAGATTCAGACTACAGGAGTGGAAATAAACGAATAACATGTAAGAAAGATTACTTATTACCTTCTCCGTGTATCCAAGAAAATGAAGTTTTGACAGAAAATTTTTGGACATGTCGCTTTACTAGTAAGAACCAGTTGTACAGTCCCCGGCTAGCAGCCGCTTTAAGTTCTATTCTGGAAGAAGCGCGGAAAATGCGTTGTACGAACATGTAACAACGCCTGACCGGACAATAATCGCGGAATAACTAAACCGGTGATTCTGGTAGAGTTAGTGAACTTGCTTTGACATTGGCAGGAGTAGTTACAGAATTAGTGAGAACAAGACTGTTTGTTAGAACGAGGAAGGAAAAGAAAAGGGGACGTCACACAAATTATGGAACAATATAACTATTCCAAGTTTGTATAAAAATTTCGTACTACTACTTTTCTATCTCATGCTTGAGAAACTGGAGCGTATGAATGAAGTGTGAAACTATTTCCTAACGTAAAGCTTTTTGCTTGTAGTAGGCGTAATATGCATTTGATATTGGTACTTTGTGAATTACATTCTGTCGTTACAAAAAAGACCGTTTGTGCCAAAACAGTCTCGTTTATTTTGTGTGTATTACAATTGTCGCAGTATTAAAAAGGTCTATTTTGTTTTATCTAGCAGACAGTGACAAAATAGACGTAATCAGATCCGGAAACCACACCAGTCTTGGGTCCTATTTGTATTAACAGCTTTTTCAGTATTAGACGACGACATTTCGACTTTTCATGTAGCAAAACGTTTGACGAACTTTGATGAGGTAATAGATTCTTTCGGAGAAAGGAAAGCACGCCATGTAATGCTGTTCCAAGATTAGAGAGGAAAAAAAAAAAAATCTCGGAACTAAGGATTGAAGAAATGTGTATTGTCTCTCTGTCTCATGTTTTTACTGGGTTTTGTATCCTATATTTAATTTTATATCACACAAAGCAGCAAGTTGTTAGCTGATAGGGAACAAAGTGTGCAAATTTTCTGCTGTGTGAGGAGACGAGGCACTGCACTTTGGCACACTTACGACCAAATTGTTATTTTGTTGTTTGTTTACTTTTCCTCGAACACATGTTTTATGCATCACACTCTTCAGAAAGATGTTCGCTACAAAATGAACATATTTTTGAAAATGCGATTTTTTAAATTTTTGACGTCCTATCTCCGACGCTATAGGGAATGGCGGGGTATTGCCCCGGTTCGGAAATATTAGAGATCCGCGGCTGATGCGCAGAGCAGGCTGACAATGAGTTACAGTGGAAAAGTAGGTAGTCTCCACGTGACTCGTGTTTACATTTAGTGATTTTGCTGTTTCCTCTTCGTTTACTGCTCTCGCGTCAAATGAAAACAAAACAGATTTCTGTGGCCGGGAGGTGAATTAAAATACATTACATAATTACGGAAGGCTAAAATGTGTTGTTAGTTGCAGGTTTTATTTTATTTACACCTCTCTGACAGTCAAGCATTAATTGCCTTGCAGAACACTGAAGTTATTTTTGTCGGTTTGCCAAGGAAATTTTCTTTTATTAATCTTTTCCGCTGAGGCAGACAATATATTTGAAACGAAGTGTTTAATTCCACACACTGTTCACTGCATTTCAAGTGCTCGTTTCCAACTTCTAGCACATTTGCTATTATGCCATAATAAAGAACCAAACATGAGAACACAGTACTGGTACTCCAAGAAAATTTACATCCCAAAAACCACATTGAAAAGCCTAATATCAGGTCGTGGCCTACTTCAGTGGGAATCTGGACATACGAATGTGCACATTTTAGTATGGATCACAAAATTCCGATCCTCTTGGATTATCCTCTGATGCCTTGTTTCTTTTATGACATAATGTAAGATCTTTTAATGTTTTACACGTGCGAACATACGGGCTCCCTACGACATCGTAGCTGCGCAAGCGCGGTGAAACCTGTCATCTGGCGCTCTCTGGCAACTGCTGAAATGAACGTATTTCTAACAGGTCGCGGAAAAATATTCCGAATGGTGGTTTGAAAAGGATTACCATCAAAGTACCATTCTGACAGTTACACCGGAACTATATGCGGTAATGTACGATGAATTTCTTAAACCACAGAGCGTTTGACTCTCATTTAAAGATGAACTCTTTGATGACGAGCCATTTAGATGAATTTCGAGCCCAGAAGATCAGACATTTGTCGTTATTAAAAATTTTACTGGCACCTTTGTGTGATATATCTTATTGTAATACGCTCATAAAAGACCAAAATTGTATGTGAAAGCTTAGCTTCTCTTGCAGCGTATTAATCTTATAGACCAATATTATATGTGAAAGCTTTGCGTTTCGTGTAGCAACACAATGTATATTAATTTAAACCGTTAACTTTTTCTGTTCGTGTGTTCGCGCTACTTAACAGTGGTGTTGCTATTGGTTGACTGCATCACGTGTCCTAAGCTCTGAAACCCCCTGTGATCGGCAGGTAAGATCACGTGACACGAGCTATGAGTGAGTGGCTTCCCCTTGGAAAGTAAAATGCGGTGTTTGGTGAAATACGAATTTATACTTTGGTAATACGGAAAAATGCAGCGTACATATTGCTGCAAATCTAAGATCCTTCCAAAACGCATTTTTTTTTCTGTGTTTAGTTTTCTAAAGCGCCGGGAAATTTTACGCCCGTGTATAAAACCATAATCATTCAAAGGAATTATGTTATACAGTACCGAGAGAAAATATACTGTCAGTTAACACGGAAAACGTATGTCTTCACCCGGAAGAAAATGTATTTTTACCGGGAAATCCGGGAATTTTTTTTTCCTTGTCCGCGTATACACCCTGATCATACAACTTTAGCGTCATCAACAGCCAGCATTAGCCATCCCTGTATCGACCGACAAAGTGCAACAGGCATGGAACACATCCCACAGACTGACATCTTTCTGTGCAACATTGTGAATACACATTTGCATGCATCCAACCTACTGGCGGTTACACCGGTTATTAATGTACCAGAATTTAACACTTGGAATGGCATTTCTAACACTTCCATTAACCTGTGATCTACCAGTGTTATCACTTAAATATGTTAACTAGACAAATATATTCTCGAAATTTTGTTACTCTACATAATTTTTTGACCTTGCGATTTTTTCCCGTAATACCTTTGAATATTACAAATGAAAGTTTCCCACGGGATATGTAGGAACAACACCATTGTTGCAAAGGGAAAGGGGGGGGGGTATGATTTCTTAAAGGATCGTGGCTGCAATATGACTTCGTACCAGCTGATTGAAATATCCGGAAATGGGGATTAAAACAGTGAGATGAAGTTCAGTTACTTGAAATATCACAGAATTCTTTCAGAAACTGTAATGTAATGAATGTGTTACGACATTCATATTGTAGCACAAACCTTAATTTGTCACGACTATTAAACTTCCTGGTGAATAAAACTGTAAAGCCTCTATAGTGTTGAATTTATGAACTGTCACTGGCTTTTCACTTTGCAAACTACTACGTTTTACTGAAGAAAGTCCTTAACTATTGCATTGATAGCACTCCCCTTCTTTGGGTAGCCTAATCTTTTTATTGTACATTGTTGCTGTTGGCGTGGGCTTCTCTTACTCCCGTGTAGTGCTGTTGGATTACTTTCAGTGATATGAAGTGGAAACTAATATCTGCATTGTCTGATCATGGTGATAGAGATTCATTGATCACGAAAACATGGTAATGGCAAGGGGAAATACCCCCCCCCCTCCCTCCCCCCCCCGAAGTTCATAACAAAAAAAGTGTTTTACTTCATCTGAACACAATCTCTGCAGGCGGTGGGAAAACGGGCGGTCTCTCCATCTGTGTAGTAGTTGTTGGTTGCAGACCAATTTAAATTTGGCACTTTCCGTACTCTGTATGAAAGCCTGACAATATGTCACAAAGCATGTTAATTCTTTAATGTCAAAAGAAACATTTGAGAAGCTGTTTAAAATTTTGTGTTTTCATGTGTAATATGAAAACACAAATATGTGGAGTAGCATACTCCGCCGGCCGGAGTGACCGTGCGGTTCTATGCGCTACAGTCTGGAGCCGGGCGACCGCTGCGGTCGCAGGTTCGAATCCTGCCTCGGGCATGGATGTGTGTGATGTCCTTAGGTTAGTTAGGTTTAATTAGTTCTAAGTTCTAGGGGACTGATGACCTCAGAAGTTAAGTCCCATAGTGCTCAGAGCCATTTGATCCATTTTGAGTAGCATACTCCCCTCGTAAAATGCTAGCAGTGACACTGAGATGAGTACAGAAAGTAAATTTACTTGCTGGTGTAAGTCCGTTTGCTGTGCAAAAATTATTTTCCAGTAACATAAGCGGAATGTATTTGAAATAACTTGCAATTCTGTTTTCTTTTAAGATAGCCTCCATAAATGAAAATGATTTTTTTATACGAAAATGACAAAAAAACAGTTCAGGATTTCTTTGGAAATTCAGAAGTCTTTGAACCATTAGACCCAGTGGGATTAATAAGTTTCATGACTTCATATAGAAAATCTGCGGTATTTTCATCAGATATGTCTACATTTGCAGCAGTTCACTTTAAAAATGACATAATTCTGAATTGCCGTGTTCAGTTGAAGAGTCATTGATAGTATGATTTTACTATGCACGTAAGTTATTTTATCCCAACAGACTGGTCGTTTTCCACCAACTCAATTAATACTTCATGATCAATAATGAGTTCAGCACTCATCGCGAAAATGCACTAGTACGAACAACAGCTCAGGCCCAACTGATGACTAACGGCAAATTCACTGGCTCGTGGTCATGCACACGCATTCAAACATGTCTCCTGACAGTACACCTTCGCACAGACAAACCCTCCTACGAGACAGTGTATCACTACCAACCACATAAATTAAACCTGCTGGTGGACAGAGAGAAGTCTTGTTGTAGACAGGTGCCCTTATTGTGCCCAATTTGCAGGAGACTGCTTAATTGTGAGTCACCAGTTCACAGTTAGAGAGACCTTGAAGCAGTATTATTATCAAAGCTTATGTTTCGAGGTGGCAGAAGATGGCCACAGCTAGAAACACAAAGCAGCTTGTTATTTTTGCCTATCAAAGATACAAAACCGACTGGTTAAATGCAATTGTAAGGGTATTAGCTGGTTTGTTTCATTTGCCAGGTAGCACCGGTGATATGCGACCAGCAAGGTTCTCATAAATATCCCCTCAGTTATGGGAAACATATTTTTGCAAACTGTACTTTCGTCTTGTTGTTACTTAGACCAGGCAAGGTGACCTTTGATGATCTGCGGCCCCGATTCACATAATGCTTCCTGTAGCTCGCGGGCCGCCTCATCACGACGCGGCACCGATGCTCCTATTCAGAACTGTAGCATCTGTGGCGCAGTTCCAGGTGGGACTCATCGCTGAAGACAGTTCTATCCTATTTAGTGAGATAGCAGGCCAAAAACGTGTCAGGAGATTCCCTGTACTCGCGATGGGATACCAAATTGACTGTCATGCACCAAACAACCCAACAGTGATGGTGTAGGGTGCCGTTTCATTTCATAGCTGGACCCCCATTGGTTGTCATCCGTGGCACCCATGTAGCGCAGCTGTACGTAGATGACATTCTGCGCCCCATTTTGTTGCCCTTCATAGCAAGCCGTCACAGGCTTACATTTCAGCAAGAGAATACCCACCCATACACGGCGAGACTTTCTACTGCTTGTCTTTGTGCTTGGCAAACCCTACCTTGGCCAACAGGGTCTCTGGGTCTCCCCAGTTGAGAACGGGCTCATTATGGGCATGACCCCCCCAACCAGCTTGGGATTTTGACAATCCCTTAGGTATATCCTTTACGAATTTCAACTGAATTGAGCATGGTTTAGCTAGGAGCTTCTTCCAGATTTTTTTCTCTTGGCAATAAATGAACTTACAGTTAAATAAATACAAATTTTAGCCAATTAATAAAGACTGGAATGTGATTAATTTTTGCTGTTTCATGCCAAATGCTACTACTTACTCATTGATTTCTAATAAAACACAAATTATTGTGCTAAAATTATTGTTTGACTAATTTTTGGTGTTGCTGCTAGACGGATTCTGCTAATGATCAGTGGTTGCGTGGTAATGCATTAGCTGGAGGGGAGCGCGGGGGTGGGGGTTAATTTTAGAAACCAATCTGGACTGTCATTTTCCTCTGTGTACTGCACTACATCAGTAGTAGGATAATATCAGAATCTTTCCTATAACTGTATCTCAAACATGTAATTCCATTGCACGTGTGTTTTTACTGCCATCATCAGTTGATACCTGCTTTTTGCTGTTGCCCCTGTCTCTGTAACACACACTGAGCAAGGTTATATTCAGAACAATTGTATATTGTCTGTTGAATTTGGTAGTGTGCAGTTTTCATGCACTGCCATGGGTAACATTATCTTTTTTGTTTGTGCTTTTCAGAGGCCGAACCGAAAAAATGGATCAGATAACACCTAAAGAAGTCAAAATATTGGAAACAGCTGAAGATATTCAGGAACGCCGTGAGCAGGTGTTACACCGATACAGCGACTTCAAACAAGAAGCGAGATCCAAACGAGAAAAGCTCGAAGATTCCCGTCGTTTTCAGGTAACTTATTATATTTATAATGTCCTAAAAACAATGTATTGGGAGAGCATCTGTTTTCATTAATTGCCAATATTTTTCAGTATTTCAAACGGGATGCCGATGAACTCGAATCTTGGATCAATGAAAAACTCCAAGCAGCATCAGATGAAAGTTACAAAGACCCAACAAATTTACAGGTATTGCTTAATTTATTGTAAGTAATGTTGAATTTATTATTACTGCATCTATAATACACCAGAACCCACAATTTTGTTCTATTTTTGCCAGGCAAAGATTCAGAAACATCAAGCCTTTGAAGCTGAAGTGGCAGCACACAGCAACGCCATTGTTTCGTTGGATAATACAGGAATGGAAATGATCAATCAGGGGCATTTTGCCTCAGACATTATTCGAAGGCGACTTGGTAAGTTATTTTTCAAAATATTGACCCTTTATTTTTATAGCAAATACAAAATTTCATTTTTACATGCTAAAGGAGGAAATAACAGTAGTAAAAAAAGTATTGTTACTGAAATTGTATCATTGTTAGTTTTTGGAATCTTAAATACAATAAATCTCAGCTTGCCTTCCAGTTATGAGAAAATGTGAAGTTAGTTGGAGGAATAAATAGTGTAAACTCATACAAAAAGACACAGGGGAAAAGTAATCATGAAGATAGAGGCTCCCCAGTATATACCAAAAGTTACGTTCTTTTTTTTTTTTAATGGAATATATATATTGGACATTTTTTGTTTAAAGATGAGCTGCATCGTCTTTGGGAACTTCTTCTGTCCAAACTTGCTGAGAAGGGTATGAAGCTGCAACAAGCTTTGGTGCTTGTCCAGTTCCTACGTCAGTGTGATGAAGTCATGTTTTGGATAAATGATAAGGTACTGTTATGTTGTTGAATTTAGCTTTTTGTTGTTGTCATACTGATCATTTTGAACTTGGGGCAAGAGTTTGGCAATTTTGTGATTAATTTGAAGCATTTCCATGTAAAATGCACATTACGGCGGTGATGAATGAAGGAGTGATGATTGTCTATTTTCTCCATTCTTACTAGGAAACATTTGTGACGACTGATGAGTTTGGCCATGATTTAGAACACGTTGAGGTCTTGCAGCGAAAGTTTGATGAATTTCAGAAGGATATGGCTTCACAAGAATATCGTGTCACTGAAGTTAACGAACTAGCTGACAAGTTAATTATGGAAGGACACCCAGAGAGAGACACTATCAGTCAACGGAAAGAGGTATTGCTTTCTAACAACTCTGTTACTTTGTTAACACATGTTTTTCCGACTATAGACTGTAAATAAATCATCATCTATGGGCAGAAGTATTTTCTGATGACAGTTTTAAATTTTTGTGCTGATTCAGTGAATTGTAGCGGATCGTATGTCCGAAATACATTTGTATATAAATTCACACCCACACTGAAAGGCCTATGCTTGATACAGCTCATGTTTTTTAACCAAAACACGAACAACATGTTGAGCCATGATCATATTGGTGGAGGACTTAACACATGAGGAATGCTCACTGAACCACTGGGACAAATTCAATTTTTCATTTTTTGGATGATGATAACAAGGAATATACTCATGAAAGACTAGTTACAGATCACACATTTGTTTTCTTCTCTTCATTATAATGTCTGATTTTTTGCAGGGACTTAATGAAGCTTGGATGCATCTTAAGCAGCTGGCTTTAATGCGCCAAGAAAAACTATTTGGTGCTCATGAAATTCAGCGTTTCAATAGGGATGCTGATGAAACTGTTGCATGGATTTCAGAAAAGGATGTTGTCTTGTCCTCTGATGACTATGGGCGTGACTTGGCTAGTGTTCAGACACTGCAGGTTGGTTTAGTTTCTCACTCTGCGCTGACACCTTCATTATTTGTATTGTGGTAACTATCTTTATGTAAAGTATTTCTTCCCTCCTGTTTCAGAGAAAACATGAGGGTGTCGAACGAGATCTGGCTGCACTTGAAGATAAAGTTTCTACTCTTGGGCAGGAAGCAGATCGCTTATGTGGTATTCATGCAGATCATGCTGACCAGATTCAGGCAAAAAGAGCTGAAATTGTTGCTTATTGGGAAAGCCTTACAAGAAAAGCTGAGGTAGATTTTGCATAATAATAGTGTAGTATTTAAAGCAATTACAAATACAGTAACTGCAATGAGATCATTTTTCCCCCTTTTTCTCTGTTAATTCTCATGACTGACTATCTAGTTCATAAATCACATATGACTTCTGGATACATGAGATATACATTAAATATTTTTGTTACAGTCACCAAAAACAGAACATTCCTGGAATATTCAAACCGATTAGATATTAATTACAGAAATGCCAGTGTGTGTTGAAAGATAGTTGTGAGAAAACTTCTCTTAAGCTCAGTCTTGCGCCACTTTAAGATATATTGATGTACTGGATGAGAACTACTCCAGCAGAAGTACTCTCAATGTATTAAATTTCTTTGTAACTCATATGGTTTTATATTTGGTGGAAATAGCGAAAATACTATTAAACACATTGTTTCATTGTTGTATAGTCACTTAGCATTGGCCATTGTTGGACACAGAAGCTATTCCCATTTAAAAAAGAATAAAAGAGGTTATTTGTTAAGTAGTTTTTATCCACTTTTACATTTTCGTAGTCATTTTGATTACTTTGAAATTAACCATTGTTCCCTGCCCAATTATAATATCTTAAAAGGAAATAAAAATTTGAGACATACACAATGTGATCAAAAGTATCCGGACACTTAGCTGAAAATGGCTCAATAGTTCGTGGCGCCCTCCAGCAGTAATTCTGGAATTCAATATGGGGTTGGCACACCGTTAGCCTTGATGACAGCTACCACTCTCACTGGCATACATTCAGTCAAGTGCTGGAAGGTTTCTTGGGGAATTGCAACCCATTCTTAACAGAGTGCTGTACCGAGGAGAGGCATCAATGTCGGTTGGTGAAGCCTGGTATGAAGTTGGTATTCCAAAACAGCCCTAAGGTGTTACGTAGGATTCGTGTCGGGACTCTGTGCAGGCCATTCTATTACAGGGCTACTACTGTTGTACAACCACTTTGCCACAGGCCGTGTATTATGAACAGGTGCTCGGTCGTGTTGAAAGATGTAATCACCATGCCTGAAATGCTCTTCAACAGTGGGAAGCAAGAAGGTGTTTAAAACATCAGTGTAGGCCTCTGCTGTGGTAGTATCATGCAAAACAACAAGGGGTGCAAGCCCCCTCCATGAAAAACATGACCACACCATAACAACACTGCCTCTGAATTTTACTGTTGGCACTGTACACGCTGGCAGATGACATTCACCAGGCGTTCGCCTTACCCACACCCTGCCATCGGATTGCCACATTGTGTATTGCGATTAGTCAGCCCACACGACATTTTTCCACTGCTCAACCGTCCAAATGTTTATGCTCCATACACCAAGCGAGGTGTAGTTTGGCATTTACAGGCGTGATGTGCAGCTTATGAGCAGCTGCTCAACCGTGAAATCCAAATTTCCTCACTGCCCACCTAACTTTCATAGTACTTGCAATGAATCCTGATGCAGTTTGCAATTCCTGTGTGATGGCCTGGATAGGTGTCTGCCTATTACACATTAGGACCCTCTTAAAGTGTCGGCAGTCTGTTAGTCAACAGATGAGTTCGGCCCGTACAATTTTGTGCTGTACGTGTCCCTTCACGTTTCCATTTCACTATCACATCGGAAACAGTGGACCTAGAGAAGTTTAGGAGTGTGGAAATCTCGCATACAGACGTGTGACACAAGTGACACCCAATCACCTGACTACGTTCGAAGTCTGTGAGTTCCGCAGAACACCCCATTCTGCTCTCTCACGATGTATAATGACTACTGAGGTCGCTGATATGGAGTACCTGGCAGTAGGTGGCAGCACAATGCACCTAATATGGAAAATATATGTTTTTGGGGGTGTCCAGATACTTTTGATCACATAGTGTGGCTATGCTCGACATTCAAGAGATATCATATTCATAGAACAGAAGAAAAAAGTTTTTGTGCAAGCTCTTTATATAATTAGTATTGCTGTTTCTTCTTGTTGCTGATATGCTGTTTTATGTAAATTGTAAATTAAATGTTTCATCAGCATGTTTTTATTGCCAACCGAATATTCTGCACATACAACAAAATTTCCTTTTCATGAGAAGGTTTTGACTAACAATAATAACTCCACATGCTCTTCTTATGTAGAAGAATGCTGTTTCTATTTTCAATGGGGTTTGCTGCAATTTTTTTCAATTATGGTGAATACTTCAATTGAATAACTGGTCAAGAAGAAACAAATGTATTTGAGCTTGACTAAAAAACTGATCATAAAGGACAAAATAGTATAAAACTGTAACATTTATTCTGAAACTTTGCCACATGATTACCTACTTCACTTACCTGCCTCCTTACAGGAACGTCGCCAAAAGTTGGATGAATCATACTACTTGCATCGTTTTCTGGCAGACTTCAGAGACTTAATTTCATGGATTAATGACATGAAAGCAATAATATCTGCAGATGAGTTAGCCAAAGATGTAGCAGGTGCTGAAGCACTGTTGGAAAGACACCAAGAACATAAGGTTGTTATACTGCTTAAACAATGAAAAGAAATGTTTCACGTAATGTTTTAGTGGATTGTTTTAATTAAATATGAAACATTCTTATTAATTAATGAGCTGACCATTTCTATCCATAGGGTGAAATTGATGCAAGGGAAGACAGTTTCCGAGCAACAGCAGAAGCTGGGCAGCTACTATTAAAACATGGTCATTATGCCTCTGAGGAAGTAAAAGATAAGCTTGGTGTTCTGAGTTCAGAGAAAGCATCATTGTTGTCTATGTGGGAAGAACGTCGCATTCTTTATGAGCAGTGCATGGATTTACAACTTTTCTATCGTGACACAGAACAGGCAGATACTTGGATGGCCAAACAAGAGGTATGGCAACATATTTTTTACATATAGATCGTCATATATATTCTGGAAGCCGCTGTATGATCTGTGGTGGAAGGTACATTGTACCATTACTAGGCCTCCTACTATGATAGGAAGTAAATGATAAGTGACAATTTTGTGCTGAATTATAAATAATAATTGCTGCTGAGTGTTCCCTTCTCACCATTTGCTTGGTCCATTTTCTACTGTCGTGCTCAGTTTCACAGCTATAAAACTAAATTAGTTTTTTAAGACTTAAAGGTAGGTAGTTTTAAGTAAAATAACATTATGTGCCTTCCACCAGCTGTGATCTTAGTTTTTTAGTTGCTGCAGGTAGCCTGCTGCACTAATAACATGTCACAATTGATAGTTTATGCACAAAGTCACACTAAGTTTAACTGTATTGACGGAGAAATTATTTTTGAATATATGTCAATAGATACAGTTCGATCATTTTTTGCCTGCATTCATATGCTTGATGTGGGGTATATTTGCAGCTTCACACTCTGCAGGATACACATTTTACGGGCACACACTGCTGGTTGAGATGAGGTTTTTCAGTTTCTCAAATTAAGATAAAACAGAAAACAATCTTGTAACTGTTAACAGATTAGGTATGCAAATACAGTGTAAGAAATTGTTTCCATTCTTAGTAACAATGGCATATTGAGTATATTGTTCAGTTGACACTGTAACAAACAGTTGTACTATCAGTGATGAGTGCAATGTGTGTAAGTAGTGTGGGTCATAGCAATTTTAAAGTAAAAACTTAAAGTGCTATTAGGCTTTCGCGGAATCTGGCACAATCCCAGTTTGATAGTGACACATTTCCGACAAAAAGAAATGAAATAATAAACCAATATAATGTTTTATATTAGCCGCTTTTGTTGACTGTCAAATGATAAAATAAATTAATACAAGCTTCAGATCACTATCAGAGTAGTTGTTTGTGCAGAAGGCTGAGAATTGAGTCACTTTCCCATGATTTTGAATACTCAGTGCCAGCAGAACAAAAGGATTAGTTCAGAGATAAGTGAGTGTCTTAAAGTTTCAGAAAATTTATTAATTAATAAGAATGGAAAAAATCCGTTCTTCAGATTTGTGAGTAAATCAATTGTTGTGTGCTTACACCAACTGTAAAAGCATGCCTCTTACGAAAGATAGGAGATATATTAAGTTGATGTGTGTCAGCATAGTAATTGATATGGCCGTCGTTATTTAGGTTTTCCGTGATTTCCCTAAATCGCTGGGATGTTTCCTTTGAAAGGGCATGGCCCACTTCCTTCCCTATCCTTCGCTAATCCGATGGGACTGATGGTTTCGCTTTTTGGTCCCCTCCCCCAAATCGACCATCCATGAAAGAAGGTACTGGAGTCACACCAAAGCTTCATGGTGCAGTTAAGAGCCATAAATAAAGATTGCAAGAGATGTTTTGTGTGTTCAGGTCAAACATGTTGTAAATTGATTGTGTCCATAATTTCAGTTCAGTCTAAATATGTTATGGTTATTCCGTTTCAGGCATTTTTGGCTAATGAAGACCTTGGTGATTCCTTAGACTCTGTTGAGGCACTTATTAAAAAGCATGAAGATTTTGAGAAATCTTTGGCAGCACAAGAGGAGAAAATAAAAGCACTTGATGAATTTGCCACAAAATTAATAGAGGGCCAGCATTATGCTGCTGATGATGTTGCACAACGTAGAGCAATGGTAAATAGTATATAACAGAATAATAATTTCATTCACAAGAGACAAGAGAGGAATTCTAATGTTAATGATTTGTTGCAGCTTTTAGAACGCCGTTCAGCTCTGCTAGAGAAATCAGCCCAGCGTAGAGCAATTCTCGAAGACTCAAATCGCTTCCAACAGTTTGAAAGGGACTGTGATGAAACTAAAGGTTGGATCAATGAGAAACTAAAGTTTGCCACTGATGATAGCTATCTTGTAAGTGGACAGTTACAATAAGAGTAAAAACTTTTTAATTAACACGGACTTTTGGCTACATATTTTTAACTTTATATTTCCAATCCTTTTATAGGATCCCACAAATCTGAATGGAAAAGTGCAGAAACATCAAAACTTTGAACAAGAACTTAATGCCAATAAGTCACGAATGGATGAGATTGCTTCCACTGGACAGGAATTGATTGAAGCAAATCACTATGCATCAGGTTTGTAGTCATTATCCATAGCCAATTACATGAGGCATATCTATTACAAAATAGTGTGTTATTATTATTATTATTATTATTTTATTATTATTATTATTATTACAGATAGAATCCAGTCACGCATGGATGAAATCTTGCAGTTGTGGGAGACACTAGTTTCAGAAACAGAGAAGAAAGGTTCAAAATTACAAGAGGCTTCTCAACAGCAGCAGTTCAATAGAACGGTTGAGGATGTAGAATTGTGGTTGTCAGAAATTGAGGGTCAACTGATGAGCGAAGACTATGGCAAGGTACACATGAACTTGAACCAAAATCTTAAAGTACAGTTGATCGTAATGTGGAAATATGTACAGAATTACTATGCAATGATTTCAAAACATGTTATAATTGCTTCCACATTTTTCTTGTTAAATCGGACGCTTCCCTTTTTGAGTGTCATTCTATTGAACCTATCCAACTGCCTACTCTGACCAGTTCATATTTCACTTTTATATATCAGTTCAATTTTAGTGTTCTGTTGGCAAAATTAATTAGTTTCTCTAGTTCTGAATTGTTTCAAAATATTGAAGTCGCAGTTCCCTGAAATATTCACTATTCTCATACTACTGTTCAGACTTCAGTCATGATACAAAGGAAGTGTTAAGCAGAGGAAAAGCGCATAAAATGTGTAAAAAAAACTTTTCATTGACTTAATTGCCTAGGAAGTTTGAGTTGTGACCTCATAAGGAATAGCCAGACTTTGTGACCCAAAATTTCAATATGCTATTTCAGGCACCATTGGACGGACAGTAACTACTACAAAATTGTTTAGGCTGGTATGTTTATATTTTAGAAAAATGGAGTGTAAGGGTCAGACACAGGTTCCATTTCAGGCCACAGAAGTTGTTTGAGAACTTGAAAACAAAGAAATTTTATTTTGTTTATCAAACCAACATTGAAAATTTTTTTCCACCCCCCTTCCTCCCCGAACATTTAGTGAGTTCAATCAGTTAAAGATATACTTTGGTGGGGAAAGCCATTGCAGGTCAAGTGGTAAAAGATCTGCATTCTGTTCCCAAGGGTTTGGGTAACAGTAACTGCATAGTTTCCCATTCTCTGATGGGAGAATGAAAATTCCAGGAATCTTTGGTATATTGTTTTGTTAAATAATTAATTTTATTATGAATTAGGAAATAAAGAACACTGAAGCTTGTTGAATTGATGGTTCTTGGGATTTGGTCTCTTGTTAATTGGAGTGGGTCATTTAGCATAACATTTTTATTCTCCGTTCATTATTGTTATTTGAAAGGAAGTTTTCCTTATGTTTCATTAGTAGTGAAAAGTTTATTTCCCCCACCCAACAATAGCTCTCTTCTTCTTCACACCAATGCCTCTTCATATTAGCAGTAACTCAGTTACCTTTTATTTATTTTTTACCCAACATCAAAAATCATAATATTAAATGCTCTCACTAGAAATGTTACTCTCTTAAATGGTTTTACAAATATCACTTACTCATTGGTGCCTTTTCTTTAGAAGGTTTAATCTTGAACCACACTTCATATGTAATTTGCAAGGGAGGAATAAAAATGTACATTGATGGTTTGACTTAACTGATTTATGAGGCCATTGATAGTGGCTGTTTATTCCTCCTCTTACTCAACCCTCTGGTGTACGCATTCACTGGAGGTCTAATTAGGTGTATAACACCTGGGACCACCCAGCGGTCCAGGAAAATCGTGGGAATTTTTTTTTTTTTTCCATCTGGGAAAATGGAAATTTTTTGAGAATTCCAGAAATTTTTCATTATTTCAGTTTTCAGTTAAATTTTTGTAATTTTTACTATTAAGAACTGATGCTCTAACAAAGAATTTTACTTTAGCCCGGTACTGCAGAATAATGGTGCAGCAATAAAACATAACCCAGAGAATAACATCAAAATAAAACTTTAGTTGCAAAGAAAATGTGCCATTAACAATATAAAATCACAGAGTGCACACAAGCGTCTGCCAACAGCAAAATGTCACACTTTGGGGTAAAGAGCATGCAGTATTTCGTAACAACAAACTGTTTTTTATGAGCATGACATCACAAATATTTACTATAACAGGGCACAGAAAAATATTGTGAATTGTGGTTTCGGAATCTCTACTTTGAAAGTAAATTTCATATTACACAAGATGAATCATGTTATGCCTGGAATGTGTGATGAATTTATTAAATCACGGAGTATTTGACACTCGTTCAAAATTTAACACTTTGAGCACCAGCCAATTAGAAAAATTTCAGGCCGAGAAGACCAGCCGTTTATGTCATTATTAAAAATATTACTGGCAGATTTTTATTTGGTATATCTTGAACAAAGTTTCAAGGTTAGTTTCTCGTATTGATTCTAGTTCTTTCATAGATTTCAAATTATTGCAATAATGATGGCAAAAAGTATAATTATGCTTAAAAAAAGGTATGGAGTGAGTTCTTGAGCAATTTCACAGTAATAGATTTTCTATGGAAAACTCTAAATTCTTGATGGAACATGTGTTCAGCCAGTTAACTCGTGAAATGTTCAGTGCACAGCAGTGAAAGTAATCATCATGCTTGTCAGAAATATTCAGCTACTGCAATTTAAGATGTATTTGTAGTATCCTGCCTAACCACACCATCTGAAAAACAGCAATAATTTTTTGACGACTGATATCACACGTATCAAAAAAAGTTTTGCGTCACCCCGGTTCCCAGAACTCCTGAAGATAGATGTTGACTGTGGATATTGTATCACAGACTCAGTCCCTTTGTTCAGAGATGTCACTAAACCTGCCCAAAGATGTAAACAACCATGCATGAGCAGCACCTATTAGACAGAGGGTGTCCAACAGCTGATCAGTTCTAGTCATTCCAACAGGAAGGAGGTACACGGCTCATGTTGTCTATAGTTAACCATGCCTAGATGGTCAATACTGCAGTTGATCGCGTCCGCATTGTTACTTTGTGCCAGGAAGGTCTCTCAACAAGGGAAGTGTCCAGGCATTTTGGGGTGAAGCAAAGCGATGTTGTCCGGACACGGAGAAGATACAGAGAGAGACAGGAACTGTTGATGGCATGCCTCGCTCAGGCTGCCCAAGAGCTACTACTGCAGTGGATGACCCCTACATACAGATTATGGCTCGGAGGAACTGTGACATCAATTTTTGAGCAATTGAATGGGGTGTGTGTGTGTGTGTGTGTGTGTGTGTGTGTGTGTAAACATACCATGTTGGAAATGTGGTGCTCTGGATCAAAGAAATGTATACGTTTGTCTGCTAGCTAAAGTTGGTAACAACTGGCAAGCAAAATTGTTCATCTTATTTAAATTTGTATAGATTCAGCTATTTCCATCAGCAACCATTCCAAGACATGTCTTGGAATGAGTGATTAGAGGTAATTTCAGTTCTACTTCTACTTGAAGCGCCTTGTAAGCTCTATCTGTAATGTTGTCAAGTTTGGATTGCACAGCTATGAATGCACAGGGAATATCTCTATAAAATGCTAATCAGGGCTTTAATGCTAATTTTTTGAAACCGGTGATCTACAGATTTGCTATCAATAAATTGCTTGGAAAAAGAAAGATAATATCAAGGAACACCTTGAATCACAAAAGCACGTCTCGACACAATCAGTTGTCATTTGTTGAAACTTTAAATACAACCAAAAGACAAAAATAAGCCAAAACCAATTTACAAAAAGAACTTTTGAATTTTTTCCAAAAAGCAGCATTCCTCGGGGTTGTTTTATTTTGGAGAGTAAAAACTCTTTTATTGTTTTATCTCTAACCAGATTTTTTATTGTCCCTTTACTGTTTATAAAATGAATGTTTATACACTTATTGCAGATAAAGGCCACACCAACAAACTTGTTAGACATTAATTTCTCAAAAAATGTGCATTAATTTTGCCAAAAATAGCTGCTACATTTGTAAGTCATCACTCATTTACCACAAAACTACTATGGCAGAAGATAAGATCAGAAAAGTTGTAGAGTAATTAACGTATGTACTCTACCACAGATATTTGTTGTTAGTGTTGCCAAAAAGTCTCCAAAAAGAGATTTGTGGTTTATGTGCTTCAGTGATGGTGTGTCAGTAAAATACTATTATTGCTAGCGGTAAATTACTCTATATACAATAATTTCAAAACTTCAATTGCTTTTAAGGATCTGACAAGTGTGCAGAATCTTCAGAAGAAGCATGCATTGTTGGAAGCAGATGTTGCTTCACATCAAGATCGTATTGAAGGCATTCGTGTTGCTGCAGCACAGTTTGTGGAAAGAGGACATTTTGATGCCGACAATATAAAAGCTAAGGAGGTAATGTACCTTATTTATCTTGTTTCCTCTTTTGTATCTGTTATATCTCTCCAACTGTTTAAACATCAAAATGATACCTGTAAATAATACTGGTTTTACAGCTTGTTAAGAAAAGAAACACTGTGCAGTATGTTTCTCAGTTATTGAGAACATATATAAACAGCAACTTGCAACAAATGGGAGTTGATTAATTGGTATGCTTTGGAGGGAATAACTATGGGTGATACGTAAACATGACATGGTTGACTGGTAGAGTGCGCAGAAAATTATTTGGACCCTGCTGTGCTGATTGTGCTGAATATGAGGGGTCAATGGTAGTGGTTGGGACAGCGCAGTAGGGGACGTGTGGCTTTACACCTGAAACCTTCATATAAGTGCATCTCTAACATTTCTATCTGTTATTGCCATTTTAAAATTTGCTTCTTTTGTCAAAATACAGTGGACTGCACACAGTTTCATCTCATTAATTTGCTAATGCAGTTGCAATTGTGACAGAATCCTGAAACAGTCCATTATCAAGCCAGTGTTTAAAGGCAAGCCTGGTCAATAGTGTATGAAAAGCTCTTGCTCAGTATAAAAATAAATGTGTGATCCCTTCACATATGTTGTTACAAATTCATACCAATTTTCATTTTAGCTATCGTTGGCTTGTAAAATAATATTTCATACAAAAAAATCTGTAGTTACTAGTGTATTGCAGTAGATAAGAAACTTTCACACATTAACTATATGGCAAAATACTCTTCGCTTTCCCTGCTATTTTTTGCTAAAAACTAGTTCCACTATCTTAAACCTTTTATGGTATATGAGGGATGTTTTGAATATTTCCCTTTCACTCATGTGTGCATATGATTGGAAGTGAGTGCACTATGTCCAGTCCATTGGAGATACAGATCTTGTCTCAAATGTAAGGAAACATTCAGTATGTTGGCTATATTTTGTATGCACTTACGTGGTGTCCAGAACAGGGGAGGTGGACTTGCCATTGCTGAGGAGCAGCATGCATTTCTGTACAGGGGCCAAGATATCTTGCGTGAACTTTATTTTTCATGTTACATTGACTATGTTGGTGATGATAGATCACTATTCACCAAAAAGAGACAGACATCGAGTAACAATCAGTCACGTAGAAGAGATGGAAAATTCCTCAACCTTTGGAAAAAGTCTTTATACTCACTCTCTCACTATTATGTGGCATCGTTATGACCTGGCTGGGCTAGTAGTAACCTTTACTGGGCCTGAATTATTGGGAAATGAAATGGGTGTGGTGTCAGGAGATGGGGAAATGATACGGGATGGTGTTGGGCCACTGTTAACAATTCACTTAATGTTTACACCTTTGCAGCAGCACCCCAAGCATTCATGTTTGGAACTGCAAACTGATGCACATCACCTGATTACATTATACACATGGGATATTCATGCTGCAAAAAATTAAAACAGGAAGTAAGTCAGTGTTCATTCATATAAAAGGTTTCTGAGAGGTCTTTGTCCCTATTTAAGGAATCGTTGTTCTCCTGTGTTCTTATCATGGAAATATGTTATTACGGTACTGAATTATGGGTGCAACTGTTCATTTTATATCATAACACTTGCTTGCAAATGCATATTTTTGTCTAACTTATTGTTTGGACAGCATTTTTCACATGGAAGATGCAGTTAATTTTGCAGCTGCTGCCCTAACAGTGGCTGAAACCATTAAAGAGAAGGGCAGAATGTCAAAGATGATGACAAAAATGCAGATGTAGTTGGCTTCATCCTAGGTTGGGAAGAAAGGGTGAAGGCAGGGTTGTATAATCCCCATTGATGGAGGAGTTGTGGCCTGAAGATTGCCTGCAGTTTTGGAACTTCATGGATGTGGCTTGTTTTGGGAAGATGCTGTTGATGATACAGGAAGGAATTTGCTCAAGTGACACCTTAGTGCAGGAGGCAATTTTATAGTAAGAAATGAACCATTTGTTTACACACATGATGATCACTCTCTCACACAAGTTTCTTGTTGCTTGCATGCTGAAAGGAACCAAAAGATGCTATCAAATCAAACATGAACTTCTGTTAATGAAGATGTACATATACAAATAAAAAAAATCACATATTTAAAGTTATATTCATAATTATTCAGAAATGAATGACTGATGAGGTACCTTATTATGATACAATGGGTTGTGAGGATCATTGTTTCCAGATTGAATTTTTATTATGCAGCAGTGTGTGTGCTGATTTGAAACTTCCTGCCAGATTAGTACTGTGTGCTGGACCAGTACTCAAATCTTGGACTTTGCCTTCCACAGGCAGGTGTTCTTACAATTCCCCCCTGCCTGTAGCCAAGCTAGGTCTCTGCAGGATCCTTTTGTACAGAAGTTCTAGTTACAGAAGTTCTCCTGCAAAACTTGTAGGTAAGTTTGGAAGCTAGGAGATGGAGGCACTGGCAGAAGGAAAACTGTGAGGACAGGTTGTGAGTTGTGCGTGGGTAGCTCAGTTGGTAGATCACTTGCCTGAGGAGGCAAAGGTCTCAGGCCTGAGTCCTGGTCCAGCACACAATTTTAATCTAATAGGAAATTTGAAATCAGCACACACTCCACTGCAGAGTGAAAATTCATTCTGAATAGTTACAATGTATTTAGTCTGGTTTTTATTGCACGTTATTAATGGAGCTGGCAGTTGCTGTAATTGCAGGCAGGCAGCACAATCTCTTGGGAAAGAAAGCATGATGTGGAGGAAAGCTTATAACGTAGTCAGTAATATTATGTAGTGGCTAATGACAGAAAACACTGACAACTTTAGAATTGTTACTGTAGTGGCTAGGAGTTTGAACATTGTAAGTAGGATAAATGTATCTGTGAATAACATGAAAACAGTATGTGATAGTCTCATGGGAGCTAAAAACTTTTGTCAGTTTACTGGAATGAGGTCATAAACATCTTACTGTTATTACAGAGGTATGCAAAATCTTAAATGTTTATTTTTTGTTCTATTTTTTGTCTTATGGATAACAGTATTAAATCTTCTTTTCACAACACCAGTCAAGTTTTTGAAGCTTGGTTTACGTCCTCACACAAGAAGTGGGCAAGCATTTGGAGGAGTATTGCCACATGGGATGTTTCACAGTATTTATAGGACAGCTTTGTTTCTTGATATACAAGGTTCCTGAAATATATTAATTAAAATTAATACTTATTACCTAGATGTTATTCTTCACCAGCTTCCAAAGAATTACCTAGATGTTATTCTTCACCAGCTTCAAAATAGTCCCATTGGGAGTGAATACATATATCATAATGTTTTTGCCAAATTTTAAATGCATTCTGGAAGTCTATTTGTTAGGGTTTTTTTTTATCTTCTGTGATTCCATGTAAATCTGCTCCAGTGTATCAAGTCTCTGCCCTTTCAACTTGATTTTTGTCTTAGGAAAGAGGAAGGAGGCTTTATTTTGCTGAGATGCAGAAAGCCTTTTCAATGATGACAGTTTCTTCTTACTTTGAGGATCATAGCCGTAAACACAACCTTTTCACCAATTAGATGAAAGTTTGGATTTTCTTGAAGCAATTAAGTTCCATGCAGGGTTCCATGTGATGTTGCTTCTGATCATAATGGATGGTGTATACGATCTTACATAATCAGCTCTCTCATTTCCTAAACATTTTATGATGTGCTGTTAGTTGATCAGTGGATATCATCTTGTACATTAATAACTTATCTTTGTCTGCATCGAGTAACTGTAAAGTTGTATCGTTTGTACACGATACAAGTGTAAGTATTAGTGATTTGGGTCAGGAACTGAATAAACAACAAATTAAGTTCTGAAGAGCAATTCTTAGTTCTCGGATGATAGACTGATTCTTAATTGCAGTAAGACATAACACATCTGCTTTGTTAAACACAATTCTTATTGTTCTGATATTAAAGTTTCTTACAATTATGGCACAGTTAGTGACACAGATCTACATCACTATCAGTAGTTACATATTCATGACCTGCAGTAGCTGAATGTAGTTACCATTACAGTTTTATAACTATCCACTATCATCATCACTGACACACTGAAACTTATTTACTTCACATTTTTCGTTCTTTTATATCTTAAGGGGTAATAGTTCATACTGACTTCAAACAGGAAAAAGATTTATAATCTAAAAAAGGAGCCATTCAGGCAGTACATTGTGTTGATTCATAAAGTTCTTGTAGGTTCTGTTTAACACGCTAAAAATTCCTACACTAACATTGCATCCCGTTCACTTGCTTAAGTCATTTGTGATTGGCAGCATATATTCAATGAATGCAAGTCAAGGGCGCGGTCTCTGTTTCCGGTACATCTTCAATTGATCAGAAGAACTCTGATGCTCTATAACATACGTCTTGTATAAGCTTCCAGAACTGGGGGTTGTTGATGACAAACTACAGATTTTCCAACTCAAGTTAAGATTTTTCTTCTGGTAAACTCCTTTTATTCCCTGCAGGATTGCTATTTGTCAGCTTAATTGTGCAGTGGGACATTATCATTCATATGTGAGTAGTCCCTGATAGTGGTGTTGCAATTACATGTCTTTAAAATGCACAATGAATTATAAAAGCTTGACCACGTATAGAAGGAACAGGACTTCTTACCTGATCGAACCATCTGTGACTTACGAAAATGATGGAGCTCTCAAATCATTCCAGGTGAATGTCAATTTCTCCTAATTGACTGTGATTGACACCTTACCCATTATTAAATCTTCTAAAATGAAGTAAATTTTTATACTAAATAAAACAAAGTTCACTTGAGAAAATTGTTAAAATTACAGCATGACTAAAAGGCTGGCCAGTGCTTATCTTTAGGTGAAGCAACTTCCTGCTGCAGATAGAATCACACAAAACAGAAATTAATACTTCTAGGTTTCTAAAATATACATTCCTCCTCTTCCTGGCGGGTAAGAGGGATTGCATGAAGAAATTTGGAAAGGAGAGGCAATTCATTCAGATTGTAGGTTGTGAGGACGACACACCTGTTGTGAGATGGAAGTGTTGTAGAGATGAAGGAAAGCAAGATACTTCATTCTTTCCTTTCCTCCTCCCCACAATGGGTGATCTGCTCTCAGCCAAGGGTGTGAGTGACATGACTCCCCTTCCCCAATTCCCCTTTCCCACCATCCTCAACCAATCTCTTTTTCTATTTTGAAAAAGGAAGTATAGCTCTGAGAGAGATGAGTAATATTTTTATTTTAAATTCTTATAGATGGAAAGAAATCCCAACACAAGAAATAATTAATGTACAGTGAGGAGATTTTGAGAATACATTTGTCTAGGTAACATATTTAAGTGATTAACTGCAACATCACAGGTTAATGTAAGTATGAGAAAAGCTATTGTAAATTTGAAATGTTGGTGCATTAATAAAAATCAGAATGTTGAATGCAAGCATGCAAACATTCATGCATTGTGTTGTAAAAGTGCCAGATGTCAGTTTGTGTGATGGAGTTCCTTGCCTATTGTGCTTGGTCGGTCAATACGGAAATGGTTAATACTGGTTGTGGATGACGGTAGAGTTGTCATATATGCTCGATTGGAGACAGATCTGGTGATGGAGCAGGTGAAGCCAACGTATCAGCACTCTTTAGAGCATAATAAGTTAAAACAGCGGTATGTGGAAAAGCATGATCCTGCAGGAAAACGTCCCATGAAACTCTGTTCATGAATGGCAGTACGAGAGTTGAATCACCAGGCTGATGTACAAATTTGCTGTCAGGATACGTGGTATGACCACAAGTGCACTCTTGCTGTCATACGAAATCGCACTCTAGGTCATAACTCCAGGTGTAGGTCCAGTGTGTCTAGGCCACAGACAGCTTGGTTGCTGGAGATCACCTGTCGTCCTCATTACAAACACATGGCCATCACTGGTGCCGAGGCAGAACTGTCGTTCATCAGAAAACACAACAGACCTTCAATCTATCCTCCAATGACCTCTGACTTGACACTGTGGAGCCTACTGCTGCTTGAATTGCTGCTGCAGATACAGCGTGGTGCTCCACAGCCATATGTCAAGCCCAATGATCTTCCCTCTCGGTAGTGCCACATGGCCGTCAGGAGCCTGTTCTTCTTGCAACCGTACCTTCCCCGACCACTGCTGCCAGCAATCATTTGCAGTGACTTCTTTCCTGCTGAGTCTTTCTGCAAGATCGGCAAAAGGACCATCCAGCTTCACATAGCCTTATTACATGACCTCGCTCAAACTCGGTGAGATGTTGATAGTGGTGTCTTTGTCACGTTAAAGACATTATTGACTAACAGCAACTCACTATGTCCAGTCTCAAAGGTAACTAACACTCATGACTGTTACAGCACATATTTAAAGCAAACCTAATTTGCAGCCTCATTGTGAGTGGTGCTACTAGCGCAGATACACACACATGTCTACAAACTTTTGTTTATCTTTCACAACTCCTCCTTGATGTTCAAATTTTGTTTTTGTTCGTGTATTTATTTTTGTAGTTGTTGTCAGTGTTGTTGTCATTCTGGCATTTCACTACTCTGTGTTCAGTTATTCTGTTTTGATTTGTTCCAGTAAATTATGTGTATGTTATGATCTGTTATATGATAGTGTGTCACTGACACAGATATCCCATTTAATAAAAATAGATTGGATGAAAAACATTTTTGTGGTATTTATTAACATTCATCTATGAAATGGGTGCTAATTGTCAATCAGAATTTGTTTCTCGCCTTATTTTAGATGTTTGTCAGTACTTGTCATTCATTTTGAAAACAAAAGTTTCTATCACTGCACAATTTGCACATAGTGTTAAACCAAAGTTAACGGATAAAAGTCTAGCTGTAAGAAAGGCATTAGAGATTCAGTTTGTGTATATTAAAACACTAAAAGTTGTGCTTACTACTTCTCTAGTTGCATTGGTACCATTTTGTGCCATGCCAGTTCTCATTTCTTGGTTGCATTTTAATACAGCTGTGTTTAAGTTTTTGTGATATTTGTCAGTTTTGTGATTATTTACCTGCTTCTATTATTTGTTGTTTTCAATTGTACACCAGTTGCCTTCTTTCTATTTTGTATTTACAGTTCTTGCTGTTCCATGTTGTTATGGAGAGCTAAAACAATTGTGTTGATGTGCCACTTCTATCACAGTCCTTAGGTTGATGCATTTGAAATCTTTATAAATTTATGTTGCTTTTGCTGGAAAATGGTGGTCATACTTGTTGATGTTGATTGTGTTTCTGCTGCTGATACTTGTTTTAGAAAAGTTTTCAAAATCCTCTGTGGAAGTTATAACATATGCTGTATTGTGATATTCAATAAATACACAGTATATCACACTGATACATTTTGTAGTTTTCTTGTGTGCTGTGTAAGATTCAATGATAATGTTTATGCATTACAGCTTGCACTTACTGAACGATACTCTGCATTGCAACGTCCAATGAACATCCGCAAGCAACGCCTGCTTGATTCACTGCAAGTGCAGCAACTTTTCCGTGATATCGAAGATGAGGAAGCATGGATAAGAGAGAAGGAACCAGTAGCTGCATCTACAAACAGAGGTTAACAGTTTTTAGTATATTTTGTGACTGTCACTTAGTTTTGAAAAGGACTTCCTAAGTTTTTAAATATGTGCAGTAGTTTTGCAGAACCCTGTTTCTGTAATGAAAGTTAAGAGTGTACATAAAATGTTATTGTAACTGAAGTATTACAGGTGGTGCATTATAGTAGCTGTATTAGTGTGGAATGCCCTCCCTCTGAAATTAAATGTGTGTATGGCATTATTTAACAGGTACTGGCTAATTACTAGGACTATTGCTGCTTGTTCAACAACAACTACTACTACCACAAACACCACCCCAACTGTTGCAACAGTTCACTCGCAGCAATACCAGTTGCACTGCATATGGCAAAATTAGGTCTTAAATAAGGATTGAGAGCACAGAAAAATTATTTTAAAAAAAAACCTTCTGTGGAACAAAGTGCATATCTGAATAAAATCTTTATGATTATAATGATGCAGGCTATGAATATCAAAAGTGTTTTGCTCTAGTTGACACTTGCTGTTGAAGCTAATGCAAATTGTACATTGGGCATGATGTGTGTGTTAACACTCTGATATAAGGTGGTTTCACAAAATAATAAAAAAATTAAAGTAGTTTTCATTTTTGGCATGTTGTATACACTATAATTGTCACATTTTCATGTTTCATTTCAGTTCAGTCAAATTCAACAGAGATCACATGTGCATGTGGTACTGAGTTATACTCAGTGTCAGTTAATGGCAATATTTCCTTCCCTCCCTCTCGCTGTGCCGAGAAAGTATGTATAAAGTAGGCAACTCATCGGATTTAGTTAATGTCAAGAAAGGATTTCCTATATGATTCTCAAATGACCAGAGAATACTATTGCTGATCCAGAGAATCTTCAGAAGGCTTCATCATAATTTCAGAAAAGTTTTATCTATCTTTAATGAAGTATGTGTGTAATTTCCTCATACCTTCTAACTCTACCTTTTCATTGATCCTCCCCACTCTTCCCTCATGGAAGAATTTACAAAGTAGGAAAATTAGTTGTTTCAGTCTTCAGTTCAGCATGTGCCACGCATTTTTCACTACCTTCTCCTGGCTATAACTAGCAGTGTCCTTCTTTGCATCGTAATTGTTATTTGTCGAGCTTGTATAATGAGAAATGAGTCTTTAATTGTTAAACATGGAAGAGCAGTGGCTATATGAATTTTTCTCTCTTAATTGTTGAAATATATACCTGTATTTAGAACAGACTTACTTTTTTAAAAATTAGTATTGACAATAAAATTTCTTCACAATACTTTATCTCTCTCTTCCACCATTGATCCAGAAACCAGTGTACATTTTTCAACTCAGTATAGATTAAAGTTTGGAAACATCGGTGTTCATCTACATCTACATGGTTACTCTGCAATTCACACTTAAGTGCCTGGCAGAGGGTTTATCAAACCATTATCATACTACTACTCTACCATCCCACTCTCGAATGGCGTGTGGGGGAAAAAGGAACACCTAAATCTTTCTGTTCAACCTCTGATTTTTCTTATTTTATCATGATGATCATTTCTCCCTACATAGGTGGGTGCCAACAAAATATTTTCGCATTCGGAAGAGAAAGTTGGTGATTGAAATTTCATAAATAGATCTTGCCACAAAGAAAATCGCCTTTGTTTCAGTGACTCCCACCCCAACTTGCGTATCATCTGAGTGTTCTGACAACAAAGCACAGTCTTCGTTCCACCTTCCCCATAATATTATCTATGTGGTCTTTCCAATTTAAGTTGCTCATAATTGTAATTCCTAGGTATTTAGTGGAATTGACAGCCCTTAGATTTGTGCGATTTATCATATACCCAACATTTATCAGATTTCTTTTAGTACCCATGTGGATGACCTCGCACTTTTCTTTGTTTAGTGCCAATTGCCACTTTTCACACCGTACAGAAATTCTCTCTAACTCATTTTGTAATTGGAATTTATCGTCTGATGATTTTACTAGACAGTAAATTACAGCATCATCTGCAAACAATCTGAGGGGGCTCTCAGATTATCACCTAGATCATTTATGTAAATCAGGAACGGCAGAGGGCCTATGACACTACCTTGCAGAACGCCAGATATCACTTCTGTTACTCGATGATTTACCGTCTATCACTACGAACTGGGACCTCTCTGAGAGGAAATCACGAATCCAGTCACACAACTGGGACGATACTCCTTATGCGTGCAATTTGATTAATAGTTGAGTCAAATTGTAATAAGTTATATATTAGGCCATGGGAGGATGATAACAGGTATTACATTGGTAAAAAAGTTATCTGCTACATATGGTATCTGTCAGGTTTCTGATAAATCTTATTTCTCTTAACTGATTACTGCAATTGAATGTCTCATTTTACAACACACAACTCTACTTGTATTTACTGTTACTTGTGGTTATCGGTCTTATACTTGTTCAAACTATTGTTTTCAACCTTACAAATGTTAATGCAAAAAGATATTTGAATGATACACACAAGACAGTATTAATACTCACCTCATTGCATTCATACTGTCGCAGAAGAAGCTGAGTAGCACTGTGGTGTAGTGGTTGTGACACTAAACTGTTGCATGGAGGGTCATGAGTTTAAAATAACCTAGACTGTACAATTTTAATTTCTATATTCGGTTTTAGGACATTCTAGAAGTATCGACAAATGTCAAGAAATCATTGTACTGGAATGTTCTGTAGCTGTATATATACTGCATGTGTTCTGGCCGAAGGCGGTTCGCTCCACGCTCTTGTATGTGCAAGTATTGAACTAACCTTCGTTAAGCAAAGTTAGTGTTTGTCATTCAGCTAATTACACCTTCTTCTATGTGACAATATCAACTATGCCTTTTTATGTTAACAAATCACAGAGACTATATATATATTTTATTTTATTATTTTTATTTTATTTATTTATTTATTTTTTTTTTATTTTTTTTTTAGGGCGTGATCTTATTGGTGTGCAGAATCTTATCAAGAAACATCAGGCTGTCTTAGCAGAAATTAATAATCATGAAAATCGTATAACTGCTGTGTATCAGTCAGGTCAGCAAATGCTGGATGAGGGACACTTTGCAAGTGATGAAATAAAACAGAGGGTTGCGACGCTAAATGATCACTGGACACAACTAAAAGATAAAGCTCTGCAGGTAAAGCAGACAGTTTATATTTGACTGTACTATACATGGACATTTCTAAAACATGAATAGAAAAATTCTTCTATGTTCCGAAATAGAATTGCCATTAATTTGCAAATATCTATTTGCTTAATTTTCAGAGGAAACAAGATCTGGAAGATTCACTTCAAGCACATCAGTACTTTGCAGATGCAAATGAAGCAGAATCATGGATGAAAGAGAAGGAACCAATTGTGTGTAATACTGACTATGGAAAGGATGAAGATTCGAGTGAGGCTCTTCTCAAAAAGCACGAGGCACTTGTTTCTGATTTGGAAG
Organism: Schistocerca americana; assembly: GCF_021461395.2. Taxonomy (NCBI): domain Eukaryota; kingdom Metazoa; phylum Arthropoda; class Insecta; order Orthoptera; family Acrididae; genus Schistocerca; species Schistocerca americana. The sequence goes on from NC_060130.1 coordinate 642,983,145, forward strand.
CTTTTGGAAACACAATTTTAAGTCTCCGTGAGCAAGCACAATCGTGCAGGGTCTGTATTAGCTGAAGTATATTTCTACAAGTTCATAGGCATATCTTTATGTTGCATTTCAATGCTTGTCAGCTGTCTTTTGAAATGGCAAAATGACTTGTTAAACAAAACATATACTGTAAAGTTGTATCTTAATAGGCTTCAAATCAAATTCATAAAATCTAAATTGCTTTCAGTTTTGTTCATTTACAAAAATGCATTATGGATGTGCCTGTTGATTTCATAATTAATTTGTATGATTAGCATCTAGCATATTTTATATAACCTTTTAAAGTAGATGTTATAGTTCACTGACATTTTACAACATGCATCAAAATGAACATAACTGTAGTATCATTCATTACTGAATTTTATTGTGCTTAACCACCTGAGTCCAGTATACAGTATCAAGTATATGTCCAAAGAATCTCAATATAAGGTACAAAATTCAATGTTCTAACCAAAGATTCAACTTACAGAAACACTTTCACATGAACAATAAACTTCAAAATGAACCACACTAGCTGCAAGAGAAATTTGTTTATGCAGCATATTTAACACCTTCTGGTTTAGTTCTAAATCATTCATACACTGTGTAACTGACAGTGGATACATTTGATGATCTGAGAGAATGTAACAAGATTCCAAAAAGAATGCAATATAAATCCCAGCACATTTTTGGTACCTTGTCATGATATTCATAGCTACTTCTATTCGGAAGTTTCTTTGCATGTGATTCAAAATTAACCCGTATAAAAAACAGACTTACGAATTAGTCACATAGATCCAGTGAAGTTGTCACTTGTAATTCCTAATCTCATGTTTTGATAGTTATGTAATATTTTGATTTTTCTTAGTCTGCCAACATAACTGAAGTGAACAAATTTTGATTACAGCAACAAGAAACACCTGTAATTGATGTCTCTGGGAAAGAATGTGTTATGGCACTGTATGATTATACAGAAAAATCACCCCGTGAGGTTTCCATGAAGAAGGGTGATGTTCTCACTCTTCTGAATTCAAACAACAAGGTTTGTTTATTCCTTTTTAGTTATCGATTTTCTGACAAATGTTTTAAGGCATTAAACCAGTTGATATGACAGCAATGATTCACAAGTACCAACATGTCCTTAAATTTGAGAGTTGTTTTTATATGTTAGTACATGACATGACAAACATGGGCCGAAGAATTGTGAATGAGTATAAAATTGTTAATATGTCTCCTGTGTCTGGAAAGAGGACACAAACGATATGAGTGATCAAAGTACTGACTGTTTTAAAAGTAGTGCATTTTCTCCAGAAATCGTGTTAAGTTTGTTTTGTAGGAATTTAAGGTACCAGTCTTTTCCCCACTGCATTCACAATAAATGGTGCATGTGAAGGAGGACTGTTAGTAAACCTCTATATAAACTTGAATCTCTGATTTTACTTCACGGTCTTTTAAGATATACAAGGTGTGAAAAAAAGTAATGGGAATGTTTGTTTTCCTTAAAGAATCTTTATTTATTGATAATCAACTACTACTTTGTCTCCTTCAGAGTAATTCCCCTCAGATATAAAGCACTTGTGCCAGGGCTTTTTCCAATCTTGGAAGCACTTTTTGAACTCATTTTTCATTATTGTGATCAGCACCTTTAGTGATTTGTTTTTATTTCATCAGTAGTGGCAAAACAGTGTGCTCCCATGGTTCTGTTCAGCCTCGGGAATAGAATAGGGGCCCAAATCCAGCGAATACAGTGGATGAAGCAAGATAAAGGTTTTACTTTTTGGCCAAAAAATCATGAATAAGCATTGAGGTGCGAGTGGGAACATGATCATGATGCAATTTCCGCAAGTGATATTGTGCCACAGTTCTGGTTGTTTTCTTTGGATTGCTTCACGCAAATGGCATGTAACTTCCAGGTAGCATTTCTTAATGACCATATGACCGGGACTCGTAATGCACTATCCCATTCTAATCAAAGAAAACAGTGAGAAGAAGCTTCACATGTGATTGAACTGACCGAATTATTTTCAGTCTTGGCTCTTCAGGCAGTTTCCATTGGACGATTGGGCACTGGTTTTGATATCCTACCTGAATACCCACATTTTGTCACCTGTTACAACCTTCGTTAGACGTTCTGGGTCGTTCTTAACTTCATTCAGCAATTTGAATGATATCCACGCAATGTCGTTTTTGGTTGAAATTCGACAATTTTTGAACGCACTCTGCTATTACATTTTTTGTGCCTAAAACATATGAAAAAATTGCTTGACATGAGCCAGAGGATATGCCAATATCAGCAGCAACATCTCTGAAGTTGATTTGGCGATTTTTCCAGAACGATTTTCTTTGCTGCTTCGATATTGTCATCAGTAACTGATGTGCTGGGGAGTCCAGGTTGGTCGTTGTCTTAAACGTCTTCTTGACCACTCGTAAGCCCTTGTCTTACTCATAGTAGAATCACTAAAAGCCACAGTCAAAATTTCAAATGTGGTGCTGCACTTTATTTCATTTTTGAAGCCAAATTTACTGCAAATTCTTGGATCCATTATTCTCAGACGAAAAAATTCAGAGAGCACTCAGAAACACATCTAACCTTTTTGACTGTCAGTGGTAAATTAAATGTCAAAACAGCTGAAAATGGAAAATTATATCAGAAACATGTGCACAAAAAAAAAATTTAAGAGTTGGATGTATAAACACTGTGAAGTTAAAAAAATTCCAGTTACTTTATGATCACACCTCATGTTTAGAAAGTAGAAAAATATTCATTGGCTCTACTGCAAACATACTCTCTCATACGTTTCACAGTAAACACACTGTGATGCACAATATGTCTCTCGTAGCATCTGCTGTTGGCGTCAGATGAGCTTCTCTATGTTGCTTTTGCACTTTCTAAACAAACCCATGACAAAATCTGCTACTCTGACTTCTCTCTTTCCTGTATCGATCTTTCCTGGTAGGGGTCCCACATTGAAAAGCACTGCTCATGTCGTTGGACTATACAGCCTGAGGATTCTTCCAGTGTGTCAGTCTGTCTGGCACCTTCTGTGTGTACAGTGATTAGTTTCATGTGCGATTAGTTTTATGTGGTTTTTCCTCTTTAAATCACTCCATAAACAGTTCCTTGGTACTTAATTTTAGACGATAGAATTTAGTTTTCCACCCTTCCCTCTGTTGTTCTCGGTCGCTGTGTCTGTATCATCACTGAGTACCTTAATGTAAAACCAAAATTTATTAGTAATTTTTTATAGGATTGGTAGATAGAAGTTTCGTTTCTAATTCATTGAACATTCCACATATCTTTCTCCTTTGCTTTGTTCAGTTTTCATTTGTCTAAAGGATTTTAACTGTGTTTAAGTATCTGTTGATTAGGAGGCTCTATTTGATGTTGGAGCAGCTTCCAGATAGGTCTTTTCCGTCCCTCACATCTTTATTCTACACATAATCTGCCTAAGGCATAGTGTACTCTAGAATTTGATCAATTTATACTCAGTTTTCGAGCTTGGAGATTAGAAATACCTTCTTCCCTTTCTTAACATTCCTACTAGCACCCACACTCAATGATGCTATAATGGCCTTAGAATCACAATTTCCCTGTTCTACATTAACTGAATTGAAAAGTTGTGGTTTGTTTGTAATCGGCAGATTTAAGTCGTACCCTCACAGATCGATTCTCGAAATAACTACTAATGGTAAGTTTCGGATGAAGCATTTAGGACAGTATAACCCAAATCCCTGTCTCCACCATCCGCCTTAATTGCCGAGTCTCATAGCCTGTAAATACTAAGTTGAAATCTTCCCAGTCCTCACACATGATTAGGAAATTTACATTCAACTTCTGTTAAAATGATTACCATAGAAAATGAAAAGCTCCTTTTATTGAAACATTAAAAAAAATCTTTCTCACTGTTGTTGTTCTTCTAGCTCCTTTTTTTCTGAATTATGTATGAAATAGTGGAAGAGTTTTGTAACACGATACATGTTCTTAAAAGTAATTTAAGTATGCGGAATTATTCTCATGGTAATGTGTATATACAATTTCATACTTTAACGTTGTGATGTATAAAGGGTGGTCCATTGATATTGACCAGGCCAAATATCTCACGAAATAAGCATCGAATGAGAAAACTACAAAGAACGAAACTTGTCTAGCTTGAAGGAGGAAACCAGATGTGCTATAGTTGACCTGCTAGATGGCACTGTCATAGGTCAAATAGATATCAGATGCATTTCCTAAGTAGGAACCCCCATTTTTTATTACATATTCGTGTAGTACGTAAAGAAATATGAATGTTTTAGTTGGACCACTATCTTCGCTTTGTGGTAGATGGTGCTGTAATAGTCACAAACATATGGCTCACAATTTTAGACGAACAGTTGGTAACAGGTAGGTTTTTTTAAATTAAAATACAGAGCATAGGTACGTTTGAACATTTTATTTCGGTTGTTCCAATGTGATACATGTACCTTTGTGAACTTATCATTTCTGAGAACGCATGCTGTACAGCGTAATTACCTGTAAATACCACATTAATGCAATAAATGCTCAAAATGATGTCTGTCAACCTCAATGCATTTGGCAATATGTGTAATGACATTCCTCTCAGCAGTGAGTAGTTTGCCTTCCGTAATGTTCGCACATGCATTGACAATGCGCTGACGCATGTTGTCAGGTGTTGTCGGTGGATCACGATAGCAAATCTCCTTCAACTTTCCCCGCAGAAAGAAATCCAGGGATGTCAGATCTGGTGAACGTGTGGACCATGGTATGGTGCTTTGATGACCAATCCACCTGTCATGAAATATGCTGTTCAGTACCGCTTCAACCGCACGCAAGCTATGTGCCACACATCCATCATGTTGGAAGTACATCACCAGTCTGTCATGCAGTGAAACATCTTGTAGTAACATTGGTAGAACATTACGTAGGAAATCAGCATACATTGCACCATTTAGATTGCCATCGATAAAATGGGGGACAATTATCCTTCCTCCCATAATGCCCACCAAGGTCGCTGATTTTCCACTTATCACAGCCATTGTGGATTTTCCATTGCCCAATAGTGCATATTACGCTGGTTTACGTTACTGCTGTTTGTGAATGACGCTTCGTCGCTAAATAGGACACGTGCAAAAAATCTGTCATCGTCCCGTAATTTCTCTTGTGCCCAGTGGCAGAACTGTACACGACATTCAAAGTCGTCACCATGCAATTCCTGGTGCATAGAAATATGGTACAGGTGCTATCGATGTTAATGTAACATTATCAACACCGACGTTTTTGAGATTCCCGATTCTTGCGCAATTTGTCTGCTACTGATGTGTGGATTAGCCGCGACAGCAGCTAAAACACCTACTTGGGCATCATCATTTCTTGCAGGTCGTGGTTGATGTTTCACATGTGGCTGAACACTTTCTGTTTCCTTAAATAACTTAACTATCCGGCGAACGGTCAGGACACTTGGATGATGTCTTCCAGGATACCGAGCAGCACACATAGCACATGCCCGTTGGCTATTTTGATCACAATAGCCATACATCAACACGATATCGACCTTTTCTGCAATTGGTAAACGATCCATTTTAACATGGGTAATGTATCACGAAGCAAATACTGTCCGCACTGGCAGAACGTTACGTGATACCACGAGCTTATACGTTGACTATTACAGCGCCATCTATCACAAAGCCATAAAAGTGGTCCAACTAAAACATTCATATTTCTTTATGTACTACACGAATATGTAATAAAAGATGGGGGTTCCTATTTAAAAAAACGCAGCTGATATCCGTTTGACCTATGGCAGTGCCATCTAGCGGGCCAACCATAGTGCCATCTGGTTTCCCCCTTCAAGCTAGACGAGTTTTGTTCTTTGTAGTTTTTTCATTTTATGCTTATTTCGTGAGATATTGGCCCAGTCACTATTGACCACCCTGTATATTGTTTTTAGGTAAAGGTTTAAATCTGCAGGTAGCTGCTTAGTGTAAAATCAGCTAATTGCCTAATGTTGTGTTTGGACATAAGAAAAAATTACAAACACAATTTATTGGCATAGTCTTCCATTTAATGAAAAAGGGGGGGAGGGGGGGGGGGAGAGAGAGTGGGGGGGGGGGGGATGTAAAAGTGAGTTGTGATGTATTGTTTTACTTTATTCCTATAGTTCTGCTTATTTTAAATTTGTGATATAAAAGTTTTTTCTTTTTGTGCACATTGCAGGATTGGTGGAAAGTTGAAGTTAATGATCGTCAAGGATTTGTTCCAGCTGCATATGTTAAGAAGATTGAAGCAGGATTATCTGCCTCTCAGCAGAACCTTGCAGACAAGAATTCAATAGCAGCAAGACAAAATCAGATTGAAGCTCAGTATGATCAGTTACTGAGTTTGGCTAGGGAACGCCAAAATAAACTCAATGAGACTGTAAAGGCTTATGTGCTGGTTCGTGAAGCAGCAGAACTTGCAACTTGGATAAAAGACAAGGTAAGAGTTTTTGAATTTCGTTCATAAACACTAATGTAAACACCAGGTGTCTTGTAAAAAGTGTTTGACATTAACAAAATTTTGTTGTTGTTGTATAAAATATGGTCCAGTTAATTCCTCTAAAGATAAACAATAACGGATATTTACTGTGCTAATACAGTGAAACCCCACTTTTTACACTTTTCAAGGGACTTCAAAACATGGTGTAAAACATGGGAAAATGTAAAATGTGGGAAATAACGTTTCAAGCTGTAAAAATTACGTATAGGATACCCCCTTGCACTTTATGTATGATATATGTACATAACAGACATCAAAAGACTCGTCAGGGACTTTATTATCTAATAAAGGTTTATTATGGAATAAAAACTGCTGATGTGCCTGTAATTGATAACTGTCTGGGAAGTGGAAACATTTGACTTAATTTCAAACATAAAAATCGATGTTTTTGGAAAGCCTGCAGATGTCATTGATTATTTAAATAATGAAATACTGCACTAGTTATGTATTTTTTTATGCTTAGCACAACGTGTTTTGAGAATTTTTTCTCATTGTCAAGTGCAAATATGTAAATAAGTATTTTGTATGGTGTTTGAATATGTGTTATTCTGCATCTCTTGCACTGTACTCGTCTTTTCGAGATTGTTAGGTACTGTGCCTCATCAGTTACGTAGAAAACCACACGCACATGCAAACAATCACTCACATTGTTTGTTTGTGTAACATAAAAAAAATACATACATATATACTGCACGTGACAATGAGAATAAATTCTCAAAACACGTTTTGCTCAGCATGAACACAATACGTAACTGCCACTGTGTTTACACTAAAAACATTTGAACAATGCTAAGTGAATGATAGTGTCAGCTAGCACTTCATGTGGCCATTCACTGAAACACGCTAAATATGTTTCGACAAAGATGTCATGATGATCACAACAATCACGAAATGCCATTTGCGCAGTGGAGACAGTTTGGAAATGGTTGTGATTGGTCATGATATTTACATTCGAACAAACCTAGTTACTCCCATCAGCCACCACACAAAGTGGAGCTTGGCAGCGGCAAAAGATACGGCACGAATTGTTACAACTTTTACTCATTCACCTATTCAAATGTGCTGAGTAGTGTGTGCTGGCGTCGAGAAACTTAACCACTTAATATTTGTAAACATTACTGGATGGCTAACATTACGCCAGCATCATATTTTCTCCACAAACATTTTTTCGTAATGCGTAAATCGCGGGAGGGGGGGGGGGGGGGGGGGGAGGCAGAACATTTTCATGAACTTGTACAATATCCGAGAGATTCCCCAAAAATTACATGTTTCTGTGCTGTGTCCTGACGTCTGCTGTGTGGACCAGCCCCCTCCCCACCCCTCCCACAGAGGTTACTACAATCGGGATGGCTTATCTGGATATGTTGCAAGAACATGTTTTTCTCCAGAATGAGATTTTCACTCTGTAGCAGAGTGTGCGCTGATACGAAACTTCCTGGCAGATTAAAATTGTGTGCCAGACGGAGACTTGAACTCGGGAACTTCGCCTTTCGCGGGCAAGTGCTCTGCCATCTGAGCTACCAAAGCATGACTCATGTCCCGTCCTCACAGCTTTGTTTCTCTGTTTTTCTCCAATTTGAAAGTCAACCTGAAAACTTTATTTGGTAGGAGGATGGATCCCCACCCCATTGGTATCTCTTTGTACGAGAATGGTTGAATATCGGAAGTCCCAGACGATTGGATAGGTTAGAATGGTCGACATGACAGAGCTCTTCCCTGCTGGCCTCCATGTCCACATGACATCTTGCCATGCAGTTTTTCTTTGGGGCTTTATAAAAGACCATGCATACATTCCACCACTGCCTAATGATTTGCCAGAGTCAAAACACAGAATTGAAGTGGCTATTGCTATCATTACTCTGGACTCGTTAACCAAATTGTGTAAAGAATTGGATTTTAGGTTGGCTGTGTGTTGTTGGATGCGCGTTGTATAACTAAAGGTGCATATCTTGAACATTTGTAAGAGAAAGTAGGTCAGTTTACCTTCAATTTGATGTGCGATGTGTTGAAAATAGCCTAAACTAAACTGCTTAGGACAGTCTTTTATGGACACCCGGTTTATTCCTCGTGATTTGTTAATTGCTTCCTGGTTTAATTCATTGATAAAATTTAATTTGGTCTTAAGGTATTGTATTAAACACAGTCAAAATATGTAGTTGAATCTAGTAACGTTTATTTGAAAACTATTTTGCCCAAATTCTGAATAAAAATTTTATGCATTTTTTTATAGTTGACATATCTAACATTATTAAAGTAATCTTCTTCATAAAAATAAACTGTCATTTAATATTATTGCATTTAAAGTTATACTGATTTAAAGCAATCTGTTTACATAGTTCTTTTCATTTTCAGGAAAGTTATGCTGAAGTAGCTGATGTTGGAGAAGACCTGGAACAAGTTGAGGTTATGCAAAAGAAGTTTGATGATTTCCAAGCTGATCTAAAAGCAAATGAAGTCAGACTTGCAGAAATGAATGAAATAGCAATGCAGCTCATGAGTCTCGGGCAGACAGAAGCTGCCTTGAAAATACAGACACAGATAGAGGTAAGTTTTTTGTCTTTCTCTTCACATTGTTCTTCGCCTTGATGGTCTTCTTCCTCTGAAACAAATTTTTATGGAGGCTTCAGAAAAACAATTTATGTTTCAGGATTTGAATCAGAAGTGGACGTCACTGCAGCAGCTAACATCAGAGAGGGCCACACAGTTAGGGTCTGCACACGAAGTTCAGCGTTTCCACAGAGATGTTGATGAGACAAAAGACTGGATTCAAGAAAAAGATGAAGCTCTAAACAATGAAGACTTGGGAAAAGATCTGAGAAGTGTGCAAGCTCTACAGAGGAAGCACGAAGGTCTTGAGAGGGATTTGGCTGCACTGGGAGACAAGGTTATAATTGTTATATGAGTAATAGTAATTTCATAGTATGGTCTCTACACACACCATTTAATGCGATGTAGGACTCAGTAGTGAGATCTATGTTTGTCTGCTAGTTATAGCCTCAGTATGACTCAAAATCTTACACTTCAGACTGACAAAGAACTTCTGGATAACCTGGAACAACTTCGAGCCTAATTTATATCATATACGTAATGTTTTCTCTGAGAAGGTCAAATTTGTGGTATACATGTATATATGATGATAAATCTTACACTTACCACCCATGTGATTTTTATTTATTTACTTTTTTCCCTATGTTTAAACCCATGCCATCCTGCTGTAATTTTGAACTTATCTTTGAAAATTATGGAAGGTTAATGTATGAAAATAGACTGTGCACCCCCCCCCCCCCCCCCCCCCCCCCTTTTCCCCTGTCCCCGTTCTTGTCCACTCTTGCCAAAGTTGGATTCATTAATTGCCTAGAACTCCATTATCCATGTTCACGAAGCTATTGTGCTCTCAAGAAGAAAGAAAGAAATGTACAGGAACACTGTACAGTCCACTAGTTGCCTGTTAGTGGAATTGAGAAGTTGCAAGAAGGTTAATTACTACAGTGTTGTTTTGAAAACCTGTGGTTTCATTTTTAAACTTTATGGTGTTTATATTGCCTCTGTTGTGATCATTTGAGGTGGTCCTGTGTATTGAGATCAGAAGTAAATTTAAAGGGAGTAATATGTCACCAGGAGTATTAAACTATTGCTAAATTTTCTGTACCATTTGTGTTCTTGCATTGCAGATCAGGCAGCTTGATGAAACCGCAAACAGGCTTATGCAAACTCATCCAGAAACAGCTGATCAGACGTATGCCAAACAGAAAGAGATCAATGAAGAGTGGACTCAACTCACAGCAAAGGCTAATAGCCGCAAAGAGAAGTTGTTGGATTCATATGATCTCCAACGTTTCTTGAGTGACTATCGTGATTTGATGTCGTGGATCAATAGTATGATGGGCCTTGTTTCCAGTGATGAACTCGCAAATGATGTCACAGGAGCTGAAGCTTTATTAGAAAGACATCAGGTAACAACACTGTTATACACTGTAGCTGTAGTGGAAACTTCACCTGTAACTTTATGATCTGTTAATCCTGAGAAGTGATGTAGAATCATTGTGATGAGCATTAACAGATTGTGTATTTGAAGACCACTAGTTTCAGGACTTCTAATACACAGTGAAACACATTTTGTAAGTTTTGTACGGCCTCGGAAACTGTGCAACTAGTTAATCAAGACTCCACTGTGAGGAAGAGGAAGTATTGACAGTAGTGATTTCTCCTCCCTCAGTACGCCCGTCTGTATCTCTGTTTATCTTTTAGAAGCATCACTGGGCTTTACCTGTCAGCCTTCTTGCATGGCTGAATTATGTTTGAGAGTGATGGTTTTTGTTTATCTGGATGACTGTTTTTGTGTGTGACTGTTTGTCTGTAATTGGTTGTACCGTGAATTGTCTAGGTAATGTGGAAATTGGTCTTTTATCTGAAGCGTCGAGGTGTTGTGTACGTAACTAATGTATAAGATGATGGGTCGAAGTGCTAGCTTTCTCATAGAGATTTTCTTACTTTCTTTTGATGTCTGTATTTTTATCTTTCAGATATTGCACCAGTTGGTGATAGTGCTAAGTGTTCTTGTAGCAGTGTAGTGAATGTAAAGAAAGACATTTTTCCACCAGGCCATGTATAAAATTTATTATTTATCACACTACCAGTTCAGGCATTGTCTATTGTCATGTGTGTGTTGAGAACATAACAAACGCCATAGCAAATTACAGCTAAACACAATCATGTAACTAATTGGAATATCATTACACAAAGATAAAATTTGCCTCTAGTAACATATGTGGCTACATCATCGTTATTAATTTGAAAGTAGAGTGCCATGCATAATTGTGCAAAGAACAGTTGTTAAACATTCTCACCTAAAATATGAATTTGCATGACATGAAAATGCTTATGAGAACAAAAAGGTTACCATGTTATTCAAATGTCACAGCTAGCTAGAAGCACTAATAAAAAAAAATCTTGCAACATTTCTTACTAAACACACTGTTTACACACACTCAACAAGCTGTGATCTGTGCAGTGTGCAGGGGAAATTTTGACCTGTCAGCCAGAGAATAAAAATACGAGAATTTTATAACTATCGATATGATTTCAAAAATCTCTCTCTCTCTTTCACTGAGGCTGGTATTACACTATCGTATTTTTTTTTTTTTTTTTTTTTTTGTCAAAGTTGATACGTCAAATATTTATGTCAAAGAAATTTGATAGTGTATAGGAAACTTCATCAAATCTTGCCTTTCGTCAAAGAAATATGATCAAATTTAGTGTCTCACATGATGTTTGATCATAAAAGTTGTTAACCTTCTATTTGCTACAATGTGAATCGTAACTGCATGGAGCACTGGTAAACTTGCACCTATTTGGGGGGAGGGGGGTGTGGGGGGGGGGGCAGTGCATACTTGTTGTAATCATGTGCTGATGGGCAGGTGAGATATGCTGCAGGTGACTTAAAATCCACAACCACAGCTACCTCTACGTCTAGAAGCTTCCAAGCAGCTTTTCAGAAAGACAGAAGAGGAGGGACACTCTAAAATAAAATCAATTCTTAGCTATCCATTCTACTTTATCTATTTTTGAACTTCAGATGCCACAAGTTACAGAAGTGCTTCATCTGTTTTGTACTTTTTATTACTTTTGCAGTTGGAACACTAATTCTGTTAAATTATTCAAAATAAAAACAGTTCTTAATGTCCGTATAGAATACTAAACATTTATTTACCTTCAGATGTTCCTCCTACAGTGCTTCATAAATCACTTCATACATTTCTAGAATTATTTCGGTTAATGTCCACTGTGGTATTAGAGCACTGTATTGTTAGCTAGAGTAATTCCCTCCTGTAGTAATAAATGAAATTGTAGTGACTCTGTCTTCTGCACATACAGCATTTCTCAAGTGAGTATTTTGCTTTGTAATATGAGGATCCACTTTACTTAGCAAACACTGAAATGCCCTCTGCTTGACGTCCTCCGCTTTCCGCTCTTCTAACAAATTTTGCTGAATGCTTTATTATCTTGACGTAAAACCTACGGCTTCAACCAAATATGTTCCCTTTGTTTTATCGCCACTTCTCTCCCACATGCACATACAGTGCAATTGTGGTACAAGCAGCTGCAGTGCATAATAAGAAATTGTTGTCCGCCATATTAAACTTCGATGAAAAATGAGACGACACTGTAGTACCCTCTTTTTAGCACCACTTTAAAGATCTTTCTCAAAGAAATTTTATGAATATTTGATTCATATTTCTTTGTCAAAGAATTATATAGTGTAATACCGGCCCAACAGTTATGTGAAAAACATGGTATATTAATACATTAGTGTCCCATATAAACATTATTACACAATTTTTCAAACAGTGGAAGATTCAGGCTGGAATGTAACAATACTAGAAAAAGGGAAATTGCTACTTCACCATATAGTGGAGATGCTGAGTCACAGATAGGCACAATAAAAACACTGTCACAAATAAAGCTTTTGGCCCATAAGGCCTTCGCACTGCGAGCAGCAGCACCAGTACACCGATGGGAGTGGTGACTGGGTGGGGGGTAAGGAGGAAGGTGGGACAGGGAGGGGGAGGGGGAGGGATAGTAGGGTAGGGGGTGGCAGACAGTGCAGTGTTGCTGGGGAGAACACAGGGAAGAGGTGGAGAGAGGCTAGGGCAGCTATGTGCAGTCAGGAGGTTCAACAGAGGGTGGAGGGAGAAAACTTTACCCTACCCCTCCAAAACTCCTGGCCCACCCACAGCACAATCCAGTACCTGAACAGACCTGAAACACTGTCATGAACCTTTCCTTAGCCCCACAGAAATAGCTGTCCTTTCCAAAGGCCTGATCTTTTGCCCCACTCCGAAATTCAGTCATGCAGGACTTGTTATAGACCTTGCCTCCTTCTCCCGGTGGTCCCTACAGTGGAAACACTTTTTCGCCACCAACCCTACCAATCAGACTCAACCAAAGACCAATGTTGAACCCTACCTAACTCAGTTCACTCCTCCATCCAACCATGATCCACCCCACTGTCCCCAAATCATCACCTGTTAACTTTCCAGAATTTCTTAACCTCGAACCTTGCCTCATCATCATTCCCCAAATCCGTCAACATGCGAACTAACCTTACATCCACAGAAAGAACTGCAATCCACCATCTAAAAACTGGTCCCTATCCTAGAATCCTACCTGCAGACAAAGGCTCCTCCACTGTTGTTTTGAACCGCAAGGATTGCCTGGTGGAAGGACTCTCCAGCTGTCATATAAATCCACATGCAAACCTTGCCACAGTGACTCCATTCCAGAAATCCAGCAGGATCTCCAGTCACTCATTAAATCCTTAGGCTCATCCCAGAACCTCTCCTCAGATTCCATATTTCTACTCACACATGCACTCCCCTCACTCCCACCTTCTGCATGCTTCCAGAAGTCCATAAACCCCACCAACCAGGACACCCAATTGTGGCCAGTTACTGTGCCCCCACTGAAAGAATCCTGCTCTTGTTGACTGACCACCTTCACCTATTACCCGTAACCTACCCCTCCTATATAAGATACCAACCATTTCCTCCACCAACTCTCCTAAGTTCCTGTCCCCTTTACCACATGGTGCACTGCTCGTCACTATTGATGCCACCTCCCTTTACACTAACATCCCTAATGCCCATGGCCTGACTGCTATTGAACACTACCTTTCCCAACGCCTGATGGATTCCAAACCTTCCCACAGTGGTATTCCGCTTTCCACTGAACCTACACAATATACTCATCCATCCCTACACAACCCCCTGCTCCCAACCCCTTAACTCATGGTTCATACCCCTGTAATATACCTAGATGCAAGACCTGCTCCATACCTCCTCCTCCTCTGCTACTACCACCACCACCACCTCTGGTCACAAACATCACCTATCCCATCAAGGGCAGGGCTACCTGTGAAACCAGTCTTGATCTAGCTAAGCTGCAACCACTGTGCTGCTTTCTATGTGGCCACGACAACCAACAAACTGTCTCTCTGCATGAATGGCCACCGACAAACTGTGGCCAAGGAACAAGTGGACCACTCGGTTGCTGAGCACACTGCCAAACCATGATATCCGTCATTTCAGTGACTGCTTCACAGCCTGTGTCATATGGATCCTTCCCACCATCACCAACTTTCCTGAATGCTCACCCATACAGCTTCCCTGTGCCCATTCGAGCACTATACAGCCCTCATTCCACCATTGCACCCAGTCTTTTTATTTCCCTTCTTCTCCGCTGTCCCCCACTCCCCACCTCTCCCCTGCCCACCATCTAACCTCCTGACTGCACGTAGCTGCCCTATCCTCTCTCCACCTCGTCCCTGCATGCTCTCCACCTCGTCCCTGCATGTTCTCTAGCAGCACTGCACTGGCCACCACCCCTACCCTACTTTCCCTCCCCCTCCCCACCACAGCCTCCTCCTTAACCCCACCCAGTTGCCACTCCCATCATGCACTGGTGCTGCTGCTTGCCGTGTGGCTACAGTTGTGTGTGTGTGTGTGTGTGTGTGTGGGGGGGGGGGGGGGGGGGGGGAGGGGGAGAGAGAGAGAGAGAGAGAGAGAGAGAGAGAGAGAGAGAGAGAGAGAGAGAGAGAGAGAATCTGTTTTTGAAGAAGGCATTAGGGGCCGAAAGCTTTATTTGTGACATTCGTTTTGTTTGTGCTATTTGCGACTCAGTATCTCCGCTATATGGTGAATGGCAACATTCCTTCTCATTACAAAATCTTTAGTACATATGTCGAGACATATTTCATGGACTGAGCAAAAATTATTTAATTGTGTGTATTGTGATGTGATGGATAAAAAAAAATTTATACACAGTCTGGTGATAAAATGTTGTTCTTCAAATTTACTTAGGCTGTGGGGCCCACACAGAAGAAAGTGATGGTAACTGTAAAATATTATTTCAAGCAGTTTAGTGACATCTGTAAATTCAGTGGCCAGGTGTGGAGCTCAAATGAGAGATTTATTATGCATCTGATTTCCGCAGCAAAAGTCACATTTGTACATTGAAATATAAAAAGAAGTTCCCACAGTGTAGGCTTATTCTGAATTTTGATATTCCGTTGGTATGTTAGGTCTATAGTCTGATTAAAATTACTTGATAGTAGACATATCATGCATTGTAGCTGGTTTTGTTGAATTGGAGCGCTCAGTGTGAAGCTCAAGCCATTCACGAACCACACCAAAAAACTCTCTCTCTCTCTCTCTCCTCTCTCTCTCTCCTCTCTCTCTCTCTCTCTCTCGTGCGCACATGCACACACAAAACAATCATAATGAAATACACGTTTCATACACAGCACTAACTAAACACTACTGTACTGGCTCCTTCCACACAAGAAGTTATTCAGCATCATATATACAGTTATTATAATCATAGAGATTGGCTTACATAAGATAAGCTTCACGTGACATTGTGTTGAGTTGAATTTTTAAGGCTTTCAGTCTTTGTGACTCAGACGCCAGAGTCCTGAGTATAACCGCCTTTTGCAGTTCATAGCATAGTCGTTAGCGCATAAACGTCACATATAAAAGGTCGAAGGTTCGAATCTCGCCAAATGCAGGGAACTTTTTATTTTTCTAAATCTCATCAAAAGACTTTATCATTTTTTTTTATGCGGCTAACTGGTTTAATTGCCCCCCCCCCCCCCCCCCCCACCAATACTTTGCCATTTCATTTTCATCATAGTTGTGACTTCTTTTATTTGTTCTTATTTTTCTTCCTTTCGTTCTTTTTTATTTGGGATCTGCTTATGTCGCCTATAATCTGCAACCAAGGTCCAACCAAGACTGTTCATAAATTGGTAACACAGGATCCTGTGTTGCCAGTGTGAGGATAGTTTCGAATAACCAATGACAGAGAGAAATTACAGTTTGTTTTTACCGCTAAAACATGAGTTTTGCTGCAGAAGATGGCTATGCAAACATAAACATAATTATATTTTTTATGTTGCTCATGCTCATAGAGGTTATCCTTAAATGCTGTTAACAAAGTGATCGTGATTTCAGTTCTTCTGCAGATTGTTGATTGTTGTTTTCTTGGATACATTGCACATCACCAGGTTGTGGTAAGGTTATGACAGTAGTATTCAGTACTTCAAAACCCATTGCCTCGCGCAGTTCAGTCATTGGTCACATACTATCAGCTGTCGACAGAGCATCTCCCATTTCTGTCATCCATCACAGTGGCTGCTTCCAACAATGCTGCATGTTATGCATTAACACCATTTTTGGTGTGGCCCGTAGTGTTTGTGTCACCCCTAATGGTAGCTGGCAGTGAATCTGGAAGCACTGTAGTGGCAAGTGACAGACGTCAACTGACAAGTAATTTTAATCATACCGTAGTGTGCTGTATGATCATTTGTGAATTCAAAGTATAGCATAGTATAATGATGAAACATTTCTGGACACCTCTATGTAATACAGATTCAACCATTAGACATCATGAGAGGTTGGCCTGCTAGTATAAGAGGAGGTAGAATGTATTGTGTTGTCAGTAGAGAAGCAGTAACAGTGGTCAGGAGAGCTCAGTGACTTTGAATGTGGGCCAATCATTGGATGTCACTTGAGTAACAGATCCATAAGGGGCATTTAAACCATTCTAAAGCTGCCAAAGTCAACTGTGATGTGACTGAAGTGGAAACATGAAGCAACACGACACAGCCAAACCAAGGTCAAGCAGACCTTGTGTACTGACTGACAGGGACCGTCGACCATTGATGGCTCCAAAAAATTGCATGTAATGATCAAAATGTTATACCTTAGTTAAAAAAAGGGTTACCAGCACTCCAGCTAGCACAATGACTGCACATACAACAGTCTAGTAGCTCCTTATAAGCCACACATATCTGTAGTTGATGCTACATGAAACTTGAAGTGGTGTAAAGAGATACCACCAGTCAATGGATGACGAAATGAGTTACGTGAAGTGATGAATCATGTTATACCCTCTGGCAATCCAATGGAAAGGTTTGAGTTTGGTGAATGCATGGAGGACTTTACCTGTCATCATGTGTAGTGCCAACAGTGAATTATGGAGGTGGTGGTGTTATGACATGGCAGTGTTTTTCATGGTTAGGACGTGATTCCCTTACTGTGCTTGAGAAAACACTAAATGTGGAAGGATATAAACACATTTTACAGCGATATGTACTGTATAATGTAGCAGAACAGTTTGAAGACAATGACTGACTGTATCACTATGACAATGCACCCTGTCATAAAGTGGCACCTGTGAGACAATAGTTTGTGGAAAATAACATTCCTAAACTGGACTTGCTTGCCCAGAGTTCTGACTTCAACCCAGTGGATTACTTTTATGGTTTAGTGTATCAACTTTGCCCCAAACTTCAGTGGTCAACATCATTGCCATCTCTGGTTTCGGTTCTTGAGGAAGAATAGGCTGCCATTCCTCTACAGACATACAGACACGTTATTGATAGTGTCAGTAGAGTTCAGGCTATAATAAAAATGAAGGGGGGGGGGTACACTCCATATTAATGCCCACTAACAGGTGTCTGGAAAATTTTGATCAGATAGTGTATAAATTTAGTGCCAAAATAATTTTCACTATTTGCAAATTATAAACTTCAGGTAATTCATTTGGTATATGCATAAATGCTATTCAAAATGTTCCTTTTAAAAAGTCAAAATCAGCTCAGATTATGCTACAGCACACACACACGTATACTGATGAACATTTCATAGGGTTCAGTCGTCATGTGGTTCAGTCATCATGTGACTATAACTTTCACAAGACTCTTACCGCGTTGTTTATGCTGTGTTATAATTTGCTTTAAGAATTGTTACTCTGTACAGGCAGCTTGTACTACATGTAGAGACACCCATTCTGCATGAATAGCCATTTGAGTGAAGGATATTACGTAAACCTTTTAACTATTTGCAGTGTATAAGGGGGCTGTCAAATGAAAAACAGATAGAGGGGGGAAAAGTAACCTGTTTACTAGTTCAAAAGTAATCATCACAACTGTTAACACATTTATTGTATCATGAGATGAGGCAATCAGTGCCTTCATGGAGTGATTGTAGTTGCCTATGGAACCATGATTGTACCTAGGCTTGCATCTCTTCATCCAAAACAAATGAATGGCAACAAGTGTCTTACTTCAGGGCTCCAAAAATATGGAAACTGCATGGGGAGGGATCAGGACTGTATGGAGGATGTGTAAGGGATTCCCAGTGAAACTTCTGCAGCATAATCAAACAGGCACGCCAGCTCTGATACTCATGACGACCTACTGCTTGGACTAAGAGGGCCCATTGCTCATTAACTATCTGGAACATGACACCACAATTAATGCAGAATGGAGCATGGAACAATGTTGATGGATAATATCATTCCGTTGCAGTATAATGCACGCCCACATGTTGCCAAAGGTGTTTTGGTTTGTTCCACATGTCATCTTCACATAAGTTGTTAATGTAATATTTTTGTTTCATATCACATAGAAATTTGTGTTTTCATTTGCATATGTAAAGAAGTTTACAATGTTTATCAATTACCAACTGCTTTCATGGCAGATTTTCTTAAACTGAACTACTTACTGGTGAGTTTTTCTCACGTTTAACATACAATTGCTGCAGCTAAACAGTGCCTTATGTTTAACTTGTCAATACAAAATCTAGTCTTCTTTTGTGTTTATGTTGTGCTTTACCTAATGGAAAAAAATAGAAAGGAAAATTTTATAGTTTCATTCTTTCCATTCACTTTAATAGGTAGCACACTTTTTGTAGCTAAAACAATAAAATAGCTCTAGTTCTTTCTGGTTTCACTGAAAGCTTTTAAAGATCTCAGAAATTACCATAAGTGGAAATGAATAATATTTAGCGCTGAACTAAGATTGAGAAACTTATTTCTGTTGCAGTGATTTATCTATGTAATACTTACTTTAAAAATGCTAAACTTAGGATTATTCTAAAGGTCTCACTAAGAACCCAAGGGGAATGCCAAAGCCAACTTATGTTTGAGGGAGACTGGCAGGGGGAGGCGGGTGTGGGGGGAATAAACAGTACGTTGCTTGTGTGGAAAAATGTTCTCGTACCAGCCCAGGTTCACACTAAGAGAAATAAGTAAAAAGTTAATGTTGTGAACATTGTGATGTCAGATAGTTTGTTTTACCTTATCTTAATTACGTGAAATCATTTTTCAAAGGTCTGATATTTGCTTCGTTGTACAATTCTCTTCAACTTTTTATGACAACTTGATGCAGCAGGTATGACATATAGAGCAACATTTGGCAGACATAACAGACTCGGGCTTGACATGGGCCGAGCCACGTGCTGTTAGCATGAACTAAAAGAAAAAACTTCACCTTGGGGAGTTATTGCTTGTGTTATACTGTACTTTTCAGTGAGGCTTTGATATTGGAGGCAGTTAAAGTCTAAATTTTGAATGTTTATGAACTACAGACAAAATGAGCATATTACTGTGTAAAAATGGAAGCCTTTATGGAATTTATAATACAGGTCAAATTATAAGGCAATAGTGTCATCAGATGTCATGCTCACAGTAGAATGGGTTCACCTGTTTTTGATTTGCATTTTTAATTATGTCAAAGTACAACTTGATTCATTGATATTTAGCAGTAATACATGCTGTCTTTTTGATCCAACTGGTTGTCATTTATATGCACAACATAGAGGTGTAGCGACATCTTGACTGGATCTTACTATAAATAGTTTTATAAAAAAAATACATAACATACATAACACTGCAGTTGTGATTCTCTATTAAAGTTCTTGTTCATATTAGCAATGTATGGAGAGACTGTGAGAGAGAGAGAGAGAGAGAGAGAGAGAGAGAGAGAGAGAGAGAGAGAGAGCTATTTTGAACATTTTTCAGTCTGTTCAATTACTTATGGAGTGAGTAAGCAATGCCCTGTTTCAGCAAACTATTGCTATGTAAATGTAGTTTGCTTTTCAAATTGATTATCAATTGACTGTTAAAGCTATTTCCTTTTAATTTATGAACCCTTGTGTGACACTGTTTTTAACCAAATTGTTTTTGCAATTTCTTTAAAAGAAGGAAGAATTTTGAGCAGTGAAATGAAAATAGGAACAATAATACCCATTGATATTATCAGCAGAATGGGGAGGAGCTTCACAGCGTACTACTGCTGCGGTGATGATATTATTGCAGTATATAATACCTTTGACTTCGAATTTTTATTTAAATTTTTATGGCCATTATTAGCTGTAGGTGTCATATTGTTTACACAGAAACATTTCCAGTCTGTCACAGTTTTATATTGAGTATCTGTATTTCTCCTGCCACTGAAGAAGGGGGAAACAGTACAGGGACAACTGATGGTCACAGTGTTTCACCTCACTTATTTAGACAATAATGTGAACATCACTGTTTCACTTTATTATGAAAGTAGAAACAGATTATACATAAACATTTCATACAATGATAATTATGCATCATTTTAATCTCCTCTTCGTTGCTTGCTTGCCTGTATAATGCTACCTTCGTTTTGTCAACACAGTCAGTACAGTGGTATGTGTTGTTTTCCCCAAACCCTGTAACAGTCACTTGTAGTCAATTGTGGAAATACAAAAATCTCTTTTTAAATGTCAATTTTGTTTGTTCATTGTAGAATCATCGAGCGGAGATAGATGCCCGCTATGGGGTTGCTCAGGTATATTATTAGTCTGGATTGATCTGGCCCACTGACATTAACTTACATGCCTCTGTATAATAACAGCTAGTGTTTTGTTGTACAGACTGCATGAGTTAACAGTCTAGTAACTGAACTCTTCATTTCACTAAAACACTATATATTATGTGACAAACATGAATAATTGTTTAGTAATTGAAGCATGTTAGTGTTGTGTGGCAATTCCAGCTCTGTTCCAGAAATACCTAATCTGTTCTTCAGTTTTTGAAATAACAAATGCTTGAACTTCCGAATGAGACAGCACAGTATTTTGGGTGCACAGTTTAAAAGCAAAAGTTACTCTGGATGATTAAGGCTGAGTTTTTAATGTGTGCTTTTCAACCAGTGTGCCAAAGTATACAGAGATTTTATGTATATTAATGTGATTTTCAAGGTTAGTAGACTTTGTATAAATCCATTGATAATACATTTCATAACATTGCCTTTCCCGTCGTCTGAGGTAGCAAAATGATTATCACCATCTTGCAAATAACATAATTAATAGTTGTGGAACTTTAGTATGTTAAGTGCTCTTTCATTTTTCTTTTCATCTCAGGGAAACAGTGCCCATGACTCTGAAGTCCCAAAGAAATTGATACATTCAGCACTTATTTGTTATATTTCAAGGAACATGGTTCAGGGAGAAAAGATGGAGGAGGAATGTAATGCATATAATAAAACTGTTATATGTGGCATTCAATATTGCAAGAAGTAATTACACCGAGGTGACAGTTGTGGGATAGCGATATGCAACTATACAGATGCTGGGGTGTTGCATACACAAGGTATAAAGGGCAGTGCATTGGTGGATCTGTCATTTGTGCTCAGGTAATTTGTGTGAAAAAGTTTCTGACATTGATCATGGCCAAATGATGGGAATCAAGATTTTGAACATGAGATGGTATTTGGAGCTAGACACATTGCACATTCCAGTTCGTAAATTCTTCGGAAATTCAATATTCCCAGATCCATAGTGTCAAGAGTGTGCCAACAATACCAAATTTCAGGCATTACCTCTCATCATGGAGAATGCAGTGGCTGACAGCCTTAACTGGACAGAGAGCAACTGCTTTCATGTAGAGTTGTCATTGCTAAAAGACAAACACTGTATGAAATAACCGATGTAGGATGTGCGACGAATGTATCTGTGAGGAGAGTGCGGCGAAATTTCTGATGATAGTGCATTTGCTTGCAGCATGACACTGCCTGCAGTGCCTCTATTGGGCTCATGACCGTATCAGTTGGACTGTAGATGACTATAAAATCGTGGCCTGGTCAGATGAGTCCTGATTTCAGTTGGTAAGAGCTGATGGTAGGATTTGAGCATGGTGCAGACGCCACAAACCCATGGACCCACTTTGTCAACATGGCACTGTGCAAGATGGTGATGGCTCCATAATGACGTGGGCTGTTTTTACATGGAATGAATAGGGACCTCTGGTCCAACTGAACTGACCATTGACTGGAAATGGTTATGTTCGGCTACTTGGAGACCATTTTCAACCATTCATGGACTTCATGTCCCCAAACAATATTGAAATTTTTATGGATAACAATGTGGTATGTCACCAGGTCAAAATTGCTCATGATTGGTTTGAAGAAGATTCTGAACAGTTAGAGTGAACAATTTGGCCATCCAAATCACCTATCATGAGTCCCATTGAACACTTATAGGGCATAATCAGGAGGTCCGTATGTGCACAAAATCCTGCATCAGCAACAATTTTGCTCTTGTGGATGGCTGTGAAGGCAGCATACCTCATTGTTTCTGCAGGGGACTTCCAATGACTCGTTGAGTTCATGCCAAGTTGAGTTGCTGCACTACCCTGGGCAATAGGTTGTCTGACATGATGTTAAGTAGGTATCCCATGACTTTTGTCACCTCAGTGTAAAAGACAAGAGTACTTTTTTAAAGTTTGGTTGTTTATAGAAGCTTTTGTACTTTCCCTCAGTGACGTGTAAGTTCGCAGGAACACCAGCGACGTCCTGTGCAGAAAATGAGTTTAACTGTGTAAATGGGACTTTCACCTTTATACTTGCTTATGAAAATGTGTCTGTGCATGTGTGGAGATTGGGGCGGGGGGGGGGGGGGGAGGAAAGGACCTTAACGTGACTCTTTGTTTCTATCTTGAAAGTCATTGAAGTGCATATTCAGAGTTTCACCTGTTCCTTACATTCAGTACTTTTGTAAAGATATTGTGCCAACACGTTGAATGTATGGTGTTCTCTGGCGCTCTGTGCCAGATTATTCCTGTGTTGTGATGCCCTCCTGTCTTGTGTACTCTTTGTCTAGAAGAGGTATCTCAGCTATGGAGAGAATGAAGTAACACGGTAGTAACACACTGGAATCACATTCAGAACAATGGTGGTCCAAATCCACATTTGACTATAGAGATCTAAATTTTCCATAATTCCTTAGACGGCTTAAGATAAATGTTGGTTAGGTTTCGTTTAAATGACGCAGCTGATTTCTTCATCCGCCATGAATCTAAGCTTTTTTTCACTCCCCTCTCCTTCCCCCCCCCCCCTCCTTCCCTCCCCCCCCCCCTCTCTCTCTCTCTCTCTCTCTCTCTCTCTCTCTCTCTCTCCCTCCCTCCCCCTCTCCCCCCCCCTCCCCCCCTCTCTCCCCTTGGCCCCACTTCTCTCTCCCATTCCCCTCATGAGGTAACACTGCAAAAATTGCACCTATCCAAAATGCAAGTGATGAAAAATTCTGAACCTAGCATTTTTTTAAGTTCTGTTTTGTGAGAAGTGCCCCATTGGATATTCTGTAATACGACTATGAATCATATTGCTAAATGACACAGAGAAATTACATAACTTAATAGTTTTATCCATGTTACCACACATTGGGGTGTCAAAAAGCAAAGTAAATAAAATGTTTCCTCATGTTTATGAAGAAACCTGAATCTAACTGAAATTTGTAAAATCAAAAAAATGTTGAATAAGCTTTTGAGCGTTCCTATACAACTGCAGAAATCAGCTTGAAAGGATGGCAAGAATTAGCAACTGTGAACAATCTGATTGTCTGTTCCAGAGATCTGTTACAAGAGATTTGCAATTGTGAGACAGTATGTGCTCTTGAGTGCAAGTCATACAGTATCCCTATCTCATAAGAATAGTGGTTGTGTCTTTGTTAAACCAGCTGAATGCTGTAAAGTATAAAATCAAGAATATATGTAAATACAAGATCTTAAACTCCAAAGGTGTTTCATAAATATTGGAAATTGCTGCCATTGTGTTCTTGGCAAGCTTAACCTCTTTGCAGAAGGAATTGTTGAAAGTGATATTTTTCAGTTTCCCTTTCCATAATATCATATATGTATTCTCAATCACTGGTTGATGGTATCTCTTTGTCCCAAATTTGCACTTCCAAGTGCCTCCATAAAAAGAAATTGGGTGGATTAAAATCTGATGATCAAGCAGACTATGCTACATGGAGTCCACAACAAATCCATTGTGAAAGAAAGGACGTGCATTTGAAAAGAGCAAGGTCATCGAACAGTCCATATTTAGCTTTTCTGTGGTTTTCCAAAATCATTTAAAATGTGATGGTTTCTTTGTAAAGGAGGCAGTTAATTTGTTTCCTTGTCCTTGTCCA
Source organism: Schistocerca americana (assembly GCF_021461395.2). NCBI lineage: Eukaryota > Metazoa > Arthropoda > Insecta > Orthoptera > Acrididae > Schistocerca > Schistocerca americana. The sequence continues at coordinate 643,007,979 of NC_060130.1, forward strand.
AAATGAACTTGTAAGTCTGTCTCTAATGGCCTTATCATTGATGGTATATTAAACTGAACCTTCTTTCCCTGTGTATATGATGAACGAGATAAACTTGTAATACCAGTAAATAAGCATCTCGGAAATATATGAATCATTGTCCTGTTGGTACTATATGTGGCACTATAAGATACCAGTCGATAATGTCACATTATATGGTGACACACTATGTTTTGGTGCCCTGGTATGTCAAAGCTGTGAAGTTTCACTTGTGCCCACTGGTACATGTTATGATAATTCACTATAACATCCCTTACTAAGTGAACTTCATTTGTGAAAAGGATTGTTCCTGAAAATTGCTGATCTTGCATTTCATAAAGTTTCAGAATTCCAACTGCTGTTGGTAGTACCCAACGACCAAAACTTTTGCATAATATGTGCATAAAAATGTTTTCTGTGTATAATTGGAACAACACAACTTTGTCATGTTAGAGACTAAGTGCTGAGAGACAGAATATTGATGCTTTGGTATTCTGCTAGAAGTTTTCAGAGGATAAGAATAATTTGTTGCTGTGTACGCTGGTCATGCCAGATGACTAAATCCTATAGTTCCAACAAATGCACCCTACCCGATCAGGTGGCTGTCAACAAAGTAAATTGTTTTTGCTGATGGGGAAGTACTTAATAGCAAATATTTCTCTCCCACCCAGAAGCCCTTAGGTGACATACGTGTTGGTGTATTATGCATTTGTCCAAATTACCACCATTTGTGAGCAGCTCTTGGCACAGCATTTAGCAAATGGAGTAAAAAGGAGGTTGTTGTTGAAAGGACACCCAAGGAGCATTCTTTTTCAGTGTTCACCACGTCTTTCCATATCTTCATATGACATGACAGTATATGTTAGTCACTTCCACCAGTGCCTGTTTCAGAAGGTTGTTTATGGTTTTATAAACTCTGTGATGAAATGGTTTTTGTGCGTAAGTCCCATGATCAGGCTGATGCAATTAAGGACATTAGTGTTTCGTCTATGGCTCCTGTTTAATCAATGTTAAGACAAGGAAAGTTGCTACTCACCATATAGCAAAGATGCTGAGTCACAGATTGTTATGCCTATCTGTGACTCAGCATCTCCGCTATATGGTGAGCAGCAACTTGCCTTCTCATAATATTGTTACATTCCGTCCTGGATTTTCCACTGTTTGAATGTTTAGTCAAAACATGTAGAGTAAGCCCAGGAGCAAAGCAACAAGTGAACATTTGAACATTTTCCCTCAGTTATGTCTCAGTTTTTATAAACATGTAGCTGAGGTAGCCCAGTGGGTAGAGCACTAAACTCTGGCCCTTGGAGGTCCCTGGTTTAAACTCAGGTAGGGGCACCTTGTTCCAGTACCTCCAGAACAATCCCGGGTCCACTCAGCCTGCTGTCAAAATGAGTATCAGAGATCTTTCCCAGGTGTACGGAATGACTGGGACAAGGTACCATGCTCTCGTAGTGCCATGTCAGATAGGACTACTGCACTCTACCAGCAGTAAGGGCAATAGTCTAGTTGTGGGCTTGTGCCAAAGGCTTCACTTTGTATGCACATATATGCAGGTGTTCCAATACTTTGCCTAATTTTCCAATAGAGCATGAACCTCCGCCAAACCCTATGTGGCTAATGAGTGATAAATGTAATTTGTGACAAAATTGCATGCACTTTTGAATCATTATTCTTACACTGGAGAACCATTTGGTATCTGTCAGTAAGAGAGACATTTTTTTATTTCATGGTAGATAAAGGAACTTGTGTTAATTCTCGTTGAAGGTTTTCATTATGCTAGTAAAAATTCTGTCCCGTATAAATAAAATTATGGGGCATGGGGGCTTTTGTATTTGAGTCTGTGAACACACAGAAGATAGCCCAATACAGTTTCACCACTTTTGCAAAGCATTGCATTCCAGTAGTGTGAAATGCCCGGTTTCAATTGTGAGAGTTCTATGTTATGCGTAATTAATTTTGATAGAAAAAGCTTATTGTGAGTAATTTCTCATTTTTCTAGTTGCCAAAATCATGGGTAGTGCAGTGGATGTTGAAGGAGCCTCTTGTCACCTTAAACAAGAACTGTATACAGTTAATGCTTATTTTCATGTGACTCTAAAAATGTTTGTGTGTTCTGTCTTTGAGACAAAATTAGATTAAAAAATTGGCTGGCTACAAACATTGCTGCCATGATCCTTTGTAGCTAGTTATACCTTGTTCTCATATGCGTATTCTTGGAGGGAAGGTGGCGCGGATGATTCCCTCTGACACCTGAAACAAAGCTACGGTATGAAGGCATGACCAGTTTCTTTCCTCAATCTTGCCAGAATTGACCTAGGGCACCGATTGTAACGAATTTTAGTTGTTTAAATGTAAAACCATAACAAAGAGTGTCTCATTGTTAATATCATTTGCCTTGTGATTTTAGAAATGCAAAATAAAGTTCTAAATTTCTATCCTCTATTTTTTATTTTATTTGGGTAATAATGTATTTAAAAGACTCAGTATCATCACTGCCCTTTCCTTGCTGAGTTAACTAATAAAATGTTGTACATGAGCTTTTATGGAATGTTTGTAACTTTGACTGGTCACAAGATTTTAGTTTTTATTCAACAAGTCTTTGCTAACACTGCCTGTGCCTGTTAATTCCAGTCATATTTATGTTTTAACTGTAAAAGATGTCATGCTGAACAAGCTGCTTTTCCTCCCTGTTTACAGTTAACAAGAGAAGCAAAGCAGTTATACACACACACACACACACACACACACACACACACACACACACATATACATATATATATCCATATAGCATAAATGCAAGTGTTCTGCTGATTTTATTCTGCTGTTTGATAGCCACTTTTTACATTTGGCTAAGAAAATCGGTTATTATGGTGATTTGTGCCCTTTAGTTATTTTTTATGGCTTATGCAGGTGTACCTCTTTATTTGTTTTGAGAAGTAATCTATAACACCTCCAAATCTAGCAATAAATAAATTGACCTGTAGTGTAGACATCTAGTATTGAGAGAAGCTAACTGCTTCAATAGCGGCAATGTGCTTCAGTCTCATTGGAAAGTCAGGCGATGGACTACTATAGAATGTGGTTGTAGTTTGTAGTATTCTGTTATGAGCTCATAGACAGATTAGTAAGTTGCAGTTGTTAACCTTAAGTTATTATGAGAGAATTATTTTAAAGTGCAAATCTTAACAGTTGTTTCTCTATTATTTTGATGTAGACACTTATTTTGTTTTAATATGTTGTTTGTTTGCAAACTGTTTCTTGAAATGTGCTAGCTTTGAATATGAAAATACAAAAATTAATTACCAGCTTTTATTAAAAACTGTATGTGGGGCCAGTTTATTTAGTTTAATTCATAACTGAAGGTTAGAGTGAATAATTAATTATTCAGTGAAGGAAAGCAAATTTGTATACTGAGATTAATCTTTTCCAGGAACATCGAACGGAAATAGATGCTCGTGCAGGGACATTCCAAGCTTTTGACTTATTTGGACAACAGCTTTTGCATTCTGGTCATTATGCAAGTGTTGAGATACAAGAAAAATTGGAAAGCATGGCAGAAGCCCGTCAAGAACTTGAAAAGTAAGTGCAGTTGTGAGATTTACAATAGTACTAACCAAGTTTTAAGGTTTGTTTACATGTGAGTGGTGGAAAAGGGAATACAATAAGTTGTTTACTATAAAGCTATTTAGGCATTAAATTAAAGAGAATTGGCCAGGTGTGAGTAGAACTCTGACTCTGAGGGCTCCATACAAAATTAATTGTGTATGTACACAGTTGATCCGGGAATCGAGGATGTTGATAATTTTTGCCTGTTTTCTATGTTCATACTGGAAGATATCAGTCCCGGGGAGTCAAAGACTTTCAAGAGTGTGTTAACTTCAAGTTTGAAGTCACATAACAAATGGTAAAAGAATTTCTTTTGTATGATATAAGAACAAATTAAAAAATTTCATTTTTCTTCTTTTTTTTCCTTCTTTTTTTCTTCTTTTACATATACAGTAAAACATTGCTTCTTGCCAAATTTCATGATTCTAGGCCAACAGGAAGTACTGTATATACTCGAACAATCTGTGAACCCTAATTTTGAGGGAGGGAAAATCTTTTTTGCGTTAATTTGTTTTATTTTTTTAAAAAAATTGCTCTGATGTAGTGATGTGTTCAAAATTACATATAATATAAATTGGTTTGAAGAAACACGTCATAATCTTCACATGCTGTTGTACAGGTTGATAAATTGTTAAAATGCAGCCAATTCAGCAGCATGCAGCTGGCTGGCCGGTGGGCCTGTCATCTGGCCCATTAGCCGGGCAGGCGGGAGGGGAACATTATTCCCGCCAGCTGGGACTCTAGGCCTACAAAAAAAAAAAAAAAAAAAAAAAAATGCGAATTACCATGTTGAGAATGTAATGTTAATATGTGCAATGAAATATTTTGGTCAATACATGTACTCCCTTACCTCCCTATTCATCATCACTTTCATCGTCACCACTATCAGGAGAATAATTGTCGTCACCATCCTCCCATAGTGTGTCGTCCTTCGTTCCATCCACTGAATTTGTGATACCACATTTTTTGAAGGATTTTTCCACCAGTGGCTGTGGAATGGAGTCCTATGCACTTTTCACTCACTCAAAAATGTGGGACAAATCCGACTGTTTGCTTTTCCACACAGTGTAAACTTGTGGTTTTCATCAGCCATGCATTATGTGTATCGCTGTTTAAGTGCAGCTTTGAATGACTGATTTATACACACATGTAGTGATTGCAGGATGGATGTTAAGCCTCCAGGGATAATGGCAAAGTCAATTTTCCTTTTTTGTAATTTGTCTCGCACTTCCGTAGTTGTATCTCCACAGAAGCTCTCCTGGACCAACATGTTACGTACATTCAGTAACATACCAGGATGATGTTGCCAAACATGCATCACCCAATCAATCCACCCTTTCGGATTTACTCTTGCTGATATGCCTTTCACTGATATTTTCAGAGTAGTTCTCCTTTTAAATATCACATAAGGTGGTAGCTTTCATCCATCGCCAGTTGCACACATCATCAACTGTACACCTTTGCTTCTCACTGCCACCAGTTCATATCATGATGCTGGATTCTCCTTTCTTGTTCACGGTGTTGTTGAGTGGCATCTCAAAATAAACTGGCATTTGATCCACATTACAAATGTGCGATAACATATAGGACTGTTTATGTCACAGATTTATGGTGTAACGATGAAACTGCCCTATTTTTTCCTCATAATCAGCTGGAAACAGTTGAGCGATGTTAGTTTCCCTCTGGAATCCTAATTCATTTCAGTTTTAAAATCTTAATAGCCAGCCCTGGCTAGATTTGAAACTGGTAAAACTAGTTCTTTGGCTAAAGCCAATGCTTTAAGTTAGCACATTTCACTCTTCACCGAGCATCCATATTGTCACTTCTCATCTACATAAGTGCAGAGCCTTTGAGGCCCAGGTACTTCGCTTTTTGGCCACAAAATGCCCTGCAATTATTGTTCGTTTCTTGAAGCCGTGTTTTGTTTTTTCGCCACTCACAAATATAGTTCTATCTCATGTCATACTTTCTTCTCACAGAACAGTTTCCAATGTTCTCGGCTGCTTCAAAAATTTTCAGTTTTTCTTTAGCAGTGCATGAGTGATAATGAGGACTTGTAGCCATAATTAACACGTTTGAAGGCATTAATACTTCACTTCTAATGTGCTATTGACGCATCAGACTGAGGCTGCAATAATGCCATAATGGGATCTATTGTTGGAGATGGAGCAGTACCAACCATATGTCGAATAATGTGCGCACCACAGTTTCTAGCCCTTAAGTTTGGGAAAAAACATGCATGGATTATACAAGTATATACGGTACTCTATAGGTTTTGATGAGGGAGTTTGTGAGTATCAAAATATGTGGCATTTATGTCTATATCTTATGACCACATTGACTTAGAAGCTTCACATTTTTTACTTCACCAATGGACTGCAGACCTTAATGTGTGGCATAAATTTCAACTCGATACATCTACCAGTTCCTCAGAAAAAGGGTTCCAAACTGTCAGATGGACAGACAGACAAGACAAGAATGTGCTTCTATAAGGGTTACATTTTTACCGATTGTGGTACGCGACCCTGAAAATGATATCAGTGTGAGCACCAGACTTTGAAGGCTACATAATGTATATTTTAAGCTGAAGCTAAGTGTATATACTAAGGAAAATACTGGTACTGCTAATCTGAATACATATCAACAGTGAAGTCGCCAAATTAATATGGGAATCAAAGTGGTAATGTTGTAAAAATTGAAACATTCAGAAGAACTGTAGCGCTATTATTTATTACCACTCACTTAATGTTTTGTAGTTTTAAGAGTTTTTGACTTGACTTTTAGTGACTTGTGCATAAGAATTCATGCCAACACAATCACAGTGAGGCTCGTGTAAGTGTTTGTAAATTGACATTCCTGGCAATTACAGTAACATCATGTAAAATAAGCAGATACAGTAGTTCAACAAGGCATGATTTCAAGGGGTCATAACTCTCTTAACAAACAGTTTCCCGAGGTATGTCTCTAAGATATTTTTTCATTATCTATTAGATTGTATTTTGAGCTTATTCTTCACTTAGTGTCAAATACTCATTGCAAGAAAATGTTCTAGAAATCGCCGAATGTAGATTTAATTGTAAAAAAGCAAGAATTTTGTTGTCACTAAGGTCTAGTTAGACTGAACAGTCTGGGGATGTCTAATGGCCAGGTAGTAAAATGATGAATAAGAAATGATAAATGTGTGCATGATGCAACTGAAACTGGGGATTTTGGCCTGAAGAGGAAGCTTGCCAGTGAAAACTGCAGGGCAGCCAGAGTCTTCTCAAGCTACTGCTAGCTTTTTCTTTTTTTCTTTGAGCTTTGATTAATATTTATTGAAATTTATTTTGGGAAGGCCAACTTCTGAGTAAATTACACAAATTTTGATGAAATACCAACAAATAAGTCATGTGATAGTTTAACACAGTATTGATGCATTTCAGGGCTTGGATTGCACGACGAATGCAACTTGATCAGTGTTTAGAGTTACAGCTGTTCTATAGAGATTGCGAACAGGCTGAAAACTGGATGTCAGCTAGGGAAGCATTTCTTGCTGCAGAAGAAGTTGATTCAAAGGGAGATAATGTCGAAGCTCTCATCAAAAAACATGAAGATTTTGACAAAGCCATAAATGCTCATGTAAGTATTTTGTTGGAGTAAGAACAGAAGTCATCATTCTTTAATCCTCATAGCCACTTACCGTCCACCCCCTTGTAAAAAGCGAAGTGGCACATTGCCTAAGACATGGGAGGACCAAGGTTCAAATATAAACCCAACCTTCCTGATTTGTGTCTTGTGTGATTTCGACGAATCACTTGTGGCAAATGCTGGTGTGATTCCTTAAACGAGAGGCATTTCTGATTTCTTGAACTTTCCTTTTCCAAGCTGAGGCTTATCCCCATTGTCAATAGGATGTTAATCTCTAATGGTCCTTCCTTCCTTCCTTCCTTCCTTGGTTACTTGTCCAATATAATAGTTTACTTTTAAAAACAAGACAGTGTATACTATTCTTAGGAGCCAGTGTTGCTGTTAGATCTTTGCTTTACTATTAATACCAACTCTGTCCACTTGATTAAAAGGCAATTTTCTCTTGACAAGTTCGAGGTAATTACTTCTTTACTCCTTTAGACAGCTAATTATTTCACAATTGCACTTAACGGGAATTGTCAAGTGACAAGGAAGTATTAGATTATACCCAAGAAAACATCTTTGTCTCTGTTTTATAAACAATGTAACTCTAGAAAATGGGCCTAGAATTTGAATCCTGCCCATTTAAAAATTATGGGCAAAGAAAGGAAGGATCACCAGTAACGAGAGGTGAAAGGGACAAAAGTTTGTGACTCCTAGATAAAAGTGTGTTTTCTTGTGTTAGCTAGTTAGTAAGTAACATTTTCTATGGAATATTTCCCATGATAGGTGGTTATGATGTGGAACGAGTCATTATATATTTGTACCGCAAATTAATTTGTGCATACGGTTACATTCTGAATATATATATATATATATATATATATATATATATAGAGAGAGAGAGAGAGAGAGAGAGAGAGAGAGAGAGAGAGAGAGAGACATTCCACGTGGGAAAATATATCTAAAAACACATCATCTGTGTGTGTGTGTGTGTGTGTGTGTGTGTGTGTGTGTGTGTGTGTCTATATATATATATATATATATATATATATATATATATATATATATATATATTATTAATAGAGGGAAACATTCCACATGGGAAAAATATACCTAAAAACAAAGATGATGTGACTTACCAAACGAAAGCGCTGGCACGTCGATAGACACACAAACATACACACAAAATTCAAGCTTTCGCAACAAACTGTTGCCTCATCAGGAAAGGGGGAAGGAGAGGGGAAGACGAAAGGAAGTGGGTTTTAAGGGAGAGGGTAAGGAGTCATTCCAATCCTGGGAGCGGAAAGACTTACCTTAGGGGGAAAAAAGGACAGGTATACACTCGCACACACGCACATATCCATCCACACTCCCGGGATTGGAATGACTCCTTACCCTCTCCCTTAAAACCCACTTCCTTTCGTCTTCCCCTCTCCTTCCCTCTTTCCTGATGAGGCAACAGTTTGTTGCGAAAGCTTGAATTTTGTGTGTATGTTTGTGTTTGTTTGTGTGTCTATCGACCTGCCAGCGCTTTTGTTCGGTAAGTCACCTCATCTTTGTTTATATATATATATATATATATCACACACACAGATGTGAGTAAGTAATTCCTACCTACCACCTTTTACACATTACAATAACAGGAATTCTTGCATGGAATAGGAGCTGTCAAGGAGAAACCTCCTCAGTTTGTTACCAAATTTTATTTTGCTGTCTGTCAGACATTTTATATCACTGGATAAATGATCAAAATTTTTTGTTGCAGCCTTCTGCACCCTTTTTGTGCTAATGACAACCTTAATGTGAAGTAATGAATGTCATTTTTCCTAGTGGTATTGTAATTAGACACCTCATTGTTCCTTGTGAACTGTAGTGGATTATTTACAACAAACTTCATGAGGGAATAAATATACTGTGAAGCAGTAGTCCGAATGCCCAATTCCTTAAACAGATGTCTACAAGATGATTGGTCAGTGTACATCACGAACTATTCTCACAGTACATGTGTCTGCAATGAAGACCTTCTTTCTTAAAGATGAGCTACCCCAGAACATTATTCCATATGACATTCATGTACAACTATCTGCATCTACATGGATACTCTGCAAATCACATTTAAGTGCCTGGCAGAGGGTTCATTGAACCACCTTCACAAGTCTCCATTGTTCCAATCTCGTATAGCGCGCGGAAAGAATGAACACCTATATCATTCTGTACGAGCTCTGATTTCCCTTATTTTATCTTGGTGATCGTTCCTCCCTATGTAGGTTGGTGTCAACAAAATATTTTCGCATTCAGAAGAGAAAGTTGGTGATTGGAATTTCGTGAGAAGATTCTGTCGCAGTAAAAAATGCCCTTCTTTTAATGATGTCCAGCCCAAATCCTGTATCGTTTCTGTGACACACTCTCCCATATTTTGCGATAACACAAAATGTGCTGCCTTTCTTTGAACTTATTCAATGTATTCCGTCAGTCCTATCTGGTAAGGATCCCACACTGTGCAGCAGTATTCTAAAAGAGGACGGACAAGTGTAGTGTAGGCAGTCTCCTTAGTAGGTCTGTTACATTTTCTAAGTGTCCTCCCAGTAAAATGCAGTCTTTGGTTAGCTTTCCCCCACAACATTTTCTGTGTGTTCCTTCCAATTTAAGTTGTTCGTAATTGTAATGCCTAGGTATTTAGTTGCATTTACAGCTTTTAGATTAGACTGATTTATCGTGTAGCCAAAGTTTGAGTTCCTTTTAGTACTCATGTGCCCGGCTTTTAGATTAGACTGATTTATCGTGTAGCCAAAGTTTGAGTTCCTTTTAGTACTCATATGGATGACCTCACACTCCTCGTTATGTAGGGTCAACTGCCACTTTTCGCACCATTCAGATGTCTTTTCTAAATTGTTTTGCAGTTTGTTTCGATCTTCTGATGACTTTATTAGTCGATAAACGACAGCGTCATCTGCAAACAGAGTATGAGTTAGCTGGATTACTGAAAGCCATTGCAAGTTTTCCTTCATTAGAAATCCAAAAGCAAATGGTGTGTGTAAAAAGTCAAGAAGATAGATGAAAAAGTGCTGCATGTGTGCTATTAACCCATTAACCACTATGCCACCTGGACACTGCATGCTGGTGAACAACAAAAGGGAAAAAAGTTCTAAAAATTAACTATCTACAACTAGAGAGAAAATAGTTACAATCAGAAAATTTAACTAAAGAGATCAGCCACAAGAAGTGACATGGGGAGTAAAAGAAGAAAATGTACAGATTTAGAAAGTGTTGAGAAAGAGAGGAGGAACCATGGGAAAGGAGGCGAAAGATAAAAAAGAATGGGAAAGCTATGAAGTTAGGAGTGAAAGTGCATATGTTTTGCAGGAGATGGGGAAGTTACCCACTCACATTATAACTGGGTCAGTGTCTTCAGTTTTATTTGTGTTGGGCAATAGGGCTGTAAGAAAAAAGGCAGGGATTGGACAAGAATTGAATGTTGAAGCAATCAGTGTGTGTTAAGCACAGGGACACGAGCCAAACATGTCGCACACACATTCTGTATGTGAAGTTCTGAAGTTTTGGAGTGATTATTGTGTAAAGAACTGTAACTTCACATTGCCAAAACAATTCTTATTTATTGATCCTTAAGATGAGAAACTTGATAGAATAGTTACCTCAGCATTGTACCTGTACCTTCTCATCACTCTTTGTTAATGTCTAATACTGAGATGGTCTATATTATTATTATTTTTATTATTATTCCAAATGAAGTGACACCGTGGTTAGCACACTGGACTCACATTCAGGAGGATGATGGTTCAAGCCTGTGCCTGGCCATCCTGATTTAGGTTTTCCACAATTTCCCTAAATTGCTTCAGGCAAATGCCAGGATGGTTCTATTGAAAGAGTACAGCTGATTTCTTTCCCTATACTTTCCTAATCCAGGCTTATGCACTGTCTCTAATGACCTTGTTATCGGTGAGATGTTAAACACTAATCTCCTCGTCTCTCCTTAGTTCACATTTTTTACTCTTCAGCAAAGTATAAACTGATTCATTCAATGCGTAATTAACGTCTGGGGGCTTTGAGTCCCATGTGTGTGTGGATATTGATTTTTGTTCCTTAGAACCTTGGTTCTCCTATTTTGGTTCTTGATTGACAAATCCTTGTCATTAAAACTACCCTCCAATTTTCTTTCCACCTTTCTCCTTATCTGTACAATTAGAAATAAAGGTTTTGGTTGCAAAAGTTTTGCTGTTTCGCTGTAATGGTCCTTTACCATGTGGTATGTTCTTTTGATGAACACAAAAATTGAAGAGTGGAAATGGAAACTATTCTAAGCGTCATTTTTCACAAAATGTGTTTTCAGTGCTGTTATGTTCTAGGTACACTGTTACATCTTCCTAGACTTGTTCCAAGTGTCAAATCATGAAGAAAATGTTTCAAATGTTCATTATTAGTTGGCACATTGTCTTTGGACCAAGCAGTGCTTCTCAATGGATTTCCAAATACTGTAGGACATGGTCTCCTCCATTTATTTTGGGATGGTTTGAAGAGTTAAAATGCAAGTTTCTGGTTAGTGGGCACAACTTTTTGAGCTGAGATGTTGCAGTTACAAAGAAATGCAAATAGATAAGCAAGGGCTTTGTTCCACGAGAGTTAAACAAGGTTGTTGGCTCAGTTGAAGTTGTGAATCCAGTCCATGTACTTCCAGTGCACACAACCAACTACTTTGATTTTAAAGATTTTGCTGAAACATAGCTGTCCATTCAGATGTGTAAGATCTCTAAATGCAGTACGACTCCTCCATCTCCAGTAGCTATATATAAATTCCTATTCAGAAACAGAAGAATGGGAAAATGTTAATGTATTCAAAAGAAGAAAGAATGTGGCATAACATACCATGCTTCATCTACAAAACAAAAGGCTGTTGATGATGCCATTTCTTCAACAACTGCACAGGTAGTTTTACTGTGAAACTTTTCTACATCTAATTACAAGAATGGAGTTGTGTAAGATGAAGTCAGTACTAAGTTTATTCCTTTATTTTAATTTTACTATTTTCTTGTATGAAATTTAATAGAACTGAGAAATGATACATTGCACCATGTCAAGAACAGTGACACCACTCAAAAATCCAGTAATTGAGAAAACTTGACTTGAAAAGGATTAATTTTATAAAACTTACATTAAAATAGTGTAAGTTTCCATTAAGTTTCAAATAAGTATTGTTGGCAGTAAGTTCCATTACATTTTTTGTGCATGGTGGCATACTTCACACACGTTTCAGTGACATAAACTAAAGATACTGTTTTTCAACTTGTCACTTTTCTTGCTGCGGTATGATATGTGAACAACAGTAGTTAATATACTGCTGCTATAGCTTTTTACTTGTGTTGTCACAAATAAAAATAGTGCTACTATGTTAATGACACTTCAAGCAAAAACTTTCATATTGGCGCTTAGAACCAGTCAGTTTCCTATTGTGACACTTAGAATGTTCCAAGTAAGTTGCCCCCCCCCCCCTTTTTTTCACTCTTCAATTTTATGAAATTTTGATCAAAATATTCAACTTGTGTTCTTGGTTTCCTCCTAGAGGAATATCAATAATCTTATATTTAAATGAAGTACAAATTTTTAATGTCATTAGTGCTACATGGGAGGTATGTACTTTCAGTACATAGTATTTATCTGACAGTGTCCTCCAAAGGATACTTTGTCTTTCTCAGAAAAATTTTGCATATTTGTGCTGGTGTGGAATTTTCCTACGAGAATGTCTACCCATGTTTCTGTCTTGGGGCAGTAGACAGGAGTCATGCTTTGATTGTGATCCAGAGTAATACATGTCATTTTTCTTTGGGTTGCAGGAAGAAAAGATTGCAGCACTTCAGACATTGGCTGACCAGTTAATTGGTGCTGATCATTACGCTTCTAAACAAATTGATGAGAAGCGCTGTCAGGTGCTTGACAGGTGGCGTCACTTGAAAGAAGCTTTGATTGAGAAACGCTCACGCTTAGGCGAATCACAGACTCTGCAACAGTTCAGGTATGGAAGTGATGCCTTACTAATAACTTATCATTTAAGGTACCTCCCCCACTCTGATCTCGTTTGTTACAAATTATAATTTTTGTGTTTAGCCGTGATGCAGATGAAATGGAGAACTGGATTGCAGAGAAGCTGCAACTAGCTACAGAAGAAAGTTACAAGGACCCTGCCAATATACAGTCAAAGCACCAGAAACACCAAGCTTTTGAAGCAGAACTTGCTGCTAATGCTGACAGAATCCAGAGTGTAATTGCCATGGGTCAGAATCTCATAGACAAGCATCAGTGTGCAGGATCTGAAGAAGCAGTTCAGGTATGTTTTTACATTTGTCCCTGAAGTTGATCAGGAGAGTAGAACCCATCTTATAAATTTCCAGGATCAGGGTGAATGGGAGTGTAATGCAGATTTTTAGTTTTTTGTATAGTCTTTTCTGTGTACTGAGTACCCATCATGAAGGTATACATCTGTGAAAATCTGATGCTGCATTTTACAATATTAATTTCATAATAATGTCATTCATTTAAGTTATCTTTCTGTGAGAAATTTTCTGTACCATTCTACATTCGTGTCCACCTTATCTGAATTGACACTTCATACTAGTTGACCTGCAACACCACACACATTCAAAAGCTGAAAAAGTGTGTTCAGTGCCTTGTTTTGTGCCTACACACTGTCCAGCATGTTGTAGGATGAATGGTTCCCTCTTTTTGTAAAAGTTTAGGTTGTATGATATAGTAGACAAGCTCAGCTATAAAATGGTTTTCATGTCCAGTTGCTTTCAAATTTAATGTTTGTTTTCATAAAAAGCTGTAATTTGGCTTTTCTAATAAAAGCAGACTTTTCCTCTTATTCAGTATGGTGCAGTGCTTTTAACAGATTTATAAATAGTACCAAAATTTTAAAGTGTGTAGGAGTAATTGTATATGTATGCTTACAGGCCAGGCTTGCATCTATAGCAGACCAGTGGGAGTACTTGACCCAGAAAACAACAGAGAAAACAGTGAAGCTGAAGGAAGCCAACAAACAGCGAACATATATTGCTGCTGTGAAAGATCTTGATTTCTGGTTAGGAGAAGTAGAATCACTTTTGACATCTGAGGACTCAGGAAAAGACCTTGCATCTGTGCAGAATCTGATAAAGAAGCACCAGCTTGTTGAGGCTGATATACAGGCACATGAAGATCGCATTAAAGGTGAGTGCAAAAAAGTTATGTTGATAGGTAAATTGTGAATTTTATTTCTTAGACTCATTGAACCCCCTTTGTTACAGACATGAATGCACAAGCTGATTCACTAATTGAGAGTGGTCAGTTTGATACAGCAAGTATTCAAGAGAAACGACAATCAATAAATGAACGCTATGAACGCATAAAGAATCTTGCAGCTCATCGTCAGGCTAGATTGAATGAAGCGAATACGCTCCATCAGTTCTTCAGGGATATCGCAGATGAAGAATCGTGGATAAAGTAAGTCATACTTACCTTTCCTTGAATGTTGCTTGAGGATGGTTTAGAACTTAGTAGTTGAGTATTGATTCCACTATTTGTACAGACCGGTGAAAAACATCAAAACTCGTAGTAAATTATGCGAAGGTTTACACACATTATTTTTTTCTGTGTTTTTGCTATACATTGTCCATTGATGTAGATAGCTACAGCAATAGCTCTAAAGTAACATAACAATATTACAGTATGAAGATTTGAAACGTTCACCAAGTTAAATGCAGAAAATATTATAATATTAATTTTCATTTTGTTGATTTGTTTTTTGATGGCATTGCTCCTGAGTTAGTTAAGTATATGTAGTAATATCTTGGACATTCCAATCACCTACACTCCCACTAGCTCAGCTGCATTTGACAGAACTGTAGGTTAAGCATGATGTAAATTGCGGAGTATCTTGAAAAAAGTGTTAGTCTACTCATGAAGATGGCTGAATGTTTGGCACCTGAAATATCGTGGCTGGACATCAGATGTCATCAGGCTGCAATCTCAAAAACTTGATGAAATAAGTGCTAATTGTTAGTATTCTTAACTTTTATGAAGAAACAATTCTTTTTTTAGCATACAGTGAAAATCTCTAGGAAGCAAATTTGCCCCCCCCCCCTCTCTCTCTCTCTCTCTCTCTCTCTCTCTCTCTCTCTCTCTCTCTCTCTCTCTCTCTCTCCCTGCCTCCCTTCCTCCCTCCCTCCTTCCTTCCTTCCTTCCTTCCTTCCTTCCTCCTGCCAGTGACAGGTTGTTACTCTGAAAATAGTACCATTTTACTGTATTGTACTTGAAAGTGTTTCTTCTCCATGTATATTGGGAAACAGTTGATGGTTGTATTTTATTCCCTTTTGCATTATTGCAAATTATGTTCATTGTGTTGTCCTGCATTTTTTCTGTTGAGTATCACACACAGTAGAATGAGACTGAAAGTTTCTTCTTGTCACTGGAAAAAAAATCAGTCTTTGAAACATGTGTAATGATGGGTAGCTACCAAACTACGCTGCTATTCATTATGAATATTGTACATTTAATGACAGTGAAATTGCTTTTATGCAAAAGTTGTGTTGTTTAAAGTTCTTTTCAATAATTTGTTTTGCTTTTATGTTTCCTTTCATTCCTTAAAAAATGTACCTGAATAATATTTTTGGAAATGTAGGAGAATATTCACCTGTACACAAGTTCTGCAGTGTGCCTACTCCTGAAGTCATTTTAATTCAAGTCTTATTTTTCTTAACTTGCTATTTATTTCCCTTGTCAATTATGTGTACAATATTTGGACATTGCAGTGCTTATTTCTGTTTACAGTACATTTGCGTATTCCTAAAGGCTTCAGGTTGTTTGTGCAGGGTTTTCTAGTTTTTCTTGGAATTAAAATTTGTTGACAAAAGGCTTTGATGCAAGCTAAACTGACTACTTTCAATTTATGTAAAGAGTACACAACATTTTGCATCAGTGAATATGTCTGTTTTGTTGTTAAACTTGGGTTTTATCCATAACAATGATTTTTATTGAAGAAGTGTATATGTGATAATGTTCTACTTAGACCTCACAGTGTTCAGACCACATAAGTACACTATAAATTTGATTTTAGCGCTTGTGGAGACTTGGATAATTCTCCAACATACTTTGCTCTTTTTGTGTTTATTCATTCTCAGATGTCAAGTTTGTTAAAATCCACAGGGGGTAATAGACTTAGAAACAAGACTTTCACGTATAATTTAGGAGTAAAGATAACAAATTCCAGTACAGTAGAGGCATTGAGTTGTCAGCAGCACAGAGCTTTTACTATTCACTGAGCTGTTTACCTTTACTCCAAAATTATTTACATCCTGCCAGAATTTTTCATTACCAGAATTATACATGTAAGTAATTAGTTTCATACGGATGATCGAAAATGTAAATTGCTTATAGATATTTACAATGGATCTTTTATACAATAGAAAATTTTGAAATCTTATGTTGCCTTGTTTGCAGAGAGAAGAAATTGCTTGTTGGATCTGATGACTATGGCCGCGATTTGACAGGTGTTCAGAACCTGAAAAAGAAGCACAAGAGATTGGAGACTGAACTTGCATCACATGAACCAGCCATTCAGGCCGTTCAGGAAGCTGGAGAGAAGTTAATGGATGTCTCAAATTTGGGTGTTCCAGAAATTGAACAGGTAGGGATATGCCAGTGCAAGCAATTTAACAGCCAAAAGTAGTCGTCATATGTCAGTGCTAAAGAGACAAAATGCTTAAGTTTCACATTTACATAAAAATGCTATCTGTAAAACAAAGAAAAGACGCACTGTAATTTTGTGAAATTCATTTAGTGAAGGATGGTACTTTGCATAGACGTAATGATGTCGCATATGCTGAAACAAGCTTGTTGTGAACTTACGTGCCGGCCTGGGTGGCCGAGCGGTTCTAGGCGCTACAGTCTGGAACCGCGTGACCGCTACGGTCACAGGTTCGAATCCTGCCTCGGGCATGGATGTGTGTGATGTCCTTAGGTTAGTTAGGTTTAAGTAGTTCTAAGGAATTTATCAAGAATATGTTGCTAAGCGAATAAATGAGGAAAACTGCAAGATAGATCAAATTTTAACAAATGAAGAAAGAATCAAAAGTATGCAGAATATTAGTGATGAAAGTCATGGAGATGACATAGGAAGAGAGAGAAAGATGATGTCTCACACTGCTGGACTTAAGCTGAAAGATATCTTCCTGGAGTACATTATGCAACAGCCAGATAATGCAGTACTGATTTAATGATTGTAAAGACGTTGTGTGCCAGCATCGCATATCATCATTGTGACAACTAAAAAGTCGGGATGTGTTTTGTAGAGATTGATACTACTGTATATGCAAACACTTGAGAACAAAGTTTTCTACGAAAATGAATGTACTTTGGCTTTAATATAGTATAGCCCCCATAATCTTAAACTAAATTTCAGACACTTTTAGTAATCTTATCACTTCCACTGATCCAGCACCCGTACGTGCAAGGAATGGCTGGATTAGCGAGAGTCTAGTGTATACAGGTAAAATTCTCTCCCGCTTTCAGCTGCATCAAGTGGCTTAAAATCCACAAGCTTGTGTCATGGAGGAGGAGATATGGTGGTTAGCTTTGATGTGGTGTCCTTATTCAGGTGCGTTCCCATCAAAGATCATGTAGATCTGCTCTCCCAGTTATTTGACGACAGTGTTGTGGATTTATTTAAACACACTCCAATGTCATTGTATTTTTTGTGTGGTGGACAATATTTTAACCAGGCAGACAGCATCATGATGGGAAGCCCATTAGTTCCATTTATAGCCAATCTGTTTGTGGAGCACTTTAAGGACATACCCTGGACATGGCTCCTACAATACATAGCTGCTTTTATCCTTATGTAGGCAACATGTTCACTGTGTGGTCTCATGGGTGTGAAAAGCTGGGAGAATTCTTGGAACATATTAACGACTTTCTTGACAACATCAAGTTCACATTGGAGGTAGAGATGGATGGTGTCTTAACATTCCTTGATGTTCTTGTCTGCCATAATGTAGATGGGTGTCTCAACCAGTGTTGACTGGAAACCCACCCATATAGACCTATACCTGCAAACTACCAGCTGCTGCCACCCTTCGCAGAACAGTTCTGTTCTGAGGGCCTTGAAGCATTGAGCAGAAGCTGTTTGACACTGAAAATCTACCAAACAAACTGAGCTACTCTCATAAAGTATTCATGGAAAACGGCTATCAGTGTCAGATTTCGCAAGCCATTTTTCCCAAGAAACTTAACAGTAGACCCCCCTCAGGAGTACATGAAGTAGCTTGCATTTTCGTCATTCTGTGGCTCAGTAGTAGGAAAGATAGCCAGCTCGTAAAAAGGCATAAAATCAATTCGGTCTTCAGGGCACCCGCAAAAGTCAACAGCTCGTGAGGTCTGTGAAAGACATGTAGGTCTTAGAACACTAAGAGTATGTAAAATACCATGTGGGTGTGGACAGTTTTTTGTTGGACAAACTTTGCATGCTATTGAACAGTGCTGTCTGCCTATGGTATCCTTAGAAATCAAGCCCTAGTAAATGGACCCCGTACTGCATTGGATGAGACATGTTATTGCATGGACCAATAGTTCTTGAGATAGTGTCATAAAAGAACCAGTCAAGACAGAAAGTTGTGACAACACCATTAGTAAAGATGGCAGCATGTAGCTAAGCACAGCTTGGAACTTGGCCATCAGAAGGTCGAAGCAGGTGCGGCAGGTCCACAGTGAAAGCATTGCGTCATATGGTGCTGGAGCAAGCACCAATGACATCACTGAAGGTAGCATGGCTATAATCTTAAAACTGTTGTCACTTGACAATGTCTGAGGAGCACTCAGCTCGTGGATTTTAAATCACTTGATGTGGCTGGAAGCCTGAGAGAATTTTCTTACTGAATTACCTAATCTCGTGTAGGAAACACGTTGGCATTCAAAACAGCTTCCAGTCATTTCAGAATGGATAAATACCAGTCCTGTTCAGTTTTCAAGGGAATCTTATACGATTCAAAGTAGTGAAAAGTTCAGGCAGTGTTGATGGAAGTGGATAGCGATCATGCGCTCTTGTCTCCGAAGTAAACTTCAAAGGTTCAAGAATATTGAGATCTGATGATTGGTGGCCAAGGGAAATAGAGCAATTCATCCTCATGCTCACAAAGCCAATCCTGGATGATGTGAGCTGTGTGAACAGGAGCATTGTCTTCTTCGAACACAGCATCAGCATTAGGAAACAAACATTGGAGCATGGGATTGGGCTGATCAGCCATAATGATAGTAATGCAACATTTTAGGGTAATTATGGGGCCCATGGAATACCATAATATGGCTGCCCAAATCATCACCTAACCCCCGCTGTGTTTCGCCCTTGGGATTTAAACTCTGCCAGAAGTTGGAAACTGTGTGAAACAGGACTCACCTGACGAAATTACTGTCTTCCATTGCACGATAGTCAGGTTTTATGGCTTTGCCACCACATTTTACTGTCACCGGCATTTGTATCACTGGTGTGTGGTTTTGGAATTCCAGCTCGCACTGAAATTCCTTATTTATAGAGCTGCTTTCATATTGTTTTGGTGCTAACAGGGTTTGCAAGTGCGACATTCAGTTCTGCAGTAACTTTTGCAACTGGCATCCCCTTATTTCTTGTCACAATCCTCTTCAGTGACAGTCTGTTAAGATCACTCAACAGACAATTTTGTCCATGTTGGGACTTAACAGATCGTGTTTTTCCACTTTCCCTGTAGTGGTATAAATCTTCTCTTGAATCGCGAAACACTTTCGGTTACCTTGGTTACGGAAGCACCCACTATATGAGCAGCTACAATTTGTCCACATTTGAATTCACTACACTCTGACATCATGCAGTTAACTACTACGCAGAACATTGATCTGACCACAACTTGGAAAATATTGAGGACATCTCACAGGTGCCGTTCATGGTCAAATAAAACAGTGTAATCTACAGCCTTGCCTAGCAGCTGCATTTACGTTCAGTGTTTCCATATTTTTGTCCAACTCATGTATATGTAAAATTTACTTTTTGTGAGACTGCTTAAAATCAGTTTCATAAATATACCACAAAAGATTTAATACTCAGAGGATATAATTTAGTTTTATGTTGTTTAGCAATGTGTTGTACATCAACAGCAAATAATTGTGATTTTCAGCGTCTCAAGCTCCTTAATCAGGCATGGGCAGAGCTTAAGCAGATGGCAGCTACTCGTGGTCAGAAGCTGGATGAGTCCCTTACATATCAGCAGTTTTTGGCAAAAGTGGAAGAAGAAGAAGCTTGGATAAGGTACTAGTTACTAAGATATCTGCTTGACACTCAATTAGTTTTATTTATATACTATTAAAGTGAATGAGAAAGCCAATGTTTCTTCCTCAGTCGATCAAAATACTAACTTCCGAAGAACAAACCACAAGCAGTCCCCATACTCATTACCAGTGCAGCTTAGTTTGATTTGGAAATTTAATGTCAACTGAATAAATTGGAAAAAAATATTTCTGACATAAAATTTATACTTATTTAATAAACTGAAAATTAAATATTCCAGTGAGAAGCAACAGCTCTTGGGAGTAGAAGATTATGGTGATACAATGGCTGCAGTTCAAGGCCTTCTAAAGAAACATGATGCTTTTGAAACAGACTTTGCTGCACATGGAGATCGTTGTGCAGATATCTGTGCTGCTGGTCAAAAGTTAATCGCAGACAACAATCATCACATGGAAAGCATTGCCCAGCGTTGTCAACAGCTACAGGTATATACTGTACAGCACATTTGCATTAGGAAAGTGTAATATAAATTGTTATCAACTGAAAGTGCTACATCTGTACTGTGGAGGCCACTTTTTGGTGCATGGTGGAGGATACTTAAACCCAGTAATAGTGACTTTCTGTTGGATTCTATTCATCTGTTCAGTTGAATGATCGTCTTAGTCGGTTCCTTCTCTTACCTTATTCTCATTGCCCCTTGCACAGAATTAACAAAAGATTCCATAGAATTGTCTTCCTTGAATCCCAGTCCTCTA